>NC_135882.1:53337625-54055639 GCF_964194155.1 Cetorhinus maximus
TTCGAAACTGAAGCCCATCCTCCACTTCATTATCACTGACAAGTCCCTGTGGAGGTAGACCATGACTTTGGGTCTTCGTGGAACACCTCACATTGGTGGCCAATTGGTTCATTTTTTTAACATGCAGGCATAGCTCCTTTGTTAGTGCCTCAAATGACATCAGTTACCTGCATCCTCACTGTGAAAGGTAGTTAGTGAGATCTGCTCAGTCTCTGGCCATAAGTCCCTGCCTTTTCCCTCTACTCTGTCATGCTCGCTAAAATAAACAGGAAGAGGGGTCTGCCTTGTGGATAGGACATTGTAATACTTTCACAGGATCACAGAATTGTTACAGCACAGAAGGAGACCATTCAGCCTGTCATCTTCATTACTCATTGAAATGAGTGAGGGTCCTGAAAGTAATTACTTTCAGACACAAGCAGGACTCTAGGTGGCAAAGCTGGTAAAGAATAAAGAATGAGAGATTTAGAGGAAAAATACTCTTAGAACAGTTTCTATACTGTTGGGTGGGGTTTGACAGTTTTAATATCTTTGATCTCCCAGGCTGAGTTATGTGTTGGCCATAGAACATAGCAGTAGTCCATTTTGTTTCTTGAACCTGCTTTACCTTTCAGTGAGATCATGGCTGATCTGCAAAGTAACTCCACATAGCCTCATTTCCCCTATATCCATTTGGTTAACAAAAATCTACCAATCTCAGATTTAAAATTAATGACTGACCCACCATTAGCTGCCAGTTGTGGAAGAAAATTCCAAGTTTCTGCCACACCTTGCAAGTTTCCTAATTCTGGTCCTGAAAAGTCAGGCTTAACTTTTAAGCTAAGTCACTTAGTCTCCTCAACGAGCAGAAAGAGTTTCTCTCTATCAACCCTTTTCAGATTGCACTTGAAAACTTCAATCAAAACATCCCTTAATCATCTAAAGTCTAGGAAATACAACCCTAGTTTGTGTAATCTCTCCAAACCCTTGGAGTCCTGGCACCGTTCTAGTAAATTTACTTTGCACTCCCTCTAAGGCCAATATATTTTCCCTGGGGTGTGGTGCCCGGAACTGTTCACACAGGTATGGTCAACTAGGGCTTTGTATAGTTGAAGCATAATGTCTATCCCCATGTATTCTAGAGCTCTAGATTTAATGTTAGCATTCCTTTAGCCATTTTTTTCCCCCCTGTACATAACATCTTAACAATCTATGTACATAGACCCCCAAGTCAATTCACACTTCCACTGTTTCCATCTTTTCACCATGTAGAAAATACTCTGATATATTCTCTTTAGGTCCACATGGATTGCCTCATTGTCCATTTTGAAATCTATTTGCCTTAGTTTTTCCCATTCTCTAAATTTATCAATATCTTTTAGTAATTGTATGCTTCCATCCACAGTGCTTACAAATGCAGCCCATTCTTACGTCATTGGCAAACTTGGACATGCGGTTCTCTGTCCCATCATCTAAGTCAATAACAAGCATGGTGAACAGCCGAGGCACAACACCGATCCCAATGGGACACCACCTAGGCATTACCCCTACTCTGTTTCCTGAAAACTCCCTCTCTTCATCTCGCATGGCTGAAATATATGCTTAGCAACATCCCCACCCCACATCACTGCTATTTAAAGGAATCATCAATTATTTCCAGGTTAGCTGCTGGTTGATTTCCATTATTCTTTCAAGTTGCAATAGTCTATATGGAGTTCTGTGGCAGGTGCTGAAAGAGGTTGTGTTGAAATCAAGGCTTCTGAACAAACCAGTTGCTCCCAGACAAATGTGTGCACTATCAGGCCTTCCTCTTGGAATCAAGCATGATTTAGAGAATAAAATCAAAATACTGCGGATGCTGGAAATCTGAAACAAAAACAGAAAATGCTGGAAAAACTCAGCAGGTCTGACAGCATCAGGGGAGAGAGAAACAGAGTGGACGTTTCGAGTCTGTATGACCCTTCTTCAGAGCTGGTTGTGTATGCGAATTGTAGGATGTGAGTATTAGACAAGTAAGAGTGCGACTTGTGTGAGAGTGACGTAAGCTTGAAAATGTTAGGTATGAGTCCTGTTTGATTGAAATTGGTAGGTGAATGATGGAAGAGCGGTAAATTGAGCAGTGGCTGAGCCTAGTGGTGCATTTTGCAGGATATGGCATTTGAAGGTGAATTCACTGACCTTGACCATTTGTGTGAGATCACAAAGCTTCCTGTAACATGACAGCCAGGTGCTTTGGGCTAAACCGTTGGCAGTGACCTCTGTAGCTATCTATTCCCACTGCCTTCTCGCCATTTGTCTGGAGGATCTCCTGCTGTCCTGCAGATATAAGACATCTCTCCTCCTTTTCCATTTCTTCCAGTACAGCTCTTGAACACCTTGGTGCACGCTCTGTCCTATAGTCAGCCATTGTTGATTGCTGCACAGCATAATTATAAATGATCTCAGCACCTCCAGCAGCCACAATGCACCTTCCCTTTAAGAGGTACAGGCTGGCTTTAAGTAGTGCTACCAAGTTTAAAAAAAAAATTGGACTTCCTGTTGGCTGCAGGCATCAATTAACATCACAGTTAATGCTGACTGCATACAGAAATCATTACAAGGTTGGCATTTTCCTGCATTGAACTGAAGGGATATGGGGTCATCATATCTTGACACCGATGCCAGTGTTCAGGGGCTCTGCAGCTTAGCTAACATGCATGACAATGTCTTATTGCAGGAAATCCTGGACACATACAGGCTCTGGAACCTCCCTTTAAGGATCCCAGTAAGTTACCCAATTTTTCATTGTAGTGTTCCTCTGTAGCACTAATAGGCCTAAAAAGTGATATCTTGCACTTCAGGACACTGTATATTTTGACAACCAACAGCCATCCTGTCCCTTATGCCCATTTTTTACCAGATCACCTACTGTTTTTCAGTCTACAGCACAAATAATGGTGCAAATAAAGCAAGTTGACCATTACAATTAACTGCATTGGAGGATTGAGCAATGAGAACAGATTTTTATTCACTTTGGTGAGGCTATTGGAAGAGGGTGCAAACGTGGCAAGACACTATGGCACAGCACACTCATGGCATAAAAACAGAGAATGCTGGAAAAACTCAGCCCATCAGGCAGCATCTGTGGAGAGAGAAACACTTAACATTTCAAGTCCAATATGACTCTTCTCCTGGCATAACTAACTTCATTATTTCCTGGAACTCTTATTTTTTAACAATGGTGATTACTGTTGATACATTATTACTATGGTGCAAGATTGCAGAAAATCCAGGCCCGTGCATTAACATCTCTTCCTGTTAGAATTCACTTGCACAGCCTTTCATGACGAATATCATTGCACTGCACCTGCGTTCCCTGTTGCCCAGAGACAAGAAATGAAGATCAAAGACCGAGCACAGGTCATTTCAGTACAGCACTGTAAGGTAAACAGCACAGAGAGCTCTTATTTAAATCAACCACAAAGACTTTCATTCCCTAAGGTCATTAAGCACAGCTTTCTGCACATGAATTCACAATAGGCTGAAAGCTGCCATGGTGCTCTTATATTTTGCCAGTCCATAATGCCAGCTCTCTTTCAACAATAAAGGTAAGGGACAGAGATAAAGCAAAATACCGCGGATGTTGTAATCTGAAATAAAAATGGAAAATGCTGGATAAACACAGCAGGTCTGACAGCATGTGTGGAGAGGGAAACAGAGTTAATGTTTCGAGTCCGTATGACTCTTCAGGGATAGGATAGCTGCTGGGTGACAGAATACACCCACTGCTCCTGAGGCTCACGATGCCACTTTGTAAGCCCATTAGTTCTGCGGCAGAGCACTGCAATGAAGACAAGACTTAGAACCAAGTAACTTGTTGAAATTGTTAAAGAAAGGCTCTGCTGCCCGTATATGTCCAGGGCCAGGATTTCGCCCTTGGCGGGCAGGCTCGGCAGGGGTTGAGTGGAAGCGGCCGTGAAAGTGACCGCCGTCCGTGATTGGGCACTGACCACGATTTCACACTGGCAGGCCAGTGAAGGCCCGCCCAGCTTGAAACGTGCGCTGCCTGTGTCGGGGCAGGAAGAGGGCAAGTGCGCAAGTTCGTACATGCGTGTGAGTGTGTGCAATGAAAGCTCTCTGAGGCACAGAGCTGCCTCATGCAGCTGAAGATTTAAAAAATGATAAATAAAGAATTTTAAAATGTTAAAAAACATGTCCCCTCATGTGACTGTCACATGAGCAGGGACATGTTATGAACAAAATGTTAAAATTTTTATTTGATTTATAATTGCTGTTGGAAACCTCATCCCACCTGTGGATGAGGTTTCCTAAAAAAAAATCCAAAGGCTGCTTGGCCTTTTCGCCTGTCCACCAACCGTAAGGTTGGTCAGGCAGCAAAAATTTAATTCAATTGGCACTTTAATGGCCTTAATAGGCCTGTTAATTGTCGGCGGGCACACTGCCGACTCCCATGCACGCCCGCCGACCGAAATAGCACACGATTGCGCGATGATGTCGGGTCGCTCGTCCGACATCATTGCACGTCATTTTACGTTTGTTTGGGTCAGGCGCTCGCCCGCCTGATGAACGGAAAATTCTGTCCAGGATATTCTGCAGGAAGCACTGTTGGGAAAACTGTGGTAGCATGTTGTGTGTTTCATAGCTTTGCTATCCAGAAAGGACTGCTGGCAGGTGTCCCAGTGGATGCCAGGGAGGCAAATGATGACACTCCTGATACTGAAAACAGGTCCATGAAGGACAGGAGGCAGGTGGCAACAATGTATTTGACGCTGACCTCCTGATTTAAATAGGAAGAAAATTCTTCAACATGTTTGGCACACAGACCTCTGCACATGCACTAGCCCCATGATGCTTTGAGGTCAGCGAGCTCCCTAATAGAGCACTGGAATATGAAATGTAAGACGTTGGTAATTCCACCTGCTCCCGCCTGTAAGGCGCCCGATGTGAAGATGTTGAAAGCCACTGACGCCTGCTCAGCCACTGGCAATGCTGTCCTCTGCCAGTTCTCAGGCTGAAGGTCTGCCAACAGCAGGTGGCAGATTTCAGTGAGTATCTCCTTCATGAAATGGAGATAGCATATACCTTGTTCTTTGCTGCGGTTGAGAGAGAAGAATTGCTTCCTGCAGACTCGAGTGGATATGGCCTACTACTGGGAGTCCCTCTTTGACCTCCGTCTTCAAGCAGCTTTTCCTCCTCTGCTCATTCACCTTATTTTGCTGTAAGGCAATGGGGATAAACTACAGCACTCATGACTCTCAGCAAGTGGTCTGAGCAGAGCCTTTGAAGTGGGAACCATGGCCTTCAGCATACCCCACACTACTCCCTGTAGATTTCACTAATTTAAGTAGCAGTACAAACCTCCATACACTTCTAACAACTCAGCAACAGCAAGGAGAAATCAATCATCCACTAACCTGAAAGTTGATGATCCTTTTGAATGGCATTGGTGAGTGGGAGAAGGGAGTTCCTTCCTACTTCTAAATGCCGCCTGTTCAGATGTGTGAGGTTAAGCAAGGTGTTCGGCTTTGTTGAGATGGCACCATTAGGATCAAATTAGTGTTACGCACTGACTGACATCATGATCTGCTAGTTCTACATACTTCTGGCACATGTTCCCAGCACCGACACTAAAGACCTGCCCAAGTTTACGTGTGGTGTGGACAGCACCAGGAGTGTGTGTGTGTATGCACATGTGCATGCATTTTGCAGATGCCATTTTGGACCTGAATTGGCATTCATAGCACTGAAAATACAGGCGCCACATTTTGTGGCCCCAAAGTCTGAACCAAGAAGTATAATTTAGAGTGGTTAATTCAGTGTCAAATCTTGTACAGAAAGTGAAATGAAGTGAGGGGGACAAAGATAGGAATTAAGAGAAAAGGATTGAAGGGATAAGAGAGGAAGTTAAACATGAAATTATTCAAACTGTTTGCATTTGTTTAAAATCTCCAGCAATAATTAAATCCAAAGCAATGAGACTCCACACTTGCAAAAGTTAATTTTCAGTGCCAGAGAGGTTGGTTGGAAGTAATTTAAGATGTCTCAGCATGGGTCAGTTGGTCATACTGTTGCCTCTGAACTATAAGCCCCACTTTTTAGTGCTTGAGCACAAAAATCAAGACTGACAGAGCAGTGCTCCCTCACTACTGCACTGTTGGAGGTGCTGCCATTAGGATGAGATGTTAAATGGAGGCCCCATCTGCCTGCTCGAATAGATGTAAAAGATCTCAGAGGACTATTTGGAAGAAGAGCAGGGGAGTTAATGCCAGTGTCCTGGTCAATAATTATCCCTCAATCAACATCACAAAAAAAAACAGATTGCCTGGTCGTTATCACATTGCTGTTCATGTGAGTTTGTTGTGTACATATTGGCCACTGCATTTCCTGTCTTACAGCAGTGATTACACTTCAAAACGTTCTTCATTGACTGGAAAGCATTTCAAGATGTCCAGAGATCGTGGAAAAATGCGATATAAGTACAAATCTTCCTTTTCTTATTTTAAAACACAGCAAAACTTCACTTACACTGGAATGGACAAGCCTTAATTTATTCTAGCGTATTTAGTGGACACCTATCACATAAATACACCATTTACAGACCCTTCCATGGGTTTGAGTGGCAAATTTCTGGATGAGGTACTATTATAGTGAAGTTTCTGGAGGAGTGGGAGCAACTCAGACAGCAAGTTGTGGAATTCCATCTTCAACAGCACATGTGCTGTCGCTGGAAGCTGCTGTCGGGTTTACACTATACTAATGGTGAGCACCAATAACCTCACTATTGCAGTTATCACAAAATGCAGGCTAATGTTTCATCCAAAAGTGTAGCACTCCCTCAGCATGCAGTTTAGGTTCAGTGCTCAAGTCTCTTAGGCATGAGTCCACAACATTCTAACTCGGAGGCAAGAGCATTCACGCTGCACCAAGGCTGAATCAAGAATGAACTTTCAACAAAAATCCACCAATAAAGAAAGAGGAGAAATGAATCAAATTAATGTAAATATATATTTTATAATTCTTTTGGTCACCATCTTGCTTTCTCCATAAAATGGTGTGTTCACTGTTGGAACTAGGCTTTGCATCATAATAAAGGTGAACATTATAAAGGCTACAAGAAAATGATTAAACATGCCTACAGAATAGCATCAACTCTGTCTGAAATTTCTGTAACTAAAGAATTTTCCGCTGGAGACCTGTGTCTATGTGAGAAACCTGATGTAGAAGTTCATGCAAGTTTTTAGACAATGTATTGTCAGCTAAAGGGGTTCAACAGCTCATCAGCATGCACTAGTGTTCACGACTTTTTGATTTCTGTTATTTTACAGCCAGATTGGCTATTTGCCTGGCACGCCAGGAATTGCAGTTTGGAAACTCTATTCCTCCAATGGATAATTGTTAAGAATGAAAATCCCAAGGAAACCATGAGACTAAGCAAAGTTGTTTTTTATGTAAGCATCAGAACAAGGAAATGCATGATCCTTTGGAAACTTTGAGATAACTTTGAAAATCAAAAAATGTTGACCATACACAAACTGACCTCCTATAACTGCATTTGACATGGATACCTGAACACACACACACAGTGACGAGAAGATGAACGCGTGAGGCAAGACTCAGGTTGGAATGAAGTTAAGATATGAACATATGAAAATGATGTGTATAAAAAGACCAGCTGGCCTATCAAGCCCACCCTTCATGATGGCTGGAGCATAAGGTCGAGACACTGTCTATCACCGCCCCCCCCAACAGCCATGTAACCTTCTAGGAGAGGCAAAATATACAGTCTTCATATTATGTAATGTATTCTAAATAGCTATGCCAGCAGAGTTTATTTGACTTATATTTATAGTCAGAACTCTGAAACAATCATTGTTCAAATAAGTAGTAGCAACTTCTGGAACAACTTATTCAAGTTTGGATGAAAGCACGAATTTCATGATTAGTTAATTTATTTACTCTTTGGAATACTAAGTGCTGCCACAGAAATATGTAAATTAGGTTAATCTTTTAAGTTCTGTATATCTCTTGATGTTTGCGATAAAAATCTATACTTAAACAGATGGATGGTAAAAACAATAAGCTACTCCCTCATATTATATTCAAATATTTATGTATGTAAATGTGTTAGATGAGAACACATATATAATTATTTTCCTGCAGTGGTTCAGGAAACTATCACTGTCTTTATCCACATACCAATCAAAAAATATGTTACTGTTTCTTGACAAATCACTTATAAACTTCTTTCCAAGTTCTTTTAGTGCGGATATATATCCCTCTCCCAATTCCACTTTCCAGCACCCTGTCTTGCAACAATGCTACCTTTGACTCAATGCGAGCAATGTCACGAACTATCACCCTAGAAAAACATAATTTTGGCAAGTACGCAAGCAAGCCCACCGAGTCACTTAGCTAGTGAAACTCTCTGGAAAAGTTATCTTACTGCACTCCATACACTTGTGACTCAAGTGTTTGAAAATTAAGCTCCACTTTTGACACCAGAGTACAACCAGGAACAAATTAGAGCCAGAGCAAAACACAAAGATGTGGAAAGTAGGCTAAGCTTGTTAATGGAGCCAAACAGCCCTGTGGAAACAAGTCCAAAGCAAAAAGCCTAAGGATTGGGAAAAATTGGTTTTGGAGTCTCAGCTGAATTAATGGGGCTAGATGCCAACACTGGACCTCCACTGGCAGCTTATCTCATGGCAGTGACCTTCAGAAAAGTCCCAGGAGGGGATGTTTGTGTAGGCCATGCTGGAAGCACAATCATAATTACTGTGGAACTGGAGGAGCATTAGTGCTCCTCCTGGCTCAACGGCAAGGTGTTTCTTAAAAAGAGACTTAAGTGCTTACATTTTGGAGCTGCTGAATGGGGCAGACCCTGGCATTTGTCCTGCTCGTCAGTGTCTGATTGGGGTCCTTTAGCAGGCATTAATTAGGCCCTTAATATACATACTCGTGGAGCCACATGGCTGTCTTAGACCTCCACCTGGGATACCTTAGACATAAGATCCACTAATTTTGCACTGATGCCTAAAGTTTCAATAGTCTACAAGAAATGGTCTGTGCTCATGTACTTTTTAAAAATAATTTAAAGGCTTGTGTTAAGCCAGTTGCCTGCAGATATGGGTAGCCTAGTAGGCCTTCCTCTTAGCATTGAACATGTCAGAGAATGAGGAGAGGGCACGCAGGGCAGGACAAGCTGCTAGAATAGGAAGAAGCAGGAGACAGAGAAGGCCTCTCAGCTGGAGGCCATAATGCAGAGGGTCTTTAGGGAATGGTTATCTTTCCTGAACTTTAGCCACAACCAGCTTGAGAAGCTTCCACTTCACTAAGGAAGCCGTGGCTGAAATCTGCCAACTACTTTGCCGCAGCTCCAACTTTAAAGCCAGGAAAGGACAGCATGGCTGCTACATGACTGTGGCTCTGAATTTGTATACATTTGGTTTCTTCCCAAGCTGCTACTGGAAGTATAAGAAACATCCTGTCATTTGCAGTGCACTGCTGCATAAGGGAGGTCACTGAGGCTTGCTATACACAGAGGGTGGAATTTTCCGTGCCCGCTGGCATTGGGCGTGTTTGGCGGTGTGAGCGGACAATGTGGCGAGAAGGCCAAAATCGGTTTCATGACACCGTGAAACCAGTTTGCAATCACCTGCTTTGCCCCTCAATGGCCATCCGCGTTTCCTACCTTTGGAACCTCATTGTAATACATCTGCATATCTTTGTAAGGCTGGCCCACTGGACGCATCCACCCCATGCTGGATTGTCCACCCATGTTGATGGGAAAACATGCCAGCGCATAACGCGTCTTGACAAGTGTGGCGTGTAGAAGTCGGGACTTACCTCCAGGGCCTCGCTCACATCGTGGACATCCGAGGAGCAGAAGGTGCTGGAGCCCAACAGCAACAGGATCCTAGAGGAATGTCCATGGGATGTTGGGTGAATTCTCATGGACATAGCTCTGCTGTGAAGCAGCTCACGGAAGGTAGAAAGACACTATTGAGGGTCTGCTCACAACGGATGATGGGCAAGTGGTGGAGAGATGTGTTTGGGAGGGGAATATGTCCTGGAAAGGGGGCGGTGGCAGGTAAGGTAGGGAGGGGGGTGGGGGTGAGGTTTGGGGGAGATGGGGTTAATGGGGGAGAAGACAACAACTGGCGAAGTAGGTGTAACTGGGATGGAATGTGTAAGGGAAGGAGTTCAGAGGGAAAAGGCGTGCGGGGAGGGGAAGGAGTCTGGGGTGAGGAAGGAGTAAGTATGGGGGAAAGAAGTGAGGGTTTCTGAAGGAGTCAAAAGTGGGAAGGACTAGTGGTGGGGGAATCCGGGGTGGGGAGAATGACTAAGGTTGGGGGGGAAAGAGTCCGGAGAAGTGGAAAGAGTTCCGGGTGGACGGTGGAAGGAGTAAAGTTGGAGGAAGAAGTAAACATCTCCAACGGAGTCAGGAAGGGGAAAGGACTAGTGAGGGGTGGGGGGAAAGAGTCCACAGTGAGGGGAAGGACTCGGGTGGGTGGGAGGGAAAGCGTTATAAGGGGGGAGGGAGTCTGGAGGGGGCGTGTCCAGGTGAACATCGAAGGGAGGGCTCTGAGTCCATGACTGCCTCCTGGGGAGTGAACTGAGGGTAGGCGTGGTACAAGGGAATGGAGAGAATGACCCAGGGTAGAGTGAGATGGTAGGGTGGGAGGGTGAGGATGCGATGGTATTGGTAGAAGGGACGGCGAGGGTGGTTGGTGGAGACTCGGAGGCAGACGCGGACCCTGGACGTGGGAAGGAGGAGGTCGGGGAGGTTAATGTGGATCGGGGTAGGATTTTTGGAAAGGAAGGGAATGAGCAGGTTCACCTGGACATCCCTGAAAGAAAATGGTGTGGCTGGTATGTCATGGAGGGAAGGTGGAAGGTGATGCCAGGGGGGTTGACAGTGATGAGGGAATGGAAATGGCCAACTGGGGGAGGGGAGGGGTAGGGATGGGGGACCTGAAGAAAAATGTTAGACATATCATGCTTGTCAAATCGAAAGTGAAATGAGAATCGTGGTGGGCGAGATCAGGTGCTGCATGGGAGTGTGATCAGTGGGTGGGCGGAGATGTAGGTCAGCTCAGATGGTCAGCTGAAAGTGAACCCCAACAGGCAGCATTGAAAATGCTCAGGACATTGAGATGAGTGTAATGGAGGAAGGATCCACGTGCGTGGGAGAGTGCTTGCACAAGGCTCTGAAAAGCCCTACTACACATTCACTTCTCCCTCCAGAATCACTCATGGACCGACTGCATGCAATTGAACTGCTAGTGGGGGGAATGCAGGGAGAGGACTTGCGAAGCCTATAAATGAATCTGAAAGACACCATTGCTCATTATTTAGTGAAAGTGAATATATTTTCAGATTGTAATGTGACAAAATGCGTTCAAACATGCAACCAACTATGATCAAAATTTCTTAACTTTTGAATGCCTTAGACTTCTAGGTGCTGCCCTGACATCTGCAGCAGTAGTGGAGATAGCCTGTGCAATGGTTGGCCCTGTTGCCTCTGATGCCTTCGGTGCAGGTCCTCTGGAGAGCCGTGGGGGTCCCAGCTTGCTTTGGCTGTCCTCCTTTGCGCCAGCTGCTCCCTCTGCACTGACAGAGGATGAAGTTGAGGGGGGGGTCACAGGACAGGGGAACTCACAGGGATCGGACAGCCTCTGAGATTCCTGAGTGGATGATCCTGAAGTGTCCAGCTGCCACTCCTCCTCCCTTTGGGTACCAGAGGGCCCCGGACTGACTCATTGAGAGGGAAACGGAGCGCCTCAACATCCCCAACTCCTCCACCACCCCCCCCACCTCTCCTCCCCCCCCCCCCCACATCCCCAATCCACCCAGGTGCTCCTACCCCTCGTGTCACCACTGCAGGAACTCACCCATGGCTCCCGTGATGGAGTGCAAGACTGCAGGCATCTACGTGTTCTGCTGGACCAGGGTCCCCAGCAGTCCTCTGAGCACCGGGGAGCTCAGCTAGATCTGTCTTCTCCTGCTGAGGACACATGCCCATGTGGTGACCACCAGATTGTTAACCAGAGCCTGCTCAAGATCTAGGTCCCACCGAGGTGTGTGTCTGTGCTGGTGCAGGGTGTGGGTAAGCGCCGTGATGGGTCTTCCAGGCTACTTATTTCCAGCTCTTCAATGGAGGAGGTGTCCTCTTGGCTGGAGGTGAGGACCTGGATGGAGCTGAGGGACTGGCTGGCTGAGGGTGTCAATCACTTAGCAGAGCTCCCTGTGAACCAAAGTAGAGATAACTAGTGCATGGCAGCAGAGTCAAAACCAGGAGAGAGAGCACTCACAGTTGCATTGAGAGAGGGATGATGTGGTGAAGGATCCTCACTGGGGTGTTTGCCGCAGACACGGTCCACACACTCACCAACCAGTGCGATGGCACGCTCCTAATCCTAAGTGAGTGAGGTGCCTAATGTGAGCCACTCTGTTGTGAGCCAGCTTCTCCTGCATGGAACAGATGGAGAGAGTGTGAGCAGGATGCCTGGCGCTGTGTGGAATGTTTGTGTGGTGAGCGGAGCCATGGACGGGATGAGGGCGCAAATTGAGAGTAATAGAGCCTGATGGAGATGTGAAGGTGTGTGTGAGAGTTAGTGATGTTGTCCCTTGAGGCGTGAGATCCCTGTGGATGTGAGGGAGTGTGAGAATTGAGAGTGATAAGAGGAGTGACTTACCCTGACAGAATGGATAAGACCATTCATCCTGTCGTAGCACTGGGTAACTGTGCTCTTGTGCAGGGCATTGCGACGGCCTCCCATGCTGGATTAGTGATGTTGCTGCCCCTCCTGCGACCAGAGTGGGGGTAGAGGACATAATGGCGAGCCTCTGCTGCATTCACCGGATGCTTGAGGGACACGTCATTAAACCGGGGGTAGGGTGTGGGGAGGGGGGCGGGTGGGTGGGGTGGGGGGTGTTGGCTGCAGCCTTTTGCCTTTCAGGGCCATGTCTCCTGTGCAGCAGCCCTGGGCTGGAAGCACTGAGAGGTGTGTGCGTGGCTGCACTTTAAAAAGGCACCCGGCGTGATGAAGCGGCGAGGTGACAGCGTGGCGGGCGACCGAGCACCCACCTGCCATCGAAGCGCCGTGTTTCCTGGGAATGCGTGATTAATGAGATGGGATGGGACGATACGGTGTGAAAACCTGCCATTGCGGCTAGCGGGGAAAGCGTTCTGCACTTAGTGCAAATCTGGGACAATTCCGCCCAGAGAGAGGGTTTTATCTCGTTCCTGCTTGCCAGGGACAAACTGGTGGAGTAAGTGCATGTGTTTGGTCAGATTGTAGGCTTCCCATGATGCAGAGTACCATTGATTATACGCATATATGTTAGCCTGATGTGAAGTCAGCTATTTACCCTAAACCAAGAGGGATTCCCCTCTCTGTGTGCAGCATGACCACAGGCAGTGCATCAGGCAGGTGAATGCCCAGTATCCTGACAGTATTCCTTCCTTCTTTGTGCCCAATGTTTCACCACGTGCATATCCCACCTCTAACCTATCACCTAAAATACAAGCAGTGCCAATATCTGAGCTGGGACTGTGAGATTGAGTGATGGTGTCTCTTCATCTTCACTGTCTTCTTTTTCTTCCTCCCTGTGACTGAGAAATTTCCTATTCCAGAAATGAGAAAGGGAAAACGGTTGTGTTGTAATAAGGAACGAAGAGAGAGCAAGAAGTTCTTGTCTATGCGATCTGCAGCATCTCACTCAGAAGAGACTATGGGATTGGAGAAGAAGGATTAGGAAATCCAGATGCTCCTAACGTCAATCGCTTCAGCTTCCCTGGTGGCCAAAGCCTCAGTGATGCCCCTTGCCATGATAACCAGCACTGTCTCCTCCATGGGGGATAAATCATGCAGGTGCGATAACTCTCCTTCAGTTCTTTGCTGCTGTTATGCACCACCCTCTCCTGCAAGAAAGAGCAAAGTGTGTAAGTGAGTGTCCCACAAGATATTTGGCTGTCATGACTGAATAGCTGTCAATATGCGCAAGCTCTGATTTGTGGGTGTGAGTCTTGCAACTGTGCTAAGTGTGTGACGATGAGGTAAGTATGAGTGATAGGGTTGATTGATTGTTGGTAAATGGGTGATGGTTGCAGTTGGGAGGATATGGCATTTGAAAATGAAGTCATCCACCCTGATAACTGGTGTGAGATCATTAAACTTCTCCCTGCATGATATAGAGGCTCTTGCAGCTATACTCTGTGCTATCTCTTCCCACTGCCTCCCACTGTCTGGAGGACATCCTGATCCATTGAGAATAAAAGACATTTCCTCTGTTTCATCTCTTCCAAGATCTCCAATGCAGTGTCTGAACAAAAACACAAAATGCTGGAAAAACTCAGCAGGTCTAACAGCACCTGTGGAGAAAAATAAACAGAGTTAACATTTTGAGTCTATATAACTCTTCTTCAGAGCTAAAGAGAAGTAAAATGTGATGAAATTTATACTGTTTAAGGGGGGGTGGAGCAGGTGAAGCTGGATAGAAGGCCAGTGATAGGTGGAGGCAAAGGAGAGATTGCCAGAGATGTCATGGACAAAAGGACAAAAGAGTGAATGTTGGGCTTCACTGGAACATTGCAGCCCAACGCAAACTGGAGGAACAGCACCTCATCTTCAGATTAGGCACTTTACAGCCTTCTGGAATTAACATTGAGTTCAGCAACTTCAGACCATGGACTCTCTCTTCCATCCTCACCCACTTTTTTATCCCCTTTTTCAATATTCATTTTTATTTTTTATTTTTATTTTTTCATTTTTTAATTCTTACTTTTTATTCGCTTTTCTAGCATTTTCTGTTTTTGTTTCAGATTTCCATCATCCGCAGTAATTTACTATTATCACAGTGTCTGAAAACCTTGGTCCACGCTTTCTACCATGGGTATCCATTGTTGAATCACCCATAGCACACTTTGAAAAATGCTCTCGCCACCTCCAGCACCCACAATTCACCTCCCCTTTAAGAGGTGCAGGCCGCCTTTAAGTAGTGCCAGCTACTCACGGTATTGGGTGCATGCAGTCACTGAGCAATGTGAGAGTGCCAGTTGCATGCTATAATCTTTTAAAACACAGTCAGCGACTGTGAGTTGGGTACACATTGCAAATCTTGCATCTGTTTTGTCGTCTTACCCAATTTAATGCCCAGTATGTTTACAACCAGCAAAACAGTAAGACAAAGGAAAATGCTAATCTTTTTGAGAAGTTCTTTCAGTTAAAGGAATAATGCTTTTGACACAAAATTGGAGTCCTTTACTAGAAATACATTGAGATATTAATATATGCAGTGGTGTACATGCATTTGCAATGGAAAGATTTATGGGCTATGAATCACAACCATAACATTGGTCTATTGTCATACTGCATCAAAAGCAATGCCGTGACACCGCCCATGCATGACATGATGCAGAATATTGCTATGTTTAATGTGGATTGTTGTAACCCGGACACTGAAAATAATTCATTTCACTGAATGAGAAATTACAGCAACGTTGTCGGGGATGAATGTGCAGTAGCTGATTGATATTTTACCTCTTCACTTTAATCAGCTTAGCATTGTTTTCTGATTTTCTTCATATCATGCTCCTTTCAAGCACTATTTTCTTTTAAATAGAATACCTTCCCCTCCGCTTTTCTTCCTTTTTCTGAAGGAGCTGACCCTGATTCAGGGCTGATGGTGCTGCTCCGTTGCTGTGCCTAAGTAACCATTCTCCAAGTGTGAGCCTGGATGCAATGGAGTACAATTACTACAGCTTCTAACTTTGGTGGAAGCCTTTCATAAAATGGTGCAAGCTTTGGTTTACTGCATTACTGCTGGTTTTCTGCCACTGTTGCAGTGGATGATCAGAATTCCTGTTCAAGTTCTAACCAGTTAACCGATGTACTTCAATCGCACTGCTGCCAGCCAGAAGCTGGCTGGCCACATTATCTGGAGCAGAAGGCTGAAGCCTGAGTGGTATAACACAAGAATTAGGAGCAGAAGTAGGTCATTCGGCCCCTTGAGCCTGCTCCGCCATTCAATAAGATCATGACTGACCTGATTGTAGCCTCAATTCCACTTTCCTGTCTGCCTCCCATAACCGTTGACTCCCTTGTCGATCAAAAATCTATCTAACTCAGCCTTGAATACGACACAGTGGGAAAGCACCTGTCCTGCTAAGGGCTTGCACACGAATCATGAACAAGTCCCATTTAAGCTTTGGATTTTCTGAAAAATTATTTGAAAAAGCAGAGAGTGCTACAATAGGATACTTGCGCTGGCTTTGCTACTTTTTCGCGCAGCACCTATTAGCAGTGGGAGCAAAGGAGACTCTGTGGGTGCAATACTGGCCAAAGTTTTTTTTTTGTTCTTTCGGTTTCGTCTATATCTACAGTTCATTTTAATGCATACAAACATACAAATTGGGAGCCGGAATAGGCCATTCGGCCCCTGGGGCCTGCTCGCTCCACCATTCAATAAGATCATGGTTGGTCTGATTGTGACCTCAACTCTGCTTTCCACCAACTCGATAACCTTTGACTCCCTTGTTCTTCAAGAACCTATCTACCTCTGCCTTAAAAATATTCGATGATCCTGCCTCCGCTGCTCTCTGGGGAAGAGTGTTCCAAAGACTGACGACCCTCTGAGAGAAAATTTCTTCTCATCTCCATCTTAAATGTGATTTGCCTTATTTTTAAACTGTGTTCCTGAGTTCTAGTTGCAATGTTAATGTTATTACAGATTGCCGTCGCCCCCCCACCCCCCCCCCCACCCCCGCTATTTTTGATATTTCAATTTTTTCAGGTATATTTTAGAAAGAATTAGGCACTTTTCTTTTGCTGCTTGAGATAAGTTTATATTCAATATACCCCAAATACAGCAAGTCACAAGTTAGGCGATACAAGCTGAAAGAAGAATAGAGAATAAATCAGCTCACCACACTCTGCGTGCAGACACGAAACCCCGCTTCAGCCTTTACAAAATCAGTATTGGTACTGCACTCCAACACTTCTCAACCTACTCAATGGTGCAGAGGGTCAACCTGCCAATCTCATGTTTCAAGTGAGCAGCAGTCTAGGGACCATAAGCTCCAAATTCCTCCACCTCCCCCAACTAACTAGCTTTATTGACCTTCAATGCTGCTTACCAGACCACCTAGCAGCAAGTTTGGTCCTGAATCTCTCAAAACGTGACTGTTTGCCTTACTTTTAACCTCCACTTCCCTCATTAAGCAACAAATAGGGTTTTGCATTGCAAACTATCGCCCTCAACCCATCAGTGAGCTACTGAAGCCTAAATTGCTCCATTATTGAACACCAACCCCTGCTCTGTGATAGCAAAGCTGGGTCCAGCAAAAGCCCACACCTCTTCAACCCTGTATGAACCATGATGAGCTCATCACAATCCTCCTCCCACCCCCACCTCCATGCTCAGAGCCAGGCCTACTGGTGGAAAGGATAGGCCCCCAACCCCACAGCTATCACATGCTGAGGTACTGAGCTGGTTTCACTGCCTTAGTTTCCACAGACTTATCCTCATCTCCTTCAATTGCACCCGTCTGATTCCTGGAATGAGGGGGTTATCCTATGAGGAAAAGTTGGCCATGTTGGACCTTTACCCATTGGAGTTTAGAAGAATGAGAGGTGATCTTATTGAAAGATAAAATATCCTGAGGGGACTTGACAGACTGGATGCTGAGAGGATGTTTCCCCTTGTGGGAGTGACAAGAACTCGGAGTAGGGGGGAGAACAGTTTAAAAATAAGGGGTCTTCCATTTCGGGTGAAGATGAGGAGAAATTTTTTCTGAGCGTTGTGAGTCTGTGGAACTCCGTGGTGGAGTCATTGAATATTTTCAAGACTGGGTTGGATAGATTCTTGATTGACAAGGGAGCCAAGGCATAGGGGGTAAGAAGGAATATGGAGTTGAGGCTACAATCAGATCAGCCATGACCTTATTGAATGGCAGAGTAGACTTGAGGGCCGAATGGCCTAGTCCTTCTCCTAATTCGTATGTCCACCCAGCTTCAACCCTCTATCTACTTCCTCTTCCTCTTCCCTACCCCGTTCCTTTTTCACTTTCCCACACATCTTCCTCATTCCTCAATCCCTTACCCTGCTAGCTCCTTCTCATCTCCTCTCTCTATCCCTCCCCAACCCTTCATCTTCCTCCTCTCCTATCCCAACATGAATATTGGACTTGGTTTTGACTTCTTTTGTATAATTGATAGCTAAGATACATAATTAAAAATGCAAATATAATAGAGAAGACAATTAAATATCAAGGTGATGCATTTTGCAAGATTGGGCTACTGTGATCCTAGAAATCTTTTCATTTTAAAAAAATTAAATAACCATTTTCTAAGTGTCTGCTACAATTAAAAAATCTTGCTGACTATTAGTACATAAAAAGCTTATGAATGTAGGAAAAGTCGGCATTAAAGACTGTCAAATCTCTCCCAAATCATCATAATGCAACAAAGCACCATGACTCCTGGTGTCCCTAACTACTAATAGTCATGTAATAGACTGGGAGAGCCAAAAGAGCAGATAGAAAACCCCAGGCCAATTGAGGGGAAAAAATGCCGCATTAACCTCAAAGACAATCAAAACAAAGTTCCAGGAGATCGCAGTGACAAAACTAGTGTTCCACCTACCCTTTGTACACAGTGATATAAGCCACAATCCTTTTGAACTGATAAAGTGAATCTGCACTTACCTCATTGATCTTGGCGAGGAGAGGGGACGCTCTTGTATGGCACAGTGGAGCACTCTTACTACTTCTGATCTTCAAAGAAACCATTGCAAAAGAATAAAATACTGCATTCCTGGGCCTTTCCTGGCCCATCTCCTGCTTGCCACATGGTTTCAGTAATGTGTCCAGTTCTGTTTGCAAGTGTGCAATCCAGAGAAAAGACGCATTGGGATGCTAACTGTGTCACAACGTATTAAATATTAATAAGGTGGAGTGTTGTACTGTGTTGGGAAGCACATGACCTCCATTTTACCCATTATTTGTTCCATTTCCATTAGACCAGCAGAATTGAAATCAGGCCTGCAAGTTTATTTTCAAATTAGACGATGCAGCATATGTTCATTTAAATGACTTTATCCCATTACTTTATTCCATTCCACAATGTGCCTCCTGTTATATTCTATAATGCCATGTTCTGATATGGGTCGTTAGTTTTTCAGCTTGCCAATTTCTTGACTTTTCTGAATTTCTTAATTTAATTTGTTGTTATCGGTTACTTAATTAATCAGTCAGGATCGACTGCAACCAATATGGTGAGTATATTGATTTGAATCAGTATTTAAGACAGGATATAAATCATTAATTATACAACAAAAACATATAGCTATAACAAGTAGCAAGTACCAATCCAGGTTGGGCAGGACAAACTGCTCTTTCTTCCTTCTTTCCCTTTTCTTATTGGTGCCTCATGACTTCACAACTTCTCACCCAAGTGTGTTAGCATGAATATGCCATCAGGAGATTCTCTCCACACCGACTACAATAGTTTCCTTCAAAAACAAACATCCTTTATACCCTTTTCCGGGGTTGGACTAGGGTGTTTTATTGACAGGACCTTATCGCCCTATAAAGGTTACCCTTAACACAAAATTCCAAGTGGTATGTTAAAATCTTTCTCTAAACAATGGGGTAAAAACCCACTCTTAAGTTATCCACCTGCCATGAGGTTCTACAGCCTTCACACATGCCTTCTGTTCTTGATTAACCAGGCCTTTACATCATCTTTCCTTATCTCATCCTAGGTTGCTCCTCATGATTAGTTCCACAACTTTCTTGAAATATTCCATTTTGACCTTCAAACTAACTTTCAATGGATTTTATTGTTTATTTATGCCCAGAGCTGTTCATATGGCCTGTTAAGCTATCCAGTCCAACCATTCCTAATTCTTATCAGATTATTGAACTACAGTGAATCACAAAAGTAACTTCTATTCTATTCCTATACATTAATTTTTAAAAATTCTTTCATGGGAATTTGGTGTCACTGGCAAGGCCCTCATTTGTTGCCCATCCCTAACTCCCCTTGAGAATGTGGTGGCGAGCCACCATTTTTAACTGTTGTATTCCATCTGGAGCTGGTATGCCCACAGTGCTACTGGGAAGGGAATTCCAGGATTTTGATCCAGCAACTGTGAAGGAACAGCAATATAGTCCCAAGTCAGGATAGTGGGGAACTTGCAAATGGTGATGTACCCATGCATCTGCTGCCCTTGTATATCTAGGTGATAGAAGTCGCAGATTTGGAAGGTGTTTTTGAAGGAGCGTTTTTGAATTGCTGCAGTATATCTTTATATTGTGCACACTGAAGTCATTGTGCATCGGTGATGGAGGGAATGAATGTTTAAGGTGGTGGATGGGATGTCAGTCAAGCGGACTGTTTTGCCTTGGATGGTGTCAAGCTTCTTGAGGATTGTTGGAGTCACAGTCATCCAGGCAAGTAGAGAGTGTTCCATTCACAAGCTTGACTTGTGCCTTGTAGATGATGGACAGACTTTGGGGAGTCAGGAGGTGAGTTACTCTCCACTGAATTCCTAGTCTCTGACCTGCTCTTGTAGCCACAGTATTTATATGGCTAGTCCAGTTCAGTTTCTGGTCAATGGTAATCCCCAGATGTTGATAGTGGGAGATTCAGCGATGGCAATGCCTGCCTTTGAATGTCAAGCGGAGATAATTAGATTATCTCTTATTGGAGATGGTCACTGTCTGTCACTTGTGTGGCACAAATGTTACTTACCAATTATCAGTTGAAGCCTGAATGTTGTCCAGGTCTTGCTGCATATTGACATGGACTGCCTCAGTATTGGGGGAGTTGTGAATGGTGCTGAACATTGTGCAATCATCAAAAAACAACCCCACTCCTGACCTTATGATAGAGGGAAGGTCATTGATGAAACAGCTGATAATGGTTGTGCCTAGGACACTTGCCTGAAGAACTCTGCAGCAATGTCTTGGGACTGAGATGATTGACCTCCAACAACCACAACCATGTTCCTTTGTGTTAGGTATGACTCCAAACAGTAAAATCACCCTGATCCCCATTAACTTCAATTTTGCCAGGGCTCCTTGATGCCTGAAAGTGTCTTAAATAAACAATGTTAAATGAAAAGCCTAATACAGATTTGTAATTCGATTATCTATGCACTTACCCAGCTATTTCCCCTTTTCTGGCTAACTACAATTACTTTAGAATAGCCATTCCGTAGTTTTTGCTTCCAGTGAACAAAACTCTTAAGCATTTTCCAGTAAAATGAAATTTACAGCACTAACCTAGTCCTTTACTTATAGACAGACTACTAAATATATCTATGTTTATTCTAAACACATTTCTAATTTATAACAATATTCCTAGCATGTCATGCACTAAATTTAGCTGGACTTGCAATATATTGCAGGCACATCCAGCACCTGATGTACAGTGATTCCTGGGACTGCACTATCAACCCCAGTGTACATTGGCAGGCAATTTTCCATTTTGTGCACAACATAACTAAGCAATCTTTGTCCTCACCTCCTCACTGGTAAACATCCTTACATCCTTCAGATAACAATTGAGCAAGAACCTTGCCCGTTTTCTTTTTTCACTTTGTAGTCTAGTGCAACGAGGCCACTTATAAGTCCCCCAACCCCAACACCCACCCCATAACAATCCTAGCTGTAATCAGCAAACTCAGGATTTACATTCAGGATGAACATTTTATATTTCAAAATGCTATATATCACAGTTAGCAATGTCAAATTACAGTGTCAAATAATCCAAATGGTGCAAGCAACAAAATATCAAAAGGAAATTTAATTTTCTACAACTTTCTATGACACAAAAAATCTGACCGATAAATAAATAAAATGTTAATAAACATTTTATAATAACATATATTTCTGGAGAAAAATAATACCGTATCTACCATAAAGATTTGTTCTTATTGGGACTGTTGCTCCTCAACAGCTTCATGTCCCTTAGAGTCATTACCTCTCTCTGAGTTCATGGTCCTTAAAAACTGTCATCACTCTTGTGCCCATATTTCTGAAGAGCTATCATCCCTCTCTGGGTCCACTTCACTTCGAGGTGTTGTTCCATATCAGTTTTGTTTGCAACTATCAATTCTCTCTAAGTCTCTGCACTTATGGCTGCTACTCTCTGTCTATATCCATCCTACTTGTCAATCCTCACCTCTCGATATCACTCTAGCTGCCACTCCTATCTGTGGCGATGTTCCTTACAGTGGTCATATCTCTATGCCCTATGTCCTTCCAGTTATCACTCATTTTATTGATACAGGTGAAACTCAAACTACAACATTAATGCAGTATTTGTTAACACACTGGACAGAATCATTCCAGATTTGCATTAAGTGCGGTGGCGGGCTGGTAAAACGACGTTTTAACTGCCGGCCGCAACAGTGGCTTTTCACACTGTATCGTCCCAAACCTGCCGCTTTAATTATGCATTCCCTGGAAACATGCAGTTTCCATGGCGGATGGTCTCTTATTCGCCCGCCACACCATCACCTCACCGCTTCATCATGCCAGGCGCCATATTTTAAGCTCAGCCACACGCACACCTCTCAGTGCTTCCAGCCCGCTACTCCTGCAAAGAAGACATGGCCTTGAAAGGCAAAAAGACTGCAGCCCCCTGACTCAATGATGCGTCTTTCGAGCGTCTTTTGGACACAGTGGAGGCTCACCGTGATTTCCTCTACCCCCACTCTGGCTGCAGGAAGGGCAGCATCCTCACTACTCCAGCTTGGGAGGCGGTGGTCAGCGCCAATGTCCTGCTAAAGAGGACAGCCACCCAGTGCCACTACAGGATGAATGGTCTCACCTGTTCCATCAGGGTAAGTCACTCTTTTCATCACTCTCAACTCTCACACTCTCAAACCCATCACACATCCACAGGGATCTCACACCTCAAGGGATAACACCCTAACTCTCGCTCATGCCCTCACATCTCCATCAAGCTTATATCCTCTCGAGCTCACGTCCTCATCCTGTCCATGGCTCCGCTCACCACACAAACATTCCATGCAGTACCATGCGTCCTGTTCATACTCTCTCCATCTGTTTCCATGCAGGAGAAGACTGCTCACAACAGCAGGGAGAGGTCCCAGACCAGGGTGGAGTGGCCCACATTAGGCCCCTCACTCACTTTGAGGAGTGTGCCATCACGCTGACTGGTGAGGATGTGGACTGTGCCTGCGGTGAAGGTGAGGTAGGCTGTGAACACCCTCGTAAGGATCCTGCACCATATCATCCCTCTCTCAACACAACTGTGAGTGCTCTCTCTCCTGCTTTTGACTCTGCTGCCATGCACTACTTATCTCTACTTCAGTTCAAGGGAGCTCTGCCAAGCGACTGACACCCTCAGCCAGCCAGTCCTTTAGCTCCATCCATGTCCTTATCTCCAGCCAAGAGGACACCTCCTCCATTGAAGTGCTGGAAATAAGCAGCCTGGAAGACCCCTCACAGTGCTTACCAACACCCTCCACCAGCGCAGAGACACACACCTCGGTGGGACCTAGATGTAGAGCAGGCTTGGGTTCACAATCTGGTGGTCACCACACGGACATATGTCCACAGCAGCAGGAGTCAGGTTCATGCGAGCTTCCCGGCACTCAAAGGACTGCTGGGGATCAGGCAGCTGTGAGGTCCAAGTCAGATGACGAGCCTCTGGATTCGGCTTTCCAACTCATCCTGGAGAGTCAGCAGAAGGCGGGGGAACATCACACAGAGCTGTTGGAAGCCCTCAGCAGAGTGGCACGTGAATTGGAGGAGTGCGTCTGCCTGCTCTCTGATGATGTGGTGCCCACATGTGCGTGTATGGAGGTCTCCATGGGGAGGATGGCAGACCCCATGGAGACCCTGGTCCAGAAGAACATGGAGATGTGTGCAATCCTGTACTCCATCGCTAGAGCCATGGGTGAGTTTCTGCAGTGGCAACTCGAGAGGGAAACGGGGCACCTCGATGCCCCTCCAAGTGCTCCTTCCCTTCAAAGAGTCAGGGCAGGGCCCCGGGCACCTTAAGGGAGGAGGTGGAGCTGGTCACCCCTGGATTATCCACTCAGGAATCTCCGAGGCTGTCCTCTCCCTCTGAGTCTCCTATGCCTGTGAGTCCCTCAACTTCATCCTCTGTCACCACAGAGGGAGCAGCTAGCCAAGTAGTGATTCTGGAGGGAGAAGTGTGTCAGTGTGTGTGGCAGGGCCTCAGAGTCTTGTGCAAGCACTCTCCCACTCACACCAATCCTTTACATATCACACTCATCTCAATGTCCTGAGTATTTTCAATTCTGCTTGCTGAGGTTCACTTTCAGTTGTCCATCTGAGCTGACCTGCATCTCCACCCACCCACTGATCACACTCCCATGCAGCATCTGATCTCGCCCACCATGACTCTTAATTCACTTTTGATTTGGACAGCGTGGAGCTAATTCGGTTTTACTCTCGCTCCCCTATCCTTTACCCTCCCCCAATCACCCATTTCCTGTCCCCCTCACAGTTGACCACCCTGGCATCACCTTCCACCTCCCCCCTGTGACCTACCAGCCATAACCCTTTTCCTTCAGGGATGTCCAGGTGAATGTGCAAGTTCCCTTCCTTCCCGAAAATCCCACACTCAGCCGCATTCACCTCCCGGACCACCTCTTTCCCACCCCCAGGGTCCGTGTCTACATCCGGGTCCCCACCGCTCACCCTCGCCGTCCCTTCTGCCACTACCATCAAACCCTCGCCCTCCACCCTATCGCCTCACTCTGCCCTCGGTCATTCTTGCCATTCCTTCACACTATGCCCATCCTCAGTTCATCTCAGTTCCCTCCCCAGGAGGCAGTCATGGACCTATCAGACCCTGCCTTGCTCATTCACCTGGACATCCCACCCCCCTCCAGACCCCTTCCCAACCACCAACCACCCCCCTTCCCCCGCCCCCCCCCCACCCCCCGCCATCCCTTAGTCCTCCTGCCCCTCAGGCTCCCCCACACCCTACTTAGTCCCCGGCCCCCCTTCCCAACTCCCTCAGGCACCCTCACTTCTTCACTTCTTCCACCACCCTTTGTGCTTTCCCCCTCCCCTCCGACTCCTTCCTCTAGCCTTACCTCTTCATCCAGCCTCACTTCTTCCTCCAGCTTTACTCCTTCCCTCTTCCCAACTCCTTTCTCCACTCTTACTTTTTCCTCTACCCTTACTCCCTCCCCTCTCCACACTCCTTCCTCCCTGGTCTCCCTTCCCTCTCCACTCTCCTTCTCCCTCTCTGAGTTCCTACCATTTAAACCTTCCACCACCCCCCTTACACCTACCTCCCCAGCTGCCATCTTCTCCCCCAATACTCCCTCCTCCCCTGTACACTCATCCCCCCCTCCTAGCCTCACCTCCGACACCTTTGTTCCCCCCACCCCTCACCCACTGTAGCCGCTTTCTCTCCCAGTTGATCCTAGACCTTCCTCTCCCACCCCGCCCGACCATCATCCATTGTGAACATCAGCAGTGACTATATAACTTCTGTGAGCTGCTTTGCAGCAGAACCATGTCCATGAGAATGCACCCAGCATCCCATGGAAGTTTCTGCAGGATCCCATCGGTGTCGGGCTGCAGCATCTTCTCCTCGGATGTCCGTGATGTGAGCAAGGCCTTGGCAATAAGTCCTGATTTCTACATGTCACAGTTGTCAGGGCGTGTTCTGCAGCAGCGTGTTTTCCCACCGACGTGGGTGGACGATCCAGTGGGCAGGGATGAGCCCGGCGGGCTGGCCTTCTAATAATATACTGATGTGTTACAATGAGGTTCCCGCTGTCCGATGGCGGGGAACGCAGCCTGCCATCGACAGGGTGAACGGACGGTCGCAAACTGGCTTCATCGCGTTGTGAACCGGTTTTTGGCCTTCTGGCTGTATTGTCCGCTCACGCTATCGAACATGCCCGAGGCCAGAGGGCAGGGCCGCAGAGTGGCTGACACAGATTGATTGTGGAACAGAGTGCATTTTAAACAGAGTGGAAAAAGTTGGGAATTAGGTACTAGCAGAACTCTAGTATGTAGCATGAGTAGTACCCGACTGAAATTTAGTTTAACGTTTTGAACTTAACTTAGAACTTTAAAAACTGTAAAGGAATTGCCAATTGGTCAGCATTTAACAAAACTGCAGCTAAATTTTACCAGTCCTTTGAGGATGGGCTGGTCAAATGGTGCAGGAAGGCATTGTCCTTCTATGTCCTATGTCCTTCCCACTCCAATGGCATTTGATCAGCAGTGGGAATGGTGGCAGATGACCCACCTGTCCAGAGCCCATTTGAAAAGGGCCTCTTCCTGCCTCACTGGTATTTTACCCTGGCAGCCTCCCATTGGAGCCCAGGGTGAGGGATTCCCTTTCCTGGGCACTCTTTGTGCAATGTCGGGGCCCTCTGGCGGCAAAGGCTTCCTACCTGCCCTCAGTGACACTCCCCACTCTCCCCTCCTCCCGCTTTCTCGGAACTGCCTGCCAGGTCCCCGCACCCCCAGATCACACTTACCCAGCTTTGAGGGCACACAGCCATTGATGTGCCCTCATCCTTCAGCTAGAGCCTCACCGCTGGTGGTAGCACTGCTGAGCTGCTGCCCTTCTGATTGGGTGTGGACCAAATCCAGGGTGTGGGCCACCCATACTTCATTGGGAAGGCAGCCCTGGTGGCAGCTACTTCATTAGCTACCGCTGGCAAAGTGCAACCCTGGCTCCCACTGACAGCTGAAGCAGAATCACCCCCCACCCCTCCATTTTTGGCCCCAGCGGTGGGATCCCTGTCACCTACATAAAATTGAGCCCTCTTTGTCAGTGGTAAGTGATTGCCTGAATAGGTGCTAATTACCATGAACAGGAAGCTGAGTCAGGACTTGTAACTTGGGTGTTGGTTAGAAAAGTGTATAAAGATAATTGGTATCTTGTGGATGCACAGAGTGATTGCGGAACAGTGAACTTTGTGGACGTTTATGTGTAGAAAAAGAAATAAACTTACAACAAGCTAAAAAAGTAAATATAAATAATATAGACTCGAGTATGGCAGAGCAGGTTGTGTTTGAGGGCTAAGGTATATGGGTGTTTGTGAACAGCAAGACTGTCCTGAACAAACACATCTGCAGGAGAATCTCCTTGACTCAGAGTCATTGAGCTAGAGTGTGAGTTGAAGACACTCCAACATCGTCTAGACAGTTTGCTCCAGACTGTGGTCACAGTTTGTAAAGAGATTCAGGTTCAGAATGGAGTTGGTTTGGTCAATAGTGTACAGAGTAAAGGGAGCCCAGGTTAGATAGCAAATGAGGATCCATAGAAACTGATTCTCTTCAACAGGTAAAACACACTTGCTGCCTGTCAGGATGAGGATAAAGTTTGTTGGAGGGGCAGACAGAATGTGGACCATGGCACCTTGGAGCCAGAGGCTGGCCAAAGTGGGGAGGAGGGGGAGAAAGAGGAGCATAAATCCCACATGATTTGCCACCTGCCAGGTGGAGGAGAGCTAATTTCAATGGGGTGAAAACAGATCTGTCCCAGGTAAATTGGAATCAAAGATTTGCAAGCAAAACTGTAACACAACAATGGACAGCCTTTAAAAATGAGACGGTTTAGGCACCTTTGAGGTACATTTCCACAAGGGGGCGAGTATAGCAACCAAAGTCAGAGTTTTCTGGATGATGAAAGGGTAAGATGAAGCAGAAAAAGTATGCAAATGATATACGTAAGGTTGATAATACAGGTGAGAACTAGGCTTAAAATAGAAAGGTCACAGGGGAAGTGAAAAAGAAATAAGAAAGGTAAAGAGAGAGTATGAGAAGAGACTGGCAGTCAACATAACAAGGAATCCAAAAGTTTTCCATACCTATATAAATAGCAGAAGGATAGTAGAAGGAGGGGTGGAGCAGATTAGGAACTGAAATGGGGATCTATGGAGGGAGGCAGGGGGCATGGCTGAGGTCCTAAGTGAGTACTTTGTATCTATTTCTACCAAGGAACAAGTTGCTGCCAAAGCCATAAATAAAGATGAAGTTGTTCAGATACTAGATGGGCTGAAATTGATAAAGAGGAATTGTTAGAAAAGCAGGCTTTACTTAAAGCCGATAAGTCACCAGACCAGATGGGATGCATTCGAGAATGCTGAGGTTGCAAATTGGAGATGTACTGATCATAATCTTCTTAGGCATGGGGTTGGTGCCAGAAGACTGGAGAATTGCAAATCTTACACCCTTGTTTAAAAAAAAGGTGTAAGGATAAACCCAGCAATTACGCCAGCATGAACTTGTTGAAGACAAATCATGTTTAACTAACCTGATTGAGTTTTGACAAGGTAAAAGAAAGGGTTGATGAGGGCAATGTGATTGATATGGTGTATATGGAGTTTCAAAGGCATTTGATAAAGTGTCGCAAGAGGAATAAAAGGGACAGTGGCAGCAATGCTGAAACTGGCGAAAAAGGCAGGAAATGAGAATTGTGGTTTTTCAGACTGGAGGAAGACGTAAATGGGGGTCTTTCAGCGTCAGTCCTCAGACTATTGTTTTTCTTGATATATATTAATGACCAAGGCTTGGGTGTACAGGACATAATTGCAAAATTTGCAGATGATCCAAAACTTGAAAGTATTGTGAACTGTGAAGAGTATAGTGACAGACTTCAAGGGGACACAGACAGACTGGTGGAATGGGTAGACATGTGGAAAACAAAATTTAATGCAGAGAAGTGATACATGTTGGTAGGAAGAATGAGGAGAGCCAAAAAAAAAGGTATAATTCTAAAGAGGGTGCAGAAATGGAGACCTGGATTGGGGGGGAGGTTGGGGTGATGGATGGTGGGGGTGGTCATTTGAAGGTGTGAGGGCAGGTTAAGAAAGTGGTCGAAAGGCATGGGGGATCCTTTACTTTATAAATAGAGGCACAGACTGCAAAAGCAAGGAAGTTATGATGAATCTTTATAAAACACTGGTTCAGCCTCAACTGGAGCATTGTGTTTAAATCTGGAAACCACACTTTAGGAAGGTTGTGAAAGCTTTGGAGGGGGCACAGGAAAGATTCACAATAATGGTTCCAGGGATGAGGGACTTCAAGTTATGGGGTTAGATTGGGGAATCTGTCTGAAAATTAGAGCCAAACCTTTAGGGGTGAAAATTGGATACACTTCTACACACAGAGTGGGAGAGAATTGGAGCTCTCTTCCTAGATCAATTGTTAATTTTAAATCTGAGATTGAAAGATTTTTGTTATCCAATGGTACTATGTAACATGGAGTAAACATGGGCATATAGCATGAGGTCACAGATCAGCCATGATCTCGATAAATGGCAGAATAGGCTCAAGAGGTTCAATGGTCTATTCCTGTTCCTATGGGCAGAATCTTGCCCTCGGATGGCGTGCAAGCCCCACTGGCTCGGCGGTGGGTGGACAGCCGACCCCCGTCACTGAAATGGGACCTGCCACCAAGCGCTATGCTCTTCCTGTGCAGGGGGTGGGGAGGGATTCCCCAACAGTCAAAGTGCGCTCTTTCGCGCATGTGCGCAAAAGAGCGCGCTTCTCCCTGAGACAAAGTGCTGTCTCAGGGAGACTAGTGACAGTCCAAAAAACTTTAAAATTACAAAAATTAAAAAATTTACGATGTCACACGAGATGGGACATGTTAATAAAAAACACATAAACTTTATAACTTTTTGTACAAAACGGACATGAAACTTCATCCCGCCAGTGGATGAAGTTTCATGTATAATCAGGAGCCCGCTGGGGCTCCTGGCCTGCCCGCCAGCCTTAAGGTTTGCAGGTCTTTAATTACTTTATTTAGCCTGTCAATGGCCTCAATTGGCCATTGACAGGTCGGCAGGTGGACAGCTGATTTTGCTGTCCGCCCACCTTCCTAAAAATTTAAATGGCCCGGGATGACGTCGGGGATTCCTTCCGACGTTATCCCGCGTCATTTTCTACTCGGCGAGCGGGCCCCGCCCCCAAATCGCCGAGGGGAAAATCCTGGCCTATGTTTCTTAGTACCAATGGGAGAAAATTGGACAATAAGTGCGTAATGTCTGAGTGACACCAGTAATGTAGTAGTCGCGGCACTGGTAAAGGCTGTAACTCTATAATTTCAGGAAGCTGCTATTGGAACAAATTGCATTTATGTAGCATCTTTCATGACTTCAGGGTGTCCCAAAGGGACAGGAATAGTCATCCTTAACAAGCATCACTATATCAACAAAATGCACGCCATTCTTATTGACAGGTCCAAATTCGTATCCATTGGACCTGTTGCTCAACATGACCGGACAGCCTTGCTCAAAAGTAAGCTGAAAAAACACTTGCTGGATTTGTGTAAGAGTGATGAACTGCCGCGTGATATACATGATAGGGTTCATTCTCATGGTTTGCGACATCCTCCTATGTATGTGCTGCCCAAGATACACACAAGTAATGTCCCTCTCTGCCCCAGCTTATCTATGACCAGTTCTGTGCAACGTGAATTGGCCAAATGGCTGGGTGAATTGTTACAACCAGTTTTGACCAAGCTTTCCACATACACGGTGAAGGATTCTTTCACATTTACAAAGGCCATACAGGATATGCATATCGATAGCAATGCTGTGCTCATGTGCTCATTTGACATTGCTAGCCTATTTATCAATGCACTGCTTAAGGAAGCCATAGATATTTGCACTGCAGCACACGATCATGGAGATCTAGACCTGGCACCATTGTGTGAATCAGTATTCATTGAACTTATGAACTTGGCAATTCACGCAATTGAGTTCAGTTTAATAACACCGTGTATGCCCAAATAGATGGTGTTGCCATGGGATTCCCTCTAGGCTGAGCTCTTGCAAACATCTTTGTTGGGTTCCATGAGAAACATGTCTTCGATGGAATGACACCTAACTTCCTACCTCTCACATATTTCCGATATATGGATAATAGGTTTGCTATATTTAAATCAGCAGCTGTATGTAACAATTTCCTTTCATGTCTTAATGGACTCCATCCAGTGCTGATGTTCACCTTTGAAATAGAGCAGTCAAATGAACTCCCCTTCCTTTATGTACTAGTTGAGAAATCTGCCAGGGGATTCTCCATCATGGTCTACCTCAAGCCTAGCTTCACTGGTCAATATACTTATTGGGATTCTTACAGTTTCCACACGCTATAAGATTGGTCTTATTGGCAACCTTGTAAATAGGACCCGAGCCATTTATTCACCATGCAAGCTTGATGCTGAAATAGGATCCATCAAAGGCATCCTGCAGGATAATGACTACCCTGATCAGATCATTTTGTGCTGTGTATCACGCAAGCTCATGAACTGGCCAAAGACCGTCACTTTCAGCTCTGAAAACTGCCCAGTCTACCTCAGCTTATCCTGGAAGGGCAAGGTATCTCAAAAATTTGAGCAACAGGTGAAGCTAGCTGCTTCACACTGCTACTACGCAGTAGCAACACGAGTGGTATTTGCCACTAACAGGATGCTGCCGTCAAGCTAAAAAGACATCCTGCCTATCACACAAATGAGTAACGTGGTATATGAATTTCAGTGGCAATGTGATGCTAGGTATGTAGGCCGTACGTCCCAAAGACTGGCGGATCGTATCTAGCAACATGTCCTAGCCGCTGTTCTCAATGGGCAGGGTACAGACCGTACCCAACCAGCCCATGCTTGCAAACCTCAAAACAGTGTCCAACATTCTGTGATTGGACAACATTTGCTAAATAATTCTCAGTGTGCTAACTTTTACGCTGACAACCAATTAAAAATTGTCAGTCAGGCTCACAATATTTGTGTGTACTGGAAGCTACATATATTAATACACAGAGCCTTGTTCTTTGCAGACAGAAAGAACATGTACATACATTGCGCTTGTTTCAGCTAAACAAAATTAGTCACAGCCATTTGCTGACTCATTCCTCAGGGCAATGCCTTGACCAACTAGGGTCAAGCTGCCTAGTTTAAGTTTCAAACAATGCTTGGCAGTTAACTACCAGTCACCATCAATGGTGCATTCTCCATGGCAATGCCACTTGCTAATCAATCAGCACTCCCATCACATACAATATAAATTGTTGTCTTCCCCTCCTTATAATGGTATTCTTGCAAGGGTCCTGATGAGTGCAATACAAAAAGCTTAGACATGTCTCTTTTTTTTCAGCAATACTCAAGTTCTGTACTACCAAGTGACTATTTATATTAAGTGGGTTTTTAAAATTTCTTGGTGGCAGTCAAATGGAGAAGATTTATTCCTTTTAGTGTATTTAAATGTATCTTCTCAACTGTGAAAGTCAAAATTATTAATTATAAGGAGCAGATGGCCTGGTATCTAATTTTGAGATTGCACCTTCAATTATTGATGTGAGAACAAAAGGAGCACTTCTATAATTGCTTTACAATTGAAGGCATTCTCCATGATTCAGAAGAATCCATGTCTTCTCATCTCGGTTGGCAAAGAACGAAGATACTTCTGATGAGGAAAATAAATAGACTATACAACCGTACCAGCATTAACATGATCTTATACGTGATCGGCAACAAATAACCATCAAAACCAAATTCTTTACGTTTTCACAATAACAGAGGCGTGCTCAACAACTTTGCTTTTATAAAGCCCATTGACATCAGATTTTGTTCCAAGGTGCTTCATTAGCATGTAATCAGATGTATACTGACTCTGAGCCAAAGAAGGAGATATTAGGAAAGGTGAATTAAAAACTTGGTCAGAGAGAAAGGCCTTAATAAGGGTCTTAAAAAAGTAAAATTGTAGAACAATTACAGAAGTTCTTCTAAGTGGAGAGACAACAGGGGCTTGGGGTTGAATTTTCTGGTTCCGCTGGGGGCAGGAACGAAGGTGGGACAAAAATGCTGGCGTTGGCCGGCATGCCGGTTTCCCATTGCTGTTCCTGGTGTCAATTGGGTTGGGGGAGGGTAACTCTGGGATCCTGTCCAATCCATTAGCTACAGCAATTAACATTCTTAAGGAGTACATTGAGAGCTTGTTGAGTGTCATGTCCAGATTTTGACAGGGGTGGGCTGCACAATAGTGTCAGGTCAGGCCATGTGAATGGAGGCAGACACAGAGTTGGTAACCGTCATGGCCAGCCCAGGGAATTAGGTGGACCCAATGAAAGGATGAACGGTACAGGGAGGTCTCAGCCATTGGCACACAATGCCATTAGTTTAACAGAGGTTGTGGGAAGAGTGGGCAGTAAGGCAGTGCAGGGGATTGTCACCCTGCTGATACTGGCTACTAGAGGAGGGGACAAGCACAATCGGGGAGGCCACCTGAATGCAAGGAAGGCAGCTGCTGGCAATGGGGAAATATCTCTCAGATTTGGGTCCAGTAACAATGAGGAGCAATGTCCTCCTCAGAAAAGGCAGGGTCCCAGGTATCCAGAGCGCAGAGGAGAGGGATGAGGGGCAGGAAGGACATAGAGGTCATACCCTCAGTGCAGGATTAACCTACAAAGATGGAGCTACCTTGAGATGATCGAGAACCAGTGCACAGGCGGCTGTGACTCTCCAGGCAGATGGTCACAGACATCATTGCTGAAGACCTCATACCTTGCAGCACTGGTTATCGGTCCCTCCCATCAAAGTCACTGTGGTCTTGAGTACCTTCGCTTCTGATTCCTTCCAAGGATCAGCTGCAGACTTTGGTGGTGTCTTGCAGGCGCCTGCACCTCATTGATGCCCTATTTGTGAGAGATGGACAGTACATTCAATTCCAGATTGATGAGACATCGCAGGCACAGGGGACAGTGGGATTGGCATTCACTGCTGGATTCACTCTGGTGCAGGGATTCATTGACCGCACCCATGTGGTCATCAAGGCTCCAAGTGAATAGCCAATCAGATTTATCAACAGGAAGGGCTTCCACTCCCTCAACATTCAGCTAATTTGTGACTACAGCAAGAGCTTCCTCCATGTGTGCGCTTGCTTTCATGGCAGCTGCCATGACTCCCTTCATCTTCTGCCAGTCCAGGCTGCTGCAGCTCTTTAATCCACCCCCCAAACTATGTGCATGAATCCTTGGGAAAAGGGATATCCCTTGAAGAAATTGCTACTTATCCCTTTACGAGACCCTGAGACAGGCAAAATGGTTCTACAAGCAAAGCCATTTGCTCACTAAGACAACCATGGAGCAGGCCATCGGGCTTCTGAAGATGCAGTTCCAGTGCCAGGGCCGTTTGGGTGGAACTCTACCGTGCACTTCTGCAAGAGTCTCATGCATTATGGTGACCTGCTGAATTCTCCATAATACATCCCTCCAGAGAGAGATGTGGACTTTCAGGATGCTGAAGCACCAACAGGGTACAGTTCAACAGAGGAAGAGGAAGAACAGATCATGGAAGAGGAGGAGGAAGGGGGGAAGATGTCGATTGCAGAGGTGCCCCAGCTGCCCAGGGAGGTGACCAGGCTCAGCGCAGGACACGAGGGCTCATCAGCATGCCGCCAATGTTGAGGAACATCTGCTCCAGACACGTTTCAACTGAACCCATTTAACCCAGGAGGACTGTATGGTCAGGAACTCCCTTTCAGCTGCCTGTGAGAACACTTCCATTGAAGACACAGCCTGGACCAGCTCAACCTTTACTGCCAATGAAGGATGCACATCTGCCCAGAGGTTTCACTATCAAGGACCCTTGCTCCCTTTAACCACTTCATCCATCTTTCCTTGTACCCCCATTAATAAAAGGAGGCTCACACTAATGGCTTCATGTGTCAATATTTGCAGCATGTTCCAAAAGCAACAAGGTGCACATTTACAGTGAAAGAGGTCCCAGTGACCCACTCAGTACTCTGTCCAATGCAGTGGCCTCTCCTCTAGGCCATTTCCATGCAGTGCTCCCTTTTGCGGTCTTGAATGAGGTGGTGGCAGCCTGGTCACTTGTAGCTGCTTGCAGCGGGCGTTCACATATGGAGGTGGGGGCACTCTCAGAGGGTGCCACTCTGGCTTTGTTGCAGAGGGAACCTGCACTGATGATCCCACAGTCAGAGGGGCCATGGAGGCCGATGAAGATGATGGTGCCCTGTGAGAGGTGGCATCCTCATCCTCCTTGGTGATAGCCTCAGCCTTTGGCTGGCACTACAGATAGCTGGAGGGAGCTACCAGCTGGGGCCCACCTGGCACCCCTCTAAACATCCCTCCACCATCAGAGCCACTGAACAGTCAAGGCTACATAGTGTGGAATGCATCCTGTGAATGTCAGTGGATGCTCCTGCATCCTCTCAGAGTGATGCCACATATGGCTCCCTGTGAAGTTGGTCACTCCCCTCGTGGAGGGGATCGTGCTCAAAGCCGTGGGCCATTGTGGTGTACTTGAGCTGGATGGACTCCTCCATTCTCAACCTTTGATTCCACACTGCCTCAGGAAACTCCGTCATGTGAAAGTACATCTGCTGCTGATCTAGATAGAGTCTCCTTTCCAGTGAATCCGAGGTCCTGCATTTGTGCCCAGCTGAACAGGGCTGTATCTCTCCTCCCTTCTCCAAGGGGGACTGCTCGCAGCTGCACCTGCCTCTGGAGCTTCCTTTTGCACACTAGTGCCAAGATTAAAGTGCCGCCTGATCTAACTGCGTGTGAGGACCCACCAAGGTGACTGTATCTATGCTGATGGAGTGTGTGCTTATGAGATATGACAGTGCTTGGTCCGGCGATGGTGAGCAAGTTGTTCTCCTTGCTTCAACATCTGCACATGTGGGAGACACAAGGAGAGATCATGAGAAGAAGCCTTAGAGAGCAGAAGCCTCTGTGTGTGCTGAGGCTTCTAAATGCAACTGTGCCTTTGGCCAGGGTGGATTGCAGTGCACTAGAAGTTTAGGATCGCAGTTACCCTGAGAGTGACTGGCAAACCACAGGGCTACAGGTCTTATAGGAGGGCATACAGGTCAGTGATCCCCCCCTTGGAAAATTAGCTGTCTCTGATTGCCTGTCAGAAATCTGAAGGTATTTGTTGTGCATTCTGAACGCACACTGACACATCAGTTCACTTTTTGGTGATGAAGATGGTCCTGGTTGGGTTCCTCCTGACCTCACTCCCCCTCAGCTGGCACTAGATGCTGGCCTTGGGGCCTATGTTGTTGTGCACCCAAGACCCTCCTCTGGCAAATCCTCTCTTCCACCACCAAGGTTGCAAAAAAGATTGGGTGTATGAGAACCATTGTGAAACCACAACGGTATGAAGAAGGCAGGCACTGAAATGAGTATCTCTGTCCACATGGCCTTCATTCTTAAAGGAGCTGCAGTTGAGTAATGGGTCATGGACTACACCCATGGGCCACACCCAGAACTTTTCCCATCCCACAGTGGCCCCTCCCACAACAACCTGATCTCCTGCAAGGTAAAAATATTCTGGCAGCACCTTATCTCCAGCGAGGTAACTGTTTGTTAGCAGCCACGTTGATGGACACACACACTGTGACCCTGCGCCTCCACTCTCCCTCTGTCACCCTTGAGCTTCCTCCCATCTCCCAACATCACCCTGCTCCTTCCCCCAATCATCCTGGGAACCTGAGGGCAGATTCAGATAGGACAAATTCAGAGCAGGGAGTGGGAGACAGAATGTTAGCAGGTGACTCTGAAAGACAGAAGAAGCAAAGGTTAAAAGGCTCACAGCACAGGAATTTGGCAATGCTAAAAGGTATTTATTTAAATGCAAGGAGCATAACAAACAAAGCCGATGAGTTGAGGGTGCAGATAGTGGCATGGCAGTGTGATATCATTCCTATAATGGAAACTTGGCTTAAGGAGGGGAAAAAATGGCTGCTTAACATCCCTGGATATAGGGTTTTCAGGCTGGGCTAAAAAAAGTGGGATGTAGCATTTTTGGTTAAAGAATCAATTACAGCCATGTGGAGGGATGATATGCTAAATGACTCATCAAATGAGGCCATAAGGGTTTAGCTCGAATAAAAAGGGTGCAGCCACACTGCTAAGAGTGTACTATAGACCCCAGATAGTGAGAGGGGGATAGAAGGACAAATATGTAGGCAAATTTCTGATTGCAAAAACAATATGGCAATAATAGTTGGGGACTTCAACTACCCTAACATCAACTGGGAAATGAACAGTGTAATAGGCACTGACGGCACAAAATTCTTGAACTGCATTCAAGAGAACTTTTTATGCTGGCATGTAACATGCCCAATGAGAGGGAGTGCAATTCTAGATTTAGTATCAGGAAATTAAGCTGGGCAAGTGAATGAAGAAGCAGCGGGTGACCATATTACAGTTAGATTTAATATAATTATGGAAAAAGATCAAAATAGAACAGGAGTAAAAAGTTCTGAATTGGGAAAAACAAATTTTACAAAGCTGAGAGGTGATCTGGCGAAAGGGACTGGTTACAGTTACTTGAAGGGAAATCAGTGACAAGCCAGTGGGAGGCATTCGAAAATGAGATTCTACAGGCACAGTGTAGACATGTCCCCACAAAGAAAAAGGTGGTACTGCCAAATCTAAAGCCCCCTGGTTATCTAGAACTATACAAGGTAAGATAAAGCAGAAAAAGAAAGCTTATGACAGTCACAAAAACCTAATACTGTAGAAAGCCCAGTGGAATATAGAAAGTACAGGGGTGAAGTAAAAAAGGAAAGCAAAGAGAGGATATGAAAAAATATTGGCAGGTAAAATCAAAGAAAACCCAAAGATATTTTACCAGTACATTAAGAGCAAGAGAATAACTAAGGAAAGGGTAGGGCCTATCAGAGATGTATATGATAACTTGTGCTCTGATGCTGAAGATGTGGGCCCCCAATGAGTACTTTGTCTCTGCCTTCACTAAGGAGAAAGATGAAGCAGATATTCCAGTTAAAGAGGATTGTGAAATATTAAATATGATAGGCATAGTAAGAGGAGAAATACTGGGGGGACTGGGGCCAGATGGATTGTATCCCAGGCTGTTAAAGGATGCTCTGAGGATCATTTTCAAATCCTTACTAGATACAGGTGAAGTACCAGAGGATTGGAGGTCTGCGAACATTGTACCATTATTTAAAAAGGATGTGAGGAATAGGCTAAATAATTATAGGCCAGTCAGTCTGACTTTGATGGTGGGCAAATTATTAGAATCAATTTTGAGAGACAGGATAAACTATCACTTAGGAAAGGAATGGATTAATCAGGGATAGTCAGCCTGGTTTTGTTAGGGGAAGGTCATGTTTTACTAATTTAATCAAATTTTTTGAGGAAGTATCAAGGAGGATTGATGAGGGTAGTGCAGTCATGTTGTCTACATGGATTTTAGTAAGGCATTTGACAAGGCCCCGCATGGCAGACTGGTCAGAAAAGCAAAAGCCCATGGGATAAAAGGGAAATATGGCAAATTGGGTTCAAACTTGGCTCAGCAACAGGAAACAAAGGGTGATGAGTGATGGATGTTTTTGTGAATGGAAAATGGTTTCCAGTGATGTTCCATAGGGCTCAGTGTTGGGTCCCTTGCTGTTTGTTGTATATATTAATGATTTGGACTTAAATGTGGGTGCATGATTGGAACATTTGCAGATGACACAAAAATTGGCCATGAAGTTGATAGTGAAGAGGATAGCTGTTGTCTCTGTAATGATCTCAATGGTTTGGTTGAGTTGGTGGAAAAGTGGCAGATGCAATTCAATCCAGAGAAGTGTGAGGTAACGCATTTGGGGAGGGCAAACAAACCTAGTGAATACACAATAAGTGGGAGGATATTGGGAGGGGTAGAGGAAGTGAGAGACCTTGGTGTGCATATCCAAATGTCCCTGAAGGTGGCAGGACAAGTGGATTAGGCGGTAAAGAGAGCATATAGAATGCTTTCCTTTATTGGATGAGGTATAGATACAAAAACAGGAGTGTAATGATGGAACTGTATAAAAGGCTGGTTATGCCACAGCTGGAATTTTGTGCACAGTTCTGGTTGACACATTACAGAAAGGACATAATTGCTCTAGGTATGAGATTGTAGAGAAAATTTATAAGAATGTTGCCAGGGCTTTAAAATTGCCGCTGTGAGGAAAAATTGTATAGGCTGGGGTTTTTTTCCTTGAAACTGAGGATGCTGAGGGGTGACCTGATTGAGGTGTACAAGGTTATGAGGGACCTAGATAGAGTAGACAGGGATGCCCTGTTTCCCCTAGAGGAGAGGTCAATTACCAGGGGTCATTTAAGGTGATTGGTAGAAGGTTTAAAGGGGACATGAGGAAAAACTTCTTCAGCCAGAGGGTGGTGGGTATTTGGAATTCACTACCTGGTTTGGTGGTGGAGGCAGAAACCCTCAACTCATTTAAAAGGCACCTGGATCTGCACCTAAAGTGATGTAACCCGCAAGGCTATGGACCAGGTGCTGGAAAGTGGGATTAAAATGGGCAGCTGTTTTTTACCTTTTTCTTTTGCAGTGGTACAGACATGATGGGCTGAATGGCCTCCTGTACTGTAACTTTTCTATGGTTCATCCAACTATCACCCTGAAGCCAGAGCAATTGACCCTCAACCTTCCATGTCTCACCCTCACTCTTGACCTTCCTGTCTTCATCCTGGAGTCTCCTTCCATCATCCTTCTTCTGCCTTTCCTTTCCCTTGACCCTCCCACAGGGACCATTTGACCTGCACCCCCTACAGCTGGACCTGCCTTCCTTCAAACTTGATGTCCCTTCCCTGAATGATGACCTGCTACGTGTGGTATAGCCACCTACATTAGATACAAAGGATCAGACCGCTGCAACAATGGGCCTAGCCCATAGGCCAGACCCTAGCTTCCTTTGGACACCTCCTCCTCTCCCTCATCCCCAAACCTGCTATTGCCTTGCTGTACTGCCTTTTTGAAGACCCCACCCTCATATCAGCCCAACAGCTGCGCCGTTTGAGGGTGCGACCACCACACTTCACCCCGCCCCTCATCCTTGCCGCTGCTGGATCATCCAGCTTCTCCTGTTCCCTTCCCCAGTGCTACTGAGTTAGACAAAGACAAAAACTCACCTCAGATCCAAAGATTGAACAACCTCGCCTGGTGTACGTCACCTTTAAGCTATCGGAAAACAGGAGACACGAGTTTCCCATGCGCCACTGACTTAATCTTGAAGGTAGGATTCAATTTGGTGTGCTCCCTAATTAATAAATATTCATGGTATGCAAATGAATGGTAAAGGGGTTCCTTGTTGGCCACTCTGCCACTGGCACACCACTGACTTTATCTCAAGACCTAAACCCAATGTCAGGAAACCGAGATTTTGGCTTCCGTCTAATTTAGTCACATCGCCACCCCCCCTCCCCCGACCCCCCCCACATTTTCCGCTCTTACAGGCCACATTAAATAACTCAGTTTCTCTTCCCTCCACAGATGCCACCAGGCTTGCTGAATATTTCCAGTATTTTCTGTTTTTATTTCAAATGTGTTAAGTATGGCAAGTCAGTAACTTGGGGTTATGTAACACGAAACCTCCACCTGCATCATTCTCCGACAGTTATTCATCCCCCTCCCATTGGACGTAAAGCTGCTGACATCCTGCGGAATACTCAGAAAGTGCCAGAGAACATTGGAATTTTTCAGATTGGCAATGTTCCCTTGGCTACTGTGGGCTCTGGGTTGTACTTATATGGTTATCAGAGTACCAGTAGAAGATACAGTCAATAGTTTAAAAGAATGCAATACTATTAAAAATTCACGTCTGGCCTTCGATGTTCTCTTGGTACAGCCATTCTAGTCCCTGTCATAAGTGGTCTGAACATCTTAGAAATGTGCCTGCACTGTTCAATATCTAACTAAGCAATAGTAATATTCAAGGATCCAGCAATAGTATCCTCGTGTGATCTGAATAGGATTGTCAGGGCTTTCAAAATTTTTCAATCTATTACAAAGCAGACTGAGAAAACTAATGAGATGAGGTCAGATTTGAAGTGTTAAGTTGTTTTAGTTCACAGTAAGTGAACACATAGAGCAACTGTTATGAACAGGCTCATTAGCTTAATCAGTACAGGTTGCCCTTGTGAAATAATATTGTGAAACGCTATGCTTCCCCATATTAATGGGTCACCTTATTTCCTGGATGCTAAGTTTAAACCTGGGTAAACCACACCCTCACATCTTTTGTTTTGCAAACCTGACTGATTTCAATTGACTAAATTCAATTCCCTCATTGAGTTTGAGATGTTTATTGATTATCGAGGAGGTTACCAAATTGCTTGTCGTTTACAGTCAGTGGAAAAATGTCAAATCTTAACTAATTAAGTTTCTAACTATTAATTGATAAGTTCAATTTATAATTTGTGTGAATATATCTTGTTCAAAAACCCAATATTTAAATGCAACTTTCTGTAGCTACACGCGACTAAGGAAAATTATCAAAATGTCCCCAAAATGATGTTTACCACTTCTTCAATGTTCGCAGGCAGAATATACAAATGTATGAAAACGAAGGACAAGCTGATCCAATGAGCCTGTCCTTTGCAGTCAAGTGTAATTTCCACACACCGTGACCTCCATCTTACTCATCAGCCATGCAATCTTCCGGAGAAGCGAAAAGAAAACAGAAAAAACATCTTAGGCACATGGAAGAGCATCATCTGCAAAATTATGGTCCTACTGTCAGAAATAAACAAGCCTCATGAGGCCATGACAACTAGGGGACACATCCCTGATCCCCACCTTCATTTGTTCATTCTTCAAGGTGAAGATGATCATGTTCATCACCTGGGGTGTTTGGCAGGGTTCTGGTGGGTATCTACGTGATCATGTTCATCACCTGGGGTGTTTGGCAGCGTTCTGGTGGGTATCTACGTGACTGCTGAGGTTGATCTGTGCCAGGAAGTTTCTGCTGCAAAGAAGACAGGATAACGCAGATCATTGAGTTTTGGATGAGTTGCTGGCTCAAGATTTTCTCCCTGCTGCTGATCTGCGCTTTCTTTTGAAAGAGGCTGCACCATTTTGTATTTGGTTACGCCCAGTGCAGCAATCCTAGGCGAGCTTCTCCCAGGACTCGAAGTCGATATCAAAACTCCGAAGTGAAGCTTTCCGAATGTCCTTGTAATCACTTCCCTAAACGGCCATGAGAGTGCATCCAAGCTTTCCATAGAATATTTGCTTTGGTAAGCAAGTGTCAGGTATTCTGGCTACATGACCAGCCCAATTTAGTTGTGACTGTCTCAATATGGTGTGGATTCTTGGCATGCCAGCTCGGATGAGCACTTCAGTGTCTGATATTTTGTCTTGCCATCTGATATTCAGAAGCTTACGAAGGCAGCTCAAGTGAAAGTGTTTGAGCTTCTTGGCGTGATGCTCAAACCTCTCATGCCTCAGAGTGCGCAGGACTATTGTTTATAACTTTCAGTTTGATAGGCAGATTTACTCCTCTTCATTCACAGACTGATGCTGAAAGCCTGCCCAAGCTACGCTTGGCAATTCTTGCATGTGCCCTATCGTCAATATAGACAGCGCGAGAGAATGTGCTGCTGAGATAAGTGAATTTGCCCACTGCTCCAGGTTTCTGGTAATGGACTGAAACTTTGGGCTCGAGATAGGGTTTTCCTGGAGCAAGCTTGAACATTACTTCGACTTTCTTCATTTTGATCATAACACTGAAGTTGCCACATGCATTGGAGAACAATTCCATGTTGCATTGCATGTCCAGCTCTGAACCAGAGCTCATGCACAGTCATGAGTAAACAGGAAATTGCGAAGTATGTCCTTGGAGACTTCAGTTGGAGTCTCAGATTGAGCATTATTCCCATCCATACGATATCTAATTTTGATGCCAGGATGACCATCGTGGAAGGCAACCAAGAGCATGATGGAGAAAACCATGCTGAAGAGGGGTAGAGTTAGCATGCAGCCATTTTTAACTTCATCAGGAACTAGGAATAGGTCAGAAGACTCACCATTATCCAGGACATGCTTGAGCTTGCCATCTTGGAACTCTTAAGCTATTGTGATGAATTTCTCAGGGCAGCCGAATTTCTCCATTTCCTTGCAAAGACTCTCACAGCTAACCTGTGTCAAAGACCTTTGTCAGGTCAACAAACATGGTATACAGGTCCATGTTCTGTTCTTTGCCTTTCTTCTGGAGCTGTCTAATTGTAAATGCCCATCTTCTACATGTAGTGATATCAGATTGCCACACTCAGGAGTTCACCCTGCTCCCTTTTGAATACCCACACATTCATTGGACATGCCTGCTCTGATGACTGTCGCTTTAAGACCAGTTCAACTGAGTACGGTTCACATGATTTGTTCAACCAATGTGTGGCTAGCGTGGGGCAATAAATTCTAGGGAGGGGTTTCTTAGGAAAAAATGGCTGTATGAGTGGCTGGCTGGATAGAAGCAGCCACAGAAGCTCTCATGTAAATAAAGTTTGTTTTGTTTGACTAAGAAGCCTCCCAGAGTGTGTTTCTACTTTTGACAACGAGGAAAAAACTATCAGGCACCGCCTCCCGCCTGCACCTGTGAGTATCGTGTTTAATCAACGACTGTGAGTAGGAAATTATGTTACTCTCCAAGATAGACTGATTCGACTTCTCTGCAGAGGAATAGAGTCATTTCCAACTGAAACCTTCAGTCATAATGCAACGTTTTAAGTTTAATTCACAAGTGAGAGACCCAGGGGAGTTGATTGCAATGTACATTATGAAACTCAAACAATTATCAGAGCATTGCAATTTTGGTACATCCCTAAGTGATATGCTGTGGGATCGATCAGTCTGTGGTGTGTGTAACAATATCATACAACATCGGTTGTTAGCGGAAGTTGACATTAATTTCAAACGCGCGATGGAGATTGCGCTTGCTGTGAAGCACTGAGGCAGATTCATTGGTACTGCAGGGCATGCAAAGTGGCACCGTACACCAGTTGGCATGTAAACTAGCAGCCAGCTGTGGCGCCAAATTGACCGAGGCCACTGGAAAAAGGGAAGCAGTCCCAGTAAACTATAGAACTAAAAGAAACAGCAGAGCTGGTCAGGCAGTGATTCCTAAGGGCCAATGTTATTGATATGGGGGTAATCACACTCCTGAATCTTGTCGATTTAAGGAGGCTGAGTGCCATTATTGTGGAAAAAAAGGACACCTGAGGAGACAATGCAGGGCTAGGTCCAGGCAGCCGAATAGCCAATCCAACAAGATGTTACAGTACACAGTGTGGAAGACCCTGGTACCAGTAAGTCTGATATTTTACTCTCTTTCCAACCCCAAGGACGTTAAGCGAAACTCAATCACAGTAACTGTGTAAATGGGAAGCCTCTAAATATGGAAGTTGATACAGGTACATCAGTCACAGTGATGGACGAGCACGGATTCCAGTTTTTGAGAGGGGGTGTCTAGACTTTAAATTTAGAGAGTGCTTCAGCCAAGTTGAAACCATACACCAAAGAAGAAGTAAAGGTGAGGGGTACCACCATTGTACCTGTAAGCTATGGACAGCAGTCTGCCCAGCTACCTATTATAGTAGTAGTGGGCGAAAGACCAAGCCTTCTGGGCCGAGACTGGCTCAAGAAAATAAAGTTAAATTGGGCTGACATTTTCCAGGTGAGGACGGGGGATTGTCAGAATTGTTTAAAAAATATGATAGTGTCTTCCAGGGCAAGTTAGGCAAAATTAAAGGTTTCCAAGCCAAAATCTACGTGGATCCGGAAGCCACCCCTCAATCTTTCAGATCTAGGCCTGTACCATATGCTTTGGGTGAGAAAGTGGAGGCTGAACTAAAGAGATTAGAAGAACTAGATATTATCTAGCCAATTCAGTTTTCAGAATGGGCTGCACCCATTGTCCCCCTCGTGAAGCCTGACAAGACTATCCACATCTGCTGTGATTGCAAACAAACTGTCAATCGGGCTGCAAAGCTGGACAAGTATCCTCTTCCACAAATCAAAGCTCTTTATGCAAAATTGGCCAGGAAGCAGTCATATACCAAGCTGGACATGAGTCACGTTTATCAACAGCTTGAGTTGGATAACAGTTCCCTAGGGTATGTCACAATAAACACCCACAAAATGCTTTTTCAGTACACGTGCCTGCCTTTTGGTGTCTCGTCGGTATGTGCAATATTCCAACGCACAAGAGAGAGCCTACTATACCTCGATCATATACTCATCACGGAGGCCAAACATTTGGCAAATTTAGAAGGGGTGTTAAAAAGATTTCAGGAGGCTGGAGTTCACCTCAAGGGAGAGAAGTGCACCTTTCAAGCCAGGAGCTGACTTACCTGGAACACAGGATCAATGCTTAAGGGTTACCCCCTGTCGAGGAGAAAGTCAGGGCATAAAAGAAGCGCCATCCCCAACAAACATGTCTGAACTTAAATCATTTCTAGGAATAGTCAATTATTCTGGGCAGTTTTTGCCAAATCTATCCACTGTGCTGACCCCCTTACACACCCTACTAAAGAAGCATCACCGCTGGTCTTGGGAAACTCCTCAGGAGACTGCTTTCAACAAAGTGAAGCAATTGCTGCAGCCTTCAAGCCTACTTAAACACTTCGACCCATCGAAGGAACTAATATTGATGTGTGATGCCTCTCCATATGGCACTGGGGCAGTGTTGACTCATGAAATGGCTGACGGCTCGGAAAGGCCAATAGGACATGTATCAAGAACACTGCCTGTAGCTGAAAGAGGCTATTCACAAATCAAAAAAGAAGGCCTATCAATAGTTTTCAGCATCAAAAAGTTCCATCAATATCTACATTGGGGACACTTCACTATTGTTTCAGACCACAAGCCGCAGTTGGGCCTTTTTAAGGAGGACAAGGCTATTCCACCGATAGCCTTTGTGAGGATTCAGAGGTGGGCATTGATCCTGGCCGCAAAAGAATATACCATCAAACACCGACCTGGGGCACATTTTGTATTTGTGGACACCCTGAGTTGCCTGCCCTTGAGAGGAAGTATTACATGTACACCTATTCCTCAAGAAATTGTCTTGGCCTTAAACCTTTTGGATAAGCTGCCAGTCTGTGCGAAATAAATCAAAACCTGGACCAGTCGGGATCCACTGTTATCCGGAGTGTGAGATAAAATCCTTATGGGATGGGGAAATGAGGCAGTTTCAGAGAACATGAAACCCAATCCATCCGTAAACAGGAACTTCGTTGTTCAGATGGTATTGAGTGTAAGTGATCGTTCCTGTGCTGGGCAGGGAGCTACTCCTGAGGAAACTACACAGTGGCCACCCTGGTATCTCGAAAATGAAAATGTTAGCCAGGAGGTATGTATGGTTGCCAAGAATCGACACTGATATTGAAGACCTGGTAAGGCAATGCCAACAGTGCCAGTTCTAGCGAAACCTGCCAGTCACAGCTCCACTACACCCTTGGGAATAGTCTGGCCAGCTATGGGTCCGCATCCACGTTGATTGTGTAGGACCATTTATGGGTACGATGTTTCTCCTCGTAACTGATGTACACTCTGAGTGGATAGAAACTTTTGAGGTGAAGACACCAACATCGATGGCGACCATTGAAAAGCTGCGGCACTGTTTTACCATTCGTTGTTTGCCTGAAGTGATCGTATCCAATAACGGGGCAATGTTCACAAGTGCAGAGTTCCAAAACTTCACCACTCTCAATGGTACAAAACACATTAAGACAGCACCCTACCACCCAGCATCGAATGGCTTAGCCAAGACAGTCACCTAAAACTTTAAATCTGGCATGAAAAACTAACAGGTGGATCTTTAGCAAAAAGAGTCTCTCGTTTTCTGCTGAGTTACTGTACCACCCCACACGCAATGACAGGTTTTCCTCCTGCTGAACTGTTAATGAAACAACATCTCAGGACTCGGTTAAGTCTTGTGTTTCTAAATTCGCAGTCGAGGGTCGAGTCAAGATAAAAACAAAATGCTGCGGATGCTGGCTAGGAGACAAGAGCTGTACTTCTTCAAGGGTAGAGTCAAGTCAGTGCAACCAGAAGACAGGTCATGATTCTCACAGTAGAGCAAGGAAGTTCTCGCCTAATGAAAATGTGTACGTGAAAAACTTTGGTAGCTGTCCTAGGTGGATTCCTGGAAGGATAGTCTCTGAGACCGGACTTCTTTCGTATCAAGTAAGGATAGAGGGACGGATCGCTCAGAAGCACATTGACCATTTGAGGGTTGGAGAGGCACTCTCGCAGTCAGTGTTACCACCAAGCGTTAGTGAACCTGTGTTCACCGGAGATTCTGGTCAGCCTGTAATAAATGACAAAGACATCCCTGTGGAAGTTAATGATAATGAATTGTCTGTACCAAATGTGGCTGTGAGTCCAGGGCATCTGAAGCGGAGGACTGCCAGGGAGCAGGAGGTGACCTGTTCCTATGTCCGCAAAAGGAGGAGCTCTGAGCAGTGGGGGAGCAGAGCCTGCAGGCCCCCTCTTTGTAATGCCTATACTTTTCTAAATTAAAAGCCCCAAATTTCTTGGGTAATTCTGACTTTGTGGGATTGTAAAATTTTTAAGCATCTCTTCTGATTTTCATTTCCATTGAAAGGCAGCTTTTTGTAATATGACTGAGGAGTCTTTGGTGGCCCCAGTATCTCCCAATCAAATGTAGGAACCTGCACCAAACCTCACACCTATGGCTTAACTGAGGGCCATTGCTGGCAAGGCTAGCAAGCTAAGCTGATGTTTTCAATCAGGCGGGCACTAACCAGTGTCAGCAGCCAGCGCCAAGTATGTTGATATTTGATGTCGAAGGATACATTCCCGTATTTTTTAATTAATTCATGGGATGTGGGCATCGCTGGCTGGGCCAGCATTTATTGGCCAGCCCCAATGGTGGTGATGAGCTGCCTTCTTGAACCACTGCAGACCATGTGGTGTAGGCACACCCACTGTGCTGTTAGAGAGGGAGTTGCAGGATTTTGACCCAGCAACAGTGAAGAACGGCTATATATTTCCAAGTCAGGATGGTGAGTGGCTTGGAGGAGAAAACTTCCTGTTGATCCTAAGGCTTCTCATTTCAAGCATGCACAGGTTGTGCAGCATGTTATGGCACAGCAGATGGTAAATGCTGAGCTGCTCAAATCCCAGAGGGAAACTTGAAACAGCTGCCACAACTGTTTTGCATATTTTTATTTTGAGATGTGTGCTTTGAATTCAGCAGTAATAAGACCACTGAGTCTTAGAGGGTTTTTAGAAAACTAAAGTAAACATTTATTAATAAAAGAAATTATTTTAAGCACATACATAGGTTTACAAATTACTACTACAGTAATTCCTAAATCCCCCATTAAACTAGCTCCCAGTTACACCTCCATTAAGGCAACAGTACAACAACATAGATTTCAACAGACCCAGGTAAGGCACACAATGCCCTGGACAGTCATATTCAAAGTGAATTCTCTTAGCTTTGATTCCTGGAGACAGCAGCTTGGTACATAGAGGCTGGAGGCTTTTCATACTTGTTAGGTCTTAGAATGCCTTCTTTCCTTACAGATAACCTCATCTCCTTTATACAGATTTCTCTATTTTTAATGTAAATCGCATTGTTCCAATATGTCTTTGCAACTTTACTTTTTCCATAATATAAATACTTCATAGCACTCATATTATCAGTAATCTTTTGGGGAAAAATAAACACACTGTTTGGCTTAGCCTCTGTTGGCTAGGTGTAACACCTTACCATCTCTTTGAAATTCACAACTCTGGTTTATCTAAAAATGCAAATGTTCTTCATGCCTCACATTCTAAAATCTCAACCATGTTTACATATTCAGCATTTCAAACCTAACTTCCCTTCTGATACATCAAAGCACCTAGACCAGCTGTCCGTAATTCAATTAAAACCCACACACAAGCATACCTACACACAGAGAAACTAACCCACACCCCACTATTAACCTATCTTTACAATAAATTACAATAATATTATGAAAATTATTATATTTTCATGACAAGCACCTAAACATCAGTTATTTAATTTTTTACTCCGGGGGCACATAAATCTCTTGGTACTGTCAAGTCAGTCTCACATCTTACATGTCACTTAATTGAGAACATATAAACAAGTTTACACACACCCCACCTGCCACCAAACTTGTCATTAAGGCGGGCATAAAATTCCATCCATTGTATTTATCTGAAGTTGTCAGAGGAACAAAGGGCTAGAAAATGTTGTGCCCTGCTTTTTGGGCATGGTGGTTGAAATTCGTGACCTGACCACACTGGTTCCAAATGAAGTGGGCAGTACATGAACTTGGTGCCCCCATCACATTTGCATGGTTGTAGGGTCTGGTCAAACGGGTCCCACACTGCTTCCTTCTTTTTCGTGTTGCCAGCTTTCTCTGTGCTCAGCAGGAGGTCCCTGCCGCATTGTGCAGATACCACATGGGGCAGTTAACCTACTCTTCTTAAAGGCAGATGTCTCTTTTAAAGGGAAGCTGCACTGAATAATTTTGGTGGAATTAAAATTATGAAATAGTGAACATTTGGGCAGAGGGTTCCAGGGTGATAGACATGGAGCTGGAGGCATTCATCATGGAGCTATGCAGAAAGAGGGATACCATAGATTTGTGAAGGGCCAGAGGCCCTCAGAAAAGAGTGTGAGCAGATGCCAGGGTGGTCAGCTCCCTGTGTCTGGACCTCAGAACCTGCAGCACTGCCACAAAAAGCCTAATCACCTTACTTGGGTGGTCAAGATCAGTGATTGCATCTTCACATGACCTCCTCTGCCCACCACACCACCAACCTCTCATGCTCAATGTACCATAGTCCTATCACTCACCCATCAGCACTCCCTGGCACTCAGGACTCGTGCCTAGCATCCAAATACCCCAGTTCACCCTCCGACACCTACCTAAGCTGCTAGGCTCACATCCACCTCTCGCTGCTTGCCACCTTCCTCTATCTATTCTGCTATGGCAGGAACATCACCTAAACTCATTCATACATAATCACTGACATCCTGCCGTCTCTCTTTCAGGACAAGGTGGCACACAATAGAAGAGAGCAGAGCAGAACTGATGAGAGACAAGAACTTCTGCATCACCTAGATCCTATGGAGCTGATGGTTCTCAGCATGGAGCAACACTGTCCTGGATGAGTGCAGCTCCAGCAACACTCAAGAAGCTCGACACCATCTAGTACAAAGCAGCCCACTTGATTGACACCCCATCTACCATCTTCAACATTCATTCCCTCCACCACAAACGCGCAGTGGCAGCAGTGTGTACCATCTACAAGATACACTGCAGAAACTTACCAAGGCTCTTTCTGCACCACATTCCAAACCTATGACCACTACCATCTAGAAGGACAAGAGCAGGAGATACATGGGAACACCACCATCTGCAAGTTCCCCTCCAAGTCACTCACCATCCTGATTTGGAAATATATTGCCGTTCCTTCAATGTCGCTGGGTCAAATTCCTGGAACACCCTCTCTAACAGCACTGTGGGTGTGCCTACACCACATGGACTGCAGCGGTTCAAGAAGGCAGCTCACCACCACCTTCTCAAGGGCAATTAGGGATGGGGAATAAAAATGCAGGCCTAGCCAGCAATGCACATGTCCTGCGAAAGAATAAAAAAACGCTGTGGGGCCAGCTGTGACAGAGCCCATCGGTGTTATTGGGAACTTTGAGGATAACTGCATGTTCCTTCTCTTTGGCACAACACAACTCCTATCTCAGCCTCATCCTGCTATCAGGCATGATGAGCAAGTTGTTGATGGCGTACCCATCAATCACTTGCTTCCCACTCCAAACCCTTTTCCTCACACCAGCCTTCCCCTTTTTTATCTGCTTTTAGTCAGCCAAGAACTGCCCCCTGCCCAGTCACAGCAGCTGAAGGAGGAACAGAGAAAACAACAGCATAGCTCTGGTGAAGAGGCCCCGCCATTTGATATGACATTCATAGCTACCAGCTCCGATATTGGCACTACATGTCCTTCGGAGGCTGGTATAGTGTTAGGATCAGCATGTGGTGAGTCGTGAGCATGAGATGGCTGCAGCCAAGCCAAGGGGAAAGGATGGGTTGTTTGCCAGCTTTGCAGAAGCGAGTTCACAGGCTAATTCTGCTACAGGGAACTCAGAAATGCAGCTTGATGGGGCAGCAGACAGGAGAATGCTGATGGGCATGCATACCAAGACTCTGGGTGCATTGATTAACCTGATGGACAGCCTTCTGTCACTGTCAAGGAAGTAAAAGGAGCCTGGCTCCAAGTTGGTAGAGAACGTCGCGCAGAAGTTGCCTTCTATTCAGCCTCTGCTCCATCTCTTTGTTGTCCTGTAGATCGAGAATCATGACAACAGCATCCCCCATACCTGGTGCAGCCTTTGTGTGGACAAGTTACTAAATCCTCTGCCCTTCCTGTGAGGATGGAGCAACACTCCTGGCAATTCCAGGACTCAGCGCAACACCCCCAAAAACATTCCAGAAAACTTCCTGGCCGTTTGTGACAGCAGAAGACCTTGCAAATGACCTGATGGGTAATCAGGGAGTCTGGCCCTTTAAGCAATCCTGGCATTGGGCCTATCTTTCAGCCTTACACTTGTGGTTCGCCGAATGGTTGACGAGTTAGTTGCCTGACCTTCGTGGTAATAGAGATCATAGCATCGGATCAGCCTGTGCCATCAGGACCGTGGGCATTCACAGCCTTCTGGCGTTCACTGAGCCACACTGGTTTGCGCCCTGTTCCTGATAGAATGACATGCAAGCTGTGCAAGAAGCGGCTGGTGGCCCCCACTCCAGTTGGTGTCGCTTGGCCTCTGCAGGATCGTCTCCAGCGGAGCTACTGCAATGCAATTTGCGCCCAAAGTATCTTTTGGCTAAGATTCACTGATACTATCCTGCCAGTGGCTGTCAAGATCAGCTCGGCTGTGAAGTTTTGTGCCTCATGCTCAATTTGAGCTGCCGCAGGAGATGTTAATGACAGTCAATCTGAAGTGGATATATGTTTAAAGCAGGTGTTTGCATATTTTTTTTGCCTGAGCTAGAAATTTCCTCATGGTAAACTGAGCAACAGCATGAGCAGGTATTGCATTTCTTTTCCCAAATTGCAGGATTCCTTGAGTCCATGGCATTATTGATTGCAATCACATACACACCTTTCCACACAGCCATCAATCACAGCAAATCAGAGAATAGAGGTTGGAGAATCCCTCCCTCTCTATCCACGCCGTTTTCTCTTGTACCAATGGTGGCAGAGGTGTAAATGTGAAATTGCCAGGAGCCTGTACAATAATAGCCACGCACTAGTGCTCAGCCCATAGTCAGTGCACAGAAAGGAAAATGCATCAGGTAGACACAGTGGGCAGAATCATCCCAGACTAAGTGCGGTAGCGGGTGTGAATAAACATGTTTTACCTGCCAGCCGCAATGGCGGGTTTTCGCACCGTATCGTCCCCTTCTTGCCTCATAAATTATGCAGCCATGGGAAACACTCCGGATTGCTGGTGGCTGGTCTCCGATTAGCCTGCCATGTCGTTACCTTGCAGCTTCCTCACGCTGGGCACCATATTTAAACTGCAGCCGTGCACAGAGGAAGCTAAGATGAGTTCAGCCCTTGATTCAGTGACGCATCCTTGGGATGCCTTCTGGATGCCGTGGAGGCCCACCGCGATGTCCTCTACCCCCGCCCATCAGTCTCACCACCCTGGCTTGGCAGAGGTGCTCAGCGCCAATACTGCACACAAGGTTGGCCATCCAGTGCAGAAAATGGATGGATGATCTCACTGTGTCGCCAGGGTAAGTCAGCCATCTCATCTCTCTAAACTCACACTCTCTCAAGACCATCACACATTCACTGGCATCTCACTCATTGCCAGCTCAAGGGACATCACCACTCAGTCTCTCACACACACCCTCACATTTCCACTGGCCTCATTTCTAAAGATAGTCTCTTCATCCTGTCCATGGCTCCACTCAGCACACATGCACATCCTGCCATCCTTCTCATGTGGCCTGGCATGTGCCTTGCTCACACTCTCTCCATCAATCTTTATGCAGGACAAGATTGCACACAAACAATGGGAGAGGTCCCAGAGTGGGGATGGAGTCCTGGACATCAAGGTCCTCACTCCATTCTAGAGTTGAGCATTGGAGCTGGCTGGAGAGGATGTGGACCATTCCTGCGGCGATGGTGAGTTCAGCGGTGAAAATCCACATGACAATCCTGCACCACATCATCCCTCTGTCAACGTTGCTCTAAACCCGCTGTTCTGTGTTCAACACGGCTGCCAAGCACTAATAATCTCCACTTTCTGTCCCAGGCACATCTGACACGTTGCCTTCAGGCAACTGTGATCAGGACCCCAGCACCAACAGCACTTGGATGAGGATCCTGAGGGCAGCACTGTTGAAGACCCATCATGGCACTCACTCACACTCTCCACCAACGCAGTGACACACAGCTAGAGGTAGAGGAGCCTCGGGATCACAATCTGGTCTGTTCAGCACACAGCCTGTTCCACAGTAGGCAGAGGCAGGGACATTCTTGGATGTTGGCACTCAGAGGACTGCTGGAGGCAAGGGATTTGCTGAGTCTGAGTCAGGTGATGAGCCTCTGGACTTGGTCCTCAATCAGTTGGTGGAGCTGCAAAGACAAAGAAAATCATAGGAACACTGGGAAGGGATGTCTGGCAAACTCCTCAGGTTTCAAGGGATGATGGAGGAATGTGTCCGCCTTTAGTCCCAGGTGATAGCGCCAGCAGGCCGACACACTGAGATCAACACTGGCAGGATGGCGGCCGCCATGGAGACCTTGGTCCAGGTCGTTGGTCCTGCGCTGCTGCGTGGGCTGGACTCCATCGCTGATGCTACAGTTGGCCTCCAACAGTGTCAACATGAGAGGGGTGCCAGGCAGCTTGATCTCACGCCACCTTTCCCTTCCCCTCAAGGAGTCAGCCAGGGGCTGTCGGGCACCCATAGGGAAGAGGATCAGCAGCTCAACACCCTGGGGCCATCTGCCCAGCTGACTCCAGTAATGTCTGGCCGATCCAAATCCCCTCTTCTTGTAACCCCTGCAGCTCCCATCAGAGACCAAGGAGGGTGCAGCTGGCCCATGGCAAGACACCTAGAGCAGGCCGGGGCCCTCCATGTCTCAGCCCCTCCAGAGGACACACGCTGAAGTCATCACAAACAGAGCTCCGCAACTAGTAGGCTGTCTCCACCTCCGCCCAGATGTCAGGGGGAGCACCAACACATAGCGACAGGGTTAGGAAGATTAAGAAAATGTAACTCTTTCGAGTTATCAACAGTCACAGATTGTAACTCTTTTGAGTACATTCACAGTTCTTGGTTTCCGGGAGTGGGACACGAACCCACAACCTTCTGACTCAAAGGCGAGGGTGCTATGAACTGAGCCACAGCTGACACCTCAGCCACATGATGTAACTCTTTCTGAGTCAGCCAAATAAACTAAATTAACAAAATGAGGGACAAAAGGAACACAGCCCCTAAATTAGGGAACTGTAAAACCAAAGACAAAGTTTAAAGAAAACTTACAAACATCAAATCAAAATGTGATTGAGGGACTATAAAGCACCCCAGTCCCCGCGGTGCCCACCGGGCATGGAAGGCCTCGACGGTTCCAGCAGACACTGCGTGCTCCCTCTCCAGGGGCACCTGGCTGCGGACTTAGCTGCGGAAGAGGGGCAGACAGTCGGGTCGGCTGACCTAAGATGTTATAGCTCTTTTAAAGCCAAGCTAATAAACTAAATCAACAAAATAAGTGAAAAAGGAAACACAGCCCCTAAGTCAGGCTAGTTGTGAAACCAAAGACAAAGTTTAAATAAAACTTACAAACATCAAACCAAAATGTGATTAAAGGAGTCTACTGCACCTGGTATTCCCAGGCGGTCTCCCATCCAAGTACTAACCAGGCCTGAGTCTGCTTAGCTTCCGAGATCAGACGACATCGGGCGTTTTCAGAATAGTATGGCCGTAGGCAGAATGAAACTCTTTCGGTTATCAATAGTCACAGATTGTAACTCTTTCGAGTACATTCACAGTTCTTGGTTTCCAGGAGTGGGACACGAACCCACAACCTTCTGACTCAAAGGCGAGGGTGCTATGAACTGAGCCACAGCTGACACCTCAGCCACATGATGTAGTTGCACAGCCTGGGCAAGGGTGTTAATCACTTGTAAATAATGTTTACTATTGTAAATAAACTCCCAAATAAACTCCTTGCCTATGGCTCCTTGTTATGATGAGCAATGTTCATGTCACTCAAATGCGAAATCTTGGTTCGTGCACAAGACAAAGGCAGGTGTCTCAGTGTGTAACTTCAGAACAAAGTGATGGTCCGGTCTCACACTGTCTGGACACATTAGTGATGCCTGCACCTCGATGGTGCTGGTCATTGCTGCCAGAATGTCGTGGGCAGGTGTCACAGAGTTCCATCGTGCTCTCTGTGTGCTCTCAGCATCTTTGAGGGGCTGGCCCTCAACTCTTCAGCTTCTGTGATCAGTGACAATGTGCTCCTGAAGGGGACATGTGCTGAAGGCTGACAAACGATCAGGTTCCACGGCTGCGTCTCCATGACATGGCCCTGATCACAGAGCGTAAGTGAGCTGCCCTCAGCCAGACGGGAGTCAGACATTCACAGAGGCTGTGTGAAGATCTATGGAGTGTCCTCACTGTATGTTGTCATCATTCTCCTGGAACCTGGTGACTCTTAGGGCTTCTGCTGCGTCTCCATGACAGCAGCCTGAGCACTGAGGGCATGTGCACTGCCATCAGCCACACGGGAGTTAAATGCTCACAGATGCAAGGTGAGGGTGTCAGTACTGTCCTTACTGCACCTCATCATCATCCTCTACAAATCTTGCGGCTATGAGGGCCACCTGAGCATCTGCCTCACCTGGCCAGTTTGATGTCCTCATTGCCGGCATCCTCACCTTCGCGGACCTCATCACCCTTGTCCCCTTCGACGTCCTCCTCATTGGAGGTGACATGTAGCTCTTCCATCTACTCCTCTGCCAGGTCCTCCCCCCATTGTAGCACCAGGCTGTGTAGCACGCAGTAAGCTACGATGATGCGTAAGCCTCAGTGGACTGTACTGCAGTGCTCCACCAGACCTGTCGAGGCATCAGAATCTAATTTTCAAAATGCCTATTGTTTGTTCCACAAAGTCCAGATTGCGGTATGAGCCTCGTTGTACCGTCACTCTGCTGCAATCTGAGGCCGCCACACAAGCGTCATCAGCCATGTCCTCTGTGGGTATCCCTTGTAACCGAGGAGCCAAATACTGCAGCAGGTGGCATATGTGACCAACCAGCTCCCAACCAGCGACACTGGTTCTCAGTCATCTGCAGGAATGACAAGCACTGTCTATAGACCCTGGGTCTAGCGAAGCACCTACGATTGATGGTTCTGTGGATCTTCAGCTGCGTGCACAGCAGGCACTGCTCTGGGAGCATGGGTTCAAATCTCACTGTGGTAGCTGTTGGAAATTAAATTCAGTAATAAAAGCTGAAATTGCAAACTGGCCTCAGTGATGGTGATCATGAAGCTATCATCAATTGTTGTGAAAACTCATCTGATTTAGGGAAGGAAATCTGCTGTCTTCACCTGGTCTGGTGACTCTAGGTGATTGTGCAATCTGGTTGACTCTTAAAAGGCCACTCAGTTCAAGGGCACTTAGGGATGGGAAACAAATGATGGCTTTGCCAGCAATGCCTACATCCCATGAAAGAATAAATTTTTAAAAAACACCTTTCCTGTACCTCCCACAGTTTCATTTGAAAGACCCACACTGTACAGAGAACAGTCCTTCCTCTGCCTGGTCACTCCACTTTCTTTAACCATGTTTCTCTTGCTCCTGTTATACATTGGTCAGTAACCCTCTGAACCATAGCAAAAGCTCTTTAGATCTTATGTCCAGCCCCTAATTCTGACATGTTCCCCTGGCAATGTCCAATTGGTCCAGGGAATGCATGAATAATATATAAATGAGCAAAATAAAAATGACAAGGCATTTCTATTATATATTGTCTATTCTATTATATATATTGAGATGTGTGAATATTCAAATTTGAAAAACTGGAGTTGGCTGCTGTAATAATTCTCCATCAGTGCAATCTTGGTATTCTGTGACATTTTAAAAAACCTCCATTTTGCCTTTTACGCTTGTCGAGGTGAAGAATGTTCAAATTGGAAAGTGAAGTATTCTGCCAGTTCAAGGACTCAGAGCCAGGATTAATCGCGCACACTGAGATACAGTTTAGGATGGAAGCAGAATAAAGCTCCATCTACCTAAGGGCAATTAGGGATGGGCAACAAGTGTTGGCCTAGCCGGCAATGCCCACATCCTGTTAAAGAATTTTTTAAAAGATTTGTGACAAAACCACATAAAACACCAGGCATGACAGTGTGCATACTTCCATTCTTTGTGAAGGTTTCTTTTCCATCAACTACCCAAGAACCACTTCTCCATCTAACCACCTATTACATTCGACATGAACTTAATTCACGAATGGTTTGTTGAAGCACACATCCAAAGGTTGAATTATGGATGTTAGACCCCCTGATATAACTACAATGTGGGTGTTATTTCTTCAGAGGAGCCTCTTGGTCTGATTGGTTATATGGCATCTGAACATGCATAATAAGTTGCATTCTTTACATAGGCCACTGGGACACCTATTCAACACATTCTCGATCTATAACTTCACTCCATGCTCATCCATTCAGTCATTGTTATGGACATACAATAAAAAATCCTGCAGGGAACTTGATTTTTTTGCATGCTCTTACGTTTGAAAATTACCTTAGGCTTTAATTTTCTTCTGTCAGCCATGAAGGCTAGAACAATCACAAATGTTGTCTTCTCGCATCCTGTGGTTTTCACTAGAACTGTTTTTGAATCTTTCCACTCCACAGTTTAGTTGCTGAGCAGATCGAAATTCATGGGCATTTCATCCATGTTGCCAATGTGACCTAATGGGTACTCATGTTTTTGCCGCTGTCTGAAGGTGAATCACTGGAAATTGGTAATTTGAGAGTAAGAGAGTCACTGCAAAAGGAGCAGACAGGCGAGAGCACACTGGGGATCAAAACAGTGGTGGAGAGATGGATAGAGTCACTGTGGGACCAGCAGGAAAGGTGAGAGCTCAGCAGGAATAAAAGGAGCAGCAGAGAGAGTAGGAGAGACACTCTGACCTCAGTGGATGGTCTCCAAAGAAAATGAAAGTATGACATGACAGGGAAATTGGTGGGTGAGCATTTTCTCATTTATCTTACGAAACGCAGGTCACCAATTAGTAATTGTAACGTTTTATTATTAAGATTTACTAACAGATTAGTAGTAATAGGGTTTATTAATTGTAAATTAATTAAGAAACTAAATTAATTCACACATTATAAAGATGGCAGGTGATGTGTTGTGGCTGCAGTATGTGGGGTCTGTTGGACGCCAGTGTGATTCAAGGCAACCACATCTGTTGTAAGTGTCTGCAGCTCGAGGAGCTTCAGCTCAGAGTCAATGAGTTGGATTCTGAGCTTCAGACATTGTGACACATCAGGGATCGGGAAGGTTACCTGGACGCTTTGTTCCAGAAGGTACTCACATCCCTTAGGGTAGGATTGTCTGATTTGGTCAGTGGTCAGGGACAGGAGAGTGTGACTGTGAGCGAGGCAGGTAAGGGGATCAAGAAGTGTTGGAGCCTCAGCCCTTGCAATTGTCCAACAGCTCAAGGTTCTGACAGCTTGTATGGATGAGAGCAGGGGAAGCAAGGTGGATGAGTGAACTGACCATGGCACTGTGGTGCAGGAAGCCACTCAAGTGGGAGGGATAACTAAGAATTTGGTGGTAGTAGGAGATAGTATAGTCAGGGGATAGGCACAATTTTCTGTAGCCAAGAGTGAAGGTCCAGGATGCTGTTTTGCCTGCCTGGTACCAGATTTTGGGACAGCTGCTCTGGGCTGGAAAGGAACTTGCAGTGGGAGGGGGAAGATCCAGTTGTTGTGGCCGACATGGGTACCAATGACATAGATAGGACTCGGCAAGATGTTCTGCATAGAGAGTGTGAGCAGCTAGGAGCTAAATTAAAAAGCAGAACCTCCAAGGTAATCATCTCTGGAGTATTACCCGAGCCACGAGCAAATTGGTATTAGATAAATAAGTTAAAGAGATGAATGCATAGCTCAAAGACTTGTGTGGGAGAAATGGATTTTGATTCATGGGTCACTGGTACCAGTACTGGGGAAAGTGGGAACTATGCCATTTGAATGGTCTTCACCTGACCCGTGCTGGGACCAGTGTTCTGATGAGTCATATAACTAGGGCAGTAGAGAGGGCTTTAAGCTAAATAGTGGGGGAAAGAGATCATGTGGGAGGAGATGTGGTAAATTATAGGGAAACAACAAAGTAATAGAGCAGGATAGCAATTTAGGTAATGATAACCAGAGTGTGATAGGAAGGGACAGAGCATACAAGCTCAAGACTTCATCAGTAGATAAGGCCAGAGATTGAAGAAATGGTAAAAAACAAAGTTGAAGGCTCTGTAGCTGAATGCATGCAGCATTCATAACATAATGGATGAATTGGCAGCACAGATAGAAATAAATATGTATGACCTATAACCATTGCATAGACATTGCAAGGTAACCAAAGCTGGGACATGAATATTGAATGGTATTTGACATTTCAAAAAGACAGGAAGCTAGGAAAAGTTGGTGAGGTAGCTCTGTCACCTAAGGATGTTGACCTTAGCTCGAAAGAACAGATGTAGAATCAGTTTGGGTAGAGATAAGAAATAGGAAAGGTAAGAGGTCACTGGTGGGAGTAGTTTATTGGACCCCTAACAGTAGTTACACTGTAGAACATAGTATACAAGAAGAAATAATGGAGCATGTAAGGTACTGCAATAATCATGGGTGACTTTAATCTACATGTAGATTGGATGAATCAGATTGGTAAAAGTAGCCTGGAAAATGAGTTCATAGAATGTATTTGGGATAATTTCTTCAAGCAGTATGTCCTAGAGACACTAGAGAGCAGGTATTATAGACCTGGCAGCATGCAATAAGACAAGATTAATCAATAACGTCAGGTAAAGGAGCCTCTAGGTGACAGCAGTCATAACGTGGTAGAATTTCATGTTCAGTTTGAAGGGAGATATGTGGATCTAAGACTAGTGTTTTAAACCTAAATAAAGGTAGCTATAAGGATATGAAGGCAGAGCTGGCTGAAGTGAACTGGGAAACTAGGTTAAAAGGTAGGATTGTAGAGTTGCAGTGACAAACTTTTGAGGAGATATTTAATAACTCTCAGCAAAGATTTATCCCAGTGAGAAAGAAAGACTCGTTAAGAAGGATGCATCGCCCGTGGCTAAATAAGGAAATTTACGATTGTATCACATTGAAGAAAACTCTGTACTAATCTGCAAAGACCAGTGGTGGGTCAGAAGATTGGACAGATTTTAAAAACCAGCAAAGAATGACTGAAAAAATATTAAAGAGGGAGAAAGTAGAATATGAGAGAAGGCTAGCTAGTAATATAAAAGCACTTAGTAAGAGTCTCTACAAGTATTTAAATAGGAAAAGAGTAACTAAAGCTGATGTTGGTCCTCTAGAGGGTGAGCCTCAGGAATTGATAATGGAAAATAAAGAAATGGCAGAGGAGTTGAATAGATATTTTGTGTCTGTTTTCACTGTATAAGACTTCAAAAACTTCCCAATGATACATGAAAATCAAAAGGTAAAAGGGAGGGAAGGACATAAAACAATCACCATCACCACGAGGGAAAAGGTACAGGGAAAACTATTAGACCTAAAGGCTGACAAGGCTCTAGGACCAGATGGCCTGCATCTAGGATCTTAAAAGAAGTGGCTGCAGAGATAGTAGAGGCATTAGTTATAATCTTCCAGGGTTCCTTAGATTCTATAAGGGCCCCAACAGATGTAACACCTTTATTCAAGAAAGGAGGGAGATAGAAAGCAGGGAACTATAGGACAGTTAGCCTGACATCCGTTATATGTAAATTGCTTCAATCCATTATTAAGGAGGTTATAGCAGGATACTCGGAAAACCACAATGGGATCAAGCAGATTCAACATGGTTTTGTGAAAGGGAAATCATGTTTAAATGATTTATTTGCATTTTTTGAGGAAGTAACAAGCAAGGTGGATAAAGGGTGTTACAGGCTGGGAAGAGAGGCAAACTAAACTTCTGTGTTATCTCACAGTCTGCAAGCTGAGGTGTTTTAATTTTTGAAATAGGCTGTGGCCTGTGTCCCCAAACCCTCGGCTTGTGAGGTCAATTTTTAAAGTGACTCACAGCAAACTCTCTTCAGAATTAAATCAGAAATATTGTTTATTCATGCATTCAAACCCAGGGGTGGTCACAACTTCAGACACATGCACAAGCACACAATAAGAAGATAGGAAAGAGGAGTCTTTTGCAACTATGAATAATTGAAAAGAAAGAGAACAACAGATATGGATATTAGTTCATGTGATTGACTCTGGACTCTGGTACAGTCCAGTGAGGTTTCCTTCATGGAGGAGCTACAGTTCAGGCGAGTTCAGCTAGCTGAAGCTGCAGTTTCAGAATCCCTTTAAAGTTGATGGTGACGCAATGAGATGAGATTGGAATACAGAGACTGGTAGGCAATGGTAGGACTCTTCCAAAGAAACAGGCTTCAAGGAGGCTTAGACTTGATGTAGGCCATTGGTTAGACCGGAGTTCTGCTTTGGTGTTTGCAGGCTGGAGGTTAGACAGCAGACTGAGCTGCAAGTCGAGAAATGTAATATTAAAACTTTCCAAAGGCCAAAAGCTTAGCTCATGTGATGTTGCGCATTAATGAGTCAGTTACAGAGTAACAAGCAGTTTCAAAGATTCACAACCCTCTGAGAAAGAGAAAATTTCTTCTCATCTCCGACTTAAATGGGAGACCTTTATTTTTAAACTATATCCCCCAGTTCTAGTTTCTCCCACAAGGGGAAACATCCTTTCAGCATCCACCCTGTCAAGTCCCTTCAGGATCTTATGTGTTTCAGTAAGATCACCTCTCTATCTTCTAAACTCTGATGGATACAGGCCCAGCCTGCCTAACCTTTCCTCGTAAGGTAACACCCCCCATCCCAGGCATCAGCCGAGTGAACCTTCTCTGAACTACTTCTAATGCATTTATATCCTTTCTTAAATAAGGAGACCAAGACTGTATACAGTACTGTAGATGTGGTCTCTTCAACACCTTGTACAACTATAGCAAAATTCCTACTTTTATATTTCATTCCCCTTGCAATAAATAACAACATTACTTTTGCCTTCCTAATCACTTGCTGTACCTGCATACTAACTTTTCTTGATTCATGTACCAGATCACCCAGATCCCTCTGTACCCCAGAGTTCTGCAATTTCTCTCCATTTAAATAATATGCCAAAGTGAACAGGTTCACACTTTCCCACATTATATTCCATCTGCCAAATGTTTGCCTACTCACTTGATGTTCCTTTACAGACTCCTTATGTCCTCTTCACAATTTAGCTTTCCTACCTATCTTTGTGTCATCAGCAAATGTAGCAAGCAATCATTCGGTCCCTTCAACCAAATCATTGGTATAAGTTGTAAATAGTTGAGCCCTAGCACTGATCCCTGTGGCACTCCACTTATCACATCCTGCCAACCCAGAAATGACCCATTTATGCCTACTGTGTTTCCTGATAGCTAACCAATTCTCTTTCCATGCTAATATGTTATCCCCTACACCACCTTTGATATGGCACCTTGTCAAATATTTTCTGGAAACCTAAGTACAGCACATCCACAAGTTCCCCTTTATCCACATTGCTCATTACTTCCTCAAAGAACTACAATAAATTAGTCAATCATGATTTCCCTTTCACAAAACCATGTTCACTCTGCCTGATTGCATTGAGCTTTTCTAAGTGCCCAGCTATAACCTCCTTAATAATAGATTCCAACAATTTCCCTATGACAGATGTTAAGCTAACTGGCCTATAGTTTTCTGCTTTCTGTTTGCCTCCTTTAATGAATAGAGGAGTTATATTTGCTATTTACCAATCTGAAGGGACCTTTCCAGGATCTAGGATCTAGGGAATTTTGGAAAATTAAAGCCAATGCATCTACTATCTCAGCAGCCGCTTCTTTTAAGACCCCAGGCTGAAATCCATCAGGACCTGGAGACTTGTCAGCTTTTAGGTCTAACAATTTTCTCAGTACCCTTTCCCTGTATGATTGTAATTGTTTTATGTTCTTCCCTCCCTTTCACTTTCTGATTCACATTTATATCAGGGGTGTTATTTGTATCCAAAGTGACTCGAATTGAATTCAATGAACTCTTTACTTCAGATGCTTAAGACAATGAATTTGATTTATTTTAAAATGCTTGCATTGTGGTTATAGGTATATCTGTACAATTCATTTATTCAATAAACCGGGCATGAATTCAATATGAGTTTCACCTTTCAAAATGGTGACCACCTACACCCACACCAGCAGTTGACATTTTATATTCGGTGTGTGAGTCAACTCCCCCTTTCTGGAACGATTTTTGGAGGCTTCAAAGGTCGACTTATAAGCCAACATCTATGGTATGTTGGCTTACTAGTGAGGTCCCAATCCTTGAACCTAACAAAGGTTGACAAACCACCAAAAGTCAAGAAGCTCCGATATGCCACTGTTTCTGAGGCTGTGCAATCATATATATCAGCCAACATTGATTTTCACTGAAGCACCAAGCCCTTAAAGGCTTCCATCTGGTTGCAAAGGTCCCAACAACATGACCATTCAACACACATGAATAAAGTGATCAAAACTATATATTTACAGAAACTTACAATGTGATAGAATGATCGGACACCCATGCTACCTTTGCGCCATTAGAAGGTTTTGCATTTGTTTTCTACCACTACACCTTGAAACCCCAATAATGCAGCTGAGGTGGTGGCAGGCTGATGAGTGCTATGCCCCATTGCCTGAGATTACCTTGGCTGCTGTTCTTTAGTGGTTCAAACCCTATTGGGTTCCAGCCTGCTGAGGCTCTCCTACAGGTGCAGGTGCAGGTTTACCCTGTTCAACCTCACTTGCTGGAGGCAATGGGGACAGTGACAAAGGGGAGGAGGCTTACTCATCCTTGAAGCACCCTGGGGTGACGCCCCCGAGGCAAATTGCTGGCACTCCACCTCCCTGCTGGTGCACAATGGCATCTCCCTGGCTCCAGCAGGAGAAGGGGCCCCTGGAGGGAGGTCAAGATGCCTCATCCCTCTCTTTCCTCACTCTATAGAGCCCATGGCCAGAGTGACAGAATGCAGGTCTAAGCTCATACATTGCAGCCATTAGCTGGTCCAGGGTCTCCATGGCAGTCTCCAGACTTTCCATGGAGGAAGCCATGCACTCACATGCCGGAGCCATGTCACAATTCATGGCTTGGATAGACTCCTCCACCATTCTTCTGAGACTCCACATGGCCTCTGGCATCTCTGTCAGATATTCCCCTGCCTGTCTCTGCATCTCCATCAGGTTTTTTGCGGCCCTTTCCAGAGGCCTGTCATCGGCATGGGGCTCAGCATGGGCCTGGTCTCTAGCAGTCCTCCGGCTGTCAGGAATTCAGCAGTCACAGCCTCCATCAGCTGTGTGGATGTGTCTGTGATGTGTTCACCACATCGTGACCCCGACTCTAATCATGAACAAATACCCACCGAATTGACTGTTTCTGCATTTGTAACAGTGCATCCTTTGAATGTTCCATCTCACCCTCAGAGGTGGAGTATTGCATTGCTGCAGACTGTGTGTGACGTGCCTTCTGACTGTGATGGCCTGTACTGGAGAACACAAAGAATTAGCTAGCGGTTATACACAATCCCTTTTTCCCATTGCAGTGTCACATGTGTCTCCTTTAAGCCTTGTTCTTGACACCAGGTAGGAGACATCCTCACTCTGTTGTGTTGACACTCTGGCCTCGCCATCTGCAACTGAGCATCTGCCCTGCTCCCCGATCAGATTGACTGTCTCCTCCTCTGCAGGGGTCAATGTGTAGAGGTCGGGGACACCTCCCTCACGTTTAGTGTTCTTTCATACTGCAGGCATACAGAAGGATCGAGTATCATCTTCATGGAAAACAAACCCCTTTAAGGGCATACAGGCCTATGACAGCTAATGTCATCTCCCTACATGCACTGGAGGGTGACCAATTCTCAGGCAATAAATTAAGGGATGCTTTGGCATCCAAGGGGGTATTGCTGGCAAATCTGTGAGAGCGACAGGGGTACTGCATGAAATCTGTGAGAGCAGGGGTACTGACAAAACTGTCAGAGTGGGCTGCAGATGGGTACTGCATATGTGCAAATTTTGAAGGTCAAAAATTCAGGACAAAACGCATCCTCAGCAGGCCTAACCTGGGTCACAGGACAGTCAAATCTGGGAGGGTCCCAGAAATGTGCGACAATTGGCCACCCAGACAGTATCCTGCAACAGGTACAACTTTCACAGCAAGAACTGGCACCCACACATTCAGTGCACATGCCCCATCTGGAGCTGAAGACTGGGAGCCAAAGTCCTGCCTGGCATACCTTTCCATTCGCACATTTACATTGCTTCATGCTTATAATGAGTGCCACTTTGCTGTGAATACATTGTGCCACTTGTAATGTTCTATAGCTTGTTTCATCTGTGTTTGATTAAGCTAGTCTGGTTCACAGATCCTTATACACTTGCTTGATTGCTTAAGACTGTGGATGGAGTGAGAGGATTAAGAGAATCTGAGAAAGGCCCAGGAAGGATCTGGGGCTCCCTGCAAAGAACACATGTGTTGAAACTCCTGGAAGTCCGGAGATGTTTAAAGTTCTGTAAATAAACTGTTTGGATTTAGAGCTATAGACACCTATGCATTGCTCTGTGGGGAGAGTGACCCAGGCTAATGCTCTGGGTACCTGGGTTCGAATTCCGCCACAGCAGATAGTGGAATTTGAATTCAATAAAAACCTGGAATTAAAAGTCTAATGATGACCACGGGACCATTGTCGATTGTTGTAAAAACTCATCCGGTTCACTAATGCCCTTTAGGGAAGGAAATCTGTCATCTAGGGTGGCCCACACATGACTCCAGACCCACAGCAATGTGGTTGACTCTGAAATGGCCTAGCAAGCCACTCAGTTGTAACAAACTGCTACAAAGTCACAAAAAAGGAATGAAATTGGATGGATCACCCGGCATTAACCTAGGCATTGGAAATGACAACAGCAATCTCAGCCCTGTCGACGCTGCAAAGTCCGTCTTATGAACATTTGGGGGCTAGTGCCAAAAATGGGAGAGCTGTCTCATAGACTAGTCAAGTCATCCTAATGGAATCATGCCATACAGATAATGTCTCAGAGACCATCATCCTTGGTTATGTCCTGTCCCACTGGCAGGACAGACCCAGCAGAGATGGCAGCACAGTGATATACAGTCAGGAGGGAGTTGCCCTGGGAGTCCTCGACATCGACTCTGGACCCCATGAAGTCTCATGACACCAGGTCAAACATGGGCAAGGAAACCTCCTGCTGATTACCACGTACCGCCCTCCCTCAGCTGATGAATCAGTGCTCCTCCATGTTGGACACCACTTGAAGGAAGCACTGAGGGTGGCAAGGGCACAGAATGTACTCTGGGTGGGAGACTTCAATGTCCATCACAAGACTGGCTCGGTAGCACCGCTACTGACCGAGCTGGCTGAGTCCTAAATGACATAGCTGCTAGACTGGGTCTGCGGCAAGTGGTGAGGGAAAAACATGCTTGACCTCATCCTCACCAACCTGCCTGCCGCAGGTGTATCTTTCCATGACAGTATCAGTAGGAGTGACCACCGCACAGTCATTGTGAAGACGAAGTCCTGCCTTCACACTGAGGATACCCTCCATCGTGTTGTGTGGCACCACCACTGTGCTAAATGGGATAGATTTCGAACAGATCTAGCAACTCAAGACTGGGCATCCGTGAGGCATTGTGGGCCATCAGCAGCAGCAGAGTTGTACTCAAACACACTCTGTAACCTCATGGCCCAGCATATCCCCCTCTCTATCATTACCATAAAGCCAGGGGATCAACCAAGGTTCAATGAAGAGTGCAGGAGGGGGGCAGCACCAGGCACACCTAAAAATAAGGTGTCAACCTGGTGAAGCTATAACACAAGACTACTTGCATGCCAAACAGCATAAGCAGCAAGTGATAGACAGGGCTAAGTGATCCCACAACCAACGGATCAGACCTAAGCTCTGCAGTCCTCCCACATCCAGTAATAAATGGTGGACAATTAAACAACTCACTGGAGGAGGAGGCTCCACAAATATCCCCATCCTCAATGATGGAGGAGCCCAGCACATCAGTGCAAAAGATAAAGGCATTTGCTGAAATCTTCAGCCAGAAGTGCCGAGTGGATGTTCCATCTCGGCCTCCTATGGAGGTCCCAAGCATCACAAAAGCCAGTCTTCAGCCAATTCGATTCACTCCACGTGACATTAAGAAACGGCTGAAGGCATTGGAAACTGCGAAGGCTCTGGGCCCTGACAATATTCCGGCAATAGTACTGAAAACTTGTGCTCCAGAATTTGCCGCCAAGCTGTTCCAGTACAGCTACAATGCTGGCATATACCCGGCTATGTGGAAAATTGTGGAGGTATATCCTGTACACAAAAAGCAGGACAAATCCAACCTGGCCAATCAGTCTACTCTCAATCATCAGTAAAATAATGGAAGGGGTAATTAACAGTGCTATCAAGTGACACTTGCTTAGCAATAACCTGCTCACTGATGCCCAGTTTGGGTTCCGCCAGGGCCACCTAGCTCCTGACCTTATTACAGCCTTAGTTCAAACATGGACAAAAAGGCTGAACCCCTGAGGCGAGGTGAGAGTGACTGTCCTTGACATGAAGGCTGCATTTGACAGAGTGTAGCATCAAGGAGCCCTAGCAAAACTGGAGTCAATGGGAATAAGGGGGAAAACTCTCCACTGGTTGGAGTCATACCTAGCACAAAGGAAGATGGTTGTGGTTGTTGGAGGTCAGGCAACTCAGCTCCAAGACATCACTGCAGGAGTTCCTCAGGGTAGTGTCCTAGGCCCAACCATCTTCAGCTGCTTCATCCATGACCTTCCTTCCATCATAAGGTCAGAAGTGGGGATGTTCGCTGATGATTGCACAATATTCAACACCATTCGTGTCTCCTCAGATACTGAAGCAGTCCATGTCCAAATGCAGCAAGACCTGGAAAATATCCAGGCTTGGGCTGACAAGTGGCAAGTAACAGTCACACCACACAAGTGTCAGGCAATGACCATCTCCAACATGAGAGAACCCAAGCATCGCCCCTCGATGTTCAATGGCATTACCATCACTGAATCCCCCACTATCAACATCCTGGGGGTTACCATTGACCAGAAACTGAACTGGACTAGCCATATAAAAACTGTGGCTACAAGAGCAGGTCAGAGGCTAGGAATCATGTGACAAGTAACTCACCTCCTGACTCCTCAAAGCCCATCCACCATCTACCAAGTCAGGAGTGTGTTGGAATACTCCCCACTTGCCTGGATGAGTGCAGCTCCCACAACACTCAAGAAGCTTGACACAGTCCAGACAAAGCAGCCCACTTGATTGGCACCACATCCACAAACATTCATTCCCTCCACCGCAGACACACAGTAGCAGCAGTGTGTACCATCTGCAAGACACATTGCAGGAACTCACCAGGGCTCCTTCGACAGTGCTTTCCAAAGCCTTGACCACTACCATCTAGAAGGACAAGGGCAGCAGATAGATGGGAACACCACCACCTAGAAGCTCCCCTCCAAGCTCGCCATCTTGACTTGGAAATATATCACTGTTCCTTCACTGTTGCTGGGTCAAAATCCTGGAACTCCTTTCCTAACAGCATTGTGGGTGTACCTACGCTACATGGACTGCAGCGGATCAAGAAAGCAGTTCACCACCACCTTCGCAAGGGCAACTAGGGATGGGCAATAAATGCTTGCCCAGCCAGCCAAGCTTCACATCCTGTGAATGAATTGAAAAAAAAATCAGATAAGATATATAGCTAACCAGCAAATAACAAAAATTGGCGACAAGGATGGTTGAGAAAAGTTTAACTTTACCAGCTCCAGAATCATTTCTTTCATCTCCAGGAGACCTCCCACCCATGTCATGGGAACAATGGATTTCAGGGTTTACCTTACTTGCTCACTACAGGGATGGACAGCCTGAACGGAGCAACAATTCATAAGAAAGTGATACCTATACATTGTCTCAGAGCAGAAGGCCAACGACTATTCGAGCAGCTCACAGTGGTAATAAGTGTTCTCGAAAAATACATTGGGCCAAAGAAAAGTGTGATGAGTGAATGATATATATTCCATCCGAAATCCCAGAGAAATGGTGAGTGCATCAAATAATACATGACAGCACTGCAGCAATTGGCTTCTACATGTAAATTTGGTACACTAACCAATGAACCAATACGCGACCAATTAATTGAAAAGACTTCAATTCCACGAATTTGGGAATGTCTCCTCATGGAGGATGATGATTTGACTTTCGGAAAAGCTTTAACCTTGGTAGTCCAAATCGAACCTGCCTTGTTAGATTCAAAGAGATTACATAAGAAAGCATCCTCAATTCAGATTTGCAGACACGACGTGCCCAATCAGCTCAAGTGCAAGGGTTACGGACAAGGAGATCTCAGCAATTTCATCAACACATGACCCATCATGGTCAGATACCTTCAAAACTGTGCCCAACTTGTGGAAATGCTTATCGAATTGCTTATCGAATTACAATGCCATGTCTAGCTCGAGTGAAAAAGTGCAACCCATGCTTTACGTGGAGCCATTTTGCAAAGATGTGCAAGTCATCGAAGAAGACGACTCAATTGGTTTGACACGTGGAAGAGAACCTTCCTGGCAGTGAGGTACAGCATGTGAATACCATCACAAAAGGTAAAGCACCAGGTCATTTTAAGGAATGCAAATATTTTGGAAAACGGTTTGCCCACTGAAATGTGTACAAGAACCACATTAAGAAACACTTGGAAGAGAAACAATTCCAGTGTAAGGCTTTGTTTCAGACTCCCTTCTCCCTCCAGAGACACCTACTGATACACAGCAGTGAACAAACTCTCAAATGTGATCTATATGATGAAGCCTTTGTGACTACCCCTGTGCTTAAGAGTTGTAAAAACACTCATACTGGAGAGAAGGACGGGATTTGTCCATATTGTGGCCAGTAATGGAACATTATGGTTGTGTATTTGGTGATCGCCCTAACAGTGTCCCTACAAAGCTTTCAATGAGAATGACAGATTAAAGTTGCATGTTAGAACACAAATCATCCTCAGAATGTAACAAGGTTTTAGTCAGAAAAGGGGCCTAGATGAACATATGAAGACACCAGCTGAACTTAAGACTGGTTGTATCTTTCGCATGTCACCGCCCATTCTTAAGCCATCAACACCTGTTAATGAGAATGTCAGAGCGAAAAGAGGTGAAATGCAAAGTGACAAGGTAAAGCAAAAACATACTTTGACAAATGTATAGGTGCAGGAGAACCACAATTTGAGGTTGGAGATGGGTTTGAATCAAATAGCTAAATCGTGATCACGAACTTGCATCATCTCTATCAGGTCCAAAGCAGGTCAAGTGGTTTGTTCAGTACCAGTTCTTATCTGTTGGATGACAAACCAAGTGGAATGTGAGATGCTCAATAGTGAGAAGACCAGGCTATTTTGAGGACATTGATTGAGGCTACATTTTCTTTTCCTATGAATGATGTTAATCATCCACCTTATAAAGTTGATCACACAGAACCACAACATGAGATTCTTAGATCTAATCGCAGATTGAAGAGACCTACATATCGCAAAGATTATTCCTGCACCTGGAGAAAACAGACAACTTAAACTCTAAAAAATTATTTAATTCAAAACAAAGTCTTCAGTTAAAAGAAGAAAAAGATGTAATGTTCAATGGTTTGTTTCATCTGTGTTTGATTATGCTTGTGTGGTAACAGATCCTTGTACACTAGCTTAATCACTTAAGCCAATGGATGGAGCTAGGGAGTTATGAAAATCTGAGAAATTTCTGGAAAGGGTCTGGGGTTCCCTGCAAAGACTATGTGTGTTGAAACTCCTGAAAATTCTGAGATGTTTTAAAGTTCTGTAAATAAACTGTTTGAATTTAGAACTAGTGTCATCCAAGCATTGTTCTGAGATAAATCAGATGAATAAGATAAACAGCGAACCGGCAAATGTATAACGCCGCTTGCCTTTGTGAATTGCAAGAGATTGTTCACTCTTTTACCGCATTGGTCCCAGTTTTGTTTGTTGACCCCATGGCTGCTAACCTCTGCTGCAATCTCCATCCAGGCCACCTTTGTCAAGCGAGAGGGTCTCCTGCTATATCACTGGGAAATGGGACCTTCTGCTGTTGCCAAATGGCCTGGAGGAGAACCTGCCAGAGGGCATTGTTAAAGGAAGGCCACTTGTTCTCAGTAATGAGACATGTGTCCACTTTTGAATGAAGTGACCGTAGTTGATCAGGATCAGTGGGTGGAGGGAGATGCCAGCAGCTCCAGGGATCCAAGTGTGGCAGGTGGGTAGGAGGTGGCAACAGCTCCAGTTCAAATTCCTAATCTCAGACAGGCAAAATATTGCTGCTGGCTGGCAGGAGCTGGATGCTGTCTGGGTGTCATTTAAGTAAGGCGCCTGGACCTTCGACCCCATGAGGTACCGATGAGGCCAGCAGCTTCCTGCGCACCCCCACCTCACAATTGGCTGACTCCTCAACTCTGCACAGCTATTGGCTGGCTGCCACATATTTGTCTGTTGCCAGTCATCCAGCCTCCAAGCAGAAGTCATGTGCACGTCTGGCTCTGCCATTTGGACACTCGCCACTGCATCTATGCAACTAAGTTCTCCCTATGACTCACTGTACCTGTAGGAATCCATTCACTACAGCAAACCTGAGAACTCTCTCATTCTAACTGGCTTCATAGTACCAAGGTGGACGTGGTGGCCCTGGCAATCATGGCATTGGTCACCTGGGGGATGGACACAGCAGATTGTGAAATCCTAAAGATGTCACCTGCAGATCCCTGAAAGGAACCAGAGGTGAAGACTGCAGTTACCTTGACAGCCACAGGCAAAACATGTCCAAATGGTCCACTTCGAAGGAAGTCTTGTTCCAGGAGGCTGCAGTGGTCAGCAATGACCTGCTGAGAAACTCTGAGCCTCCTGAAGCACAGGTGCTCAGTCCTATCCAGAAAGCTGAATACTCTGTGTTGGGGGTATCACCTCCTGTGAGCTGGTGCTCTGTGTTCATCCCCTCTGCCTGTGGAGCAGCAAGTGGCTGAGGAGAAGGCTGTTGCTGCTGACGCTCCTGATGCTGTTGGTGTTGCTTTTCTTCTTATTCTTTATCAGTGGTCCAAGGAAGAGCTGAAGAAGCTGCTCCCATGCTGTGAGCAGGCTGACAGCTGAGAAGTGCACATCAAAGTCAGAATAATCGAAAGTAGCAGAAATGACCTCCAAACTCTTGGAAATCGCTTCTTAAGCAGTGGAAGCACATTCTCAGAATGAGTCCTCTGACTTCACAAAAGCAAAGAAACAGCTGCCCTGCATCAGTATTTAAACCTTTCTCGTCTGTCATTTTCATAGCCCTGCCAATCCCTGCTGTAATCTTGTTGACAGTGGCGAGTTTCAGGCCGCTCGAGAAACTCAAGCACTGGCTGTTAAAGCCAAAATCTAGGCTTAAATCTTCAGTCAGTTGGCTTTATGCATCTTTAAATCACAGATTGCCTGTACCACCCAGATTTCCAGGCTGCTTAGAAACGTGCAGCAGTTAAGCTGGGAAATTGGTGGACAGGTGCCGGTTTTCAGACACACCGGCATTTTTAAATGTTTTAACCCTGCGCACACATTGACACCTACGCAGCCTTCCTCCTGCACCTCCCCCCGCCCCTCCCCACAGGAAAAAAATTCCCCCATTGGTTGAGATTGGATAAAATCAAAAGGTAGCTCAGCTCCTTTTATGTGGAGGTGGGGGTCTGGGCCAAAGAGGGTGGGAGAGGAAGCTGATTGCTGGTGTGTGCATTAGACACAGGCCCCCGACTACTCACAGGAGTTAAAATCATAAAACACTGCCGATGATGTCATCCGGTCATGGCCATCCCATTTTAATCAGGCCTCTGCCTGCTTAGCAGAGGCAGCCTCCACCACTGGCGGTGAGCTGCCTTCTTGAACTGCTGCAATCCATGTGGTAGGTACATGCTGTCAGAACCCCAACAGTTAAATGCGCAGAGTGTGAAAGTGGCGAGAATCCATCCTGCCATTTTAAATACTCGCCTGCCTGTTTGTACATGGTAACCTGTATAAAAATCAGGACTTCGGTGTATTTCTTCGCCATTCATTAGACAGATATTAGTGACAGAATCAAAATGCAGGTTTAACAGTAGCTTAATGTGGAAAGTGTCATTCACAAAAGGTAACAGGCCGGCTGAAGAAAATACTGCTGGGGAGAAGATTATTGATGAAGTAAAAGATTAAACAAGAAAGGCAGGAGAGTCCATCAGGTGGGAAAAACAAGAAAAACCCTGATTTTGACATGAGCTGGAGATTTCAGGGCAGGGGCCAATACTATCCAGATGTTGGAAGCATAAGAGTTAAGATGTTTTATAGTCCAGCAGAAACCAGCGAGAAGTGGCAGCTAGCTGATGGGCATGAATGGAGATTGTGGAGGTTCAAGAGCATCTCAAGGTCAGGAGGGGGGCGGGAGAGGGCGGGGGGGCGGGGGGCGGGGGGCAGTGGAGCTACAGGGCACAAAGGCCTAAATGTTTCTTGTGGAGCCTGGGGAAACACCTTTGATCTTCCGCCCCCCCACCAGGAAATGATAAAAGTAAAACTTCACTCACTCTTCGAGGCCTCTTCTGGCCCTGGCTTCTCTTCTGACTAGCTTGGCCTTGGAAGAAGCCACAATGGGTTGCCATACAGGCCTCTGGTGATAATTGTAGTCGGGTCCTGATGATGTTATCAGAGCCTGATCTGCATGTATGAAGTATGGTCCTGATGGCTTCCGGTGTGTGTCCCTGTTAGCTACACAAAAGAGTGGATTTGGTGTTGTTAATCCCCTAGTCTGTCCACCTGCTGGATTTCCACCAGATGGGCAGGGTTAAAATTGGTTCTAAATTCATTTGGAAATGAGAAAAATAACTAGAATGACTAAGTGGGAACAAGAAGTGGGGTAATAGGAAAACGAAAGAGACAATTGGACAAAGAACTGATTGAAAAGGGGTAAGGAAACCAGAGAAAGAAAGGTGGAGTGAGAATGGAGGATGCAAATTGAATGAGAGCCTTCTGGGCTAGAAGGTCCAGGAGCAGGGGATTCTTGGAAGTAAATAACTTTTCTTGCTTTCAAAGGATGTGGGCGTCGCTGGTTACGCCAGCATTTGTTTCCCATCCCTAATAGTGCTGAGAAGATAGTGCTGATCTGCCTTCTTGAATCACTGTAGTCCATGTGGTGTAGGTACACTCACAGTGCTGTTAGGAAGGAAGCTCCAGGGTTTTGACCCAATGACAGTGAAGAAATGACAATGTAGTTCTAAGTCGAGATAGTGTTTGGCTTGGATGGGCACTTGCAGGTGGTGGTGTTCCCATGGATCTGCTGCTCTTGTCCTTCTAAGTGGTAGAGGCCGTTGGTTTGGAAGGCGCTGTTGAAGGAGCCTTGGTGAGTTGCTGCTGTGCACCTTGTAGATGGTATACACTGCTGCCACTGCACATCAGTGGTGGAGGGAGTGAATGTTTAAAGTGATGGATGGCGTGCCGATCAAGTGGACTGCTTTGTCCTGGGTGGTGCCGAGTTTCTTGAGTGTTGTTCGAGCTGCACACATTCAGGCAAGTAGAGAGTATTCCATCACACCTCTGACATGTGTCGTGTATGTTATGATGATATAAAAGCACCAATCATTCACAAGGGATTGTGCAACCAAATTGCAGGTTCATTTTTTAATTCTAGGCACATGTGAACAGATATACATGGACAGAAAGCTTGAGGACATCAGAACTGTGGAGCTGTGTGTCTGTGTGCTGCTCCAGGTTGAAGTGAAACTGAGGCTGGATCACATGACACACTTCCCTTAAAGTGGTGGCATGCTGCTATCCCTTAAAGGCTTATTACAACATCCCCCTTTCTTTTTAAAGAGCCTTTCCCCCTTCTAATGAAGTATAACTATTTACAATACATATTCATGTTTAGCTACCAGCACATAAGTGTATAGGGCTGGCGAATTGATGAGTCTCTAAAGCGTAAAGGTAATCTGGTGGTACCCCCGATCTTGTAATGGTAACCATGTCTAGAGGTTCTTTAATTGCTCACAGCGACCTGTGGGGTTGGCATTCTTGGATGTTGCTCCTTTTTGCATTTGGGAACTTGTCCTAGATGCAATAGGACAGTATGGTGGTTGAGGATCTGGAATGGATCTGATTTGTCCTCAGTTACATCTCACCATTGCGCCTTTGTGTGTAATGACTTCATAGGACCTTGGTTCCAAACAAATCCTTGTCACCTTCGCTGGTTGCCACATACCTTCTGTGGGATCCTGAATGCAAACTTCTTGTCCCAACTGTAAACTTGGCAATTCTGTACGTGAATTTTTGTTATGCACGTTGCTCATCTTCTTTTGCAATTTTAAAAGTGCTCTATGGTTTCTGAGAGAATCAAATGGGTAAGAGTAGGTAAATTGGTATTCACTGGTACATCACCTGCTCTGCAGATAATGGAATAGTTGCACTTAAAGGTGTCATTCTCAGGTGTAACACTGCAATGTGTAGATCTTGCTTTGTCTGTCTACATTTGAAAATTAGGGATTTCACCATGTGAATCACTCATTCAGCTAGGCTTTAGGTCTAGGGTCATGAGGAGAAGAAGTCGTGTGATCAACATTCCAATTCTCACACATATCTTGAAGTGGCTTGCTGGTAGATTGTGGACTGTTATTCGTGATGATCTCTCGAGGCACACCAAATATACTGAAAATAGCACTTAGGGTGTGCGTGACAGTTGTGTTTGACGTATTGTGCAATTGTCAAATAATGCGGTACTTGGTAAAGTAGCCGACGATGGCGATGAAGTCAGTGCCATGGAAACAAAAGATGTCAGATGCGATTTTGGACCAAGGATGGGTAGAAACTTCATGCAGAATCGATGGTTCTTTGTGCTGACTTGACATATGCCCTTGACATGCCTCATGCTTCTTGATAATGGCTTCAATGTCACTGTTCATATCTGGTCAATAGACTGTCTCTCTTGTGAGTCTTCTCATCCTATCTATGCCGATGTGTGAGTGATGAAGTTTTGAAGAATATCAGGTCACAAAGACTCCGGTATGATGACCTGCCTGCACTTACATGGTTGATCAATGGACGGACTTGCATTCTCCTGCAAGTGTAATGTTGCAGCTCCCTTGAAACTACCAATTTTGTCGAAACATTCTGGATATTTCAATGTTGGATCATGAACTGAGGTGATCGGAATAGTTTCTGAGGTTGATCTGTCTTGTGATGTCTGACTAATTCCATGGATTGCTCCTAGTGTGCGGTCACGCATGCCGGTAAACCTGCAATCACTGGGCCTTTAGTCTCTACGATGTAGAACATCTGTGACACCCAGAGGGATTGATTGTACTTGCACTCCAGGACTATGGAGCCTGCACATGGAATTAGTGAACAGTTGATGGTGTGAAACATGTGTTCACTGCTTTTGATCTTGTGGTGCATAGCATCATCACTTTCTGGTTTGTCAGTCACGTCATGTACATGTTTCTGATGGGATACTGGATGGCCATTCTTATTGCTGAAGGTACTCACTGTGCAGACTGTTTGAATCATTGCGTGGCTCTTTGTAGCTGCATGACCATTGTTCTAGTGCAGTACCTCTTCCAATGGCTCTTTCTGCCACATGACTTGCAGAATTGATGGAAAGGTGGGCATTTCCTTGGTGCATGCAGAACACCGCACCTTCCACATGGCTTGCTAGGCTTAGATGTTCTAGTAAATGCGTCAACAACTGGAGTTGTGCTTAGGACCTGCAAGTTTTATCACCCTGCGAGGATCACTTTATACTTACATTCATCCTTGAATTGCTTTTCAATGCTTTCTGTTTTGGGCTTTTCTAGCAGATCTTTCTGGAATGCTTCCATGGCAGTGGAGGTGAACACCAACTAATCAATTCTGTCTGCTAGCTCTGGGTCTAAAAAATCTCAGTATGTACCCTTTTCTCTGCAAATGCTGACAAGGTGGTCTATGGATTCTGTAGGCTGTTGTCAACAGGACATGAACTCTAGTCGTGAATACAGAAGTTTAACCTGATTCTGAACCGGTCTTCTAAAGTAGTCCATATCCTTTGGGGACCTTTCAGCTCTTCTGCTGTTAATGCTGAAATGTTCAGCCCCTATAGACCTTCATTCTCAATTGCTAGGCATATTTTTATGGCTTGCTTTTCTGGTTCAGACATTCATGATTCAAGAAACCACAACTCTATACGCTGTTTAAAGATTTTGAATTTGGATAGTATCCCCAATTATCTCTTCTTTATATTCCAGCTACCAGCAAGAAAAGGCAAAGGAAGAGCTCCAGTCAGCACATCAGCCCCAGCCCCCTGACCTCCTCAGATGAGGATGGAAGACCCATCTGTTGTAGATCCTTCAAGCCGTTCAGCTGCACCCTCCACTAGTGCTTTACATGTAAATCGGTGGGTCCTAGTTCTGGAGTAGGCTCGGGTTCACAATCTGGTGGTTACCTCACTGACATTTGTTCAGCAGCAGAGGAAGTGATAGCCGAGGTCTCTGACACTCGAAGGACTACTGGAGGTCAGGTCCCTGCAGGGTCCAAGACTGAAGGCAAGCATCTGAAATCGGCCCTAAGAGAAATGTTGTAGATGCAGAGACAGACAGGGGATCATCAGGCAGAGTTGTCAAAGGCCATCACCAGACTTGAACAAAGGATAAAGATGTCCACCTCCATTCTGTCTGATGTCATGACCCTGGCATGTGAGCGCATCAAAATCTCCATGGGAAAAGTAGTGGCCGCCTTGGACACGCAGGCCCAGCTGAACACACAGTTTCTGCTAGATTTGCGTTTGGACCTGGACCCCATTGCTCTAGCCATGCGTGCAGTGGCTAGGTGAGAGGGGAATGAGGTAGCTTGTCCTTCCCCCATATACCCCTACTCCTCAAAGAGTCAGGGAGGGGCACTTGGGCTTCTAAAGGGAGGAGGGTGCCTGCCAGACACAATGGGGCATCCACCCAGGAGTCTGCCACTCCAAATCTCCTCTGCCTGTGGCCCCATCAACTCCAGCAGGTCAGGCCAAGGAGAGTGCATCTGCTGCAGAGCAGGAGACCCTTAGCAGGCCGGGGCCCTGCAGGCCTCAGGCCCTTACAGAATGCTCGACAAAGTCATCTCAAACAACAGGGGTAGAGGCTGCCTCTGCCTTTGTCTCTCCTGCAGATATCAGGGTTGCATCTAGACGTAGTGGTAGGGTAAGAAAAATTAAGAAGTTTTGAATGCACAGTGGTGGCATGAGTGGTCATTCATTGTATATAATCCGCACTATTGTAAATATATTTCTCTTTTATCTCTCTTCAAGTCTCAGGTATTGAATGGCTCATCAATGTGATGCAAGGTCCCGCGTTCATTCAAGGGTACCAAATGACACCACACCTCCCCACACCCCATTTTTATCTCCCACCTTGTCCTTTAGTTCCATGGTGTCTCATTTAATCTCATCACAGTCAATTGTCTTTATTTCCACATCAGTGACATGAACAAAGGCACTTCCTATATGAAAATGATGGCTGGACAATAAACATGTAACCCTTGCACCTTAGGCAGACATTACGTGACCTCATGAGAATTGTTCATGGAAGGTTATTGATTATCCTGCTGCTGCCGCACTGAAGTCCGTTCTTTGTGGATGTGACCCACGTTGGAGTCTTTCCAGCCAAGCGCACTTTGCAATAGCCTTTATTTTATGACCACAAGGATTTGGTAAAAGTATTATTCATCATCGAGCACCATAGCTTTCATGTCTCCCTGCAGCATTATTTTGTTGCAACTTTTAAGGCTGAACATTACTCCTTTATTAGCTTCCTCTCTCCCCAGGCGTGATCCTGAGCGATGGAAGTTGGTTCCACTTGGTGACATTTGAGATGTCTGCTTGAGAGGAATGAATGTGTCATGTTAGAGGTGTGTGTTCATCCTGATGAAGCCATCCAATTACCTGTAAGGGTGTTACTTTGCTCCTGAACAGCTGCCTGGCGTTGCTTCATGGAATCCGTCTGTGAAATCACAGAACATCAATCTATCTGGAATTCATTACATGACTGTGCAATCAGTGACTTCGGGTTCATAGCAATGATTGACCGTTGTGAGATGGACAATGTCAAGGACTGCAATGGTATGAAAGCGATGCTTTGGCACATTCCCTGAGTGCTCAGCAGTATCTATGAAGGGACTAAGTTATCACTGCTGTGTCAAAACTGACTGGGCCATGAATCTCCCAGTGTAAACTTGGCAGGCTTCTGACGAATGCAGGGTAATTAGTGTTTGTCAATAATCACACACTGATCCTGCTGAACCACTCTCTGTGAGTACAATGCTAACACAACTTGGAACTTACTTGTTTGTGCCATGTTTGAAAGGACTGCGCTATGTGCAGTTGCTTATGGCTGTGCACTGGTGGTGTGCTTATCCCATTACACAGCAGCCACATGGTCCCTAGAGTACTGCGCCTTCCAAGGATGACCCCATCATTAGGGTTCAAGGTGATATATGCTTCCTCCGTGATCATTGTGAGATTGATGACCTTTAGTGAGATGTTGAAGATGACAGTGAAGGTCTTGTTGTTTCCCCTGCATCGAAGCGTGAAGAGAACTGCACTCATATCAACCTGTCTTCACCTTATTCCTCCTGGAATCTTGTAACTATGAGGTTGTCAATGGCACATCTTCTGTGTCGTGCCCATGCAGTGGCATCCTCACATGGCTCATCTGAATCTTCAAATCCACCCCTGCAACGTCCTCCTCATCCGAGCAGACAGATAGCTCCTCCATGTCTTGCTGTGGAAAAATATCCCCCCGCCACAACCCTTTTCTGCAGGGTGCAGCAAACAATGCTGATGTGGGATACCCTTTGTGGTGAGTAACAGAGAGCCCCACCTTATCAGTCCAAACATCTGGAATAAATCTTTAGGAGGCCAATAGTCTGCTCTATTAAGGACATTGTGCCTGAATGTACAGCATTGTATCTCTCCTCAGGTGCACGTTTTGGACAACGAATGGCTGTCATTAGCCATGTATTTAGGAGGTACCCCTTATCAATAGGGAGCCAACTTTCTAAGCGCTGAGGGCCCTCAAAGATCTGTGGCACCTACAAGTGATTCAGGATGTAAGAGTTGTGAGATCTCCCTGGGTACATGCACAAACATGCATGATCTGCTTTCTGTGATCACAGATTAGCTGGGCGCTTAGAAAGTGAAATCCGTTTCTTTTAATTAATCTCACAGGCTGCTGCCAGGGAGCTCTCAGGGCCACATGTGTTCAGTCGATGGTGCTCTGCACTTGTGAAAAGCCTGAGATCATAGAGCATCTCACAGCTCTGACAGCCTGGCTTGCTTCATCCATGCAGAACTGCATGTAATGGTGAGCTTTATTGAAAAGGTCACTGGCCACCTCCCTTGCATTTAGATGTTGCTGATTATGAGATTCTGCAGAGGTCCCAAGTGGAGCCCTGGAAAGATCCAGTGGCAAAAAAATTCAGTGCAGCAGTAACCTTAAGAGCAACTGGCATTGGATGCCCTCCAGGTCAATGAGTTGTGCATTCCTCATGGAGAATGTGGCAAATATGAGCGACCACATCCCTAGACAGGTGAAGGCATCTTTCTGTCTTCTCTCTTCCCTCCCGTGTTCCACCACCTCCCTCCCCTCCACTGAGTCCTGCCTCTGTCTTTCCCCACCCCACTGGTATTGCCTCCTGTGCCTAGCCTTGGCGCAGTTTCTGATACAAGCACTCAATCTCACAACAACACTCTTAAAGGTGGGTGAAAGCAACGTCTTCATGCCTCAAAGTCACTGATGAACTGAAGCTTGGCAGGTACGCGTCACTTATATACAGTCGGGAAACAGGCCATTCTAATTGTCCAGTGGCATGGTGCTTAATTTGGATGGGGGAACGTAATTCTGGAGAGTCAGCCTTTTAATGAGCATTCACGAGATGCAAATAAATGCATATGTGGTTCCCAACACAGATCAATGGGAAACTCGACCCGCCTTTAACCCGCCATCTAAGTTGGGAGAATAAAATTCCAAACTAATTTCCCACCGGCAGGAAAGTGACCTTTTTCCAGCATGTCAAATTTTGTGTCCCCACCCGCCATTATTCCCACCGCTGGCAGGAAGGGAAAATTCTGCTCATTGAGTTTTCAAGGATACATTATAACTGTAAAAAATACATGATATAAAGCATGCTGTATATCTGCATAACTGCATACCATGCATGTCATACACATCTGCTGCATCTCATAGTATACAAAATGTATGCCATGTTTTCAAATGTCAAATTTGGCAAGTGTACCTCACACTTTCTGGATTGGTTCAATTGTCATATTCATATAAGGTTAACTAAACAATGCTGGATGCTTAGAATATTATTGAACAAGAAGGAAAATAAATAAGAAATCTAAGTAAATAAGATGCACTGCAAGAATTCACCGAGGCTCCTTAGACAACACCTTCCAAACCCATGACTACTACCATCTAGAAGGACAAGGACAGCAGATAGATGGGAAAACCATCACCTGGAAGTTCCCTTCCAAGGCACTCACCATCCTGACTTGGAAATATATCACTGTTCTTTCACTGTCGCTGGGTCAAAATCCTGGAACACCCTTCCTAACAGCACTGTGGGTGTATCTACACCACATGAACTGCAGCAGTTCAAGAAGGCAGCTCATCACCAGTTTCTCAAGGGAAACTAGGGATGGGCAATAAATGCTGACCCAGCCAGCGAAGTCCATATCCGTGAATACATTTTTAAAAATCTACTGTCCATAGTGAACATGCAGCAAGTAGGTAGGGGAATGATAATGAAGAATCAGCACATAGTTAAGTTGCTTTATGAGAAGGGGGGGGGGGCACTGAAACTGGATCTGATTGTTATGAAATATACTTCATCTTCCTGCTTTAGTAACCCAAGAATAAAATAACAGAATTAAAGTTTCAAACATGGCAAATAAGTTAAAATGTAAATAGTTCCCAAAATGAATATCATTACAAATCCTTGATTTGCTCTTGGGCTTGGGCTTGAATTCTACTTTTGTCCCAAAGCTGGAAATTGCCTAATCTTGATCACTACAGATTTCTAATTCATGTTCACAAATGTGTATGTTAGAGGGATGCAATAATAATAATCTTTGTAGTTGCTCTTGATGGCCTACAATATCAGTATGCATCATGACATTATGTGGCATTTGAACATAAATTGACTAATATCAATGGTGATGTGTCATTAATGAAAAAAGTAAATAAGATTAGGTGGGGCGAGAATTTCTTCAAAGTTCTTCTGATCTTTTGCTGTAACTTCATCAGAAGATCCACAGAAAACCTGAAGAATTAGTGTAAGCAGCTGTTATGAGCTATTTATGCCTTTTCTCTTGCAGTTCTGCCAATCTTTCACCGAAATTATGGCAGAAGAATCCAAATACCTTTCTCAATGGGAGAGATTAGGGAGAAAAAATATATTTTACAATCACGTCAATAACTGAAAAAGGGAGTTTATGGATTGATGGTGGGAACAACGAATGCATAAAACCAAGTACTTGGATCTCCACTGTGGGTTGGGGGTGGGTGCTATGAGGCCAAAAAGATTGTATAGTATAGATAAATGAGAATAAGAGGATTTAGGGAGTGTAGAAAAAATAAAATTAATGTCATCTTAACAAAGCGTTAAGTAAATAGTATTGCAAATATTATACTTGTGAGCTCTACATCTTTCAGAGTTAATAAGGGGTGTAATATTTTTACCTTGTATAAGTTATATTGCTTCAATAAGCTTGTTGTATGATCATGGCGGGTGAAATACATCAGAAATGACCATCCAGATTCCAGACTCCCTGTGTGTAATTCCATATGGAATCTACAAGCGTAAAAGAGTAATAACAAAATCACACATTTCCCATTCTCCTGTAAACCAATTTGAAACTAGTTACAGGTGAAGAGCTTACACTGAAATAGGTTTTGAACTGATGTTAAACTTGAAACAGGAAGTGTGTGTTTTGATTTCACAATTTAATTATCCACCTCAGTAACACATATGAACAATTGATATGGACTGACTCCTAATAAATCTGTAATTGGAGCCATGGCCAGCTGTAAATGGGTCTAGGTGTGCACAAAACCACAGAAATGAAAATGTGATACACATCCAAGGCCTGTGTAATGTAAAGAAGAGCTTGTAAAGAGTTTTGTGTGAGCTGTAAAGTGATGACAGATTCACTTCAGCATGGCAAGGGGATTACCTGTTATTTTCTGTGTCTTTTTAAAACAAGGTTTCAAGGAATTAGAAACCCCACAAGCTGTAATCTTTCAAGGTAGAATGCTGTCCATGACAGCTTCAAGCACTTAACTCTTTCTTCTCCAAAGAAACTAGAATTGCCCTTTAGGCCACAATTGAAATGATCAGTTGCTGCTCTTTTCCAACTGTGATATCACTATTCCGACTCTAATAATAAAGTACCATAGGGGAATATCCAGTATGCAATTTAGCACACTGCTCTTTATTTTGGCATAAAGCAAAAAGTTTAGAATGAACCATGTGGGCATAAAGTTTCCCAGGGGTTCACCCACAGAATTTCACCTCTAAGTTCCTAAAGGCCACATTTAATTCAGGCTTTTTGGTTAGTTTTAGGTTGCTTGGTAATTATAGCATAAATTTAAATTGGAGCAACATCAAAACTAGGCAATCAATCATTGAAAAGTCAGGAGGCAGCAGTATTGAAAAGAATCTTGCTGCTATGGAATGAATGTAACATGGCAATCATCAACATCACAATATAGAAGACCTGCTATCTTCCATCTTCTGTTAAGAACTTACCAGTTACAATTTTTAACTGTGCCCGACAACATCTTTCAGATCACGGAGTGGACAAGCAATCTGCTCTGTGGCCTCAAAAAGTCATGCATTTTGGGTTTTATTTTGCAAGTTTGCAAGGTAAAGGCACTGTTTGGGGCAGCACGTGGATGAAAAGTTACTAGGATCAACTCCCTATTTGATCTACATTTAAATGATCTCAGCCTGGGAAGCTGTTGGGGCAATATAACTGCTTCTGCACTTGCCAACACATGATTACATTATGGGGTCAGATGTGGTTCAGTTAGTAGCATTCTTGCCTCTGAGTCAAAAGGTTGTATGTTCAAGTCCCATTCAAGTGATTTAAGCATAATGTTTAGGCTGGCATTCCAGTGCAGGACTGAGGCAGTGCTGGGCTGTTGGAGATGCTACCTTTCAGATGAAACGCTAAACCAATAATCTGTCTGTCCTCTCATATTGGTGCAAAAAATCACATGGTACTATTTCAAAGAAGAGCAGGGAACTCTCCCTCATCAATATTTACCTGTCAGCTAACACCTAAAAACAGATGACCTGATTTTGTTGTGTGCAAATTGGCTGCCTTATTTCCTACATTACAACTACACTTAAAAGTACTCAATTGGCTGTAAAGTACTTTGAGCAGTCCAGAGGTCAGGAAAGGTGAGTCGTAATGTAAATCTTTCTTTCATTAAAACAGGTCAGAGGCTGGGTATCCTGTGACGAGTAACTCACCTCCTGACTCTCCAAAGCCTGTCCACCATCTACAAGGTAGAAGTCAAGGTGTGATGGAATACTCTCCACTTGCCTGGTTGAGTGCAGTTCCCACAACACTCAAGAAGCTTGACACTATCCAGGACAAAGCAGCCCGCTTAATTGGCACCACATCCACAAACATTCAGACCCTCCACCACCGACGCGCAGTAGAAGCAGTGTGTACCATCTACAAGGTGCACTGCAGGAATTTACCAAGGCTGCTTAAAGAGCACCTTCCATACCCACGACCATTACCGGGGCAAGGACAGCAGATAGATGGGAGCACCACCACCTGGAAATTCTCCTCCAAGTCGCTCACAATCCTGACTTGGAAATATATTCCTGTTCCTTCACTGTCGCTGGGTCAAAATCCTGGAATTCCCGCCCCCCCCCACTAACAGCACCATGGGTGTACCTACACCACATGGACCGCAGCGGTTCAAGAAGGCAGTTCACTACCAGCTTCAGAAGGGAAACTAGGTGTAGGCAATAAATACTGGCCCAGCCAGTGAAGCCCACATCCCATGAATGAAAAAAAATGGATAGAAAATCACAGGCCAGCAAGGGCAGGAGTGGGGCAGGGGGGGAAAAAGTCATCCAAGCTCCCTTGCTCTTGATCACTATTCAAAGGCTCCAGTTGGAAAATATGTACAGATGCAAAAGCAGTTTTAACTTCAAATGTGAATACCTTGCAATTGAAAAAGTGCTGACGAGATTCACACTTTGTTACAAAACTACAATAATTTTCATAATATTGTGGGCTATTGTAAAGTAGATTTATGGGGTGAGTATGGAGGATTCTGTCTGTGTGTGATTTAATTGAGTTGAAGTCAGCTAGACTGCAAGCTTGAAATTATCAAAAGGAGTTAGGTGTAGAAGGGTACTTGTATTGCTAATGAGTAAATGTGGATGAGGTCTTAGCATATAAGGTGTGAAGGAAATTTGCATTTTTAGATAAGTGAAGGAGTTGTTTTCGTTTCAAAGGGATGGTAAGAAGCTTACAACTGGCAAGATAAACAAGGCCAAGCAGTGTGTTTATTTTCCCCAAAAGGAAAGAAGTCGTGTTGCCAACATGAAAAATTGTTATAGTGCAGGAAAAGTAAACTTGCAAAGACATTTGGGGAAATTTTTTTAGCTCGGCAGACGGGCTTGCACCTGACCCGCTCAAGCGTAAAATGATGCGCGTTAACATCGGGCGAGCATCCCGACGTCAACGCGCAGTCATGCAATATTTTGGTCAGTGGGCACGCGCCAGAATTGGCAGCTAACCCACTGACAATTAAAAGGCCTGTTAAGGCCATTAAAATGATAATAGAATGAAATTTTTCGCTGCCCGTCCAACCTTGCAGGCAGGCGAAAAGGGCCAAGCGGTCTTTGCACTTTTTAGGAAACCTCATCCACGGGCAGGATGAAGTTTCCTAAAGCAAATAAAAATAAAATAAAAAATTTAAAATTGAATTAATAACATGTCCCTGCTCATGTGACAGAGTCACTTGAGGGGAGATGTTTTATTACATTATTCATATCTGCATTATTATTTTTAAAAACTCTTCATCTCCCTGAGGCAGCTCTGTGCCTCAGGGAGATTATCAAGCATGTACGTGTGGCATGCGCAAAGCTCGTGCTCGCCCAGCTCGCACTCCCCCCGCCCAACTGCACAGGCAATGCTGAACGCTGCCACTCGCATTCCGCTCTGGGCGGGCCTTAATTGGCCCACCAGCGTGAAATCGCCTTCCGGCCTCAAGCGCAGGCAGTGATTGGCTTCCAGAATAACCCCATCCACACCCGCTGAGCATGCCTGACAAGGGCAAAATTCTGAAGAGGAATGAAAGGTTATGTTGGGGGGCCATGTAAGATCTAACAGAAGTATGTGAAACAGCCTTGAAGAAGTCTTCAGCCATTTCTGCAAAAGTCTGCTGTGTCCAGCAGCTAAAGTTGGAAAAAAGCCTTTGGAATTCCACTGCTGAGTGGGTTCTGTGATAACTAGCTGGCTTGCTTTTTAAATTTAAAATCTATTTTGGGCTGTTGCCTTAAATGTAGTTGGGAGTTAAGTTAATTGAGAATTTTAAGATTTGTTAATGTATTTAGTAGCTGTAATCTTATGGTATGTGCTTGAAATCTTTACTTTCGGTAATAAATATTTTAATTTAATTTTTAAAATCTCTAAAGGTCTTAGTGGATTCATTACTTCTGAATTCAATGCATACATCTTCTCGTAATAAATACAAATTGCAAAACTGTTGTGATAGCCTGGCCAAGTTTCCCTTGTGATTTGGTCCACCTGTCACATCTCACCTGCCAGGTCATAACAACATTGGGGGCTCTTTGTGGGATTTTTGAAATTCCTTGATTGGCTTGGAGTTTGTGAATCTTAAGGCTACAAGTATGAGAAGAACATTGAACTCAGGAGTTGGTGGTGAGGGATTTTAAAGTGGTGAGACTGCAAAAATGGCTTTATTCATAGCTAAGACTTTTCTGGGGGTAGAGGACATAACTCAGATTGGTTTACAAAAAGTATCTAAGGGTAAGTTAGCAGAATTGGTGGACAAGTTGAAGTTGAGGTTAACTGTAGAGGTGAAGAAAGCAGATATAATTGAAGTAATAGCACAGCATTCGAATTTGTAAAGGATGCCTAAAACTGGTGAGTTACAGCTGGAGGTAGTGAGACTTCAGTTACAAATGAAGAAGCTTGAACATGAACAAGCAATGGAAATGAAAGAACTGTAATTAGAGGCAGAGGAAAAGGAAAGAGAAAGGGCATTTCAAAGGGAACAAGCAGAAAGGCAGGAGAGAGAAAGAAAACAGGAAAGGGAATTGGCACTGGAGATATTAGTAATGTAGGAAAGAGAGAAGGAGAGGGAGAGAGACTATCAGCTTAAAAAGCTAGAAGTTAAAAAAGAGATCTCAGAGGCTGAGGGAGGTTATGAGGATGAATTGACCACGTCCAATCTAAAGCCTAGTGGGGAGATGTTTAAATTTGTGCAAGCTCTTCCAAAGTTTGAAGAAAGAGATGCAGAGACATTCTTTATCTCATTTGAGAAGATAGCTAAGCAGATGAAATGGCCGCAAGAAATATGGACATTGCATTTACAGTCTAGGTTAGTAGGTAGAGCCCATGAGGTTTATGCTTCACTGTCAGAAGAAGTATCAGTGGATTATGATGCAGTAAAAGAGGCTATTTTGAGTGCATGTGAGTTGGTTCCTGAGGCATCTAGGCAGAAGTTTAGGAATATAAGGGCAAACTTATATTGGGTTTGAGAGAGTAAAACTAAATAATTTTGACCAGTGGATACAGTAATTAAAGGTAGAGACAACATATACAGCTCTTAGAAAAGCAATTCTTTTGGAGGAATTTGAAAGTTCAATCCATTCGGTAGTGAGAACTCATGTGGAGGAACAGAGGATTAAAACAGCAAGGCAAGCAACAGAGATAGCTGATGATTATGAGTTTAGTTCACAGATCTAAGCCTTTTTATCATCACACTTTTAAATCCGTGAAGGATAGACAGTGGGAAGGTGAAAGGAAGGTTGGTAGTCAGGAAAGAGCAGGAGCAGTTGGAAATTCTCAGCAAGTTTTTTCTCTGACAAAAAAGGAAGATGCTGGGGGTAAAAGTGACACTTGAAAATTGAGGTGTTTTCATTGTAATAAGTTGGGCACACAAAGTCAATGTGTTGTAAGTTACAGGAAAAATCTGTTGCAGTAATTGGAATGCAGAAAAGTTCTATAAGTAAGAGTACTGTGGGTTCTGAGGTCCAGGCACAGGAAAAAACAATGGTTTGTGCACAGGTAAAGCAGGAAGAATCAGTGATAGGTAAAGAAGTTGGAATCTGTTCACAATTTACCCAAGGGAGTGCTAGAACGCAAGTTACAGAAATGTTTAAAGATTTTGTATGTGGAGGGGAGGTCTTTCCATGTGTACAGGGTGGAGTAGGCAAAGATATTAAAATTTTAAGAGACACAGGGGCTAGTCAATCCTTAATGTTGCTGGATAGTGATATTTGTTGTCCAGACGGAGTATTGCAGGAAAAAGTGATAATAAGTGGGACTCATAGAAATGCTAGAACTATTCCATTGTGGAAGGTGAAAGAGTAGGTTGAAAACGGGTGAGGTGATTGTTGGAGTAGCTGAAAAATTGCACACTGCAGGGGTTCAATTTATTTTAGGTAATGATATAGCTGGGTCACAGATGTTGGTGATGCCTACTGTAGTTAAGCAGTCTGTGTAGATGCATTCAACAGAGGTGTTGCAGAAAGAACATCCTGGATTGTTTCCAGATTGTGTAGTAATGAGATCACAAACTCACAAGTTAATACAGGAACAGGAGGAATTTAAAAGGCAGGGGAAAGATGCTGATCTTCAATTAGCTGATGCTATCTTTGATAAAATTGTTCAGGGAGGGAAAATTGAGGAGAATGAAGCTGAAGTGTTTAATTTAGTTAAACTGGTAGAGTTACAGCAGAAGGATCCACAAATAAAACAGTTATATCAGAGAGCTCACTCAGTAACAGAGGCAGAATGTATTCCAGAATGTTATTAGCTTAAAGGTAATGTGTTAATGAGGAAGTGGAGGCTATCTCATGTTTCAACAGATGAAAAATGGATGGTAGTGCATCAGATAGTTATACCACCTGGATACAGAAATGAGATATTGAGAGTAGCTCATGAAATTCCAGATAGGGAACACTTAGGAATTAAGAAGACTCAGGTGAAAATATGAAAACATTTCTATTGGCCTGGATTGCATAGAGATATAGTCAAATTCTGTAGAACATGTCACACATGTCAGGTAACAGGAAAACCTCAAGCAGTGATTAAACCGGCACCTTTAATTCTGATTCAAGCATTTGGGGAGCCTTTTACTAGGGTCCTGATTGATTGTGTAGGGCCCCTCCCTAAGACTAAAAGTGGAAATCAGTACTTGCTGACAATAATGGATGTGTCTACAAGGTTTCCAGAAGCGATACCGTTGCAAAATATTAGAGCAAAGAGAATTGTGAAAGTGTTAACTAAATTCTTTACCAGATATGGTTTACCAAAAGAAATACAATTGGATCAGGGTTCAACTTTCAGGTCACAGCTATTTAAGGAAGTAGTGAACAGCTTTGGGACAAAACAATTCAAGTCAACAGCCTATCATCCTGCATCAGAAGGTGCTTTGGAAAGATGGCATCAAACTTTTAAAAACTATGATGTGGGCTTATAGTCAAGACTATCCACAGGATTGGGATGGGGATATTCCATTCTTGTTATTTGCTATTAGGGATGCTCCTAATGAATCAACAGGAATTAGCCCTTTTGAATTAGTCTATGGTCATGAGGCAGTGGGACCACTAAAGTTGATTCAGGAGAAAATACTGGATCAAAATTTGGAAACTAGTCTCCTGGATTATGTGACAAACTTCAGAGAAAGGTTGAACAGAGCATGTGAGTTAGCGAAGGAACATTTAAAGACATCACATCAGGTGATGAAGGCAAAAGCAGATCAAAGAACCACAGCTCATAGTTATGTTGCTGGGGAGAAAGTGTTAGTTTTATTACGAGTACTGGGTGACTCATTAAAGGTGAGGTTTAGTGGGCCTGACAGGATTGAAAAGAAACTGAGTGAAGTAAATTATTTAATAAATATTCCAGGTAGAAGAAAGAAGCAGAGGGTGTGTCATGTAAATGTGCTTAAAAGGTATTTTGACAGGGAAGATGACCAAAAGGAAATATTAGTGATGATAGATAAAGAGAAAGAGGTAGAAATGAAAGATTCTGAAATTGATTTTCTTCTAATCAAATTGGATTATTTGAGGGAGTACTTAAAAATGTAAATGTAATATTGAGTTACTTCCAGACAAGTGTCAAAGTGATTTGGAGAAGCTATTGCCGTCACAAAAAGTTTATTGTGGGAATAAGCTGGGACGACAAATTTAGCTACACATGATGTAAATGCGGGTGATGTCATTTCAATAAGGCAACATCCTTATAGATTAAGTCAAGCAAAATGATTACAAGTGCAGAAAGAAATTAAATTCATGCTTCAAAGTGATATTATTGAATCTAGTTGCAGTCACTGGAGTTCGCCTATTGTGACCGTGCCAAAACTGGATGGAACACAAAGGGAAGAATTTTCCTGTCGGTGAGTGAGGGCAGGGCCCGCTCACCGATGTGTAAAATGACACACGGTGACATTGGGCGGGCGTCCCGACGTCACCACGTGTCATTTAGATTGTCAGTTCGGCGGGCGCACTGCTGTATCGGCTGTGTGCCAGCCAAACTGTCAAAGGTCTATTAAGGCTACTAACAAAGTAATTAAAGTTGTCAAGAATGCTACCCGTCCAACCTTAAGGTTGGCGGGCAGGCGAAGAGCCCAGGCGGCCTTCGCATTTTTCATGAAACCTCACCCACAGGTGGGCTGAGGTTTCATGCAGGGTTTATTAATTAAATAAAAAAATTTGAAAAAATTATTTGGACATGTCCCAGCTCATATGACAGCTTCACATGAGGGGACATGTCCTTAAAATTTTTGTTCCCCTTTATTAAATTTTCCAGAAAGTACACTAATCTCCCTAAGGCACCTCTGTGCCTCAGGGAGATTTCTGCACGCTTTCGCGCGCATGCGTGAAATAGTGCAGGCCCTGACTCAGGGAATCCCTCCCACTCGCATAGGGAGCGCACAGCACCTCCAGGTGCGCATCACGCTGGATAGGCCTTAATTGGCCCACCCACGTAAAATGGCAGCGCGCACCCAATCAGGGGTGCCAATCGGGTTCACGCCCGCTCCCGCCTGCCCCCGCACAACCCCACCCCGATGAGTGGAAAATTCAGCCCAAAGACTGTGTGTGGATTATCGAAAAGTGAATGCAGTGACAAAAGCAGATTCATATCTGATTCCACAGTTAGAAGGTTGTATTAAGAAAGTTGGGCAATCAAAGTTTATCACAAAGATTGATTTGCTGAGGGGATATTGGCAAGTACCATTATCAGAGAGAGCAAAGGAGATATTGGCTTTTGTAAATCTAGATGGACTATATCAGTTTAAAGTTTGCCACTTGGTATGAAAAATGCACCAGCAACATTTCAAAGACTGGCAAACAAAGTAATTGCAGGAATGAGCAATTGTACTGTTTATGTTGACAACTTGATAGTTTTCAATCAAATGTGGGAGGAGCACTTACAACACCTGAAAGAAATGTTTGATTGACTGAAATAAACTGATTTGGTGGTGAACTTGGCTAAGAGTAAGTTTGCAAAAGTGCAAGTTACATATCTGGGCCATACCGTTGGACATAGTAAGGTGGCTCCAAGAGTTGTGAAAGTAAAAGCCATCATGAATTTCCCCACGCCTACAACAAAGCAAGAAGTTTTGAGATTTCTGGGCATGAGTAGACTTTACTGGAAGTATGTACCAAATTTTAGCAGTGTGATCGCTCCATTGACTGAACTTTTAAAAAGGAACCATATGTTTCAGAGGACACAGGGGTGTCAGAATGCATTTGACAGTTTAATAGCTGTATTGACTACGACACCAGTTTTGGCAGTCCCTCATTATGCCAAACAGTTTAAGTTGGCAGTTGACACAAATTATGTAGGTATTGGTGCTGTATTGTTGTAAGGGGGTGAAACTGGAATTGAAAAACCAATTGGATACTTTTCACAAAAGCTGAATGTACGTCAGAAAAGATAGTCAACCATCCAAAAGGAGAGCCTGGGTCTGGTGTTAACATTGCAGCATTTCAGGGTTTACGTTGCAAGCAATTCATCTGAAACAATTGACCACAATCCTTTAAAATTTCTGAACAAATTTCAAGACCAAAATGCAAGAGTCATCAGATGGAGATTGTTACTGCAACTGTTTAATTTACAGACTATACGTGTGGCTGGATGACTTAACCTAATTGCAGGTGCATTTTCAAGAGTTTAAATCTCAAAAGAAATTGGACACTGGACTGAGATGACCTCTGTTGATACAAAGGATTTGTATAAACTATTATGTTAATACACGCACCTAGTAATGTAATAGCTTGTGTATAAATAAATATAGTAAGTTCTGTAAGATGGGTTGAGAAAATGAAGTCGTCTTTTAAAATTATGATTGTTCATTTTTTCAAAAGGATGGAGGTGTCACGAAACTATAATAATTTTCATAATATTATTGTGGGCTATTGTAAAGTAAGTTTATAGGGGTGAGTATGGATGATTCTGTCTGTATGTAAATTTATTGAGTTGGAGTCAGCTAGACTGTAAGCTTGAAATTATCAAAAGGAGTTAAGTGTAAGAGGGTACTTGAAATGCTAATGAGTAAACATGGATGAGGTCTTAGCATATAAGGTGTGAAATAAATTTGCATTTTTAGATAAGTGGAGTTGTTATCATTTCAAAGGGATATTTACAACTGGCAAGATAAGCAAGGCCAAGCAGTGTGTTTATTTTTCCCAAAGGAAAGATGTTATATTGCCAACATGAAAGATTCTTATATTATGGAAAAAGTAAATTTGCATGGACATATGGAACAAAGGAATTTAAAAATTAAAGAGAGAGAAACATATATAAAGAGGAATGAAAGGTTACATTGGGGGGCCATATAAGATCTAACAGGAGTGTGTGAAACAGCCTTGAAGAAGCCTCCAGCCATTTCTGCAAAAGTCTGCTGTGTCCAGTAACTAAAGTTGGAGAAAAGCCTTTGGAATTCCACTGTCAAGTGGGTGCTGTGGTAACTTTCTGGCTTGCTTTTTAAATTTAAAATCCATTTTAGACTTCTGCCTTAAAGGGGGTGTGTAGTAGGGAGTTAGGTTAATTAAGAATTTTAGGATTTGTTATAGTATTCAGTAACTGTAATCTTATGTATGTGCTTGAAATCTTTTATTTTGTTAATAAATATTTTAATTTAATTTTTTTAATCTCTAAAGGTCTTAGTTGACTCATTACTTCTGAATTCAATGCGCACATCTTCTCGTAATAAATACAAATTGCAAAACCATTGTGATAGAGTGGCCAAGTTTCCCTTGTGGATTTGGTCCACTAGGCACGCATCACCTGCCATGTCATAACAGCTTGATGAATAACCGTTTGGGCTTGGTATTGTCATGAACACTTTAATCACAGAAAATGTCTTATCTTCAAGGGCTAAGAACATTCTAGAAGAATTTGTGTTTTAAAAGACACTGAAGATGCCTTGCTTACAAAGGGATGGTATAACTAGAGTGTATGTTAACAGCAAGGATGTTGGAATGACAGTTTTGCTTCATGTCAATGCTAAATTTTGCAGTCTTAATCCAGATGTAGGCCCAATCCGATCTAGAATTAAGTTGAATGAGTTTTCATCCTCTAGAGAGTTTCACCCTGAATTTTGGCCATGACCCATGTTCTGCATTTCTATGTTTACCATTGTTTGATTTTTCATTTCATTAAAACGAAAGGGCTGAAAATCCTGAGCTGGTGATTACAAATGCAGAAAACCCTGGCTTACAACATTAACACCACCAGGCCAGTTTCATATGAATGCCATTGATATAGTATAAATGCATCTTTAGCTAGAGCAAAAGCTTTTGATGTAGTTCTTCATCCACTTAATACTTAATTGACCAACTATTAAAACGATGAAGATCAGAAGCATGTCAATATGCAGCAATTAACATTTATTGCACAAAATGATATAGTCCACTGAACAAAGTATTTATCTCACAACCTATTTGCGAGCGACAAGAGATAACAAGTGACTCTGAGTAAAAATGAAATCAGTCTAAACTTTTCCTATTAAATCAGTCAATATGCACTTTCTCTAAATATAGGTTAAATAGATTTGGTCCATCTGTCCGTTTGATCAAAATGCCTGATCTTGCATGTGTGGGTGAGACTTCTTTTGTCCAGTATGAAGCTCTCTGCTGGCTTGGTGTTGGCTTGTTGAAGAGTTTTGATTTAGGTAATGATGTAGGTAAATTATAAGTGCACTTATAAAGGGTATGCTTTATGATTTTGCTGTACTAGTGCATAGAGGAAGTCTTTCCCTGGGATAGCTGCAAGGGAGATTTTCTGAAACAGCATTTTTATATTACGAGTATCCAACTTGTTTGATTTTAATGCTGGCATATATGATAAATGGGATACAGGTAGGTCCATTTCTTTGGAGTCTGTGTGCTGATACACTAGACTTGCATAGTAATCTTGTAGCTATACAACTACTGGGGGAGAATTTTATGCTGGTCGGGCGGGCGCGCGCCCAACCCAAACGAGCATAAAATGACTCACAATGACATCAGGCGAGTGTCCCAATGTCATTGCGCACTCGTGTGATGTTTCAGTCGGCGGGCACGCGCGGGAGTCGGAGCCGCACCCACCATTAATTAAGAGGCCAGATAAGGTCCTTGACAACCCAATTGATGGCGATTTAACTTTGCCGGCGCGATTTTTCACTCGTCACACGGGCAAAACTGCAGGCAGGCAGCCCACAATTTGCAAAACCTCATCCACGGGCGGGATAAGAAGGGTCAGCAGCATTGCCAGTGCGAGTAGTAAGGGGTTTTGGAGATAGTTTGCTCCTAGTTGCTTATTAGTACTTGGAAGCTTCATCTCTTTTCGGAGCTTCATTCTTAGCATTTCCATGTTATTTCAGGACTCATTGATGTCACTAAGGCCCCCAGAGGATTCGGACCCTGTGGACCCTTCCAGGTATCAGACAGCCTTCTGTTACCCTGGTAATGGGGATTGTGCTCTCCGCTGGAGGCACCTCCTCTGAGGAGGAAGAGAGAGGCAGAAGGGAGAGGAGACCATGTGTTCCAATGCAGCTTCCAGGGGAAGGACCTGTGGGAGGAGAGGCGCAGGCACAAGGGGCACAGGGACAGCAGGAAGTGCAAGGCGGAAGGGGCTGCAGAAGATGCCACTATCCTGCTGCCAGGGTATACAGGCGGCGATGCAGCTACCTCAATATGTCCGACGTGCAATGCTCTGTCTCTCTAGGGAAACCATGACCTTCATTTGTCAGAGGATCAGGCCTGAGATCAGCTCTGACTATGTGGGTGGACACCCCAAGCCAGTGGCTCTGAAGATCAAAGTGGCCCTCAACTTCTATGCCTCCGGCTCTTTCCAGGGGTCAGTGGGGGATCTATGTGGAGTCTCCCAATCAGCTGTCCATAGTTGCGTCAAGCTGGTGACAGGCACTCTGTTCAGGCGGGTATTGAATTTCCTTCATTTCCATACGGATGAGGCCAGCCAGACTGAGCGAGCCAGAGGCTTTGCAGCGATTGCTGGGTTCCCCGCATCCAGGGTGCAATCGACTGCACACATGTGGCCATCAAGGTGCCAGCGGGTCAGCCGGGTGCCTTCGTCAACAGGAAGGGCTTCCACTCCATGAACGTGCAGATAGTGTGTGACCACAGGATGTAGATTCTATAAGTCTGTGCAAGGTACCCAGGCAGCTCCCATGACGCTTACATCCTGAGACACTCCCAGGTGCCAAGGCTCTTCAGTGTTCCAGCCCGATTGGATGGATGGCTGCTGGGTGACAGGGGCTATCCATTGAAAAGGTGGCTCATGAATCCTCTCGGGCATCCAAGGACAGAGGCGGAGCAGCAGTACAAGAGGAGCCATGCCCCCACAAGGGCTGTGGTAGAGAGAACCATAGGTCTTCTCAAGATGCGCACCCAATGCCTGGACTGTTCAGGGGGTGTACTGTAGTACCCCCCAGAGCTTGTGTCACTGATTGTGGTTGCATGCTGCGCTCTCCACAATCTGGCATTGTTAAGGGGGGATCCACTGTATGAAGAGGATCTTGACAGAGCTCCACAGGCCACAGATGATGAATCCAGTAGTGATTCAGAAGAGGAGCATGGTGAGGAGAATGCTGAGGGTGTGCCTCCAGGGAGGCAGGGACACCAGGGACGCCTTGATCCAACGCTTCTCCAGTAGGCTGCCAAATAAGAGCTACCATCTCATGGCCAGGGCTGCCGCCACCATCCTGGATCACAGAAATAACCCTTTTATTGGCCCCCAAGATACACTCAGGGCCCGTGCAATAAAACTTCGAGCCACCCACGTCCAGCATCACCTATTGGCTTACCTTGCACCTACGAAATAAATGAAGCATACTCAGGCCAATAACACAAAAGCAAATGTAGTCTAATGTTGGGAATCATGGATGATTAAACAGAACAATATCAGTTGTTGATGGTCACACCGTTAAAAAAAGTTTTTAAAAATGGGAGAACAAAAGATCACTTGTGACCAGTCCCTCGGTGTGCTTACGTTTACGGGTGCTACGTCTAGTGCTCCCTCCTCACTGGCACTGGCATTGGAGACAGCCTGCTGACTCTGATATCTTGTTGGCCTTGATGACCTTGGCGGTTGTACTCTGGCCAGTGGAGCATGTGCTGGCCCCGCCTGAGAGGGAGCGTCCAGTGCCACAGCTGGCATCTCCCCAGTCGCCGCAGCCTCATCAATTGCCACGGTCACTGGCGGAGGAGCTACTGCCGTCATCCAGAACACCTCAAGCAGAGCCTGAAAAGATGACAGGCAGCTCGTGCATCAATATGAGGCCGCTGTGGACCTCCCTGCTCGCCATTGATGGACAGGCACCTAGCTGGGATACTGGGCATCTCATTCATCATACACACGGACATTGACCACCTGAGGTCAGTACTTGTGTGAGGGCTTGCGGGTCTGAGCGCAACCCTAAGAACCCCTGATTTTGTTCCTGGAGCTGCCTCTCCATGAGAGTTACCACTATCTCAACTGATGAGGCATTGCGCTCAGCCATGGTGGTCAATGCAGAGCTCACGTTCCGCAGGGACTCCTCCACAATGGAGACCATGGTTCGCGTCCCCTCATGGATCTCCGCCAGATCCTCCCGCACATCTTGCTGGACAACCAGCATCTACTACCTAATGGGCGACTCCAGAGGCTCATCATCAGCCTTCGACTGAGCATTGCCCTCGTCCCCAGCAGTCCTCCGACTGCTGGCGCCCTGGGCACTCTCTGACTCTGTCTGCGCCTCAAGCAAGTGTGAAGTGCCCTCACCAATGTGCACCGAGATATTAGCCGCCAAACTAATGCCCACCGAGGTGCTGGTATCTGCGTTGGTGCCTGTTTCAGAGAGTGGGTGTGACGCAGGTGCTTGGGGAGAATGGTGGTCCTCCGGGGTCAGGGGTAGCTCCTGGAGGTCCTGCGCTTGGCTGCTTGGTGGCAGATCTAAGGGAGAAGAAGGACATGTTATTAGTTTAAGTCACCACACTGTCACTGTACATGCCAGGCACCCTGGCAAGACAGTGGAGATCTGCATCATGGTACCATCGTCTTTTAATGATCAATGAGGAATCCAGTCTGGAGGCTCCCATCAATGATGAGACTGCACAAGATTGTTTGCAGCAGCTGAAACTCTTACCTCAGTGCACTGCACTCTTACTTTCATCTGACACCCCAGCCTCACTGCAGCCGGTTGACCAAGGTGCATGGTGCCTTTCGAGCTCCAAGGCCTTTTGCTCGTACCTGGAGAGGATAATGAGGTGTGGGAGCCCTCCGCTAGTCCACGGCCTCTCAATATTATTCAGGGATGTCTTCTCCTGAAAGGACAGAGGAGCATTGATTAGTCCACTCTCTACCTGCAGCGCCATTGCAGCCTGGCCAACCCCAGCTGAGGAGCACCTTGAAGGGCAGGTCCGAGTCATGGCCCTCAAGCTGCAAGGCACTCAGTCAAAGCAGCCAGGGCTTAGCCCCTTGGCCAGCTCCGGCGTCATTGACAGTTGGCACTCAGACTCTAACACCCCTGAACTGCATGGAGGACAGCCAGCCCAAAACAATTCAACACACTGACTCATGCCAACACGATACTCACCCTTCCTGAGCGCAGTAGCTCATTGAATCGCTTCTGGCACTGCACCCAGGTGCACCGCAACATGTTGTGGCTGCTCACCCGGGCTGCCACCTCCTCCCACACCCTCTTTGTGAGGTGCAGTGGCCTCCCCCTTCCATCTCTAGGGATGTCCCTTCTGGCAGCCATGCCTTCCAGGAGGGTGGCGAGGCTCCCATCAGAAAAACAGGGGGCTGAGTGCTCAGCCGACCTCACCTCCTGCCTGCCATCTGCACCTTTGTTTGCAGCCATGTCGTTGTAGCAACTCCGACGCAGGCAGCTGCCCTGGGGCTGCCTGCGCTGTTTTTGAACCGGCCGCCTAGTCGCCATTGGATCAGGCAGACAACAGGCCCCCTCCCCTTCTCGGATCTCCTGCAGCCGGCGTTCACGCTGGGCGGGCCTTAATTGGCCCACCAGCCTGAAACCGCGGTCGCGGCCCTATCACGGGCGGCGGTCAGTTTCCCAAACGCTCCCAGTCACCCCCGTCGAGCCTGCCTGACAGGGGCAAAATTCTGCCCCTGGATACAATCTTTCTTAATGCCTGAAGAGACATGTACATCCAAAGTATTTGTTTTCTTGACAGGTTAGGGGACAGTTACCCTGAGTTTCATTGTTCGACTTTAATTATACAATCAGTTGCTTTGATTGAGATGTCATTCAGGGCCTTTGATTTTAACTGATTTACTATTGTTCCATAGGGGGACATAACAGAATATGCTCACCGTTTTAAACTCTTGAAAGATACCTTTTCCTTCACCCAGGTTCCAGAAAAAAATGTACTAAACAACAAATGTTTCTCCGGCAACCATACCTGGCACCAATAAACACTCAACCTAAATTAACTAATTTATTATGCCCACAGGCATGTAAGGAATTTTTATCAACTTCCTTAAAAGGATGCAGTGGCTTCTATGATGTCACTAAACGCTGCATCACCCGGATCAGCAGTAGTTCACGTTGGTGTTTTTTTAATATTCGTTCATGAGTTGTGGGCATCTCTGGCTAGGCTGGCATTTTTTGCCCATCCCTAATTGCCCTTGAGAAGGTGGTGATGAGCTGCCTTCTTGAACTGCTGCAATCCATGTGGTGTAGGTACATCCACAGTCCTGTTAGGGAGGGAGTTCCAGGATTTTGACCCAGCGACAGTGAAGGAACGACGTTATATTTCCAAGTCAGGATGGTGAGTGACTTGGAGGGGATCTTGCAGATGGTGTTGTTCCCATCTATCTGCTGCCCTTATGCTGGTTCCTGCTCAATCTCCCCATTCCCTACTGATCACATTCCCTTCTCTTCCACTTTTCCTCCTCCCCAAAACTGAGTTAGGGCTGCTACCAGCAATGTAGCAGCTCAAAATTGAAATTGTATTATCATGTCAATGTCAATGTTAAGAGTGCTTTGGGCATATCCATTCCAGTGTAAGGATTGTACCCTGTGCTTACTTGATGCCGACAAGTCAGTGCAGTGACTCCAGACCCATAGCAGTGTGGCTGACTCCTGACTGCCCTCTGAAAAGGCCTCGCAAGTCACTCAGTTCAAAGGCAATTAGAGATGGGCAACAAATATTGGCCTGGCCAGCGACACCCACATCCCATGACAGAGTTTTTAAAACTCAATATCTTAAAGTATTAATATGTACTTACCATGCCACAAATCAATTGGCAAATTCAAAATTGATGTTATAAGGTCCATATCTGAAGGTATGGCAACATATGGCAACATATGGCAAAAATAATAGCTCAGATTTTGTTCAAGTGGGGCATATTGTTGCATGCCCTGTTAGTTAGACTACTATATGCATGTTTAGGTTTTAAAATTTTTTGTCCACCAAGTTCCTGAAAGTGTGAGCTGCTAATGGCATGGTAAGGGCAACAGGACATTTGGGACCTTGGTGAACAATAAGACGAATATTGTATTCCCATAATCAATGAGGTTTGAGAAATAAGCGTGAGAAAGAGATGAAACTAGATGTGTGAATTCCATGTCAATTCCAGTATAGAAATAGAAATAAAGAGAGGTAAAGAAAGAGTGGATTGAGAAAGAGAGAAAAAAAGAGACAGAAATAAAAAGTAAGAAAAAGTTAATTTGGACATTAACTGTTATCCCTCCATCTGTTGAAGGAATACACAGTCCAATTCACAAATGAATAATGGCGATGGAACGGTACCTAGTCAATGCAGTCAGGAGTGGAGGGGAGAGGAAAATCAAACATTTTTAAATCTCCTGATACAATTCACAACCTGGAGGAATGAAAATCTATACTTATAATTGTTCGCTATCTGGTCAAGAGAAGTTGATTGGCTGCCATTAACAATGATCAAGGTCATTAAAAGGTATTATGCTATTAATTACTGGTCTTAAATTTCTGTTGTGAGTTTAATGGACAATTAACGTACAAATGCAGCAACTTCATGAAGAGTTTAAGTGTGAGTTGCCATTTTTGTGAAACTAGAAACAGTGCAGTGAAAATTAGCCACAACCTGTGTTGTTTTGCTATTCACATGGAATCTCGTCCTCACCACATGTTGTGTATTAATAACAGCATGCGTTTTTCAGACCCATTATTTTTTCAGCAATTTCTGGGCCAGTGAATTAGGCAAATTTTGTATGCTTCTTTTAAAAACTTCTTTTGCCCTAATACCATTCCTAACTCCATTAAGAGGAAGGGGCAATCTTGATTGTAAACCATTAGCAATCAGCAAATAGGAAGGGCACCACTTTGGAGCCTCCAGGAGTCAAGATTAGTCTTACTTGCTTTTATTTTTTCTTTTCTGCTCCACTCCTGAGGCCACTGACTCATGCTGTGTACAGTTCCATGGTTGCCGTTTACTCTCTCGTAAATCATCCCAGTGACAATTCTTCATATGTGAACCAGGCTGTGTGGCTGTAATTTTATTAGCATGCTGAGGAAGCCTCTGCCAGGGCCAAATGAGAGTCCCGAGCGAATGGCAGGACCACGGCAGAGATTTTACTGACGGTGGCCAATTGAGAGGTCTCCGCATGAGTTCCCTCCAATTACGAATGACAGCCAGTCTCTCAAAGCTAGTGACACAATCAGAGGTCTGTCAGCTTGGCAACCGATAGCAGTGGCAGCTGGTGAGGCTGCAGAGAGGAGATGGCACCTCCATGTTGAAGCACCCACGAAGGACGGGTAAGAAACTTTATTACTGTGCCAGGACCAGGCAAGCAGACCCCAGCTACTAAAGGGGTGAACCTTCCAGTGGTGGATTTGAAACCATGGGGACTGTAGGGGATGGTGGTGATGTGTGTCAACTTCACCTCGGACTTCTGAGCGGTTCGAATCGCATCCAATCCCTGGGTTCTAGACCTTGGACTTATTTGGGGGTTGTGACAAAGTGCAGCAGACAACTGGTTTTCGTGCAAGAAACAAAACTGGGATTATTGAAATCACAAATGAACTTATAACATTAGGATTACACTGATATTATGCAGACTTACAAAGTACACTTAGTTAAGAATGGGGGACACAAGGCATAATGAGGGAAAATCACACTACTAATCCCCTTACCCTTGTCCCACCCCCAAAACCTAACTAAATTGAACTAGGAGAGGTCAGGGATCATGCTCACCAACCACGGTTCTTTGACAGTTCGAAATCCAGCCAGGTAAGCCAGTTGCAGTTTTGGGGTACGCTCTTTGTGTCCTCTGGGGCCTGCCGTCCCCATCTGGTCCTGGTCTGTGGAATCTGTGAAGGTTCTTCAGTTGGGTGGAGGGCGCAGTTGTGGGTGGTCAATCTTCATGGAGGGCTGTGGTTGTGGCTTTGTTGTCTTCAGTTGAGCCTGCCACCCCGTGCCTTTTGCCGTGATGTTGCCTGCGGGCCTGCAAATCTCCAGATCTCCTCCCTGCTTGGCTCAGCTCCCTGCTTAAACTCGGCTTCAACCACTCCCAACTGCTCACTGCCCTGTGTCAGCTTTCAAAACTGCTCACCCTTCTGTGTCCCTGCCCAAAAAAACTGCCTCCCCTTCGTAACTGCTGGCCCAGTTATACTGTTTTTTTCGAATTTCTTATCTCAATCCAAATCAAGGTTAGTTCTTTGTTTGATATTTGGTGGCCTTCCCCAGGTGATTGTTGTCTCGTTGTTTTTAGTGGGCTCCAATGATGTTTATCATTGTCTTCCTGCCCCCGTAACTAGTCTTGAACTGAAAGCCATTGTATGTGTGGAGTATTGATGGGTTCGCATAATTGCATTGATTGTTGTCTTCCTGCCTTAGTAGTTAGTAGCGATTATTTATGCAAGATTTTGATGGGCTTTAGTTTTGTGTCTTTCTCGGGGTTGATTGTTTTAAAGGGAAGAATGTGTATTCTGTCTCCTCCCGTTGTCTGGTTTCAGGTAAAAGCCCAAAAGTCATATCCTTGTTGCTGATATGAAAAATGTGGGAATTTTGAGAACCCTTCAGACAGCTATTGGCACCAGTGAGCCCACCTTTAGGACATGGAGCCTCCTGGAAGGAAGGATCCCCCTTTGCCCAGGGAATCACTGGGAGGTTGCCTTGATGCACCTGGTGGTTATCTCAAGCAGTAGGGGGCCATTCTGATGTCAGTAAAATTCCAGCGGGGCATAAAATGGCTGTTAATAGTCCAGTTAATTAGATTAATTGGCCATCCACCACAGGTTGGTGGGCGGCTGGGCTAGCACTGTTCCCATCTTTTGAAATATCCCATGGTGGCGGGAAGATGTCCTCCCAACGCCTTCTACCACCATTTTACCAACCCTCGCATCTCCCAGCATGTGTGTCAACAGAATATTTGATGAGGGGATAATAGACAAGCTCTAATCTCACCTGAAGTCTATGTGTTTTTCAGCAGGACTCTATGGTTAAAGCTCTCATTGATTATTCTTTTATTAACTGAGGGAACATTAAGGTCAGCTATAATAGCCAACTGCTGTCCCTGTTGAGATCACCTATCTCAGTGCAGAGTGGAAAGCAAATGTCTATTCTTTGGCTTTTTCCCTTCTTTGAGGCCTAATGTTCCATAGCCACAATGTATTCTACTTGAATACCAGAGTAATGTGTGCTCTGGACAATGATGCTTTTCAATGCCAGTAAATGGACGAGACTAGAGAACGAAGCCAGCATTCACTATTTTTTTCATTTAATTAATTACTGACAAAAATTATATCTCTGAAATAATGAACAGCTTTTTAATACAATGAAATATTTCTTGTGTTGACCTTTGACTTGTACAGGATATAATTCTGTATGCAGCACTTTGGAAGTTTGCTTCTTATTCAACACCAATTTGCTACAGATTTTGAAACTTTTGAACTGAAACAAACTGTATGTTCACTTAGTGAATAAGGAACTCAAAGGTGTGCATTTATTGGGGTTGTTAACATGCCAGTGATTGTTTGGGTGCAAGGGAAGAATTGCATTCTTAAACAAAGAACAGAGAGGTATCTTCCATAAAAACAAAAAACTGCGGATGCTGGAAATCCAAAACAAAAACAGAATTACCTGGAAAAACTCAGCAGGTCTGGCAGCATCGGCGGAGAAGAAAAGAGTTGACGTTTCGAGTCCTCGTGACCCTTCAACAGTTCTGTTGGGGTGCTTCATTTGACCTCAGTACCACTGAATTAAGGATGAGAAGAAATAAGTAGCCAGGGTTCCCATTCAGTCTGCCTAAAATGTCCATGGATTTCTATAGAGGAAGTATTCGTGTTCAGTTCTCCACCCTCAAATGTTGAATAACCTGCCTGTCCTCACATTAAAAAAAATAAAGGCTGTGAATGGGGTCTGTGAAAATGTACTTTGGAATTATGCGAAAATCTGCATGTGTTTTTTGACTAAACAAGTTTTCTTTGTTGCCTCCTGTGTTTCCACCTTTCGCTGCTCGAGAGGTTACAGTAGCTTTTTTTCATCATAAGCATCAACGGTGTCTCGGTGGGTAGCACTCTTGCCTCAGAGTCCAAAGGTTGTGGGTTCAAGTCAATTTACCGCTGACACTTCAGTACTGTGCTGAGGGAGAGCTATGTAGATGGATATGCAGTCTTTTGAATGAGAGCTTAAAGTGAGGCCCTGTTTGTTCTCACAGCTCGATTTAAGTGATTCCGCAGCACTATTTCTGAATAAGAGCTGGGGAGTTACCCCAGTGTCCAGGCCAATATTTATGCCCCAATCAAAATGACAAAAAAAATTATCTGGCCATTAACACTTTGCTGTTTGTGGGATCTTGCTGTGCACAAATTGGCTGCTCTGTTTTCTGAATTACAGCGGTGACTATGCTTCACAAGTACTTCATTGGCTGTGAAGCACTTAGGATGTCCTTTGCTGGTGAAGGGCACCATTTAAGTCTTTCTGTTCTTTTCATTGTGCCCAGTTGGTCCTTCTGATTTGCAACTTTAGACAATAAGGGTTAGGAGGCTGGTGTATAACAGGGAGGGGCTGTTACCATTTTATTAATGCTCAAATGGAATAAACTCTGACATGATATACTAGCATCAGTATGTAACACTGAGATGATAGCTGATGGACAAAATAGGCTGTTTGTCTATGCTGTAATATTCTATAATTCTTACAGCTTCTATCTGTCTCCCCTTCCTGTGGTGCTCTCCCCATAGTCAGCCTCCAGTGGTCTGCACTGAGCTCACCCCCATATCTGTACTTATTCAGTACACCCCCTCCTTGCCTTTTCTTACATTACACATAATTTGCTTATGGTCTTGAATCATTAACTCTACAGTCACAGTCATGCCTACACTAACCTAACCTTCACACAAAAAACCTCAAACTGGAATTTGTGGATCACAATCAGGATTGCGTACCCATCTGATTTTCTTCTCTCTAACTCAGAGATATTGATGTTAGCTTTAGCACCCCACTGCCATCTTGGCTGAGATCAATTAATACAGTATTGACCAGGAATTGAACATATGGCCTTCCTGAGCTCCATGGGATTGACTTTAGAAATTATGGTCACAGTGTGAATTTTGTCCCCATGGCCCCAATAATACATTGTGTTTTTCTGTTTGAAGCACTATGGCAGCAGTGTTAATTTGTAAAATCGCCTGTCCATCTCAGAACCATTTTATACAGTGCATTGACTCACTAATCTCTTGAGGAATCACCAAGATAAATGGGCTTGACTAAAATATGTAATAATGGCTAGTATTCATGATTAGGAAATTACTGAAAGGTAATAGTCAAGAATGCATCTGTCTATAATATTTTATATCACAATTACCAAAATGGAGCCTGCTGAAACAGGCCTGAGAATGTGTCTGTTTATTGAACTGAGCTTTGTTCCTTCTGGTCTACATGAGTTGAGTTATACAGCACTTGAATAATGAGGGACGAAACAAAGTTAAATAGACCAACAGCAGACAGAAGCACATGAAGCCAGGATTAAAATCAATGTTCTGATTGAGTGATTTCACATCACAGGGATAAATAATCCCGAATTGATTCTATAATGGCGCACTGTGGATTTTTGCTATCAAACTATCAGACTCTCCCTTTCTGAACACCTGATATACAGTAATATACAGATCATGTTCAGAGTACCATGTTATTTGAGGATACATGAGAGGTTTGTAGAAAGAATTAGTATTCACAGTAATTTAATTGATAGGTATTGAGAATCTACAATGCTGCCAGACTAGTCTTCAGGCTTTCATGCAGCAGAGGTACATGAGCCAACACTTTCTCCATGATCTTTTAGAAAATACCGGCCTAAAGTACATTTTATGACATCTGATGTTTCACATTTTCAGAGAAACAGTCCCTGGACCATCCTAATAGGGGTTCCCCCACTCACTTGCCTGAAATCTTGTGAACACCACAGTCCTTTCAGATAATGTTCTGCAAAAAAAAGTGTGTTAAAAGAGCTCTTAGTAAAGAAGGACTTATGAAAAAAGTAGCCACAAAACATTTACAGATTTTCAATGGCTGAAATGATTGGTCACCAGGACAGCAGCTTTCTGTAGCATTATTTCCAGATACTGGTAGAAAAAAAATGTCCATTTGTTACTCGTGCCATTGACAGCTTCATGTGAAAGGTACCAGGCCTGATGCAGACTGGACCCTGGAAATCCTCAATCGCACACTGACAGGATGCTGTGGAACAGAATCAGGCATTTTGTCTTCTGTTGCTGTCACTGGCATTAATTCCTTTTTATTTGCCATGCTGAAATTACCTTTCACCCTACACACCAGTCAGTGGTCATTTTTTTAGTGACTTGAATAATTAACTGCATATCTAATAGAATAATTGAACATCCACCTCCAAATAAATCACTATATGTTTGTTGTTTCACAATTTTCCTTCCTTACTCCTTGCCTGTTGAAGGTGGTGACATACACCACAGTACAATTCCTTGGGCTATCCTGCGAGAACCGAGGTAAAATGTAGCTCTTGGTGAGCTATTCAACTATAGAAGCATCACTGTAGATTCTGACCCTGTGATTTCCTAATACACACCCACATACATTCACTTTTAGAAGGAGCCACTGTTTTGTGATTAATTGTTAGGGCAGGAACCTTGACGGATTTTTTGCCCTCCCTTGCTTGGGGACACCAAGGCCAGTTGCAGCACCTCCACTGTTATTCTGATTGAGATCAACTAGTTTAGGATTAAACCACGGATTAAATAAATCACCACTTGTTATACGCAAAACCACACCTTGATAATATATCCCACCAATCTATCATTTTATATATTTATAGTGTGTTGAATGGCTGATGTTGTATCACAGTAAATTGACTATACAAGTGAAGGAAAACTTGTAATTAAAAACAATGGATGAATGTTGGAGGAGGACAGAAATTACAGGTTAATTCTAGTACACACTGTAATATCAGAAGGTGAAAACGACAAGGTCATTTGTTTCAGACAATACAGTGAATACTAAATATGTTGTATAATGTACAATTTTGGAAATATGGCACAGACACTTCAGAAGAACTGACAAGAAACTATACATTCTTTTAATGAAATATTTTAAAAATAAGGATAAGCCAATACTCACTGATAGAACAAATTCTGCTTATCTGTGAGGCAACTATTCAAATCAGTCAGTCTTATGTTGCATAATTTTACTCCATACTTATTCAATTACTGTACAGATTTATCCTGGTCTGAGTCATATTTTCTAAATACCAAACCAAAAGCAAGTTGAGAAAAGCATCACATAACATATTATTACTGTAGAATATATGTTTTAATATATATGTTTATATATATGTGAAATACATTAGGTCATGCTTTCTTTAGAATCTGTTTTCTCTTGCTAATTTTCACTTTGCAGCAATCCTGACATTGTCCTATAAATCTGGAATAACGGTGTGATCTGACGCCTGGAGTTAACGCTGTTTGGTGTTTGGGTCTTGACTCTGCATGGTGCATAATGCCAGTGCAATGTCAAGCAACAGTTCAGAAGGTTCATTTGAGGTCCGGGACATTTTTAAAATCTGCTTGGAGTCAATTTAGATCTTTCCTGCAATTTCAAAATGTTTACATTTGGAGAGATCCCTGTGTTTTCAGGTAACCACGAATGTCCAGAGTTGTCGTCTTGACAGAGAAATTGCAGTCGCAGCGAAACCATGCATGTTAGTCTGGAACTCAAAACTGCCATCACCCATCTCAGTATGATGTAGCTTTGTTCTGTTCTTTAAAGACCACCACCTGTTCAGGGGAAGAAGGAAAAACACATTATAGGGCCAGCTTGGTACTATGCAGAGAATGTAACAAGATTCAATAATGTTGTCTGTTCATTACTCCAGGGTCATCCCTCAGTTTATTTTCTTCCCTAATAACCACCTTTCAGCAACCCCGCCCCTGCCACTTCTGCCCTCATTTCCAACAATTGCAAAGAGCCCATGAACTTCTTTGTTAGAATATTGAAATCATCTATTCAGCTGCTTTTGCTATCTTTCTACTTCCCCTTGCCCGCCAAGCCAAACTTCCTGAAGGTTCTCCTACCCTAACCTCACCTCTCTCTCTAGTTCCTCTTCTATTTTCCCTAACGTCCTCCCAAAGTTCCACAAGACAGAACTCCTCTCTTGACTCTATTCCAACTAAACTGCTAACCACTCAACTTCCTTGCCCTTATGCTAGCTTATATTGTAAAAGGTTCCTTCTCCCTTTCAAATCTGCCCTTACCCTCTATCAATCTCTAAAAACCCACTCTTTGCACCTCTGCCCTTGCAAACTACCACCTAATCCCCAAGGATCTTCCTTTATTCTCCAAAGTCATTGGAAGTGTTGTTGCCTCCAAAATCTTCCTTTCTGCCTTCCTTTCCACAACTCTGTTTGAACTTCTGCAAACTGGTGTCCACCCCACATTACAGCACTAAAGCAGCTCTAATCAGACATGAATTGCAGCCACTATGACTGGTGTTTTTATAAACAATCTCTTCTCATTCTTCTTCACTCATTGCAACTTTCAACACAGTTGACCATATTGATTGGGACTGCCTTCAGCTGGCTTTACTCTTGTTTATGCAGTCATAGCCAGGGAATCCTCAGCAATAACCTCTCTTCCCACTGCAATCCTGGAGTCCCTCAAGCATTTATCCGTGGCCCCCACCTATTTTTCTTCTACTCACTGCTCCTCAGTAATATAATTGAAAGCACTACACCAGATTCCCGTAGACTCATGACACTTAACACTCTATCACAAAGGCCACCTACTTCCATCTTTGTAATATCACCTATATCTGGCTGTGTTTCAGCCCAGCTACTTCAGGAGCCCTCATTCATGACTATGTTACCTCCAGATCCAATTATTACATTCCTCTCCTGGCAACCCCCCACCTTCCACACAACATAAACTTGACCTCGTCCAAACTCTGCTGGCAGCACCCTATTGCACACAAGCCCTGTTCACCAATTACCCCTATGCTTGCTGACTTACATTACACCAATCAACCAGTTTAAAATTCTCACCTTGTTCAATTTCATACATGGCCTTTCCCTTCCTCATTTCTATAACCTATGTAGTCTTACATTCTTTGGATCTCTGCATTCCTCCAACTCTGGCCTCTTGTGCATTCCCCACTTCTGTTGTCCCCACCTTTAGCCTCTGTACCTTCAGCTGTCTAGGCCCTAAGTTCTATAATTCCCTCCTTAAACCTCCTGGCCTCTTCAGTGTTCTTCTTCCTCTTTTGAGATGCTTTTTAAAACCTATTTCAGGTCATCTGACCCAATGGGTCAAATCCACTTTGGCTTGGTGTCAATTTTTGTCTGATTAATCTCCTGGGCGTCACACTTTAGAAAAGATGTGAAGGCATTGGAGGGAGTGCAGAAAAGATTCACAAGAATGGTTCCAGGGCTGAGGAACTTCAGTTATGAAGATAGATTGGAGAAGTTAGGACTGTCCTCCTTGGAGAAAAGAAAGCTGAGAGAAGATTTGATAGAGGTATTCTAAATTATGAGGGGTCTGGACAGAGTAGGTAGGGAGAAACTGTTCCCAGTCATAAAATGAGTGAGATGGCACAGCTTTAAAGTAATTGGCAAAAGAAGCTAAAGTGATATGAGAAAAAAACTTTTTAATGCATCAAGTGGTTAAGGTCTGGAGTTCACTGTCTGAGAGTGTGGTGGAGGCACGTTCAATAAAAGCATTCAAAAGGGAATTAGATTGTTATCTGAAAAGGATAGCAGGGTTACCGGGCAAAGGTGGGAAAATGGAACCAAGTGGTTGCTCATTTAGAGAGCAGGTGCAGGCACAATGGGCTGAATGGCCTCTGCATTTTAACAGTTCTATGATTCTGTGATGTGCTTTGGGATGTTTAACTATGTTAAAGATGTTATATAATTGCAGGTCATTGTTGTGGTCTTTTATCCATGATCCTGGCCTGAACCTTTCCTTCAATGTCGGAACCTCTATTTCCAACCCTGATCATATAAAAATTACGCACTTACCTTCCTCTGAATTTCTAGGGCAGCCTTTCAATGGAGCATCCTGCAGGACTGATTCAGTGCAAGAACCCTCAGAGGGTGCAGTGGAGAGAATTGGCACAGAAATCACGTATCCCTTTTTCCAGCACTAGCTGCCGTATTTTGGTAAGTAGAGTTTAAAAGCTTCTTTGAGAAGCTACGGAGAGAAGGTAAGTGGATATGGGGATAGGGTGGGTAAAGTATGGGGTAAGGTGGGTAAGGTAAGTGGGTGAGAGGATAGGGTGGGTGAGGGGGTATGATGGGCAAGGCAAGTGGGTAACAGGATAGAGTTGGTAAGAGGATAGGCGGGTTGGCAGGTGGGTAGGGTGGAAGAGTGGCAGGTGGGTGAGGTGGTAGGGTGACAGATGTGGAGGGTGGCATCGTGCAAGTGGGTAGGTGGGTTGGGGGTAGTTGGGCCAGGTCAGGTCAAGAGGGGTTGTCAGATTGGTGGCTAGTCAGGTTGGATTGGGGAGGAGTTGAGTGGCGGGGTCTAGTCAGGTCAAATTGGAGAGCCAGGGGTTGATTCAGATGGTGGGGGCTAGTCAGGTTAGATCAGGGGCTAGTCAGATCAGGTCAGAGGGAAATTCGGCTGGTGGGAGCTAGCCAGGTTGAGTTGGGGACTAGTTGGGTTGGGTTGGGGTGAGTTGGGGGGGGTGTTGGAGGGAGTCGGTGGTGAGGGCTAGTCAGGTCGGGTTGGGGGCTAGTCAGGTCAGGTAGGGGAGAAGTTGGGGGGGGTCGTGGGGAGTTGAGAGGGGAGTTGGAATGGTGTGAGTGATTGGGGGCGGTCTGGTGTATGGTTACCCAGGAGCTAGACTAGGGATTTTCTGTCTAACATTTCCTGGGTAACTATCCAGGTGAACAAGTCGGAACTATCCGAGGTCTCTGACTCTAACTCAGAGTTTAAACTTCATGGGCAATTCCCATTGAATCCTTATGTTGGGACTTCCAAGGGGTCCCGGATATGCCCAGCTTCTGACCATCCGGAGACCGAAAGAACTGGGCCCATGTTTATTTGTATCTAGGCATGACGTTTTTTTTGCTATTTGTCAGATGCAGTGGAGCAAGCTAAAGCACTCACGTTCAATCCAAAAATAGCACCATCAACACAACTAACCCCATTTTGCATTTGTGTGAAAGTTATTTAACTTTGGAGGACAATGAGTCTACAAGCTTAAATAAAAACATAAAGTGTTGGAAATATTCAGCAGATCTGGCAGAGAGAAACAGGGTTAATGTTTTGAGTTGAACATGACTCTTCAGAACTCCAGCATCCCAGAATTTTGCTTTTTATTTCAGTCCAGAAGCTTAATGCTTTACTACCTATAAGATTAAGACTTCTCACACAGGCCCATTTAATATATAGATTCCTCTGGGAGCTATACAATGGTTAAAACTGAATAATTTTGCTGAAGGTATGATGCAGTGTGATCATTCAAACCTTTAATCTGCTAATCAACTTTCAGATATGACAGTGACGCTCCTCTTAATCAACCCTTTACTTTGTAAAGAAAATATTTTATTCGGAATCAAAGGGAGTATACGTTTTAAACAACTGACTCAGCAAATTTCATCTGTCACATGGATTTGCATAGAGTTGTTTAACCGCAGTCAGCTCAGATTTGCTTCCTGTTCTAAACAAGCCCGAATTTGCCCGCAGATAATTAACAGAAAGACAATGAGGATAAACTGGAAAACTTGGGAGGATGAACTACCAATCGAAATCAATATTATTCAAGAATGAGTGAAGAGAAATGGGTAGATTGTGTATAAGGGAAAATGAAGGAAAATCCAAAAGTGTTGGGAATGTTGAAAAGATAGCAACGTAGGGCGTGGGCAGATTCAGGGCGTCGCTGGCATCAGTGCTTACAGATCGGCTTCAAACATCTCCAGGACTCCCAGGTGACAGCGTCTTCCTGAGAAGGATTAACATCCTGAAAGAGGAACACGCCATATCATATAGTCCAATAGGAACTACTTCTTCTCGAAAAAGAAGTTATTTTTACTTGATTGCAAATGCTGGTCTGAGGGCACTTCCAATAGTTAGGAAGTTTAATCCTCTCTTGAGTTGAGTGAAATGTTGACAAGTTAAAATATGACAGAAAGCGAGTTTCCGTCGAGAATCCTTTTAAAAAAATGTAAAACCAAATTTCACGGAGTCCCATTTTGTAAGGAGTATTATTGAAGATTAGAAGTTTGTAAGAAAGCCTGGTGTGTCCTGCATGACATCAGAAGGAAAAAGCTTGTCATACTGACACGATACTGAACCGGGGACACAGACTGAGGTACAGGCACCGGCTGTCTCGCCAGGACAAAACTCAGGGAGGCTTCATTGCTCATCCTCCCTCAAATGACAGGTCAGGGTCAGTAACTGGAAAGCTGCAGCGAGTTTGTAACTCTGTAATCACGTTACTCTGGGCAACGAAGGGTTACTGGGGGTATCACAACATACATAATCCCTGATAAGATCAACTCTACTTTTGATAGAGAGGGAAATCAAACGCACGGCTTGAACCTCCGATAGGAGTGTTCTTATCGGGAGATGAAACTCTTAATCTCAAAATAGTAAAGGGGCACGATAGTGTAAGTTATATAATTAGAAGTTGCATTTAAACGGGCTCAAATTTATATTTAAATAATTAAGTTGCAAATATTGAGTACTTGGCTTTCCCAATTAAAATTCATGCGATGGAGATTTTTAAAGCTGTGTTTTGCACTTGAATTAGAAAAGAGTTAATCAGCTCAGCGGAAAAAGCGAGAGAGAAAAGGTGAACGCTTAAGTTGAGAACAATGCTCCTTTTCTTGTGGCCAAGATCTTCCCCATGAGCAACTGTTGAGACGTGATTTCCACACAGATAACCCGCCAACAGCTCTCTCTCTCGCTGCAAGCTCGCCCAGCTCTGGCTCTTTCTACTGTCAGCCTGTTCTTTTTTTTTCGGCTTTTTTAAAAAAAAACAGAAGTGTGGCGCCCCCTTCCCCTTTCCTGAGAGGGAGCGAAGGGAAAAAGAAAGAGCAAATCGAAAAAAAAAGGCCAAACAAGTCATTCCGGGAAGGCTGTTTTCTGTGTGCAGAGAGAGAGAGAGAGAAGAGGCCCGATGGCGATGGTCGCAGCCCATTGCTGGTGTGTAAGTGTGTTGTGGGGCGGCGCGAAGGCAAAGGCATGTCCGCTGTTTGTATTCGCGCTGAATGGTGTCTTGGAATGACGTAATGCCTGAAGTCGGGGTCCTGACAAGCGATAACATTTGTGATAAAGGCCGGATTGAGCCCGAGCCCCCTTTCTCTCAGACATATTAAACACACACACGCACAGACATTACACACACAACCTCCAGTCAGACAGACACAGGCAGCGCGTTTGAACAACCGGCTCAGGCTGCGCCTTCCCCTCTCCTTTCTCTCTCTCTCTCTCTCTCTGTCTGTCTGTCTCCGTCTCTCTCTCTCTCTCTCCAAAATCTCACTCTGCAAAAAAACTCAGACGGTTCATGGCTCTCACCAAAGCTCCACCATCTTTCCAGCTGCAAAGATTATTGCCATCAAATCAACAGGTAAGAGAGAGAGAGAGAGAGTAGGCGAAAGCTCGCCCTGAGATTAAAGGAACAAAGATCTCTTACCGATTTTTGATTCTCTTCGCACAGGCTCTGTCTGTCTGTGTCTGTGTCTGTGTGTGTGTGTGAAGGGCAGCTCGCTGGCTTTAGATATTTGTATTTATTGATTAAGGTAATACTTTCAGTTTGGTTCAGTCAACAGATCTCTTTTCGTTTTTTTTCTAAGAAAAGAAAGAGGCAGACTTCTCAGATTTCACATACATTCCCATTTCCCGTATTTGTTGGGTCGGGAGGTCACTCGAGCAGGCATGAGAAATGGTTCCTCGTACGTGACAGTAGCCTCCAGTAGCCTTAAGGGTCAAGTTTAGCAGGAGGAGACGATGATTTCAAGTACGTTCGGGATACTCGCCGGGTTTCGCCTTTTTTGTTGTTGTTGTTGTCGTTGCGCTGCCGATTTAGCGGGAAAGTGGGAATAAAAGAAATGGATGGCGTTAAAAGTGTCTTTTCAGTTCCAGATGTCAGAGTGAAAGATCCCGTTCTGAGTCTGTCTGCTGCGCCAGGGAAGTTTGTGAGTGACGTGGCCGAGGTAACGCGCTGAAATGCATCTGAGTGGACTATTTCATCCCCATTTGTCCAGATTAAGCAGCGTTTATATAAATATACATACATATTATAAAATGTAGGAGAGTAGAAAGTTCTCCCCCCCACCCCCTACCCCACAACACTCTTCTGCAGTCTTTCCGACTGTACGAGTCCTTTGCGGCCCATCTGGCGGGACCCGGGAGTAACATGGTTGGAGTAAACTTTTTAAAAAGTTGTGTTAAAAGTGTGTGTGTGTGTGTGTGTGTGCTGAGTTGAGTTGTGTCTGTGTGTATGTGGCTAGACACCATCCTCCGGTGGTTTAATTTCTCCAGACAGGGACTTACAGTTTTTTTTTTCTCAAAAAAATCTCGGGTGCAATGCCAAGTAAAAGCTTTGAAAGTACAGACAGAAGTAATTGCAGCTTTTGACTTAAAGGGTTGCATTGGCTGACACGGGCAGGATGGGCCGTTTGCGTTTTCTTAGCCACACACAGTAAAATGTGGCACCAGTAAAACCCGGCTTATTATGGCAGTTAGTTTAGGATGTGTCGTTCAGAAGTGCTATTAAAATGTTTCCTGCTGATCAGGGCTGGATGTAGCCGGCGAGTTCTGTTAAAAGCTGGTTTGTGATTGCTGGTGCGTTTCATCTCACTACAACTTTGACACATCTCGCTTTTGTTTTGATTTGCACTTATTCGTCCTAACTGTGGGGATATAAAATTGCTGCATTAGCACGCCGCAATTGCCCCCTCACCCCTCCGCCCCTCAGCTCCCCCACACCGGCCCCAGATTTTCAGGCAATAGTTTATTAGCTGTTGGTTTCTATGCTGCGACAAAGTTGGAAATTCGTGAAACCTTTTATTGTTTATTTCTCCCCAAGTGCCACTTAAGATGTTTTGAGCCTCAGAATCCTGATTTACAGGATTTGCAGCTTTCGCTTAATCGGGGAGTTGGACCGAACGGATCTTGGGTGTTACTGTTTCCACTCGTGCACTTTCTGAAGGCGTTTCATTAGAGTAACTATTGTGTCTGACAAGACCGGCAGATGTAATCACTTAACGAAGCCACTCCAAATGAGTTTTGTCACTCAGAGGTACAAAAGTGTACATGGCACATATGAACAGCAGGGCTAATCCGGTAAAATAACTGTTCAGATCGTTTCGCCATTGACATGAAAGCGTTGATGTCTGATAAAAGCTTTCCAAATATTTAAAAGGTACCATTTAATGGAGGCCGATGCTGGTGTGGTTTAAAAAAAAGAGCTTTCAGTTGTATTGGGAACTTTGTGAAACTGGCTTTGAGAAAAATCTCCACTACCTTGAGTGGGCCCGGACTGTTCAGTAATACTGTGTAAAGTGAATGTCACGTTTGCATTCACATGAACTATGAGCCTATTGAAGGCTGATCTCTTTGCAAGTCTTTGTGTCCTTATCACAGGAAATGTTGCGGAAAGCAGTTGTTCAGTCGAGTTCCTAGCACGTGTTGATTAACGATTCTTGTCTCCCAGACGTGATCACTTCTGGCTGAGTTTTCATTTGAAGAGCAAGAGAACGGTCTCAATGGCAAATTCCCAATTACGCCAGAGCACATTACAGCAATAGTATGGCTGTGTTAGCAGCAAGAATAGATAGGTGGGTTAGCTTGCAATAATCACTCTGCTATAAGGAATATTGTGTAATTTGATGTTATGATTAATGGCAAGTTTATACTGTGCTTGATCAGATAATGAATACAGGCATCGCTGGGCCAATCTGGCGTGTGTGGAATGAACAAAAACTTGTATTGATTTACCACCGAGATCTGTATTGTACTATAGCAGCCCCTTAGCTTCGCAATAATATAAATTAAACCACAATGAAGGGCTGAGATATTGAAATACAGTTGCCAAAATAATATCCTTATGGCGGGCGGAAAATGCAATTTACTTGATCCACTAACAGGCTGACTCTGAATTGCTTGTTGCAGGGACAGCTCTCACACATGTTTGCATCAATAGCTAGGATCACTTTTTTAACATATAATTTTGTTAACGTATTTTATATGATTCATAATCACGTGTGTGAATTCCCCTACTAAAATGTACAGTAAATAGCCACACACGGTTTTTTTTAAATAGCGCTTATGTTTGCATATTTATTGGTAATATCAGTGCATCATGGAGAGGGAGTCGTGTTGTGCGCACTTAATTGCAGTGCACAATGTGGTTGTTTATACTTTGGCCATGTGACTGGTTATAATGGCAGTGTCCAGCCCAGAAACAATTTGGGACTTGCTAAAGTTTGCTCACAGGGCCAGACTAGCAATGCGCATGTTCCCCCGAATGGATATGAGCGGATCTGACTATATATTTATTATAATGTCAGTACATCTATAGAGTACATAAAGTAAGCAAGGAGTTTCCAAAGTTAAGGGCTGTCCTTGATGGGCATTGGTGGAAAAAAGTTGGTTGTTTTGACTCGGAACGGTGTAAATTTCCACTTAAAAAGTCTTGCTGTCATTCTAAACCTGTTGACTTTCAGTCTACAACATCAGTTCCTGGTTCTTACACACTATTGAAGTGAATATTCGTTCAAATTTAGGCCATCTGGAGAGATTTATTGGCACCAACATAAATAAGAGACGCTGGAAAGTTGTGGAATATACACATTTTGGGAGTCAGCGTGGTGGGATAGTCGAAAAGGAAGATTTGTTTGAAATGTTCGTTAGGTAACAGACCAAGCTCACGGCGACTGGCCTTTTGAAATCTTTGGAAAATTTTTTTTTGTGTTGTGGTAGTCACAGTCATCTAATAAAACTTATTCAAGCAGATGGTCTGTGACGTTCTTCCAAAGCTGTGCTTTACCGAGTTACCCATTTTATTTGCAGTTTCTGGCTTATTGTCAGGACACGTAATATAGAGAAAAAAACCCACCCTGGCTGGCTTTTAGTGGCTGATGATTTTATACTTGGGTTGGTAAACGTTCCTCAGCGTTAACTAAATACCATCAGTACTGAGAATTTGCATCAAATATAGTGTCCGCCAAGGAAAGAGCTAACGTTGAAATCCACGTCAGAAGGTAGGCCCGACCAGCACAGACTCGTTGTTTAAAGGTCTTGATTATTTTTTGAACAGCCATCGAGATTGAGGAACCCTACATTGTCCCCTCTTCGGAATGAAGAGTGGTATTATCCACATGTTCCAGTGATTTATTAAAATACGTACTGTGGCTGGAACATGTTAACTGCTAGTTACCATAGTTATTGTCACTGAATAGGCACTAGTCGCCGGGAACAGGGAGTCAATTCAAATTTGTAGTCAAAGTAGTTGCCTATCGGTTTTATTAATTCATTCGGAATAAACAGAAATGCCGACATGCGAAGCTAACAAAGCAATGGGATAAAGCTGTTCATATTCTTCAAGGAAAACAGATCCTTTTAAGTTATTATTTCAGGGGAAGGATGATGAACGGCTCTATTCCTAAAGAAAACCTCCATCCATTTGTCAGTCATCCACATCATTTTGATTTGCTTTGGTCTGTCGGAGGGACACTCTTTTAAGGTCTCTAGAAGTACAGTTTGGACCACTGCAAGGTATTCTGACTTTCCTATGGGGACTGTTAGTGTTTTAATTCATTGAAACAAGAATATGAGGAGGCCGGGCTCCCTGTACTTTCACCGATAGGAACTTTAACCGAACATTTCATTGCTGTGACAGTTTTCTTTAATATAATATTTATAGGTATCTAGCTATTGAGATACAGTGTACGTACACACGCAGACACTACATGTAATATACATGAAACTGCAATTACAATTTTCTCAAGGAGATTTAAAGTAAAGCAGATGTATTGTGGGTTTAATTGTTACTGCTGGAGAGATGCAGTGATGTTTGCTTAAGAACTCCCTTCCCCTCTTCTGTGAAAATTCCACAATAGATTCATCTGTGTAAACTTGGGCGGGTCTGTCCCTTAAACATATCACTGCAAAACTATGTAAATAACCACAACAAAAGCGTGAATAACTTTTTTTTAAAAATAAATAAAACGGATTAGGATGACACGGAAACAGAGCAGTATCTTAGAAGTGTTCATCTAGATAAGGTAAAGCCGCCTTTGCGCTGCTCCAAGTTTAGCCAGAGAGCTGGGCAGCCTTTCCAATCTTTTGAGATGTTTCAATGACCTTAAGAGAAGCATATGTTCATCTGTATCTTTCTCTTCCGCACAGATATGGTCCGGAAAAAGAATCCGCCACTGAGAAATCTTGTGAGCCAAGGCGAAAGTGAGAATTGCCAGGTCTCTCAGCCAGAAAGTGCCGTGAACCCGGAGGCTGCAAAAAACTCAGGACTGCCGGATCTCATGCAGGAACACAACAACCAACAAGATGCTTTAGAGTCACTTAACAAGGAGGAACTTTGTCTGCGTGTCGCAGACGTCGCCGGCATCAAAATCGACTTGAAAAGCCCCGCACTGGGCGAAGGGAATGGCTTCAATTATGAAAGCCACAAGAAGGGAGGAAATGTTCCATCCTTCCCGCAAGATGAGGTGACAGACAGAAATATGTCTGCTCTCTCATCTCAGGCTGCTGCTCGAGTCTGCGAGGCCTGGAAGTCTCCTGGTAGATCAGAACCAGATGATGGCGATGGCAGGAGCTGCAGCGTCTCTGGAAACCTCTCGGAATTAAACCACAGAGCTCCAGAGTCACCCCAGAGTGGGCGGGAGAAGGGGCAGCTGCTCGGGGGGGACCCAGCCGAACATCAGAGCTCAAGCCCGGGCTTGGTGCCTTTAGAAAACTCTCAGGTGCTTTCAGATTGCACTGTTGCGCTTGATCAATCCAAAAGTGAAAACCTGACTGATAACCCAGACACGGCTCCCCTGACCCCAGAACTGCAAGACTTCAAGTGCAACATTTGTGGTTATGGCTATTATGGCAACGACCCAACCGACTTGATCAAGCATTTCCGCAAATACCACCTCGGGCTGCACAACCGCACCCGCCAAGATGCGGACCTGGATACCAAAATCCTCGCATTGCATAACATGGTGCAGTTCTCCCAGTCCAAAGACTTGCAGAAATTGAGCCGAAACGCGGGCTTGCTCACTGGGATGTTGCAGGATCTGAGTACTCAGCGACCCGCCCTGTTAAATGGGACCTACGATGTACATGTAGGTATCTCAGCCTAGCTGTTCCCAACCTCCAAGACTTGATACAAACCTTTTCCAGACAGGTTAGGATCGGGTTGCGCTGCCTGGGAGGGTGGTGGAGGCAGGCTCAACTGAGGCTTTCAGAAGAGAATTGGGTCCTGAAAGGGAGGGGGGTGGGGGGGGTTGCAGTGGAGGTGGAATTGTCTCTTCAGTGGGCCAGCACAGACACGACGGGCCTCATGGCCTCCTTCTGTGCAGTAACCATCCTGTGATTCTAAGGTATGACGAGTGGTACAGATAATTCTGACTGGGCCGACCTCTTTTATAAGGAATATCAATATAGCGCAGGGTGGTGGGGGGAAGGGCGAGTCATCAGTACAATGGGATTTTAGATAATCATTGGAGGCACAATGAAAACATGTGGGGATAATCCAAGTAGAGAACATCGTATGTGGCACAACTGTATTTAGTGTCAATGATATAAAGTATACAGTGACAAAGTCGAGCAATATTAATTTCACACCACTGGTTCACTGTGGCTGAAAATACATATTTTTCTCCCTGTAAAAATATCTTTGTTTTCACCGAATGGTTAGTGTATCTTGAAATCCTACAATTAACTGCAGCAGCCTGTCGCCACCCCCGATACGAATTTTGCTAATTGGGATATATCCTGATCATTTTCATCTAAAAGCTATTTACATTTTATTGCAGTAATTTGTTTACTGACTATACAGCTTGCAAATCGGCTCAGAAGGTCGCTGCTAAACGGATCAGACAACATAAACACCATTTCAGTCCATTACTGTTAATGAAAAGCTGTCTCAACTTAATTAATTCATTTTTAATATCAATTTGTCTGTAGTTGCCGCTGAATGCTCACTTCAGGATTCACTGCAGTGAACTGGCTGGTGATGACACTTCTAGAAAGCAACCTAACTTAATCTTTTAGCAATATTATTTAGACGTGTCCGATTCGCACACTTGTCAGCTAAGAGAAAGCAATCGTTTTTTCTTTGCTGAGGATTTTTCTCTGAATCTTTGGTTTCTTTTGGCTATTTGGTGCAGTTTCCTAGCCATTACATAGGTTGCTGCATTGCACAGCTACATGTGGAACCGGCAGGACACTAATAACTGAAGAAATCCTAAATAGGAAAGATTAACGGGCAGTTCCTAGTTATTAAACAATATTTTTGAGGCAATTATCTATTTGTTAATTTTTGTGCCGTTTGATGAACACTTTTGAACTAGTTTTAAAGCTATTTCCCCTAAGCCTAGTAGGCCCATAGGCCAATTAGAACATTTGACCAGCTATTTTATCCAATGTTGGAATCAATAATAACTCAGAAAAGAACTCAACATCTAAGGCCTGTGGTAAACTTCAGAATGCAGGGGAAGAAAGTTTCAGTTTAAAATAAGGAAGTGGCAGAAAAAGAGAGCCTTGTTTATGACATCTCACTATTGGCATCAAACGTACACAACAAAAAGACATGCATCGTTAGAGAGTTGGAATATTTAGAAAGCATGAAATAGGCAATTAGATTTTTAAAAAAAATTGCTCCGCAGGAGTTGTTGGAGGCGCGTTTCACAATGGTCGTTCTCCGCCCCACCCGCTCCCCTGATATTACCGAGTAGTTACAGTCACCCTGACCATGTCCGTCTGTACCCCATGACAGTATCATTGCATTAGATTTTCTGAGCCCGTCAGAGTGCAGTTTTAAGTTCAGTCCTTCATCACCGTATTGACAGGCCACACCCAGTGCTTGTAAAATCAGTTCTCAAGATGCTCTTTCTGTAACTAATGACTGCAAACTATGGATGCAGCCAATAGCACCTTTAATCCTCATTAGCTATACCAATGCTTAACTTTTTACGCCAGTAACCTCGACTCCCCACTTTAAGTTGTTAACATGTGCCATTGAAAGGGTTAATGAAAAAGAAATGAAGACCATTTGACCAAAAGGGCCATTTCGTTCCCCCTTTTCCTACCCTGGCTACACAACCGTTGTCACACTTCTATTTTTGATTTCGTATAAACAATGGTAGAGAGATCATGAAAACAGCAGGAAGAATAACGAGGCCGGTTGATGTACGGAAACATCTAAATAACAGACAAAAATTGATAATTGGGACCAATAAGCACTCTAAACCAATAGACATTGATGGCGACAGTGGTACTGAAACATTACAGCTTGTCATAGATATTCAAACTGAGTCGGTGTCATAAAGTTTACAAATAACAGCGACGGAAGGTGATATTTTCTGGGAAACGGCCACATTGTTGCCGACATCTCAAGTTGCAGTGGAAAGCACATTTGTCTTTTGTTTCCTTTTTTTTCTCTCCAGGTTACTTTGGGAGGAATGTTCATTGGCATCGGACGCAAAACACCCGACTGTCAGGGGAACACCAAGTATTTCCGGTGCAAATTCTGCAATTTTACATACATGGGCAGTTCTTCGACTGAACTCGAACAGCACTTCGTATCAGCGCATCCCAACAAAGTGAAAAGTGTGCCTTCTGCTCTAGAGTCGGGGAAGGATGCCAATAAACCGGAGAGAAACGCCAGCAAAGGCACCCCCGTGACAGAGCGCCACTTACCTCGTCCAACAGACCCAGAAGACATGGGCAAATGGCAGGACAAGTCCACAATTAAGGCCACGGATGACACCCCCATTGGCTACTCTGTGCCCATCAAATCGGTGGACACCTCCAAACAGAATGGCATGGACGCTACCTGTTACTTCTGGTGTAGGTTTTGCAGCTTCAGCTGCGAGTCCTCGGACACCTTAAAGCTCACGGATCATTATAACAAACAGCACGGGGAGGATCAGCGCACTAGCTACTTTACTAGAGATTTCCCGGACAAAGTTGGCAAACAGGGGCCCACACTTCACCAGAACGACTCTTCGAAAGAGCGTCAGCCTCTCGGGGCTAATAAATTCGACGGGGAATTCTCGGTTAAAACGGAGAAAGGCACAAGCTCGGCTCGAAAGACAGACGCCACCAAGGCAGCGGAGGAGAGCATGGTTACCAGTTATAACTGCCAGCTGTGCAAATTCAGGTACTCCACCAGCCATGGGCCGGACGTGATCGCTGTGGGACCCCTGCTCCGCCATTACCATTACATTCACAACGTTCACAAATGTACCATTAAACACTGCCAGTACTGCCCCGGGGGACTGTGTGGCCCGGAAAAGCACCTGGGGGACATCACCTACCCGTTCGCTTGCAGGAAAAGCAATTGCTCCCACTGCACCCTGTTGCTCTTGCACTCGTCCCACGGGATGGGAGGGAGTGCCAGGGTTAAGCACCAGTGTGATCAGTGCTCATTCACAGTTCACGATGTAGATGTGCTCCTGCAGCATTACGAGACCATGCACAGCTCACACACCCCGGGCAAGGCTGAGAATGGCCAACAGGGAAGTGACGGGCAAGTGACCAGTGAAGAGGCCGAAGAGCACTGTTGTACCAAATGCGATTTTGTTACTCAAGTAGAGGAAGAGATATTCCGACACTACAGGTAACATTTTAAATGCTCCCCCATCTGATGACTTGTCTCTGCACTGAACCTAAACTATGACAGGGGGCGGGGGGGGGGGGGTTTAGAAATTAGTACCGGGAAGAAGAGGTACCCAAAACATGCAAAGTTTAAATAATCTCCCTTTGAAAAACATCAAAGCAGAGGAAATCAGATGGATTGTTTTTGGTGATGCTCTATAGTTTCTCTGTCATCAGATTATGATAACTAGCTACAGTTCACTAAGATAGCTCGGTGAGTTTTGAAAACATGTCACGAACGCAAACCTTAGTGCATGCTCGGGTACACAGTGTGTGCAAGTTGGCTGCTCCTTAGGCTGGAACTAACCTGGGTTATAACTGAGGTGAATCCATGCAACGCTGTAAGGGTTAGAATGATACTGAGTTGCTCTCCTCAATATTGGGCGTTATCTCTTCGTTTGGTCCAACTTCCCTGAAGTCCAACAGATTTTTAAAAAAAAAATGTACTTTATCTAACTTTAAAAGTTTGTCAACTTTAAAAAAAAACACACACACACACATTGCGCAGATTCCTGTTAAAAAACGATGCAAGGAATGGATGTTGCTTTTAACTTAACCTTCAAGTTATCTTTTTGTGTGCCTTCAGGAGGGCTCATAATTGCTACAAGTGCCGCCAGTGTAAGTGGAGCGCCCCGGGCACTCAGGCATTACTGGAGCATTTCAACACAGCCCACTGTGCGCTCCCGGAGCCGCCGGCGAGCAGCAGCAGCACCAGCGGCGGCGAGTCCCCACCTCCAGCGGCACCAGCAACCCCCACAGCCGGCACCAGCAACCACAACTCCCTGGGCGGCGAGCAGGAGATGCGGCACCGCACTCCCACCCCGCCTGACAGCGGCGACGGCAGCAGCAGCAGCAGCAGCCACCCTCCGCCAGCCGCCGAGGAGAAGGAGGGGCGAGGCTGGGCCGACACCTCCAGGGAAGACACGAGGAAGGCAGGCTGGGGCGTCAAGGAGGGCGCGGCGCCGCCGCCGGGGGAGCCGCACAAGGGGAGCCCCTACCCGGCTCAGGCTGCCCTCGGCCTCCTGAGCGCCTCCCCCGGCGGCGGCGGTGGCGGCAGCGGCGGCCAGGAGAGCCACAAGAACAGCCGCAGGGCTGCGGAAGAAGCGGACGCAGGGCGGCCCGTCTATGGGATGCAGGCCGCCGACCCCAAGGGCTTCCCAGCTGGGGTGCAGCAGCTTCCCGGGGGAGGAGGAGGAGGAGAGCGGGACAAGCCCCGAGCCCTCACCCCACAATATCCAACAAGCACCGAACTCAACAAGGCGAGGGAGGAGTCACAGACTCTACTGCGGGTAAGGCTGGCTTCGGTTACTCTCCACTTGTTGCTTGTTACCTACATATACACACACGTACATGAAGATGTAAGTGCATCCCATGAACTGCTTTTAAAATGATACCTCCACAAAGGGACATTATTCGTTCTAATTTATCAAACCCTGAGACACACTGTCAGGACACATTGGTGAGCAGTCTGGAGTGAGGAGCATACTCAATGCCTCTAATTCAGGAACAGAGAAGGTTATTGAACAGCCCCTTCTCAACTGAGATAGACCAAAGCTGGAATCTTCTTGGTCGACATGGTTCAGTCATTGAGAACTAGAGAAGAACTAACAGATGACCAGAGCAGATTGGATCATCCAATAATTAAGGAGGCCCATCATAACATCTCAGTTGCTCTAGCTGTGCCCCCCCACCCCACCCCACCCCCGAATTACTCTTTCCACCAAAGGAGAGGGTGGCTCTCTGTGACACACTTGTTTACTGGCATGGGGAAGGAATACAATGCACCTTATAAAGCTAAAGGGTATTTTGAAGGGAGATGGGATAACACAAAGTTGCAGTGTTTGTCACAATTTTAATGCTTATATTTTTTATTCTTTCATGGGATGTGGGTGTCACTGGCTAGCCTAGCATTTATTGCCCAATCCTAATTGTCCTTGAGAAGGTGCCGGTGAGCTGCCTTCTTGAACCGCTGCTCTTCATGTGCTGTAGGTACACCCACAATGCTGTTAGGAAGGGAGTTTCAGGATTTTGACCCAGCAGCAGGGAAGGAACAGCGATATAGTTCGTTAGGATGGTGAGTGACTTAGAGGGGAACTTGCAGATGGTGATGTTGCCATGCATTGCTATCCTTGTCCTTCTAGTTAGAGGTCACAGGTTTGGAAGGTGCTGTTGAAGGAGCCTTGGTGAGTTGCTACAGTGTACTTTGTAGATGGTACACACTGGTGCCACTGTGTCCCAGTGGTGCAGGAAAGAATGTTGAAAGTGGTGGATAGGGTGCCAGTCAAGCAGGTTGCTTTGGCCCACATAGTGTCGAGCTTCTTGAGTGTTGTTGGTGCTGCACTCATCCAGGCAAGTGGGGAGTATTCCATCACACTCCTGACTTGTCCCTTGTAGATGGTGGACAGACTTTGTGGAGTCAGGAGGAGAGTTACTCGTTGCAGGATTCCTAGCTTTTGACCTGCTCTTAGAGCCCTAGTATTTATATATCTGGTCCATTTCAGTTTCTGGTCTATGGTAACCCCCAGAATGTTGATGGTGAGGGATTCAGTGATGGTAATGCCATTGAATGTCATGGGGTGATGGTTAGATTCTCTCTTGTTAGAGATGGTCATTGCCTGGCACTATGATAATGACATAACATGCTTTATTGCAATTATGAAAAGTAAGCCAATAATTACTATTTTGATTGTTCTCTAATTTGTGTAACCTTAAACAAACTGTTATAAATAGCACATTATAGCAACTTCAGGGGCTTCTCACTTAAACATTAAAGACCAGGTGGAGCTAAGTTTTTGAAAGAGGTGGAAGGAAGAGGAGGGGAGCAAAGACTTCCTTTAATGCACCTACTGTTCCGATGTAATTAAATATATTTGGTTATTGATAGGGAGAGAAATCATTAATGTTGACAGGAAAGTTATTGTTCGTTTGCCCTCCTGGCGTTTGTGACTTAAACATGTAAGGAATTTTTGAAGATATTTAACTTTTTTTGACTTGGTGCATTGTTCATCTCATTATAAAATGATGACATGTAGACCATTATGTGACAACTTGTGTTTATTTGGCAACTTTAACATAGCAAAACGTCCCAAGGCATTTTATAGAAGCAAAATTTGACACTGAACCACATAAAGAAGTATTAGGATGGATGACACAAAAAACTTGGTCAAGTAATTAAGTTTTAAATAGTATCTTAAAAGAGGAGAGAGATATATAGAGGTGGAGAGGTTTAGGGAGGGAATTCCTGAGCTTCTGGCATTGGCAGCAGAAGGCATGGCCACCGATGGTGAAGTGATTTAAATTGGGGGTGCTCAAGAGGCTACAGTTGGAGAAGGACAGATATCTTGGAGCATTGTAGGGCTGGAGGAGATTACAGAGATAGGGAGGGGCATGGAAGAATTTGGAAACAAAGAATTTTAAAATTGAGGCTTTGCTTAAGTGGGAGTGAATGTAGATAATCAAGCACAAGGTGATGAGTGAATAGCATTTGGTGTTTTTGATGAGCTCAATTTCAATTAAGGTAGAAAGTGGGAGACTAGCTAGGAGTGCATTAGAATAGTCAAATCCACAGATAACAAAGGCATGGCAACAAATGAACTCAAGTAGGGTCAGAGTCAGGAGATGTTTTGGAGGTGGAAGCTTGCAGTCTTGTTGATGGTGTCGTTGAGTGGTCGAATGCTCACCTTGGGTCAAGTATGACACTAAGGTTATGAACAGTCTGGTTCAACGTCAGTAAGTTGCCAGATACAGGTATGGAGTCGGTGGCAAGGGAATGGAGTTTGTGACGGTGATTGAAGACAATAGCTTCAGTCTTACCAATATTGAATTGGAGGAAATTTCTGCTCATCCAGTACTGGATGTCAGATGAGCAGCCTAATAGTTTTATAGACAGTGAAGGAGTTAAGAGAAATGGTAGTGAGATATAAGTAAACTTTCAGTAGATTTTCATTTCATTGCAGTTATTTCGTGTATAATAATGTTCATAAATGATGAAAGAGTATATGATCACTTTTCTTGGATCTCTATGTCCTTGATTATTATAACTCACTTTCAACTTTATTGTTCAAAGTAAACAGCTAGATTGTGGAAATAACTATTGTATTGTAATGTATTCAATATTCTCTGCTGGTAATAGTTATGAGGTCTCGAAACTAATGAATATAGTCATTTGGTAGTACAGAATTTGAGTATTGCTGAAAAAAAAGACATTTTTTATTGAAGCTTTTCATCTTGCACTCATCAGGACAATTCGCAAGAAAATACCAATGTCAGGGGAAACAACATATTTTTACTGTTTGAGAAGAGAGTGCTGATTGGCAGATGGACTCTGATTTATAGAGGCATTGCCATGGAGAATGCATAGTTGATTGTAACTGACAGTTAACTGCCAAGCATTGTTTGAAATTTAAACCAGGTAGCTTGACTCTGGTCAAGACATTGCCCTGGGGAATGAACCTGCGAATGGCTGTCACTTATTTTGTTTAGCTGAAACAGGCATGTACTGGAAGCTACATATATTAATACACAGGGCCCTGTTATTTGCAGACAGGAAGAACAGGTACACACACTGTACCCGTTTCAACTAAACAAACTAAGTGACAGCCATTTGCTGGTTCTTTCCCCAGGGCAATGCCTTGACTAATCAGAGTCAAGCTGTCTGGTTTAAATTTCAAACAAATCTTGGCAGTTAACTGTCAGTTGCAATCAAGTGTGCGTTCTCTGTGGCAATGCCTCTACCAATCAGAGTCCACTTGGCAACCAATCAGCACTCTCTTCTCATACAGTATAAATATGTTGATTCCCCAGACATTGGTATTTCCTTGCGAATTGTCTTGATGAGTCCAAGTCATTCATGAGTGCTACCATCAAAAACATACTAAACGTAATACAAGCAATTTAAATTAGGCTGATTTGTATGATGCTAATCTTTATGATGTGCTTCCATTTTCCCTTGTTGGACCAAAGGTTCAGTCACCTGATTCATGGATTTCCATTTGACATGGCTTTAAGATGATAATGGTGAACGTGGGTACTATAGAAAGAGACAAAAAGTCTCTACCTGCAGGAATATTTGTTGATCAAGAGCATAACACAATACATTGCAAAATCATTTTTAGCCTAACACAAATCAGCACTATTGATTGTTATTCAAAATTCTCTGATTTTGCAAATACAGGGAAAATGAGAAGTGATTAATTGCGGTAGACACTTTCAACAGTGATTTGTATTTACTTAAGGTTATTTATGTCTAGACTGGCAACTGTTCCTTTATGATTTCATAAATGTTGCACTGCTCTTTAGTGGATATCAGCAAGAAAATAGTTGATAGTTGTAACTTGCCTCTTTTTTGTTTTGGTTCAGACATGGGCCACCTTGTGAAATTGTGTGCTTAAAAGGTTGTGAAGCATGTGGGGAAAAATGTTCGAAGTGTAAACACTTGAAAGAGGGATCTTCCACTAACATTATTACATATACAGATCAAGGGATTACAAAGATTGCTACTTTTGAATATAGCAAGAATTTTCTTTACTACTTTTAATTTTCTTGAGTATTTTTTGTTGAAATGATATGTGAATTAAAGAGGCAATTTTGAATGATACTGAGCCCAGCGATATGGTGGGGTGTGATTAGCCTACATAATTGAAACGGTCAACTTCCTGAAGCTTTCTGGAAAAATTATTATACCAATCAGATGCTCATTCTTTTTCTCCCATCCTTGTGCTCAGTATTCCCTACAGGTGAATTTCTTTGCCATTTGTGGTTTCAACAAATGTTTTAAAAATAGGGAGACAAAGCAAAAAGGCTCATTATTTTCTTTTGAAAAGTAGGATTTCGCTGGTGAGACTGATTTGAGAGAAGATTCATTTTTTGTCAGTCTTATATCAGTGAATAGCTTGTTGGATAAACATTTAATTTCAAAATATTCCTTTATTCGTATTTTCTAATTTAGAGAAGTGATGACAAAGTATAAAAGATTGTTCCTCTAGCTTTCTCTCCTTTCCCCTGCCAATGGCGAGCTCTGCTCCCATCTTAGAACCAGATCACTCTAGGCGTTAGCAAAGAATCTCACATTGTCCTTAAAAAAAAATGCCATGTGAAATTAGCCAATTGTAATAGTTTAAGATTTTGGTTTAACATTTAGCACGATACCATTGAGAACAGAGACTAAGGGCAGGATTTTAGCTTTTGGATCAGGACCTTGATGGCAGGGTCAAATGGCGTTCCTGATCCCACACGGTGTTGGGAGCAGTCATCTGGTGGTGATTTTCCTTGAACTGGCCAATCAGTGGCAGAGGATGTACTTGTCATCCAATTAAGGATGGTGGGTGGGCTCTCTAAACTGGAGGGCCAATAGGAGGCCCGCTAGGATGGAAAGGGATGCAGCAGCAGGGATAGAGGCTGCCTCCATCTTGAGGTGATCTCTCACCAAATTTGAAAATTTTTGAATTAAAAATTGGCTACATCTATCGGGCCACCATTGTGGAACCCCTTAATAGAGTGGCCTATGGCCATAGCTGTGGCCATTTGGCCTTCAATAAGCCTGTTACTTGGCTATCTGCCGTTTTTGGATGGGAAACCCTTCCACCTCCCACGATCCCACTCCGGGAAAACAACCGGGGGCAAGATGGTATTGGAAAACCAACTGGCACCTCCATGTCATCAGGATGAAAATTCAGCTTTAAATGTTCCTCCTGGATCCTCTTCAGGGATTGTAGTAAAGAAAGAGCTTGCATTTATATTGTGCCTTATTTGTTTGAAAGGATGTCCCAAAGTGCCTCATGTCTAAATTACTTTTTGAACTGTGTTTGTTGACACATTGACAAACCGTTTGAGATTCCTAAGCTCATCACAGCCTTGAAAGTCAGAAGAGAAATGAGAGTAGCTAATTTCATCATAGAGGGACCATTTAATTGAGTATTGCACCAGTGTCTGTGAAATTGAGGTCAATGGGACTTTGATTTCACTTTTTTAAAAAAAGATGACAACTCCATCAATACAGCACTCTCTCAGCTCAGAATTGGTGAGTTGGCTTAGTTCTGATAGTTGCTTGAACTCACAACCTTTACTGGAAAATGCAAATGTCATGATGGATTTTTTGCAAATGAACAGGAATGTGATATCCTGTCTGATGAGCAAGATGGTTGTGGTTGCCTCAACTGTCTTCATCAAATGTTTTCCCCCTATCATAACGTCATAAGTGGGCCCATATTTTGATGATTATAAAGTGTTTAGCCACCTCCATAATAGAGCAGCCTATAACAGCATACATGTGATAACTAGTGGAGTTCCGCAGGGGTCAGTGTTGGGACCACAACTTTTCACTTTATACATTAATGATCTAGATGAAGGAACTGAGGGCATTCTGGCTAAGTTTGCAGATGATACAAAGATAGGTGAAGGGACAGGTACTATTGGGGAGGCTGCAGAAGGATTTAGACAGGTTAGGAGAATGGGCAAAGACGTGCCAGATGGAATACAATGTGGGGAAGTGTGAGGTCATGCACTTTGGTAGGAAGAATAGAGGCATAGACTATTTTCTAAATGGGGAGAGAATTCAGAAATCTGGAGTGCAGAGGGACTTGGGAGTCCTAGTCCAGGATTCTCTTAAGGTTAACTTGCAGGTTGAGTCAGTAGTTAGGAAGGCAAATGCAATGTTGGCATTTATTTTGAGAGGACTAGAATATAAAAGCAGGGATGTGCTGCTGAGGTTTTATTAGGTTCTGGTCAGACCACATTTAGAATATTGTGAGCAATTTTGGGCCCCGTATCTCAGGAAGGATGTGCTGGCTCTGGAGAGGGTCCAGAGGAGGTTCACGAGAACGATCCCAGGAATGAAAGGCTTAACATATGAGGAACGTTTGAGGACTCTGGGTCTATATTCGATGGAGTTTAGAAGGATGAGGGGGGGATCTGATTGAAACTTACAGAATACTGAAAGGCTTGGATAGATTGGACGTGGGGAAGATGTTTCCATTAGTAGGAGAGACTAGGACCCGAGGGCACAGCCTCAGAGTATAGGGAAGACCTTTTAGAACAGAGATGAGGAGAGACTTCTTTAGCCAGAGAGTGGTGAATCTATGGAATTCGTTGTCACAGAAGGCTGTGGAGGCCAGGTCATTGAGTGTATTTAAGACCGAGATAGATAGGTTCTTGATTGGTAAGTGGATCAAAGGTTACGGGGAGGAGGCGGGAGAATGGGGTTGAGAATCTTATCAGCCATGATTGAATGGCGGAGCAGACTCGATGGGCCGAATGGCCTAATTCCTGCTCCTATGTCTTATGTGGATCTCTGAAGGACCAATACTTAGTCTGACAAGTGACAGATAACATTCATGCCACATAAATACCAGACAATTATCATCTCCAACATAGAAAAAACAAATGACCTTCCCTTGACCGTTAAATACCATTGCCATTACTGAGAACCTGATCTTTCAACGTACTTGTGGGTATCATTGACCAGAAGCTTAACTGGACAAATAATATCAGTGGTCCGGTAAAAAGGGCAGAGGCTGGGAAGAGTGACTGAGCACCTCATTCCCTCAATACCTCTTGAGAATATCATCAACACATTTGCATTGGTTCAAGGAAGAGGCTATTATTACCTTATCAAAGCAACTGGCGATGGGCAGTAGATGCAGCCTCATTACCAGGATCGTCCACACCCTGAAAACAAGTTAAGAAAAATATTTTGCACATAGGAAGGCCCAACAAACAATGAACTGAAACGAATGGCCAGTTCATTTGTTTTGGCAGAGTTAGTTGAGGGAAGAATTTTGATAGACACCGCGTGAGTATCTTGCTCTTTTGATCATGTCATTGGATCTTTTACAACTATCTGAATAGGCAACAGGACTTTGATTTCACATTTTATTTAAAAGATGACAACTCCTTCAATATAGCACTTTCTCAGCTCAGAATTGGTGAGTCAGCTTAGTTCTGATAGTTGCAACCTTACTGAACTCACAACCTTACTGGAAAATGCAAACATCATGAAGGATTATTTGCAAATTAACAGGAATGTGATATGTAAAGTGTGTTCTGTAATTTTTACCTGAAGTTAAATATTTCTATATGACACTGCATAGACAAGTGTTTATTTAAAAAAAAAACAATCAATTCTGTGTTAACACACTGCTTGTCATTAATGATCATTTTCTGTTGGAGTGAATAAGCACATTTTTGAAACTTGCGACTATTTTGAAACTATTGCGACTTTGGAATTCTCTTTCTGAATGCAGTTGAGGCGGGATCATTGAATATTTGTAAGGCAGAGGTCGATAGATTCCTGTTAGACAAGGGAATCAAAGGTTATCGGGGGTAGATGGGAATGTGGAATTCGAAACACAAACAGATCAGCCATGATCTTACTGAATGGTGGAGCAGGCTCAAAGGGCCAAATGGCCTACTTCTGCTCCTATTTCGTACATTCGTATGAGAGAACAGTGATCTTGAGGGAGAATTAATACAGCATGAGTTTGAGCTATTGTATTCCACATGGGGTATATCCTCCATTTCCTTTGACCTCTGAAGGTGCTAAGTCACATTAGGTTATGGTTCTATTGGTACCAGATACACGCCTGTACCATTGACCATTATTATATGACTTAGACAGTGAACGATGATAGTTAAGCCTGAATCTGGCTCCACCCAAAATCCACAAGGTGCATTTTATAGAAAATATGAATATAGGAATATTTTGAAATTGGGGTTTCTTGGTAGACATTAGAGTGAGACCTCTGCTAATTCTCCCCTCTGATGGGAGGAAGCCAGGTTAGCAATCCGATAATGCTAACTAACAGCAAATGCAGAGGATCAAACCTTGCACCTTCTGGCTCTCTCTGGCTTAAGTTCCACATTTTTTGTTGCCAGTGGGGCAGGAGGGGGTTTCGGGTGGAGGGGGCGGTCACTGGGAAAAGAAGTCCAGTGTTACAGTGACACAGATTTCTCTTGTTTATGTTGTTTCTCCCAAAGAGCCAGTATGTGATGACTGCATTCCTCTGTTTTGTATAGCAGGGACTGACTTTGTGATTGTCAGAATAAGAGAGTGTTAACTGTTTGCTTCCCTTGGGAATTAACACTGCGATGGATGGTAAATGGTGTCTTGCACGACAAAAATTGCATCGTCCGTGCTGTTTGTCTCCATAGTGCCTCTTATGGTTTCCTATTCAAGAAGGTTTACATATCATCATTTCACCAACTCTTGGTACTATTTTCAGATGAAATGCAAGGGAGCAAGAATTCCTGTAGCCCAGAGCCAAGCTGTTTTACGAGTGGTCTGATAAAAATTTTAATACACAGATTGTTTGAGTCAATTGGAATTGATTCATAAAATATCAATATGTAACAAATTGTTTTTGGTTGGCTTTGTGGTTTCATTGGAACTCCTGTATGAAAGCTTTAATATCTTTACTTTAAGCTTGATTAGACCTTTGTTTACAGAATATCAAAAACAAAATTATAATAGGTTTGTTTTTGACTGGAAGATCTCAACCCAGGTACACTTGGCATAAATATTTACTGATTTTAAGTGATATATATGCACCTACATACACCAGCAACCTTTTTAATCCAATTAATTAAAATTTCCCATTTTGGCTAAATATATTTGCATTTTGGTTGTGTTCAGGACCATGAAGCCCTCAGTTGAAAGTCACAAAATGTCTTTTGGTTAGCTTTCAAAAGGATGTAGAGAACTTTACTTTGTAGTGTACAAAGGAATAGATGAAATTGTAGATTTTGGGTTCAGATTCCAACAGACCTGTAATTAATTTAACCAGACCTTCATATATACTTCGTGACTGAATTTTTAGTGCAAACCCACCCATGTGTGACGCTTGAAGTGCCAGTATTAAAAAAAGAAGTCTCATAAGGATGAAGTCCTTTCAGTTCCAGCCAAGGTGTCAGCCTTGACTCAGTAGTAGCACTCATCTCTGAGTCAGAAGGTCATGGATTCAAGCCCCACTCCAGGATTTGAGCACATAATCTAGCCTGACATTCCATGTAGTAATGAAGATGTGCTAAACTGTCAGAGGTGCTGTCTTTCAGATGAAATGTTAAACTACGATCCCATCTACACCCTTGGGTAATGTTGCACAGCAAAATCTTGTAAGTGACTTCAATAAATAGTCTTGTTTTTCCTTGCCTAAGAATGCTTTGGGTGACTTTATGTTCCCATATACTATATATCATGGCACAAAGCTGAAGTTAGTTTGCAACAGTGGAAAATGTGTAGTTGTTTTATCATTCTTCTGGGTGTGGGCATTGCTGGCAGGGCAGCCAATTATTGCCCTTGAGAAGGTGGCAGTGGACCTTTTTTGAACTGCTGCAGTCCTACTCCTATCTAGCACTTTGATACAACAGAGTGCTTTGCTAAGCCACATCCTAGGGCATTTTAGAATCAACCATGTTGCCGTGGAGCTAAAGTCACATGTAGGTCAGACCAAAGAAAGTTTCTTGTTTCTACAGGATATCTGTGAATGTATTTTCTTTTTTTTTTCTTTATTCTTTCATGGGATGTGGGTGTCACTGGCAAGGCCAGCATTTGTTGCCCATCCCTAATTGCCCTTGAACTGAAATGGCTTGACAGCTAAAAGTCAACCACATTGTTGTGGGCCTGGAGTCACATGTCGGCCAGACTGGGTAAGGACGGCAGATTTCCTTCCCGAAAGGACGTTTGTGAACCATTTGGGTTTTTGCAGCAATCAGTGATAGTTGTAATGGTCCCTTTTATTTAGACTAGCTTTATATTCCAGATTTATTAATTGAATTTTTAAATTTCCCCAGCTGCCATGACATCATGACATTTTGACTGCTTTATGGACACATTTACTGAGAGCAGCCCTGTATCTCCAGATTTTATTTAACTGAACTCAAATTCTCAAACTGCCATGACGTGGCTTGAAGTTGTTCACAGGATTATTTTTACAGGCATCTGGATTACAAGGCCAACAACATAACAGCTACACTACTATACTCCTATAACTGCTCTGTTTTATTTTAAAGTGTTGCATACAAGCTGATGTTGTATGTGTTTACCTGACAATTGACTGTCTTTGCCTTGGAAAATTGCTGGAGGTTTGGCAGGCAGTGAAGCAATCTGCTGTGTTTCAGCTTCTGAGAATTAAAAGTTCAGTATGAGTGGGGATGGTGACGAAACCTGAAGGGAAAATTTGAATCAGCAGCTGGGATTTTATTCTTTTCCCTTGTGCCCAATTTTATTTTCCAATCCTCAAGGATAAAGTTTGATTACGTGTAGACATCATCACCGTTTGCCTGTCTTGTTTCATGATGAAAAGAAAGGCTTGCATTCACATAGCGGCATTCGTGACCTCAGGATGTCCCAAAGTGCTTTCCAGCCAATTGAATATTTTTGAAGTGTGGTGACTGTTGTAATGTAGAAAACACAGCAGCCAATATGCATTCAGCAGGGTTGCACAAACAACAGTGAGATAATTACCAGATAATCTGTTTGAGTGTTGTTGGTTAATGAATAAATGTTGGCCAGGACACCAGGGAAAACTCACTGCTCTTCTTCAAATAGTAACATAGAATATTTTACACTTGCCTGAGGGGTTAAACAGGCCTCAGTTTAATATCTCATCAGAAGGACTGAACCGCTGACAGTATAGCACTCTTTCAGTACTGCAGTAGAGCATCAGGTTAGATTTTGTCCTCAAATCCCTGGAGTAGGTCTTGGACGCACAACCTTTTGACTCTGAGACAAGAGTGCAGAAATGAAGGACATAACTGTAGCTATGCCATAGATATCTTTTTCAAAAGTACCTAAGCAGCTATAGAAAACACTGAATTCACATCAATCAGTAAACTGTGCTGAGTTGCATTTCTGTGAAATACTTCATGGTTCCTTGAAGATAGCTTAGCACCACATCCATTATGTTAGTTTCTGTTGATAGATTTTACATGTGAAATAAGAAAGAGATCTAATGCAGCCCTTCCATAGGATTGTCAAAATACATTTTATGTTAAAGAACACAAGTCATCCAATGATCAAGTCAGCAGGCATTAATATGAAGAAACATTAAAGCATTTCTAAAATAACTTGCAAATAAACAATAGAGGACTAAGCAGTGATTTGAAAACTTAGCTGCATCAATCATTTTAATCAATTCTGTATCGTAGCACAAGATGCAGCAGAACATTCATTATTATTGCATTATTAAACTGCTGTGTGACACTGCCTCTGAACTGTGCTTAGTAAGGTATAGCATTTGCAGATTATTACAGGTCAGAGTATGGATTGTGAATTTAGTCCTTGTGCAATCTATCCAAGTCCCAACGCATTAGTAAACTAATTTTGTTATCAATATCAAATACACTTTTACACATTATGGAGAGTTTTCATATTAAAAGATTGTAAATAAAGTATAAATTAAGTAATATGTAGGAAAGAAGTATAGGTTGTGTATAAATGCTGTGGCTATTGGAACTCTTCAGAAGCTGGGTACTCTATGGCGAGTGACTCACCTTCTGACTCCCCAAAGTACCTCCACCACCTAGAAGGCACAAATTAGGAATGTGATGGAATGCTATCCACTTTCCTAGATTGGTGCAACTGCAATAACATTTTAAAAAACTACCTGTTTACCCAGAACAAAGTAGTCCACTTGCTCAGCATCCCATCCACCAGTTTAAGCATTTACTGTCTCAATCTCTGGTGTATCCTAGCTGTTGTGTGTACTACCTACCATTTCACAAACCCGTGACCTCCAACTAGAAGGACAAGGGCTATAGGTTCATGGGAACACCACCACCTCCTTGTTACCTACCAATTCACCATTCTGACTTGGACATATATAATTATTCCTTCAGCCTGCTGCATTGCAATCCTGGAACTCCATATCTAACAGCAATATGGAAGTATCTTCACCAAACGGACTGCGGCGGTTCTCAAAGAAGGCTCACCATCACTTTCTCACAGGCAACTGGGAATGGGGCATAGACGCCAGCCTTGCCAGTGACACATATGAGAATTCATAAAAAAAATACATTACAGTGACACAACTGGTTGGCGTACTAGGGTGTTCCTCCATAATCCCTTGAGTGGTCTCTGCTGTATTGCGTAGCTGAACTGCAAAGATGAGGCAAGATGCTTTGGTGGGGGTAGTGGAGGGACATTTGAAGAGTTGGAGCCTGAAATGTACACCAGTTGAATAATTTTTGTCACCTTCCTCCATGTTCCTTGGTGACTAATGTGAGAATAATTGCAAAATGGAGCTCAAGAATCATTTTTTGTTTGAATATTAATTTGCCTTCTAGGTTTAACATGGGAGGTTTCAGATTGTACTAAAATAACGGGAGGACAATTGTGCAGGGTAATGGCACATGTTATGGCTTCTCAACCTTCCTACAGGACAATTGTGAATATGTTGTTTGCAATATTTTAGTGAGTTGGCGGAAGCTGTGCAGACATCTACTTTGAAACATGCTGCAATCTATTCCTAATGATTCAAAATGCTTTCTTTCATTAAAAAATATAAATGATCTAGTAATTTAAATGAAGTGATGTAAACAACACAGGAAAAGAATACTACAAAAAGAATGAAGTTATTGATAATTCAAATGAAATGACTTTGGATTAGGAGTATCTACAGTTGAAAGTATGGTAAACCCAAACATTTAACTTTTTAGATTGAATTTTGGTGGTTCAGTAACTGATCAGTGCTAATTTCTGTGTGACTGCCAGGATAACCAGGTTTATTGCACGGATATCATGATGAACAAATTTTTGTACGTTGATAGCTGTGGAAATAATTACCATATTTAAACAATTGCTACAATAGCATGACTTAGTTGTACCATCTGACTACTTTACAACAGTTTTCTTTGCTTTTCTGGCTTGAACAAAAGAAACAGACATACACAAAAAATAACTTTTAAAGGCTGATTCAGAGATTTTTTTTCCTTCCTTGCTTAAATACTTTGGCTCCGGTTTTATATAGTAATGATGATCGAACTGTCTGCCGTCAGCCTGTTTGCCATCGTTCGTTCATTCATTCGTTCACATGTGCTCTGCCCAAAGGCAGGTCTTTGGCTCATTGCCTGCTGGTGCCCCATCGTGAGCTGTTTCTTTTTGACAGTGGTGGTTTGTCATTGCCTTCCACACTCAGGAGCAGAACGAGGAGGTAGGTTCCATGTCTACCTCAGCCGGATTGGGAATCAAACCTGGGCCGTTGCCGTTAGTTTGAACTACATGCTAGCCATCAAGTCAACTGGGCTGTCCCGCCCCTTTGCCATCATTACTCCTCTGAAAGCGGTGGCAACATTTGGAGTCTGCACATGCACAATTCAACAAAGAAATCCAGAAGGTGTTGTCAGTGATTCTGTGTTTCTGTATAAGGTGTGTTACTGTAGTCCCCCAGATTGTACTCAATTGGAAATCATTGAACTGACGAGAGCTTGTCCTCTTACTACTGTTGCTGCAAACACCCTTGAGAAAGTTACACCTTGTTGAATGAGGTGTAATTGAGTTTTGAACAGTATACTAAGTTCACAATTAATGCTGAAAAGCCTTTCCAGCCCAGGGAAACTAATTTTATATTTGTGGAATGTCACATTTTTCCATTATTTTAAAATTCACCTTTTTTAAAAGATATTTCAGCTTCTACCATAATTCCATGAGCTTGTCCCAATAATTTATTGCTCTATCTGGAAAATGTAATTAAAAGGATAAAAGTGCATTTTACTTCCGGGCTGTTTGCTCTCTAAGACTACTTCAGTGTGATTGGCTGCTTACTGTACATAGAATATTGCACAGAAACAGGCCATTCAGCCCAGCCAGTCCATTCCGGCATTTATGCTCCACCCGAGTCTCCTCCCATTTTTCCTCCTCTAAATCTCATATTTAACTTTCTATTCCCCTCTCCCTCATATGCTTGACTAGCTTCTCCTTAAATGCAAATATACTATTTGCTTCAACCAGTCCCTGTGGTAACGAGTTTCACATTCTCACCACTCTTTGGGTAAAGAAGTTTCCTCTGAATTCCCTATAGGTGATAGAACTGCTGGTGGATGCCTGCATATTCCCTTGATTTGGCGCCAAATTCAAACTGATGACTGGAAAGGGAAAATCTATGCCACAGTGATCATTAGCTGCCTTTAGCTGCAGCTTTCTTCTAGGTCAACAGTGATTGCCATTGCTTCGCCGCTGACTGTGAAATCCAGACCAATATAATTCCTTGCAAATTAAAGTCCTAATTTTGTTTTCATGTTCTCACTGGTGTCCTGGCTTGTGTAAATGTTACAAATGTATAGCCATTTAACCCATGTATCAAATCTCTGAAGTGGCTCTCTGCTCAGACCTATCGCTCTGCTGTTTCCTCATCATTATAATTTTTTCTTTCCCAAATTTTTTAACAACTTCCTTTTTTTCCATTTTACAACATCATTTTGGTTTGGGATTTCACCATTTGTTTCAGGTAGGATATGTCTTAACTTCAATTTAACTTCTACCTTCATTTTTTTTTGGTGAATACTTTAAAATAATGCCCAGTGGAAATTTTCTTTTGTTCATCTTATCAAAATCTTTCATAATTCTGAGCAGTTCTAAGAGCCTGTCTCTTAATCTACTTTACCCAATGAAAAGAACCCCAGTTTCTAGATTGTCTCCTCTCTCCCAGGTTTTTCCTTAACTAAAACCAACTGGCTATCTCAGGATCTATGAGTGATTGAACCCAAGATCCTCCTTTGTTTGCAAGACTACATTTCACACCACACATTTTGTATTTGCCAATGAGCCATCAGGGGACCCTAGATAATACCTTTCGTAAAATTGTTTTTTGGTTCTGCTCGACTCGGTTGTTTGTTAATGCTCTTGATGCTGAATGGGATTATTTTGGGTTTCGGTTCCGTACCAAGACTTGAATGTATAATTTAGGCTGACACACCATTTCAGTACTAAAGAAGTGCTGGGTTATTGCAGGTGCCTCCTAGCTGTTCAGGTGGAGATTGAAGGCACCATGGTGGTATTCAGAGATGAACATGGAAATTCTCCTGGTGTCCTGACTGATATTCTTCTCACAAACAGCAACTCTACTAAACAGATTAACTGATCCACCATCATTACTAATGTTCATTCAATATAGCTGGGGCAGAATAACTGTTGCATTTGCATGCAAAACTGCAGTCACTTCATTCTGAATGTAATTAATTACTAGAATTTTAAAAATTGTTCTGTATTTATTTGTTTTCTGTGAATAAGTGCACATCATATTTTACCTTCTCATTTTATATTTTATGCAGTCAGTGTCCATTAGGTAGAGTATGCTGTCATATATTTTGTAATCAAGATATAACCTACAAGGCAGTTCAAGCATATGGTGTATGTCACAGCATATTTTCAACACTTATATTAAAGTTCTTTAAAAAGCAAATGGCTCAGGCAAAGCTTGAATTGAACATCTTTTGTACTCTATTGATTAACATCAAAAAATGTTGGTGTCTGTTGCTCAAAGAATGGTACTGTTTGCAAAAGCCCCCATCATATTGAATCACTTTCATCTGTATCCATTTAGACTGCAGTAACACAGATATATACAAAAGGCAATCCTGTCACATTTGTTTTATTCATTTATATATTCTGCATTGGTTCTGTGTTGTAGAGGAAACTTTGATAAGTGGAGTCAGATCTACTGGGAACTGCTTTTGAGATCTGTGCCTGAAATCATTTTTCTCAATACCTTAACAGCTGTAAAATAGAGTAGATTTTCATCCTGTCTGGCCAAGTTAGATTCAAACCCCAGCACCAGAGCGGAAAGAAGAGTGCTCTAACTCATTGTCTCATCTAACCCTTATATCATATCAACTGTGTGCTTTGAAATGTTTTCCAAAACCATCTTTGCTCTATTGAATTTTAACCTTAAATCATTGGACCAGCACAGGCCATATTCATCAGTTGATCTCCAAGGAGGTATGCAGGCCATGCCTTTGTAACATTGAACCATTTTGAATTTAGCATTCATTTTGATTGTCTCATAAGTGGACGTGGAAGGAAGAAGCCTTGCTGCTTTCACGACCTCAGGATGTCCCAGAGATTTACAGTCAAATGAAGCACTTTTTGAAGTGTAGTCACTCTCGTAATGTAAGAAATGTGACCACACAGCAATGTGATCATGAGCAAATAATTTGTTCCTGAGTGATGATGGTTGTGATAAATATCGTCCAGCACAGTGATAATTGTAAAGTTTTTCTTACAATTTTAAGATGTTAAAATCTTTTTTAACATTGGAAAAGGAGGAAGAAGGATGTAGCTCAGTTGTAGTGCCATTTTGTGATACTGTTGTCGTGTGCAGCCATTCCCTGCCTGATTACTGTTGATGAATGGAGCAGCACATCAGATGAAGTTTATGTAAAGGTGAACTTAAATGTTCTATGGCATAATTTAAAACTACACAAAATAACATTTGAAACTAAAACAACACTTCTGCCCAGTATATTTATGATAATGGAAGTCCTGAAGAAGTCAATCTGAAATCCAGAATAGAGGAACCTATATTATACTGAGGCACAAATGTAAAAAGGATCAGACAATATGTACCAAAACATTTGAGTGCTTCTAAATATTATCAGAACCCTTCTATCCTTAAATTTCACTCCAGCTTTATTTTGCAAAATTATACAATTTTTGTTTTCCTTCTAAATCATTTTGCCCCATTCCTTTCAGTGAGGGAGATGTTGTACCTCAGTAGGTTGACTGTACCATTTTGTTTTCTCCCACATAATGGAGCTAACTGCTGCGATGAAGCACATTTGAATAGGCCAGCTGAGAGGTAGGAAGAGTCACAAAGTCCAAAGTACTGATGAATTAGGGTTATTTGAAGTTAGCAGTACAGGCAAGCTCAGGAGATGTCTGCTCATTATTGCTGGACCTCACTATTATGTCACCTAATATACAAGACAAAATGAAACCTGGGATTTGTATTAGAGTCAAAAACTCTGCAGCTAAAGCTGCCAAAACAATTTAAAATGTGTTAAGTTTAGAGTTTTTTTATTGGAGCAGGTTCTCTGCTTTTGTTTTAAATGAAGCTTTTTTTTTCTGAAGCACATAATTAACTTCAGCATGTTCCGATTTGTTTTCGCTCCAGTTTTTTCTTTGAAAGCAGGGTAATGCTCTGGGGACTGGGGTTTGAATCCCACCACGGCAGATGGTGAAATTTGAATTCAATAAAGATCTGCAGTTAAAAGTCTGACGATGACCACGAAACCATTGCCGATTGTCGTAAAAACCCATCTGGTTCACCAATGTCCTTTAGGGAAGGAAATCTGCTGCCCTTACCTGGCCTGGCCTACATGTGACTCCAGAACCCACAGCAATGTGGTTGACTCTTAAATCCCCTATGAACAGGGGCAATTAGGGATGGGCAATAAACGCTGGCCTAGCCAGCAACATCCACATCCAGTTTTTCTGAATCAGCTCAACCTCAGGCTAACTTTCTGGGGTCACCGGTCTTTTTAGGATTTTGGATAGCTTTCAGGAAGAAAGGGAGAAATGCATAACACAGTGGAGCCACTGCAGTGGTGTTGTCAAGAGTATGCTATAGTGCAGGCTTGTTGTTTAATATGACTTCTCTATTAGTGAGGGAGCTGTTTGCCAGCCATGTGTCTTATATCAGAGGTCATTGTATACAGGCTGTACCATTTACAAACAAGTTTCATAAGGGCATGTTCTATGCATATACAGATTTTTTTCATTTTCTTCTTTCTCAACTTCTGATCAGAACAAATGGTTTTTTTTTTGAGCTGTTGACCACTGTTATCCATGATCTAAGGTGGCCTTGGACCACTTCTGTCCTGTAGCTGACTCTGTTATTATCCATTAACGTTCCTTAGGCATTCAACAAAAAACCTCAATGTTTTAATGAGCTGTTGTGACATCTTACTTCAATAACACATATGGTTATGGCTATAGGATTTTCCTTATGTGGTTTTAAACAGCTCCCTTTGTTGTTTGTTTTTTATAATAATGTACTGTATTTTACAGATTACTTTGCTTCAAAGCAAATAGCTATGAACACAGTGATTAACAATAAATGGAAAATGGATGCGAATCAAATGAATTTTGACTAAAAGCATTTTGATGGGGAGGGAGACAATCTAGCTGTCTTAAATTTACTCTAGTCTTGGTGTCCTTCAAAATATGATGGAAAGACTCTGGCAGTCTAAACTTGCACTTAATTTTAATTGTGAAAGCAGTTTAACTTCACAATTTCAAACTGCAAATAATTTATTTTCAAGTCACAAAATAGCCTTATGCCCTTGCCTAAACTATAGAAAGCCTGTTGAGTTTGTACAATGCTGAAAACGGTATCCGAATAGAAGCTCTCACATGCTCTCATGAAATGGAAAGGAGTGGAGGTGCTGGTTCTGAACACATTCCAAGTGGAGTCTGAATGACTGACCAATGCAGCCACGTCACTCAATAGCTATTTGATTGCCTCCAGAGAAACCTGTAGGACCTATTTCTGTCTTACCTGAAGTTTCCCCAAAATGCAAGAGAAAGTGACAAAAAGCAGTGATTTATAGTAGTAATATGGGGACATGCTTGTAGTGAACAAAACTGCCAGGAAATAGAAGGTGGGCTAGTTCAGGAATTTAAAGAAAAACAACAGAATCTTGTGGATAGATTCAGAAAGGACCTATGTCACCTTCCCTCAAGAATATCCTGTCCATAGTTTCCAAGGAAGGAGTACTTTGCTCCTATTCTTTGGAATTCTTTCCTTAAGTCCCTCTGCTTGTCTATCTCAGCCCACACCACCCCCCCCTTTTTTTTTGAATGGCTTCACCTCTTCAACCAAACTTCTGGTCTTGCCTTTCCCAGCTGCATGTCCGTTTATGATATGCCTGAGATTTTTTTTTAAATGTTAAGAATGCCATTTAAATTCGAACTAGTTTTGGCAGTGTCATTGCCTTTTTCAAGCTGGAAGGAGGTGGAGAGAAGACCATCACAGTTGATTCCATGAAGCCTACAACACTTACTTTCCAGCAGTAGTCTCTGAATATCAGTCAGTGGAGAGAACTCTGGATGATGCACTTTTCTCCTTCCTAATCTGGGGAAGGTGAGGCTAATTGTGGTATGTCACAATTGCCCTGGCTAAGACGAGAGAATTCTGCACAGATTAGGGAGCTGTAGTTGAGACTTCCCTGGAGTCTTCCGTACCTGCACGCTCCCTGTGCTGCATTTACCGACTGAACCACAAGGGGTGTTTGAATAAAATTGAATTTTGTACACTGTGAGTGTAATTCTTTTTGTAAAATGTGCGTTTCATTCATATATTTAAAAAACAGGAATTATTTCCCAGCCTACCTCCTTCCATCTTGCCTTTGGCCCTTCTGAAATGATAAACTAATCATGTCTCATGATGCTGCGAGGCTGTTTTCTGTAGCTAGGGTGTCCACAACTGGATGTCATAGTCTCATGATAAGGGGTCAACCATTGAAGACTGAGACGAGGAGAAATTTCTTCACTCAGAGCATTGTGACTCTGGAATTCTCTACCTCAGAGGGCTGTGGATGCTCAGTTGTTGTGTAAATTCAAGGCCAAGTTGGATAGATTTTTGAACACCAACCTAGGGGCTAGGGCAGAAAAATATGTTGAAGTTCAGCCATGATCTTATTGAATGATTGAGGGCCATATGGTTCACTCCTCCTCCAATTTCTTACCTTGTTACTGGAGCTACTTGAGAGGTAAAGTTAGGTCGTGCTGGAGAAGAAGCATTTGACATCTGCCAGTGTGTTTGAGGGCTTCTGTGTGGTCATTAGAAGGACTGGAATGCATAGTCCATATAGAAAATATGATTTAATTTAAGTTTCCTTTTAATATAATTTGGCTGCTCATTGTTCATGCTCTTCTAATAAGGGGGCAGTTTTGTTCGGTTATTTTTGTTTGAGTTCATGACAATGGGGCAACCTCATGTCCCCTTGCTGGTCAATTTAAGGAGTTGTGGCGAGGCTGCTGGGGATGGGAGGGATATGTGCAACTTCAGCTCAACCTCCTCCAATTCCAACCCTGATTAGCTACACTACACATTACTTTGGATTTAAAAGAATGACAAATTGTTTGATAGGGTCTTGCATTAGCAGTATCACCACAATGTCTAATTGAGACATGTGGTTGATTTAAAGCAAATTCGATCCAGTAAGAAACTGTTCCAGTCAGAGTCTGGTGTGTTTAGAAAAGGGTTTAGCATTAACAAATCTTATTAAAAATACTAATACCAAAGAACCACTCATATGGATAAAAGAGTCCTGTGATCAGAGGATTTCCCTACGGTTTATACTCAAAGCTGTTAAATCCCTAGTATATTGGCTATTTTTAATCATTAATGTATGAATACTTTTATTGTCCATTCCACTTTCTTTTAAATGTAGACTTTGGCAAGGGACAATTCAATTAATTTACCTGTTTCTTAGCATCTTGAGTGGCAAATTAAATGGTTTCCATTTTGGGCATTTTTGTTTCTAATTAGGTTTGGAGCAATGTGTGCTGCTTTTAGTGTCAGCAAAGCTTCACTTAGCAAAAACCCGCATCTGAAAACTGCCTGTTTTACACCTTTAACAATCAAAAGTACAAAAATCTTGTTTAAGAAAGGATTCCGATGGAGCACATGGATGGGCATTATAGAATCTCACGGTGCAGAAGAGGCCCTTCGGCCCTTCGAGTCTGCACCGACATGTGAGAAAATTCCAGTGCGGATTTACAAAGAGGTTGGGAGATTTATGATAGCACATAGATTAAAGGTTTATAAGTTTTATCAAATTTTAGTTTTATTGCAAAATTGCAAGCTTTTTTTTTTACATGGAAATGAAAGGATTGAAGCCTGTAATCTATTCCCTCCCTGGAAATTGTCATGGTGCAGCTGTTACCCAATCAGTGCCTAAACACTCAACTTTCATAATTCCACTTTTCCTATTGTTGCTATCTGAAATGGCCTGTAAATGTAAGGCATGTTTGTGTGTAGCCACATCATTCATAATGATTTGAGTTGAGGACATTTTGTAACCAGATTAGTATAAAAATAGTAACCATGATTTTAATGGGAATAATTTGGAAAATCCTGTCATACTAACTCAGCTAGAAATTTCAGGACTGGATGGATTTTTCTAAAGCATATTTTCATGTATTATGAGGGAATTTTTGTATTAAGTTACTGCTTTAGTATAGCTGCTAACTAAATGAAAACATATGCTGGGACTCATTTATAGATTTGGTTGTGTAATTACACACAACATGCTTGATGTATCAAGGCAGAACTTGCTTGAAGCTGGGGAACAAAGCAGTTTTCAGTGACGAAGCATTGTTCATTGGCATCACTACTCTGGAGTAGGTAATGATGAAATAACTTAGTGGAGCAAGGAAAGATTGTGATAACCCAGCCAGAAGTAGGTGAAATTCTGACTCAACTCTTGAGTAACTGGTTACTTACTAGTTCAGTTGACACGTTTAGCCTCAGGGGTTAATATGATGCCACCACCAATGATCCTAGGACTCCTAAAGGCATGTGAACACAACAGACACACAAGCTAATTAGTGATTAGTTGATTGTTTCTTGGGCACTTTGTACATGTGATTTCTTGGTCCCCAGTGAAAATCAAAGGATCATTGGTCTTATTCATAATATATATTTTTTCTCTAAAAATCCTTGTATCTTTCTTGAACGATGCAGTTAAAAGTGAAAATCGTGTAACTGGAGTAAATGAAATGCACCAAGCGGCTGAAATGTGTGGCAACTCATTTAGTGTTTCAATATTCATGAGATCTCTAAGTATATCTGAATTCATAAGTACTTGGACACTGTAAATTTGGGTAAGAAGAGAATCGTTTACAGTGTTGAATGGCTCCTGGTAATGATAGTAACTTATAGAGCTCTGCAATGATTTATTCACAATCTATAATGTTTGCACATTTTGTTGGACTTCCCTTTGAGTAACTTGACATATAGGATGAGGACTTAAGATCTAAAAATAAATTTAAGCTCTATTATCTGTCTTACAGACAGCTGTGAGACGATTTTTAAGTATCTGTTAGATGCTAAATTGGCTATGAAGCCAATGCATGTGCACAAATTTCATATGTGGTGTAATTGTATGGAATACTACACAAGTAATTGGATATATCCCAAGAGATTTTATTTGGTTGATCTTAAGGCTGTTATGCTGGGCCATTAGTGAATAATTATTAGAACTGTGAGGAGAACTCATTAGTGAATTCGAAAATGACTTGGGGTGTGAGAAAATGAGGCACACCTGGCGAGACTGCAACCATTTAGGAGAAAGAATATGTAACTTGTTTGCTACATTTAGTATAAGAGCAGGCTTGTTGGAAAGAATGTTTTTGTTCCTTTTGTTTTCAAATGCTATTTAAAAATTCTGCTGAGTTAATATTGAAAGCCACTGTTCTTTGCACAGTGTGCGTATCTGAATGTCATTATTGGAAAGTACTGGAAGATTTACCCTGTTTTCTGTGTGTAGTTGAATACTTGCATTTAATTTTGAGGAACCTAGATAGTGCCTGTACCTGGCCCAGTACTGAATAAAGAAAATGCGATCAAGAATGGTCTGCAGCGTGTTAGCAAAACTGTTGAATTGATGAAATTATACAGCATAATTTATACCTTGCATTGATGACTACTGTCTGATTATGACACAACATCAATAATAAATTAAAAAAACAACTGCTGGGAAGTGGCAACCAGAGAACTGGAGATGATTGAACATTGACAAGTAACTCTGAGGTGCCCTTTGAGAATTCTCTGCATTAATTCATGTAATTGAGCTGGGCCAGGTGTGTTATGAACATAGCTGTTTGGTTTTGAACTATACAGTTGTTAATGACACTATTGCTATCTAGATGAAACGGGGAAAAACAAGCACCACGTTACTCTTTCACCACCCAACAGCGCCCCCCACCACCCCCCCACCAAGTCTCCCCACCATGCTGCCTAAATTCACTAATGCCACAGCTTTAACCGTGGTATCTGGAGCATTTATTGACAGTGGTGCAAGCGAGCAGCTGTTATGTTGCCTGCATGCGTTGCTCCTGACTTGGAGGAAGATGGAGTATTTGAACACAAGTTCACCGGGTTCCAACTCGTCATCAAACTTCTGAAGTTGGAAAAGGTTCAACAGTATAATTGGGTTTCTCTGCTCTTAGAAATGTAAAGGTGCTCCTGCAGATTCCTGAGTTTTTAGAAAATCACACTGGAGCTGACACACAACACTACCAGTGCAAGACTCTGCTAGATGCTTTTTTTTCATTTGATGCCAGACTGTTAATTGCTTAGAAATCGTCAGCGAAACTGCATGTTTGTACTGAACATTTAAGTCTGTTACAGTACAAATGCCAAATTTGCAATGTAACTGGATTTTAGTTTCAGAATTTTGCTAAAAGAACATTGTCAGAGTTTGTAACCCTTGTAACTTGTAGCCCTAGTCAAAATGACATAATAACGACAGTATGGAAATAGGATGCTAGGCTCAAAGACTCAATACTGATTCTTCTCCTTTATATGAGCGATAGTCCTAATCCCATGTGCCCACTCTGTTCGCCTATTCTCCTTATTCCCATTTCCCCCAACTACCTAGTTACCATGCAGACATGGCCCAGTGCTCCTCCTGCACTCCTGCCTTAACATTACTGGAGGTTTAGTAGAAAGCCCTTTTATACAAGTAAACGGGGTTTCTGCCACAGTTCATCTTCAGTCCCTAACTTTGGTAATGGATTCCATGACATCACAACTCTCTCTTGATTTGTGCTTTTTAAAAAAAAATAAGTTGTGCTTGAAAACAGCACTGCTAAACTTTGAAAACTACTGACAGAATTGTAACCGATCAACTATTCAGCACTTTCCTACAATTGCCCACTTGCTACTCAGTTAAGTTCCCCTCTTTACCTAGTTTCTTCGCTCCTTTTTTTTTCTCCTTTCTCTTTGCTTCTCTCTTCTTTGTCGCCTTTTGTCCCTTTCCCTTCTCCTGAAGGCCTTTTCTCTTGTAGGGATATGTTTTCTTTTTCTGTGTTGGAATAATTTTGGATACTCAGATCAGAAGTGGACACACAAATCGTCAATGTTTTTCAAACAGTTGCAGTCAGGTTTTAATTGCATTAGGTGACATTTGAAGGACTATTCTGTATAGCCTGAATATTTGACACACCGTTCCAAATATTGAAGATGAAATATTTGTGCATATATTGCAGTTCTGTTCGAACCAAAAAATGCTCTGGTATTCACAATCAATGTGGCATGCTTCCAAATCAGAACAGAATCTACCAGTTGTACAAACAATATGCTTGCAACCTGTTCTGCTATGAAAGACCTATTGCCTCACGTACCCCCCAGGTGTGAGGTGAGTTGAAGTCTATTTGAAGAAGGAAAGAATGCTGGTGTGAATTCTTTGGTTGTTGATATCACGTTTGAAAATCATTCAGAGTTGTTATCACAATGCAGACCATTTTTCTGATTTGTTGCATTGAGTTATTGTTTTAATCGTACAGCAGAGAGTGATCGGGTCACCAGGCACTGAAAAAAAAATAGCTCCTAGAGTAAGCTAATTTATTCAGTGCCTAGTACCACTTTAATGTTGCTGGGTCATTCCCACAATGTACTAAGTGGGGACGTGTAAGTAAAACTGAGGTCAACACTGAATGTGAACTGAGTTGACACCCTTTAAAACTTCAAGTTATACTGATGAGCACAGCAGCTAACACACGATGTTCAAGAAATCAGGTGCATATTTTAGTTGTGTAAATGTATAACTATATCTTAGTTACTGAAATCTCTACTGCTGCTGTGTTGTCTATAGTTGGACTTGTGTCGTTAGCAGCATAAAATCTGCTGATGTGGCATATTTTCTTTGGCTGCATGTTGCTATATACAATACAAACTAGAGATGTCTAATAGGGGAGGAGTTTCTTCAAACTGATTTGGCATGTTATATTGTTGACTTTTTTAAACTGTGTTTACAATTGTAGTTTTGCATATTATGCAAATCCCTATTCAATTTTTTAAAACTGCAGAAGCATGTTAATTTCATCTGTCTCTGTCCTTAACACAGTTTCCATTGCTACTTAACTCCTGCCTAGGCTATTAAGACTGCCAGGCTCAATTTCTCCATGTTCTTCCTGTGAATTTTCCAAAACCCATTCTTTATAAGGTCCAAGATCATCCAAAACTTTGCAGTCTCCATCTTATTCTCCTGTTTTCCCATTGTTGCTGACCACCACTGTTTCCTAACCCTCAATGTGTTGAATTCAAGCACCGCGCTCCCCCCCCCCCCTTATTTAAAATCTCTCCATTGACTTGTCCCTACCTCTGTAAGCTCCTCCAGGCCTATGTCTCATTCTAAGCTGGCTAGTTTTCTGGTACTGATGTCCAATATATCTCCCCTTCCCCCTCTCTAGACGTCATCATCTGTGAGAGAAGATCAGCTGCCTTATCTCCGCTGCCTGGAACTCTTTCCCAAACCTGTTTGCCTTTCTACCACCCTTCATCATAAAGTCTTTCTTTGACAATGACTTGAGTCACCTCCCCAACAGCGCTTCTACTTCATTCCTGCAAAGCCTCTTGGGGTGTTCACATTAAAAGTGGGATCGAATTGCAAATATCCTTGATCATGATGTAATAATATTATAATACAAGTACAATTATTTTTCTTAGACACTGCATATTGCCTTAAAATAATTTGCACATACCTTAATACCCCCCTCAACCAAAACCAAATTGTTTGCCAATTGAGGTTTCTTCTACAGTTTCTGCAACTGTTTTCAGAACCTATCTCCATAATAACAAATATGGTATGTTTGTAATTGTGCAGTTTATTTTTCAATGCTATTAGTCCAGTTGGATTACAAAACCAAAAGCAAAGTGGCCGGGACCGTTATCTGCACACTGTTGTTGAAACTCAGACCAGGCCTGAATGGCAAAAGGAGTGGTGATGTAGCATTAATATATGAATGTTCTATCCTTCCACAACTGCCTCAGGCAACCATGAGAAATGACAGTTCTCTACTGTTGCGAGTCTATCTTTTGAACTCCTCCAAGTCACTGACTAATCTTCATATAACTTATGAACAGTGTCACAAGAGATGATCAAGCAATTATCTGGTACATCATTATAAACATTGATTACATTTAAGGATCATAATTGAGAAATAATCAGATAAATACAGAAGTGACTGTGAATATGTATTGTGTTATAATTGAGGGACAATAGTTCACCTTGAAAGCTCCAAAACTAGAAAATGGGTGGTGCCCTCTTAAATACCAGAGGCTAGTGGTGTGATACATTTTGCATAAAGTTGGCTGATCAACTTGTGATTAAAGTAGTTGTGTTCAATTAATAAGCTTCTAGAGGGTTTTCAGCTAAAAGCAATCCATTCTAATAAGTCTTTAAAAAATATTTTTTGTAGGCAAAGCAAATTGATTTGAAACTGTTTTGTGATATTTGTCTCTGTAGTAATAGCAATAGACATATCGCTATTACTTCTCCAAGTGACTGCTTATGTGGGATAACACACATTTCACATTGTAGCATGCTCTAGCAATGCATCGAGGGGCTGAACTGATAGGATCAACTGAGAGCAAAACTTGAATAGCTTATCAATGTCATCTCAACCCCGAGATGTGTTATTGCCTTTGTAATGCTACTTAGAATGTGTTACTCTTGTGTGGGCTTATAGTTCTTCAGCTATTTCTTCCCACTTTCAGTATTCCATTGATTGTTCTACATTTTCTTTAACCAGTAGGGACTCTGGTGATCACATGAAGTCTTAGGCTGTGTGTTATGTTATTAGGCTAGCTGTGGCATTGTACAATATAATTCGGATGGAAAGTTAGTATTGTTTTACTGGGTGATACAGTGAGTGTAAGAACCTTGGAATATTTATATTAGCATAGCTGTATCCAGTAGATAACATTTTTAAAAAATTCAATTCAATTTAAATAAGCGAACACCTCAGGAAGTCTTTCACAACAGTCTTTCTTTAAAACTTTAAAGGAGCTTAGTTGCTTTTAATATGTGCCCCTTTGGAAAAAAAAACTTTAGACACGTTTACATTGAGGAATTGGGAGAAGAAGACTTATTTAACATCTTAAAATGTCACTCAAAAGCATCTTGAAGTGTTTCAAATACAATTATTGTGAAGTTACTGTTATACAGGCCATTTTGTGCACAATAAGTTGCCACAAGTACCAAGGAGTTAAATGACCTGTTGATCTGTTTTTAGCTGTATTGTTTAAGCTGACAGTGTTGGCCTGGATGTTAGGAGAACTTCCTGATCTTTTTCCAGTTGTGCAGTGAACATTCATCTAAAGATCTGGAGCAGGCCAATAGGACTTCAGCTTAATGTCTCAATGAAGGTTGGCATTTTCTACAAAGCACTATTCCTTCAATGCTTCACTGGTGTGTTGACCTTAGCCCACAGCTCTAACTTGGAGGCTACCAAAATGAATAAGACCTGATTTTTGGATGCCATCTGATTTCCTTGAGGAAGGCAGCAAGCACCATGTGATTTAAAAAGAAGTGATGTCAGCACATAGAGTTTGTGTCTAAGTTTATATGTCATTTTCCCAGAACCATAAAATAAATACAAAATCTTATTTTAAGTTTAAACTCTGCTAACCTGCAATCAATGTTCCAATTAAAATTGCGTTGTGCGCGTAGTCTGCTTTCTCAATGCACGGCAGCTTTAAATGTTTTTGTAGTGACCGCACCACTCGTGGTTTTTAACAGAGAATAAGGCTTGTGCAGTACTTCCCAGACCGCTGTGTGCACATAGTTTAGCAGGAACACTGCCTGTAGTGTAAAACTGCAGACTATATCTCTAATACTATTCCATTGTCACTTCTATGTCATACTGAGGACAGTTTTTCAATCCATCAATCCAACTAAACAAATTGACATGGATGTTTCTAGGAAGCCCGACTATATACATGCAATTTTAAATAAGTGCATAATATTACTGTAAACAATGGTATAGAAAAGGTGCAAGTTGGCTGACTGAAGGGTGCAGATGGCAAATATAAGGCTGGAGAAGGTTGCAGGAGGAATGTGAGAATGTGAAGGTTATTGAAGTTGAGGCAAAAGTTTTAAATTAAGTTCATTGGCACTGGCTCATGGCCGTCCAATCACAGAGAACAAGGATATTTGAAAAGTGGGCCAAGATAAAAGCAATTGAGTTTTAGATGAGTCGGAGTTCTAAAAATAGAATTAATTTAATGAAAAGTGGCTAACACCGTGCATACCTCTCTTCAGGGTTGGATAGCTACAAACCCCTTGGTTAATAAGCTGAAGAATCTGTAGCACAGGGTGCAAATGAGGTTGAGGTTTGTATGTATTGCTAAATGTCCCCACTTTTGCTACATTAGTACTACTGAGGTGAAACAAGTATCAGATAAATGTATAGAGTGAGCTTGCTGCAGATTTGGGTAGAAAAAGCGTAGAGATAACCTTTTCCCCTTTCTCCAGCACTTTGTTGCACTAAAGATGGTATGTTTATTATCGAGTACAGCTGAAGCTTGCAATGCAGCACCAAAGTATTCAAAATGGTGTTTTCAGCCAGTAGTGCTACCAAAAACATTGATGCTGCATTTCAATGCCCTTTCACAAGGATGGAGGTGGAGTGGTCATGTGTGTGCAATCTCTAATGGATTCTTGGCAAACCTGCCATAGGAATGAAATTGTGTGCTCCCACAGTTCTTTCCTCCTTTCCGAGGAAATCATTCTGAAGAGATTGCCTCAGCAAACGTGGCTTCTGTCAATACTGAATTGGAAATCTGTGATCTGCAGGGGGCATTTACCAATTCAGCATTGATGTGTGTAGCATTCCACAATATAATTCAGATGCAATGTCAGTATTTATCCTCGGGCTTCAGCTTCTTCACAAAGATGGGTAATTATTGCATAAAAGAGCTTGAAGAAAGGTAGTTTTCTTACTTACCACTCCTGTATTGTTGCATTTTATACTTTTGAAAAATGCCAGGAGGCACTGATAATTAAGGGAAAATGAGGATAAATGATGCACCTACTCTATATAGGTGAGGTGAACATGAAGTGGAACCTGGGGCACATATGAAATGTGTGGATCCTTTATCCAAATACTGACCTACCTGGGAAGGCTGCACATCCAAATATTCTAAACCGTATTTTCTATTCATAAATGTTGAATACCTCAACAAACCTGCTGTGTATTTGCAGTATTTTCTGTTTTTATTTCGATATAATTACTCAATGAAAACTAGACTGCTGTTTATCCATACTGCAGTGTTCTTTCGCCAAAAGTGCTGGTCGCAAAATCTGGCCTGTTGTGATGTTCCTAGCATTGCACAGTGATGGTGAGGCTTGGTGCAAATGATGGAGCCTCAGGAGATCAGGCTCTAATATTTTCATCACGTTTCAGAAGCTCTTCTATGGTGTCATTATGGCTTTTGAATGTTTTTCTTATGGCCCTGTGCAATATGACAGGAAGGGGATGATAATGTTAGGGCAATGTTAGGATGGAGTGACAGAAAGACACATTTGAATGAACAAATAAACATTCTTATTTGCATGGTTGTAATGTTTCTATGTATGCTGTAAGATACTAACGTGCCAATTTAAGCACCCTCTCAACAATTGAACAATTCTATTTATTATATATGAATAATGTGTATAATATTTTCAATATTTTGATAGTGTGTTTTTTGTCTTTGGCACTTTAGATTCTGTTATGTTTGGTTCTGAGCTTTTTAAAAATTTGTTCTTGGGATGTTGGAAAAAAACAAATTTATTGCCTGTATCCTAGTTGCTGTTAGAGTGTGGTCTTCTGGAACTATTTCAGTCCCTGTAATGAGTGTGCTCCCATGATGGTTTTAAATAGAGACTTGTTTTTGCTGTTGTGTTTTGTAGTCCCTTTTTTCTGAATAACAGCTTGTGAGGCAACTTCAAAGAGTCAACCACACAGAATGGGCTAGTCTAACTAAACCAGATCAGGCAGAAATGGCAGGTCCCCTTTCCTGTAGGACATCTGTAACTACTTGAGTATTCATGACAACCTTGCAGCTTTCTTGGTCATTTTTCAGTTGCTAGCCCGTGGATTTCTAGAATTATTGAATCCATTTTACAACTTGCCAATGTGGGATTTGGAGAGGATGTGGTGGAGAGGCTAGGGAGAGAGCCTATCTGTTCTAATGCACTGGCAGTTTTGTGAGAGAAATTGATTTTGCTTATAGCAATTGCTTATGTTAAGCTACTGTAAAAAAATTTTTATTGCATGACATTTGAGTTTTTGGGATGACTCTAGACTAGGATTAAATCATCTGGCAGGAGTGTTTTCCTGAAAAGTTAACACTTTTTTTTGGGAATGGCCACACTCCTTTATAGATTACAATGTTTATTTTAAACTTGCTAATGACATCTTACATGCAAAAGCTGCTCTAGATGATCATTTTTGTCAATTTATGGAAAACCACATTTGTAGCTGTTTTTAAAAATCGTTATTTAGGAACAGGAGTATGCCATTGAGCCTCTTTCACCATTCAGTTAGATCATGATTGATCTATATGTTGACTGCATCTACCTGCCTTGGTTTTAATATCATTACCTAACAAAAAACTATCGATCTAAGTTTGAAAATTTTCAACTGACCTAGCCTATTAGCGGCACAAACCTGATATTACTGAGAATGTTCTTATGGTCCAAATGTTTAACACACTTGCTTCAAAATGCTTTCTCTGCTTTCTTAACAGAGATATAAACTAATTTCAAAAAAAGCAGACTGGTGGCTTTGTTAAAAGAGAATTTGATGCAGACGTGTTAAACATTCATACAAAACCAACGGTCCTAGTAAATTCTAGGCTATAGTCTGCGTCTTTGAAAGGGTTAATGGATTTTATACTTGAATGAGCTTTTGAAAATTACCATATGCTCTTGTATTTCTTATTCCACTTTTAAAATGAGACCAGCTTTTCTGACACATTTTTCTGAAAGTAATTTTTCAAAGCTAGAAGTTAAACTTTGTGTTTAAACTATAAATACAATAGAGCTGCACCATAACTAAGTTAAAAGCTATTAAGTAGAATTGCTAAAAATAGTCTACATTTACAATATTTATTTGGTTAGCAGTGACTTGAAGCAATATTAAGTGGTCTTTTTTAAAATAGATTCCACATTTAATGAAACTGATCTAGATTTACTTTTTCCATTGAACAAGAGTCTGACTAAAAAATGAAGCAATAATCAAATGATAAATTTTGTTTGTTTTTCATAAAACTCTGGAAGTAACACCTACAGCCAAATAGAACTTGACCACAACAATAGCCCTGTACACAAAAGTGAGTGAGCGAGAGATGAGGTTTTCTGATTTTCAATCCCATTCAGACTGGTTTGTTCACAAAAGGTGGGATTGAGGGCGCAGGTTTATCAGTTATTGGGGATTGCCAAGCACAGTAATCCATTCAGTGCTCAATCCTTCCAAATTTTCACAGAATGCAATTGTAACGCTGTTTGTGTTTTCCAAGACCTGGGTCTAGTTCATTCAAGTGATGTACAGAATTATCCAAGTGCACAGCTTGCAGTTTGTTGAACAGATCTCAAATCTGAAAAAAGGAAGAGAAATTCTGCTGGTGATTCCACTGAGCCAAATGGACAGAACTGCTAGGTGGAAATAAAGTTAGCAATAAAGATGTAAAAGGTGTGTTTTTCTATTAAAGGTGACTTAGAAATGCAGGATCATGGAGAAAAAATGTAATGGATGAACTGGAGCACCTGTACAGAATAATACATCTGGAATGATAAAAGCTAATAACAAAAACATTTCTTCTCTGAAATGCATGACCAGAATGTTGTGTATTTTACATTGCAATTTGTATTACAGCTAAAGGCCCTTGTTAGTGTAAAAGATGATGAGCATTAACTACAGTATTGGCAGAGTAGTAAAACAGCTTCTCTGTGCATCATTATACTGACAGAGCTTCAGTTAAGTCATAATACTTTCACAGGCCTCTGAGGGTTACTGATTTGTGTTTTTTACATTGGAAAGTCAACCAGTGGTCTTAGTAGACTCACTGACATGAAGGCAGTTAATTCAATTTCAATTCACATTGTTTAAACTAATAAGATGTGTTGATGCAGAAGCAGAAGATCATTCCTTTTTAACACTCTAAACTTTCTAGTTTGGCTTGCCTGATGCTTATTTTATGATTTGTGTGGTTAGTAAAAAGTAAAACTGATTTGAAGGAGATTTGTACCCTCCAAAAAAAATTGCCAAATGAACATAACTAATAGATGAAAAAAAAGCTAGCAATTAAAACCCCAGAAGTCCTGCATTTCAGTTCAAAACAACTTAGAAATACAGAACTGGAAGACTGGTGGAGAATAATGCATCTGGAATGGTCAGAACAAATAAAATATTCCTGATCTAAAATGCATTAATTAGTTTGAGAGGCAAGTATGAAGAGGTAGATTTTGTTTAATATGAACTGATGTATTTGAAACTGAGTACCTTCATGCTTATTGATCTATTTCTCTTACTTGGAAATTTATTTGGACGTTTTTGTGACGGTTAACAAATGTGCGGATGTTGAAATGTGGCATTGGGATGGCAGAGGCTGCAGAACAGTCTCTGTTGACTTGACTGCTCTAGAAGGATGTTACTGTTTACAATTTCTAACTTCAATTGAGTTAAAATGATGGCGCCACTTAATTCTTTTTCAAAAAACAAAAAGTTTTGAGTGAGTAGATGGGGAGACTGCTTTCACTGACACTAGACAGAGGATACAGATTTAAGTTAATAGGCAAAAATGACTGAGATTTTTTTAAATCAATGAGTTGTTACAGTCAGGAACACATTGCCTAAAAGAGTGGTGGAAGCAGAGTCAATAGTAACTTTCAAAATGGGATTAGAGATGTACTTTGAAAGGAAAAATATGGAGGGCTATGGGGAGCTAGCAGGGGAGTAGGACTAATCAGCAGTAGCTCTTTCAGAGAGCTCGTACAGCCACAAAGGGCTGAATAGCCACTTTCTGGTACTGTATGATTCTGAAAGACTGTACATTGCAATAAGACTTTTGAACTTATGCCGAAATACAGCAGACTCTCGATATGATGTACTATTTGGGAAGCAACCAAGTAACATATGCACTGTGAGAGAATTACATTGAGGGTGCATATTATACAAGTTATCTCTGGGGTGAACATCACTTTGATATTTATGTTAAGACCTGGTCATACAATTTGGATTTTGAGATTGATTTATTTTTGAAAAGGTAGGCAACCTGACCCAGCCACATATGTCTGTTTGCTGTGTCATGGTTCCCAGCATGTATTGTAACCTGTTAAGTACTAAAACCCCTTGAGAAAGTGTTTCATTATCTCGCCTCTTACAGAACATTGTAGGATATTAATTTTCAGCAACATCAATACTGTATTCCTCCTTTGTTTATCAGCAGTATGAACTCTGCTTTCTTTTTAATGTGATTGTGTCTTCTCATCACTTTTACAACAGTAATCAGTGACAGCATTCTTTCATTTTAACCATTGTAGAGTTTAAAAAGAGAAAAAAAAATGTTATTGAGATGTGTAAAATTTAGAATGTTTTCTTGGGTCATTATTCAGTGTAGAGTAGATGCAGCAATAATTTAGCTTCTCTGCCAATGCTGAATAAACACCACTACACTGCAGGGTTTGCTAACAGGTTAATTATGACTCAATTTAATTTGGATCAAAAGATTGTGATTTTAATATATTTTTTAAATTTAAAAGTCACTGCCTAGAAAATAGTTAATTTATGTATCTGGCATGATGGCATTAGTGATTTGTAACATTTGTAAAGGAAAGTACAGTGCATTCTTTCTACAGTCTGTTCTTGAGAGTTTGCTATGAGTTTGTTATGGAGACTATTTTAAGATTTCTCTTTGTGAATATATATATATATATATATATATTATATATATTATATACTGCTTTGACGACAGTCCATTCCTTGTACTTTAATGTGCATGGAAAGCTGATTTATAAAAGTTACCAGGCACCTGGAGTCTGGAACTGAGAAATCCTTATTTCTATATTAGTGATTTCACAGTAATTCAACAATATCCCCTCACGGTTTACAAGTGTTACAAATATAATACTGAATGCTTCCTGTATAATGCAGGGTTTTGTTTGCACTGGTGAAGCTGGCTATAACTCACCCAGGACTTAGTTTCTCTTGAGTTTGTACGCTCAGCCTTGCCTGTGGCGATAAAAGTTGTATGACATGGAAAGACACATGATATCCTCTGTCTAACTCGTGAACAATGAGAACACAGTTTCTGTGGCCATTGTTTGGGTGGAATTTAAAATGGTCGCAAAACACTTTGTGTGACGGTGAGTGCGGTCTGACAATTAATCCACTTGTATCACACTGTTGTGGTCTTTCAAAAAATATTTTTCCCTGTAGTGTCAACTTTGGAATTGACTGAAGTCAGTAACAAAGAAATAAAACAATAAAGGTTCGACTTTGTGAGTTGGTATCATTTTTCAAAAATTGTGTGTGGTAAATGTCTTATTTTTTTTCTCCATGCAAAAGACTTTTTCACCTTGTGTACTAGATTTTTAAAAAAATGTGTTTTAATGTGGGTCTGGCAGGCTTGCCTGCTTTAAGGCTGTGGGGCAGACCTGCACAATAGTGAAAAAAAAAATCCCCATTAAAGTAGTTTTTGGGCTGATTGCTGTCCATCTGGTGCTTTTTTTAAACCAACCTGAAGTAAGAATTCTGAAAAAGATCCAAAATGTAATCTTTGTAATTTTTTGTGTTGGGAATATACTTCAGAATTTTACAGAAACCTGACTCATTGCCCAGTTGTAAATCACAAAGATGTCCAATTTTTACTTGGGGTTTTTTTTTTACTTGTTCAGAGTCTTATCAAACCATCCATCAACTGTAGAATTATGGATAGCTGGGAGTGATTACAAGGCAATAATCTGATTTGTGCAGTTTAAATGCATCCTATTGTAAAAGAGTGAGATTGGATCATATTCTCAAAATCTTTTCCTGGTATTTTTATAATGTATACGGTATTCATTTGGACGTGAGGGGAGTGGGTGACATTCAGTTTTTGATCACTTACTGTACTTGTGAATTGGAATGATGCTCATGCAGTATGTCATTTTGGCTCAGTTGCTATAACTCTTTCTACAGCTCTTGCGTTTAAGTTCTGCTGCAGCACTTGAACATGCCATCCAAGCTCATGTATGTCGATGTTGCTGGCAAGGTTGACATTCATTGCCCATTGCTAGTTACCCTGATACACTGGTAGTTAACCTTCTTGATATGCTGGTAGTGGTTTGACACAACTGAGTATTTTGCTAGGCCACCTCAGAAGGCAGTTGAGATTTAGCCACATTTGTTTGGGGCCAGGATCACCTGTAGGATGGCAGGTGTCCTTCCCTAAAGGGCACTAGTGAAACAGTCGGGTTGTTGCAACAGTCCGATAGCTTCGTGGCCACTTTTACTGACGCCAAAATTTTATTACCAGATTAAATAAAAGGAAATTGAATTCAAATCTCAAACTACTGTGGTGGGATTTGAACTCTGTTCTCTGGACTATTGGTCCAAGTCTATTAGTTCAGCCACATAACCGCAACACTACCATACCTCGTGGTGCATTGTCAATGATGCAGCCAATCCCTTTGCTCTATCATTGGCAGCTGCACCTTCAGCATTCTGGTTCTGAGCTCTTGAATTTTCTCCTTAAACTCTCCACCAATCTCTTCCCCTGAGACCATCTTTAAAACTCACCCCTTTGGCCAGGTTTTGTCATCTGTCCTAACGTTTTCTCCTTTCGCTTGGTGTCAGTTTTCATCGAATTGTCTGCTATGGGACATTACCCTTTGTTAAAAGCGCTATATAAATGCATGTCGTCATTGTTGTTGTTGTTTTGAAAAGACCAGTCAGCCTGTTCAGGTGATTACATCTTATAGCACTCGTTGAAAAAGAGCAGGGAACTCTCGATGTCCTGGGCACTACCACCAAAAATGATTTGTGGTTTGTGAGACCCGCCTGCTTACAAATTGATTGTTTTATATTTGCCTGCTGAACAACAGCAATTACTTTAATTCATCGTATGCGAAGATCTTTTGAGATGCCCTTTGGATGTAATGAGGGGCTTTATAAATGCTGAACGATTAACTGAGAAATCCTGTGGCTACAGTCAGAGTTTGTAGCTGGGGGACAGTATCAGAATGGATAGCAACAGGCCACAAAACAGAAAACATAGGGCTGGATTTTGATTACCGAAGGTACTGAGATATCTTGACTTGCCAGACCCACCTCGGTAAAAAGTACCCCCAAACATTCCAGAGTGTGTTGGGGGTGGGGGTGTGGGGGGGAATAAGGGTGTGGATGCCGGATCGTGTTGGGCCTGCTGACCTGGAAAAAGAGTTCAGGCAGCCATAGGGATGGGCGGGTGCTGAGGCAGGCTGATTGAAAGGCCTGCCTTTGTTCTCTGGGGCTTTGTCCCAGCTGTTTTAGAAGTTGTTTGGCCCTCTAGCCCTTACCTTCACACCCCTCATGGCCCTCGATGTCAACCTGATGCCAACTCATGCCCCCCCCCGATCCCCATGGCCCCTCATCTTATCCCCATCATGCCTGCTCCATAGCTGCTCACCCAGTATCCACCATGGGCAGACCTTAGCAGCCATATGCAGATGAGAAAAAAGTATAAACCTCTACTAATCTAACACAGCTCTCACTCCTACTCACTTGATAGTGAAAAAGGCTCCCATTCATAAAGCCCATCGAAAGCTTAAATTTCCTTAAGTGGTTAACCTCTTATAAAAAGAAACAAACTTCTATTCAGACCCCACATCAAAGACAGCTAATCCTTTAATCTACCCTTTAAACAGTTGATCAAATTGTAAACTCAGAACCCCCTGCTGAGATAATTGTAGCTTTTGAAACTCGGCAATATTTGCATAATAATAGCTGTTGGGGAAATGTCCACAAAGAGCTTTATTGAAACTGCATGGCCAGATGCTAATGTTTTTTTGTAACCTATGCCTGTCAATCAAAGCAGTCCAACAGAGGTTTTTTTTAAACTCTGACAACCGCAGCAGCCTGTTTCTTTTTTTTAAAGTTTAAAAGCAGGGCATTTAAAAAACTTCAGATCACGCCAGTTATATAACCTTATCCAGCCCTCAAGAGTATTTATGGCTGCTCCTTCTATTCATGACTCCCACACTGCAGTTTTAGGTCTTTGCAACAGCCCAATAAGGCCTGTTTGCATTCAACACTGAGTTCTAACAGACCTGCTGAGTTCAAATTTCCCTCCTGTGTGAATCATGCCCTGTGCCTTTCCCCTAATAGTAAAAATGGGATCTATCGGAAATGGGGGCAAGACTTCAGCATTCGGGTCCTCGGAGTCTTCCCGACTCTGTGAAAGTCTGGCCCGTAATTTAAGGATTAATGGTAGCAGTTGGTGCTGGGACCATTGTTGTTCACCATTTACATAAATGATTTGGACTCTGGAACCGAAAGCCTAAAATTAGTATCTGTAGATGACATGAAATTGGGGGATATATACTGAGGGAGGCTGCTACAAAATCCAAGAAGATGTTAAAAAACTTGCAAAATGGGCGTGTATTGGCAGATCAGTTTCAGTGCCTGTACATGAAAAGTGGTACATTTTGGTAGGACTACTAAGAAGGCCACATATTGCTTGCAAAATAAGAGTTTAAATGAGATATATGGGGTACAGACCCGTAAATTATTAAAGTAGCAATGCAGGTTAACGAATCCATAAGTGCAAACAGCACTGGAAATTCATTTTTAGAGAAAGTTTTAAAGACTAACTGTTGAAATCTCCACTGCTGTAGTAGTCCCTCACAGTAATATTGTATGATGTGCAGCAGCCTAATGTGATTTGTCTGTGGCCCCTTCATTAATGAAGACACCAAATAAAATAACTCTCTATAACAAGTCCCTTGCTATTTTGTGCTTTTTAAAAAATATATGGCTCCGAGGAAGGGTATGAGGCATTTTATTAGCATAAATGAAATACGCACATTGCAGACACATGCTCTTTTCATGAGATGTAACAATGCAAGCTGCATTTAAAATGCCTGCAGATGAATGGGAGTGAAATTCAAACGATGTGCATTGTTAGAAAATCAATAATTGAAACTATAAAGGGTTTGAAAATAAAAAATAGGCTTTACATTATCCAACAGCTGGGCCAGATGTGTCAAGTGGATGGTTTAAATCATTTTTGCTACTTTGGTACCTATTCCGCGCACAGTATCTGGTATTGATTGTGCGACACAGGGTGCAGCAGTACATGAATTATATGCTTCATTTCATTGCGAAGAAAAATGTGCAAGTTGCTTGGTGCTTTAATCTGGTTGTACTTGATGCACGATCTGATCAAACTATTGAAGTGCTCTCCCTCACCTTGTGTGAGTGAAATCTCTGTTCCGTGGAAGAAGGTTCCTTCCTTTTCCTTAGTTAGTGAGCTGTACTATTGTTTAAATGTACTGTCACTTTTTTATGGATTACCTTCATCATGTTCCTGAATCCTGTACATTAGGCAAATAGTTAAATCTGTCATTGTGAAGAAAACGTACACTTTTTCAAATGCTGTGACAGCACATTCTTCGTCAAGCTGACTGATGTATCTGCGGAGCATTGCCCTAAATGTGTATAAAAAGTATTTGAAGTAAGATTTGGCAGGGTATGCAAGAATTGTATCGCTGCCAAATCTTTTTTTTGCTTTAGTGTTACTCTGTTCTATGACAAATTACAGATGGATTATTGGCTCAGGTTCCATACAGTTCCTTTCTGTCCCTTCTCCCCCCCCCTGCTTTTACCATTATTTTTTCCAGCAGAACTGCAGCTGATGGTTATGAACATAGAAGGTGTATTATGTTTCATTGTCAATTACAGTTTGGTGCTGTGAGGTTTACTCTGACCCAGCAACTCCTCTTGTTGGTAATAATTCAATGCAGTTGCTACTGGTTTGGTAAGTCCTGCAGTGCCTGGACCTTCAGAGGCTCTGAAGCACAGAAAGGCTGACAGCTAAACTTGTAACACTAAGCTTACTTTTACCAAGTTGTATTTATTGTTGATTCTAATTAACTTTCCTGAACTGAAAAATTCACTTCTTTCAAAGTAATTTGTCTTGCAATAGCTTTTTCAGAACCATTTATCATCTTGCCCGTGTTGATTAAAGGGTTTTTAAATTTTATTCCTTAAAACGCTTCTTGATAGTCATGTTTGGATATCATCCAGTCTGGTTCAAAGATCTGATATGTGTTCAGAACCACAATTGTCATAATTGATGAGCTAAGATTCTTTTGCAAAGTTGTTTGTGTGCAATGCAATGCATTGCATTGTGAATCCTGCTTTAATAAATAATCAAGTAACTTGTCGATAGTTAAGTTCATTTGCAAAAAAGGTTTTGGTAACTTTGCAGTGCTATATGCAAGTGTTGCTCAACCTATTTCTTGTCTGCTGTTTCTTTAGGACTTTGGCTTCTCTTTGCTGTCACTAATGGAATCATGTTTATAGGATGGTTAGAATTTGAAAAATTGAAACCATAGCCTGAGTTGCGAAAGACACAAAGTGTTGTGTGTTATGAGTACAATCCTTCAGTTCCTCATGTGAGGGGTGGGGGGTCGGAATTAAATGCAGAAACCATCACCATCTATATAAGCATCATTCATGAAAGGAGCTGTTTTGTCCAACTGCTGTGCCCAATAAGAATTGGCCAATGAAAACAACAATTTCTCAATGCTTGACGACCACTTTCAGCACCTCTCCTGTTTTTCATAAAGGGTGGTGCTTCTGCTGAAAAAGGATGCACTTATGGAATGCTGTACAATTGCTACTAATATCAGCGGTTCAAACCCTATATGTTAGGTGTGCCCTAAACCTGAGCACAATAGAGTATAACATGGAATGGCAGTTTACAAAACAGAGTACTGATTTAACAGGCATTTGCGAAATGTTCCTTAACGACTACTGACCATAATTCTGTATTTGAAGCTGCCTTTTTTTTTTTAACTGCATATAATGGGATTCTGTATATATTTTTCATAGCCTCATTAGCGGATTATGTAAGCCCATTGTTCCGGGTGAAATGGATTGCACACAATATTTGTCTTCTCAATCGCCTGATACAAATAATAAAATATGTGCAAGAGTTGTTCTTTTTGTGTGTGAAACCTTCATTGGTTTAAAAAAAGCAGTATGTACTTGAATCTCATTCAATTGGCAACATTTGTCCATAGTGTGTGTGTGTCAAAATTTGTGTCAACATATGTATGCCTAGACTATACATTAAAAATCTGCATACACTTTCTTCTGTCAGTGCCTTTGTCACACTTTTTTATGTCAACTTTTTTTCTGTCGTAAATTCTTGATTCCCTTTTTATCATGGGCTTTGCTTATGCAGACTTCTCACTGTTCCTGCTGCATCTGGACACGGTTTCCAGTAATGAGTCAAATTAAAAAAAAAACAACTACCTTGTTTTTCTTAGTGACCGAAATTCCTAGTGACCAAAATGAAGGTTTAAGTTACATATTTCAGAGCAAGGTAATTTAAGTTATCCATTGAATTGTCATTTGTAGCTTTTAATACCCTCATATGATTGAAGGAAATGCGACTTTTCCCAAAAGCTTGGACTTAACTTGATATTTTTGCCCAGAACTGAAATGCTTTAAGCTAGATTTGTGCACTCTGAGCGTATGTAATTTCCATCCAGCTGTATCAACAACAACTTGTATTTATATAGAGCTTTTAATATCATAAAACATCCTAAATTGCTAATATTCTTCTTAAGCTTCTAGTGCTTTCTTCCCAGTAGTTTTTCTTAATATAATTTTGAAAAAGAGTTCATATTTTGAATTTTTACTGAGGTGAAATATGATTTTATTTTAAACGGTAATAAATGTATGTGATAGGATAGAGATAAATGACACTATTTATTATATAAAATAAAAGCAAAATACTGCAGATGCTGGAAATCTGAAACAAAAACAGGAAAAGCTGGAAAAACTCAGCAGGCCTAACAGCATCTGTGGAGAGAAAAACAGAGTTAATGTTTCGAGTCCGCATGACTCTTCAGAGAATATTTATTATATGTCTGCTATAACTTTTGTTTTGTGTTCCATAAAATTCAAAATGTATTAAGCTTAGGGAGAGTCAGAGACCGGAATTAGGAGGGGGAAAGAGAGCTTTCCCATAAATTTTAACACACATATTTGACCTGTTGTGTTGTAATTCAGTATAAGTTAATATTTTACATCCCACTCGCAAGTTTTCTTCCATGAATTCTGTGCTCTTTCTCACCAGTAGTGTATCTGCCGAGTTGTGTCATTCCTGCTGTGTGGGTGGCAAACTGCCTCGTCTTGCATGCAATAAAACAGTGCCACATCTTTCACTTTTCCATTGTTGTTTTCCTTCAACTGCTTGATCTATCCCTTTTTTTGTTAGGATTATCCTTGTCCATGGTGCAGTCTTTCCTTGGCTGTTGACCAGTTTGCCATTTTGAACCTCAACTGGTTGGCCCATTCTTAGTCTCTGCTGCACCCTTATCAGTTGCAAATCACTCTTGGCTCGTATTGCTCATCCTATCAGCCACTTGCCATGCTCCGCTTTGTGTACGACCATCAGCCCCTTCTTTGGCTTTGTAGGCCATTATTTCTCAGCAGCGTTCCCATGCTAACTGACAGCTGCTAGTTCAGCCCATTCATCTATGGGATGGTGGTCATGGGGGAGCAGGGTCAAAAGGCTTTGTAAGTGTTTTTAACTCTAACTGCTACAATGTGGAGAAGCCTTGACAACTTTCAAAATCGTGATTCTGTAGAGTGGGGCTGGGGGTTCTGAAGGTTTTGTTTTTATTCTTCTAACTATAGTGGACAGGGGCTGTAAGGGGGAGCTTTTTGTATTTACTTTACCTATTGCAGAGGCCAAGGTCCAACCATTTCTCATTGTCCTTCCCCTTTTTTTTATCTCCTGCCACCTCCTTCTCTTCCCATTCGTTTTCACTCCCCTCTTTATCTCTCCTATCTGCTTTCTCCCCTCTTCATAATGTTTCAGTAATGGGGCAGGGTGAGAGGAGGTAAAATCAGTTCAGTAATCTTAATTTTGATGACTCTTGCGTCGTGTGTTTGAGGTCTACATGGGGTTCTTCAGGGTTTGTCTGCTATCCTTAAGTAAGTTACTCAAGACTGTAGCTCGTTAAAACCTTCATTTATTTACAGCTCTATGTACATCTCAGGAGCTCTGGATGAGGTTGGTCTTCACCTCCCTCTATATCTGTTACTTGTTATATGTCATTACATCATAGTTACATCAGCTTCATATGCTTTTGATGTTAACCCTCTAGCATAAATCTCCACCTGCCCCACCCCCATCTTTATCCCATCTATATTCATGTGCTCCTTTACTCTGCAATAACTGTTCAGCAACCTTGTCGGGAATTACAGATGTGGACACTGAGGGAGAATAGGGTTTGGCTGTAATGCTATTCATGCCAGATTGCAGGTACAGTTAAGGCTCTCGCAAAATAATGGTCATTTGGATGAAATATTGGAGGCTGCTTTTTGCCTGTGCCTCAGCCAAAAATGAGCACATTGTGAGACGCGGAGGAAACAGATGAGGAAAAAGGAAGGGCAATAAACAACAAAATATCTCAAAAGAAATCCTATAATATTGTATTGTATTATGACAGCTGACAGCTCATTTTTTAAAAAAAAAGTCAAGTCTTTTCCAACCTCTAACTGATGTTATGAAACCCAATCCTAAGCTTTTGGTGAAAAGTTCAACTGCCATGCCAAAAATAGGAACAGGAGTAGGCCATTCAGCGCCTCAAGCCTGTGCTACTATTCGGTGAACTCATGGCTGTCTAGATTCTAACTCCTTTATCTACCTTGGCTCCATATCCAATAAAACCCTTAGTCGGCAAAAATCGATCTATCTCAGATTTAACATAATTAATTGAGCTAGCATCTACTGCTTAATGGGGGAGAGAGAGTTCTGCAATTTTGCCACCATTACCAATATATCCTTTCTAAGGTGTGCTGTCCAGAGCTCTCCCTTAATGTGACAACAGTCGAATTCAAATAGGCAGAAAGGTGCTGGCCTTATTTTGTGGAATAATAAACACTTTCTGCAAGTAATTTGTGTGAAATTGATTTGTTTTGTATCTTTAATGTTCTATTTGCAACCTGTTTTAAAATAACTTTTGCACCATGAAGAGGCAACAGGACATTTGACTCAATTTGGTGGTACACCTGATAATTACATCTTGATCAGTAACTCATCATCTGGATGGTGGAAGAAGCTATGATACGAATGCCCATTAAGGCAGGGATTTCAGCCTGCCCTGCACACTAATATGTTGTGTTACCAATCACCACCCTGGTGCTTAAAAAAAGATGATCTCTTACTCTTATTATGACAGCTGTTACGGTGCGCAATTATAATATTACAATTTTTTTTAGAAAAATTGTTTTAGAGGCTATATTTTTTTTAAAAACCCTTGGACTGAGTTTAAAGGCTGCGTTTCAAAATGGCTCCAAACTATCAGACTGAATTGTGGATTTCAGACTCTTCCGAGAGGACAAAAGGCAATACTTAATTTAATAATTGTTCACTATGGTCTCGTCCAGGAGATAACGAAGTTTGCTTGATGCCTCATTGTAAGAATGTCATTTGTGCTTTGGTTAGAACCAAAGCTAAGAACCGGACATGGGAGAAGGGTTGTTTGAACCGTTGATGCCTTATTTGGAAGATGACTTGGCATTTTGTACAGGTCACATGATAACAATGGCCATCTTAGCTTACCTGTATAAAGCAATGGAAAGGCAGGAAGCTGCAGATCCACAGAGAATCATCTTGAAGAAGCTTCAACCCAGGGAGTGACAGGCAAAGGCATCTAAGAATAGCTACTGGTCTGCTGGTTAAAGTGACCAGGCATCTAAAAGTGCCAGGTCTGCAGAACAGAAGTAAGGAATCTTCTCTCTTTTTAAAGCCTGATTCCGCCTACTGAACTCACCTGTTCAAACAACCTTTGGCAATTCAACAGTGGAAGCCATCGCAGCTGCAGAGAAAACTTTACAACCTCAAGACCGTCACTTCTCGACTTCAAAACATCAGTCCTGCACGGAATATGGACTAATCTTGATTTATGTTTATAAGTATCTGTAATTAATCTTTGTGTGTATGTGTGTGTGAGTGGTATCATTTTCCTTCAGTAACCTCCAGAGTAAGAGTGTAGAAATAAACTAACCTTTTCTTTTTAAGTAATAAAGGTTTTGCTGCTGGGTTATTTTAAATTGAATTTCTCACTCCATGGGCAAGAAAATACACGCATACACATACAAATACATTGCTTACGGGTGACTTTAGGGAAACTGCTTCAAGCGTCCGTGTCACAACAATATTTGGACCGTTTATATATAGATTCCAGGTTACGTATTGTATTTGAACAGAGACCAAAAAGAGTCATTTGTTCCATCTGCAAAGCCTTAAGATATATGGTAATGATAGATCAGGATCTGGAGGATAGCTTTATGTTCCAATCTGATGACGACTCTGATGATGAGTTTGAAGCTTTTGGGACCATTTTCAGTCAGAAATGCTGAGTAAATGCATAATTTAATTGACCTCCCCCTCCACCAACAATCTCCATCAATCACAATCATATCTAACTTTCATTGCTTCACATTATTCTCTCACATTTAGCACTGCTGCAAGTCTCACTCCCAGATCTTACAAATTGCACACACTGCCAGCACTTCATTTCTGAAAGCCATATTAACCAAATAATTTGCATCACACTCACTGACACACTTGCCCCTCTGTTGCAGGACAAAGTGGCATATAACCAGAGATAGCAACATCTAACTAATGGGGGACAGGCACGGTTGTATGAGGAGATGGCACTTGCCATCATGGGAATGTCTATGACTCAGATTAATATCAGCGCTGAAGCCATCAAAGTTGATATCTTTCCACCTAAACCTTCTCTCATCGCACATCCCCCCCAACATCCAATCACACAATCTCTTCTGATTTACAACCTACAGGTGGTGAATCTCTTCCTTCCCTCTCCCTTTCCTCACCGCGACCCTACCCTTGTGCCTTTTTACTTTCAGGTGCCAAAGAACTGCCATCTGACCAGACTGATAGAAGAGAAAGAGATGGAAGAGCAGGAAGATGGTAATGAAGAAGAAACACTGCCACTCACTCTGACACTGTACGTACTTTAGAGGCTGGCTTAAAGGCAGAATCTGCACATGATGAGACAGCGGGCATCAGTTGCCTGTTACCGCTGCAGAGGGCAAGAGTAATGCAGGTGCTAGAGGTGCTAGCTTGCAAAGGATGAGGCTGCACATGATTTCTGCTGCAGAGGACTTGAATGAGGACTTTGATGGGGAAGCCTACAGAAGAAGATGGGCATTTACACTGAAATGCTCAGTGCATTTCTGATGGGACAGCCCATCCTTTGCAATGTGGAATTGGTGGGCAACTCCCTTAGCACATTTGAGGACTCTGCCATAATGTGCTGTCTGATGGTCGATGTCTCAGTTTCCATTGCAGCACAAGCAGATGCCAACCAATGCCTGAGTGCTGCTGTGGCACCTCAAACTGAAGCCTGGCAAGATCATGCAACCTCAGACTGTTGCCACACTGCTGAATGGGACTTGGCGGGGTGTCACCGCTATTCAGCAAACTGTCCTCTAATGGATTAATCAGATTGCTGAGATGCCCCCCTGGGGGATGGCGGTGGTTCAGAGGAACATGAACCTGTTCTCTCAGGATCACAGCATTCATGCTTCCATCACTGCAACTCTGCCAGTGCCTTTGCTACTGCCTCTCAGCTAGCCAGCCCAGACTGCCACCACTCTTGGCGGGATGGCGTAGTCCAAAGCTGGGCTTTCGTGGGCCAGAACTGCTTGAGGATGTCCTGCAAGGCCCATCTGCAGTCTCCCCCAGTGAAAGTCAGCAGCCTTACACCAGTCATGCTGCAGCCACTGGGGTAAGACTGCATAGGAGTATTAAGCCAGGCAAAGGCATGTGGATGACAGGCATGAAGGGAAGGGAGAAGAGTCATTAGTTGACATTTGTATGCACTGTGACATGATTTGATTTATAAATTTGTTTCAAAATGTCTATTTTGTGGTGACTTTTTAGCTTTGTGGCCAAGTGAATGCTGTGATGGGCAGTATGGGCAGTATAAGAGGTAAAGTTGAGGTTGTGTTTACTAGATGGGTTGCACCCAGACAAAATGGGACTGTGTTGGTTATCTCTTCCTTTTTCCTCAGCAGCTCACCATACAACTGGGGGCAAGGGTTATGCCGTCACGATGGCAAGGTTGTGCAACACCACAAATCTTGACGTGTGCTGCTGAGTACGGCAAGGCTCCTCCAGTGTGGTCCAGGCAGCAGCAGCTTTGATTAGGCCCCCCCAATGGTCTGCATGATTACATTCCTTGTGGTAGTATGGATTTTGTTATATTCCCGCTGCTTGTGCATGTGTGGGATGTGCATTGGATTCATGAGCAATGCGGTCAATGGATAACTCTTGTTGCCCAATAGCCATCCTCTGGTTTATCATGGTAGCTCAAATGTAGATGACACAGCAGGCGGCCACAGAAAGAAGGCTGCATGAATATTACAGGATACTGGGCATTGACTTGCAAGATACGTTGTGTATGATCACACACCAGCTGGACATTGAGGGAACGGGAATCCCTTTTGTTTCTGATACATCTCAGGATTGACATGTAGTGCCCACAAAACGATGTAGTGATTGGCACACTGCGCCATGGGAAAGCCTGCAATCCTTACAAAGTAGTCTGCTCACTCCTCCTCCCCCTTCTCCTCTCTGGCAAGAGAGAATGAAATTTATTCAGCGGATTCAGAACAGAGTGCTAGTGACCATCCTTGTGCAATAGTGGAAAGCAAATTGTGGGATGCTGCAAATATCACCTACTCCAGCCTGGAAGAAGGCAGGTGCATAAAGGTTTTGGCCACCGTCGCTTCATGACCACTGGCAATGCCATTCTCACCCTGCTCTGATGCTGCAATTTTGACTGCAGCAGTGAGAAAATTTAAGTGAGGATGCCCTTCATGAACTGAAGATGCCTGACACACTGTTCCTTACTGAGGTTCAGGTAGAATAATTGCCCCCTGAATATGGCTTCCTTGCTGAGAGCCCACCCACCCCACCTCTTTCCTCTTCCAGCAGCTTGTCCTGCTGTCTGTTGCCTCTTCTCACTCTCCCAGCTACGCTGTTGTCCAAAGGGAATGCATAGGACTGCACCCATTTCAGGGAGCCAGAGTTTTGCACAGAATTTTTGAAGTCAGGACAAAGTCCGAAAGCATGTGTCACACCACTCTACATAGACCTCAGCAACTTTGAACAATTCTGGAAACCAACCAAGCACTTCTATGATCACTGCAGCAGCCAGTATAAAATCAATCAGCAACTAACCTGAAAGTAGTTGATGATCCCTTTGAATGGTGCTGGTGGTGGCCAGGGAAGGAGGTCCTCCTGCTGAGCACATGTTCAGCTGTGCAATGTTAAGAGATTGCGTTAGCTGATGCTTTAAGTTTCAAAATGGCTGAATGGTGTCTGGTCAGCGTTACGCGGTGATTGCTGCCATGATCTGCCTACTCTGCATTCTTCTGGTGCGCACACTAACACCCTCGCCAAAAATTTACAAATGTTGCAGAAGCCATTTTGGAGGCAAAAATGGCACTTGTGGCCTCAAAGAAAATGTGCCCTCAGGAGAATTTTGCACTCTTGTTTTTTTTTAATGTCACTAACATTTTAAAATGTAAGTTTTATTTTGAAAGATGTGAAACCATTTTAACATTTTTGGTTCTGGATTTTGAGTATTGTATCTCATGTTCTATTTACAACCCTGTCACAATCAGCCATTGACCAGGCCTCTTAATAAACAATCCATTGGCCAAAAGAGATTTTATATATTGTATAAAAATTTTGGAAGAATAATAATAAAAGTTATAAACTGTATTAATGTAGATGTTTTTCTTTTTTGGCTAAAGCTGCTGTTTTATAGTGAGTTAGTTCAAGTATTTGTTATATGATGTTGAACTGTGGGTTTGAAAGTGTGTAAATCATGTCGATGTTGCAGTATATTTTGCACACACTTCTGATACAGACAATATGGTGATGACGGACTGTACTACTTTGGGGAGATTGGATGAATGCATGTTGCGAATGCGTGCTTCATTTACATCTTTGAACAACAATGAATTTTCCTTTTCAAATATTATTTCACAGTGACCTTTCTCTGCTGAATTTAAAGTTAAACAACTTGTGTGGGTTTTATGGATATATATGAGGTCTTGGCAGAGGGGTATTGATTGAGAATCCTGTCAAAATGACCACTTGTAATAACAATTTAACCTGTTTTTACTGGTGTTGCTGCTGTGCTAGCTGGAACAAATGTTGTTAGAGCACAAAATCCAATTCTCACTACAAAGGCAGATTCAGTATCCAATACTTGTCGCATAGCAGCGGTAGAGCTGTGCTAAAAGCCTTTTTTGTACTTCCAGCCAGATTACTTTATTATCAGAAAAAAAACACACAAAATGCTGTAAAGTGCCGGAAACACTCATCCGGTCAGTCAGGACCTGTGGAGACAACACATGGGTTAATGCTTCAGATATAATGCTTCATCAAAAAGTTCTGAGGAAGAGTTTACACCCGAAAAGTTAACTTGCCTGTCCTTTCTCCACAGATCCTGATTGATCTGCTGAGTGTTTCTGGCATTTTTTTGTTTTTCATTCAGTTTTGCAGCATCTGCAACTTTTTACTCTTTGACCTAATTTTCAAAGTGCTGTAAACCTGATCAAAGTAGTTAAAAGTGAGGAATGTAAATATGTATTTTATTTTTATATTGTATTTGTATTGAGAGGTGTTTGAATTAGCAAACCAGAATGGAATGATGGGCTTATTATGTAATTACTCCAAGACATTCCTTTTATTTATGCTGGTGACCAGCAACAACATTGTGAGATGGTACCTTGAGTTTTTTTTGTATAGCTTTGCTACTCATTCCTGCTGTTAACAAATAACTTGGGTGCAACCTTGCGCTGTCAAAATACTCTAGAAGTGCTTTGCCTCTAGTTTAACCGTTTTTCTTGTGGCTTGGTGGTTTGATCATTGGTAATGAATAACAATGAAGCTGCCAAAATCACCCTCAAAGGTTGTTCCGTACACTGGTGACCCATTGATGTCTGTTTGGAAAGCTTCTGAAGAATGTGAAGGTTTTTGGTACACCCTGTGCTCAGATTCCACCATGTGTTGGTCACTTGTAGAAATTTGGACACGAACACTGTCAGAAGTTGTCTGTCTGCAAACCAGAATGTTTGTTGAGATTTCAACATAGGAACAGGAGTAGATCATTCAGTTCCTCAAGCCTGTTGCACCATTCAGCTTGATCCTGGCTGATCTGTGTCTTAACTCTATTCACCTCCCTTAGAATCATTCGAATAGTTGTAGCACAGGAGGAGGCCATTTGGTCCATTGTATCTGACAGTTCTCTGCAAGAGCAATTTACATCATGCCATTCCCCTGCTTTTTCCCTAAAGCCCTATGAATTCTTCCTCTTCAGATATTGATCCAAATCTTTTTTTGAAAGCCATGATTTGAATCTGCCTCCGCCACACTCCTTCCCTCCTCCCAGTGTATTCCTGATGCTAATCATTTGCTGTGTAGACGAGCTCTTCCTCATGTCGCCATTGCTCCTTTGGTCAACCACCTTAAATCAGTGTCCTCTGGTTTTCAATCCTCCCACCAATGGGAATGCAGTTCCCCTATCCACTCTGTCTGGAACCCACATGATTTTTAATACTGCCTTGGTTCTATATCCCTTCATACCCTTCCCTAACAAAATTCTATCATGCCAGTTCTGAAATTTTCAATGAATCCAGCTTCAATAACGTTTTGGAGGAAGCGTGTCCTGATTTCCATGACCCTTTCTAAGAACGAATGCTTTCTAAAATCGCCCCTGAATGGTACCGTTCTTATTTAAAAGTTGTGCCCCTTTGCTGTGGACTCGGGCACCAACAAAGCAAGATAATATTTTACTCAACACAAATGGTCATATATGCATGTGTCTAATTACATTATCATGTACAACACCTTAGAAATCAATGCATTTGCCCCCTCCCCACAGAATCTTGCTCTGATAACCTGCTGCGCTCATGAATCAATCTTTAAAATAACTTCAAAAAGATCCCCCTCAAAGAAATCCTAATCTGGGCATTATGCTCTTAAGACTCGAAAGGGGGCTTTTTTAACCATTTAAAACATTTCTATTTGTGTGCTTATCACTTCTTAAATGTGTTGTGAAAGCTTTCTCCGTCATTGGGAAAGTTATCTGGGTGATCCCAAGGGTGGGATCTGAGCCTGAGCATGCAGACACTGGCCTCTGTTTAGATTTTCATTACACACTGAAGTGTAAAATTTACTCTCAATGCCACTGCCACAGAAAGAATGTTAGAAGGTAGAAGGCTTGGACAAAGCTTCGTATGCCCCTTCTCTCAAAAGCTGAGTGCAGTTTTGAAATTGATGGGATTTTACGTGTGACGATATGCAGTTGGATGTATTTAGGTTGAAACTTGAAATAATAAATATTAATAAATTCCTAGTGTTAAAAAAAAACAGCTACTTTGATCTGTAAATATGGTACTTGTATTTTTGGCATTCCACGTTTGGTGATATGTATGAATGCTTCTTTTCTTGCTCCTTTCTATTCTATAATTTCAAGCTTCAAAATCAAGAAGACTTGATTTAAGAAATGGCAGTTAAGACTATGCAACAAGCAAATATTTAAAAAAAAACACTGACCCAGCAGACTTAATCTGGTCCTTCTGCATCATGAACAAGTGACACCTTTGCATTAAGTTGCCGGGACTGCCATTCTTGTTTATCAACCCTCCCGAAGGGGATGTCAGCGTGAGAGTTAAGAGTGCAGCTACATCACTGCTTTGCTCCAGTGTTGAAGTGGAGCAGCATGTATGTGTTCCTGCACAGATATGCCAATCTTCACTCACCAGTGACAACATCTAACCTGTATCCTGTAATAGTAAACAGCTGGTGGAGCAATGTCTCTCTGCTGATACTAAAACAATTTGATGTTGCTTTGCATTAGTTATACACCTAAAGTTGATCTCCTGGCAAGCATTAAAATGGTAAGCTGTGTCAAGCTTGCAAACTTAATTCTTGTTTTATTGCACATTTTGATCTGAAGCAAAGCTAAAACTGCATCAACAAAAAATTTTGTAGTGAAAAGTCACTTTGATGAGTAACTATTAAGGCCATTTGATACCTGACCAGGCTGCTTTTGGGCAGTTGAACACAGCATAAGCTGCACCCTACCCTCACAGTAGTGCAATGCATAGTAAATGGCTTTAATCATTAATACTGATTTTGGAGAGCATGTGATATACTTTGAACACGGCTTGTAGTAATTGATTGTCCTTTTAAATTCTAAAATTGGGTACAAAACCCTCTGTGCATAAAATGAAGCATTGTGTAATTTGAAAAGGAGCCTGTTATCCTATATTACAGGATTGCGTGTAGATGAGCAGTTGTTCCCTGTGCGCAGCTACAAATGAACATCTGGATTTCATATTAATTCCATGTGTGAAAATGAGATCAGACCAAATAATGAGTAGAATCAATCAGACTGCAGAGGCTGAAAAAAAGTGAAATTTGTTAGACAACCCAAACTGGCAGCACCTTCAATGATTTTGACAGCATTTGACTAAATTTAGTCCCTGTTTGTCCCTTAACTGCTAGTTAATTCTAGCCTCCCTTTCCTGCACACATTTTCTTTTAATATGCCAGCAACACATTTATCAAATTGCTTTTTCTTGCAGACTGTAATTGTATTAGACAAACAACTGAGCTTGTGGTCTTTTATGCAGGAACGCATTACTTCTTTGTTCCATGCAGTTTTTCCTGAGCTTAGCCTTGGAGCAGTTTTATTGAAGAGACCTGTTTCTGGCTGGGCAATTGAACAGATGCTGATGAACGAAGGAGAAGCAGAATTAATTCTGAAGATTCCTGTGGTTGTAAACAGTAGTTCAGTTGAGTAATTACTCATTCTGAAATATGTGCTGATATGCTGCTGGAATTTGACTGACTGCTTTGAGATCATTTTCAGTGGAAGTGACTTATAACCTATCTTGACGAGATGTGTGGGGTCCACACGTTCCCCTTTTTAATGCATATAGTTTGCTAAAGAAACAACCTATATCTAAGTTCAAGAGCATCATCACCCAATGTTAATTTGGACATTGAAACGCTACACCTTTTTGTAATCTATTTCTGATTTGCAATACAGAAGCCATGATCCAATGTCACTGTTCACATTGTGCACATTGTGTACACTGGAGTCAAACAGAACTGCAGTCATAAAGGATTCACATCAACCAGTGGTTACAGAATATAAGTGACAGCCATTGCATAACTAATGTTGTGAGTGATACCAAGAGCTACGCAAGTCTTTGGTTATTAGTGAAACATAAATCACCTGGCACCTTGCTCATCCCCACTTTTAATTGTTCCACCATTGGTGACTGTGCCTTCATTGGCCTAGGCCTTAATTTCTGGAATTCCCTCCCTAAACCTCTGTGCCGTCTGCCTCTCTTCATTTAAGATGCCCCTTAAAACCTATATCTTTACCTGTTCTAATATCTTCTCAGTGTTAAATTTTGCTTTTTAATGCTTCTGTCAGGTTCCCATGAGATGTTTCATTGCCTTAAGGGTGCTATATAAATGCAGGTTGTTACATTTTCTCTATATACAATTAAATGTGCAATAAATTATTTATGCAAGTTTAAAAATTATTTTATCTTTTATCACTCCTTTTAGGTGAACTAGCTGTTCAGTTATTGAGTGCCTGTGGGATAAAGTTCGTTTTGCATCATTATGTTTGTGACTTGATTAATGTCGGTGTTGTTTTTTTCCCTTTGATTTTATCTCTTCCTCTCCTGAAGGTGGTGACCCGTGTTGGGGTACAGTTCTTTGGGTATTGGCAAGTCACCTGGACCATGATCAAATGGGCATTCTCTGAATCTGGACAATGGGCCTGGGATTGTTTTTGATGTGGACAAGGCACCATGCCAAGCTTGATCCTGTTAGGTTACAAAGTTAATGCATGTTTCTGGGAGAGGTTACTCGATAGTGATCTTTTTCTTTCCCTCTTCTTAGTCCGGGGGCACTGAGGCTAATCATGCCAACTCCACCACAATGCTAGAAGAGATCAGTTAACTCACTATAGACTAAATATCAACCCTGGGTCCTTGCCAATCTGCATGGCTCAGTATCTTGCGCCACACAGGACCCAATTACAGTTATTTTTATTACTTTTGCAGTTGTGCACACATGACACTGTTATAAAAGGTCTGGATGATTACTTGTGGGAAGTGTAAAAGCATCACTTTGGACCCTACATCTGTTAATATGTGGATTCATGTATTTAAGCTAGAATACTTACTGACTTGAGAAATGTGATCCTTTTGGGGGGGAAAACAATTAGGTTCCTGTGGCCTAAAGGCATGGTGTCAACTTCCACGCCACTACTTTGTTGGCATGTTATTTCCATAATTTTTGTTGTTTATGGGTCTCCTTTTAGTTTCCAGCTGAGGGCACCCAGCTCTACCTCACCCCCACCTCTCTCGACTCCTCTAAATGTCACCATGTTTATCCAGCATTCAGTACTGGACGAACTAATATTTCCTCCAATTAAATTTTGGGAAGACTGAAGCCACTGGTGCCTGCCACAAACTTCACTCCACCACCAATTTCATCTCTCTCCCAGCAAATTCTCTGATTCAGCCTCAGAGTGTTCGCATCCTCAGACCCATATTTGACCTCGAGATGAGCTTTCAATCACGCACCCATGCTACCACTAAGACCATCTGTTTCCACCTCTGTGACATTTCTGCCCCTGCTTCTGTTCTTCTGCTGCAGAAACCTTCACCTGTGCCTTTATTACCACCAGACTTGACTTCTAATGCACAAAATACTCCCAATGCTGGTATTCTAAAGCACTCCTGGCTGGCCTTCCACATTCTTACATCTGTAACTTGAGGCCATCTAAATCTCTGCTATCCCTGATCTAACTTGCACCAGATGCTGATCACCAATGACCCCTGTGCTTGCTGACCTATACTGAGTCCTGGTTAAACAACACTTGCGTTTTAACATTCTCATCCTTGTTTTCAAATCCCTCCATAGCCTGGCCCCATCTCATCTCTGTAATTTCCTCCAGCCCAACAACCCTCTGAGATATCTGTGCTCCTCCAATTCCAGCCTCTTGAGCATCCCCGAATTTAATCGTTCCACCGTTGGTGACTGCTTTCAGCTGCCTAGGCCTAAGCTCTAGAATTCCCGCCTAAACCTCTTTGCCTCTTTATCTCTCTTTCTTCCTTTGAAAGACTTCTTAAAACCTACCTTTTTGACCAAGCTTTTGATCTACCCTAATATCTCCTTATGTGGTGTCATATTTTGTTTTATAATACCTCTGTGAAGCGGCTTGGGAGATTTTATTATTTTTAAGCTGCTGTATAAATACAAGTTGTTGTTTCTGTAATCTTTTTCGTAATGTCTTCAATGCATTGTACATTACAGCTACTTACAGCTAAGTGTCAAAAGCTAACATAGGATTGTGTAACCTACCCAGTTATAGTATGTGAGTCTGATGACTGAGTCGCATTTGTAACTCAGTTGTTGCGTTGAGAACCCTACCTTGAGGATATTGTTGGCATTCTGGTCTGAAGGGAGGAAATATGTATTAATGCTGAGATTGTCAGTATGAAGTGTGGATTAATTTTGCATTGCAAAGTTCAGAAAAAAAATTAGAAATATGCTGTTGTTTATGTTTACCAGTATTGTGTGTGTTAATTCTATCCTTCACCCCCTAGCCAATTGCCCATCATTCTTAATTTCCCGATCGAATGCAGGTAGATAAACGAGGCACAGGGAAGTGGTAAAGAATCGGGATTGGGGGAGCGGGCTGCAGCCTAGACTCACTTCACTTGGAATTAGTCTCCCCTATCTTCCCCCCTTATGGGGCAAATTTATTTTTTATGTATGCCATCCCGACCTCTCAAAGGTCAACATTATTTTTGCAGAACTTAGTCCTGGTTATTGATGGTGACATTCTCATTCTTAATCATACATTTTAAAACGTTCCCACACTCGAGCCTTGGATGTTATCATGTAATATTTTAAACGGAATCACTGACAATATCCAACTTTTTGATGGAATTTGTGTAAGATTATAATCCAATTCAAAGAAACTTTTATTCTTGTTTATCACATAGCTATCTCCTTTTTAATTTATTTATTTCTTAATTCATTCATGGGATGTGGGTATTGCTGGCAAGCTCAGCATTTATTGCCCACCCTTAACTACCCTCGAGTACAATAGGCCTTGTTAGGCTATTTCAGAGAGCAGTTAAGAGTCAACCATATTGCAGTGGGTTGGGAGTCACATATAGGCCAGACTGGGTAACGACAGCAGATTTTCTTTCCTATAAGTAACATTTTTATTATTTTTCAATAGGCTTGAAATACAGGGATTTCAGAAGTAAAATAATTTCCAAGTTTGTCCCTTGTTTTATCTCTACAGTGTTAATGTTCTGACTTTCAAAATTTGCGCACCGATTCCTGATTTTCTGATATGATTTGAACAGCATTTTAAGACGATGCTCTTTGAGGACCAGAGAATTATGATGTACTATGCAGAATAAGCTCCAACAGTTTTCAAACAGTAAATTGTCTACTTTACTCATTGCAGGAGATTTAATCACAAAATGCTGGGGAAAATCATTGCGGGAAGGGGCAGTGATTTGTTATTGGGAATAATAAATGGACTCTTCATGCAAATTATATAACAATATTACATGTTCAGGCTAAATTAGTTCTTACTAACAATAAACAGGTAGCTGTAACTACGCTCAGAAAAGTGTTTTTAAGATTTCTTTTTGTTCTGTATACTGCTTTCTTTGGAAGACTGCCCTTGGAATGTAGTATTGAAAGGTCACATAAGAAAACACACTGTTGCCCTGGAATGTGTGCATTAGCCTTAGATTATTTCCTATTACCAGATTATCAGTGTGACCATTGGCTCACAAAAGGTTTTCGGAGTATGTTGCTTTGCAACCAGCTCAAACCGTGGGAGAGAAGTACTGCAATAGTTTGAAAGGAGAGTTAGCTGGAGTTGCTATGGTTACTCCTGTTGGAAGGAGTATTGTAAACCGAGGCACTCTTAACTGAGGTGCCACAGTATGGGTCAAGGCTTTGTGCATGAATCTGTATTGTAATTGCTACAGAGCTCTTGTCAGAATTCTACCAAAAAACTGTTTCACTTGTAGGAAAATTAAATAGCAGTAAGCATCTATAAATCTAAAGAACCAGCTATTAGTTGCGTTCAGTAACAAAATTGAGTTTTAACTGACTAGAAATCTAGTTGACTCGTTTGTTGGAAATATACTCACTAATTAATGGATGATTCAACACTCCTGATTAACTAAAAGTGCAGCATTTTCCTTTAAGAAGCTATACTGAAGCCCTGTATTGCCTTTTTCTTTCTCCTTTTCTCTTCACTGGCTCACAGGCATACAGCAACATTCCACCTCACCTAAGTGGCCGTTCTTCACGTGTGAGCCCGGGATTGTGAAGGTCAGCAGGCCATTTAGTGGCTAGTGGGGACATCCCAGCGTAGCCTTGTCCTGTCCTTATTTATACCACATGCACACTAATCAGTAAGGGCGATGGAAATCGGGGTGGGGGTGGTGGAACCTGGCTAATTTTGTTTCCTTTCAACCTCCCCACCCTGAAGCCCGGAGAGTTTTGATGCCATTTATTGTGACTCTGCTGCTCACCACATGAAACTCAAAGGGGTGAACGCTGACAAGGGATCAAACCTGAAACCCGTTTGTTGTGTATAGTCCAGTATCACACCCGTGCTGATTTTACTTGGGGCTACTCGAGTCTCTCAAATGTCTGTTGAGGAACCTGCTATTAGCTGGATATTGCTTTAATGATTTTTTATGGTTTTTCCTTAACGATGTAATATGGTTAATTGCTTCTGCTGGGCAAAGCTATTTTTCAACTGACATTGGCACTGGTTTTACGTGACAGAGACATTTGTGTTTGTATGGGGGAAGGGAATCGGAATTACTGATAAACCTCTGGATTTCTTTTGTGGATGCCAGTTAAAATGAAACTGGTAGTCTTAGCTCTAAAGTGGCTTAAAAAATAAACTGCCAGTCACTTCTGAGGTCTAATTCTGAATGAACAAGCAGCGATTTGGGGGGACGGTGGCGGGCAAAAGGTGCAGAAAACTTTACAGCAAAAATGTTGCATTTGCTGTGACCCCAGCCTTTCGATGTTTGCTTGCAGCAAGATTAAATGTCATTTGGCATTTCTAAATCTGTAGGGCTACCCACTCAAATTTGTATGGCTTATAGTTTGTGCAGTCACAGTTTTACTGCTGGCGGTGTGGGTGGAGAGGTTCAGAGGATCATTGGTGATGCAAAGGGCACCAAGTTAAAGCTGTGGAAATCTGTTCCTGCAGTTCAGTTCGCTTGTGTCAAAAGGTTTTCACCACAAAGTTTGGAAGCTCCAGGGTTTCAACTTAAAAATTGGTTTGCAGTCTTTTTATCATTCTCCAATTTCCACCAGAGGCTCCAATACGACTAGGTGAAATTTGTTCCCTACTCATCTCCAGCTGAGCTGGGTGACCCACCCACTGCTGATAAGTTGTTGCAACATTGCAGTGCTTCACTGGCAATGCACAAAATTATGAAGTTTTTATCCCTCATTCAAATTTTAGCATTGGGTACTTGTTAAGTTTGCTGTTTTTGATATTTTAACCTTTTCCAGAAATCTTACACTTCAAATTAGTTAATACGTAATTTTTCTGCACCAATGGTGAATTGCCTTGAATGAATTCTTGAATTAATAGGCAGCAACGTTGAGATGCCTGGAATTAATTCTTCCTAAATGTTTAATGTAAACAGAAACTGCTGGAAATATGCAGCAGGTCTTTGGAGCGAGAAGCAGGGTTAATGAGTGGTATTTAATGGAGGTGATGGGGGTCTCGCCTGCCGGTTGGAGAGCTGATGAGAGCCCTGCATTGCGTCTTTTTGGGAAGGCATTGCATTAAATGCCACTCAGCTTTTAACTGGCTTGTGATGGGCCTTACCTGGGATCAAAGACCCTGGGTGGTGGGGTGGTGGAAATCCTGCCCACAGAGCTGCTGGCCAACCTGAGGCCAGCAGCTCTATTGAACCGGGAAGGTGGTGGCGGTGGTGTTCCCATGTGTCTGCTGCCCTTGCCCTTCTAGGTAGTTGAGGTTGTGCGTTTGGAAGGTGCTGCCAAAGGAGGCTTGGTGAGTTGCTGCATTGGGTATTGTCGAGGGTGCACACTGCTGTCACTGTGTGCCAGTGGTGGAGGGATTAATATTTAAGATGGTGGATGGTGTGCCATTCAAGCAAGCTGCTTTCAAGCCTCTTGGTGTGTTGTTGGAGCTGCATTCATCCAAGTAAGTGGAGAGTATTCCATCACACTCCTGACTTGTGCCTTGTAGATGGTGGATAGGCTTTGGGGAGTCAGAAGATGAGTTACTTGCCTCACAGTTCCTAGCCTCTGACCTGCTGTCATCATCACAGTATTTATATGGCTGGTCCAGTTCAGTTTCTGGTTTATAGTAACCCCCAGGATGTTGATTCAATGAGGGTAATGTTCTTGAACGTCAAGGGGAGATCATGAGATTCTCCCTTGGTGGAGATTGTGTGGCGTGAATGTTACTTGCCACTTGTCAGCCCAAGTCTGAATGATGTCCAGGTCTTGCTCAATTTAGGCATAGACTGTTTCAGTATCTGAGGAATTGCAATTGTACTGAACACTGTGCAATCATCGGCAAACATCCCCACCTCTGACCCTATGGAGGGAAGGTCATTGATGAAGCAGTTGAAGATGATTAGGTCTAGGGCACTACCCTGCAGAGCTCCTGCAGCAGTGTCCTCAGGCTGAGGTGAGTGGCCTCCAAAAAACTCACTATTTTCTTTTGAGCTCGGTATGACTCCAACCGGTGGAGAGTTTTTCCCCAGATTCCCATTGTCTCCAGTTTTCCCAGGGCTTCTTGATACTACACTCGGTCAAATGCTGCCTTGATGTCATGCACAGTCACTCTCACCTCACCTCTGAAATTCAGTTCTTTGTATGCGTTTGGGTCAAAGCTATAAATGAGATCTGGAGTCAAATGCCACTGGTGGAACTCAAACTGAGGATTGATGAACAAGCTATTGGTGACTAAGTGCTGCTTGACAGCATTTGTCGACAACACCTTCCATCCCTTCACTGGTGATTGAGAGTAGACTGCAGCGGTAATTGGCCAGATTGGATTTGCCTTGCTTTTTATGAGTGTGGCATACCTGGACAATTTTTCAAATTGCAGGGTAAATGCCAGTGGCGTAGCTGTAGTGAAACAGCTTGGCTAGGTGTGCGGCTAATTCTGGAGCACAGGTCTTCAGTATTGCAGCCGGAATGTAGTCAGGGACCATAGCCCTTGCTGTATCCAATACTTTCTTACAGTCCTTGAGTGAATCAAATTGGTGAAGATTGGCATCTGTGATGCTGGGGACCTCAGGAGATGACAGGGAAGGATCATCCACTCAGCACTTGTGGCTGAAGATTCTTGCAAATGCTTCTTTGCACTGTCATGCTTGGCTGCCCCATCATTGAGGATGGGGATAGTTATGGAACCTCCTCTTCCAGTTAGTTGTTCAATTGTCCACCACCATTGGATGTGGTCGGGCTCCAGAGTTTTGATGTCATCCATTGATTGTGGGATTGCTTAGCTCTGCCTATCACATGCTGCATCTGCTGTTTAGCATGCATATGCTACGCTGTCCCCGGGTTTGATGGACCACTCTCCTGCTGCTGACTTCCTTGGCCCCTTCCATCCATGCCTGCTGGTTTGAGAAGCTGAGTTTTTTCTCCCACCCTTGGGAAACATCACCTCACTCAGTTCCTCAGATCACTCAGCATGATCTCCAGGTAAGAGTCTAAGATGGTGAGGGAGGGGTGCAGCTTTCCCAGGGTGTCCTTTCCATTGCTGTGGTTGTCGTAGCCTCAGGAATCAATGTGCACTTCAGTCATTCCTGTGATCCCTTTCCTTTCACAGATTGCCTGTCATGCTGCCTGCTCTCACTGACCAGGAAACCCAGAAGTGGGCAGCTATTGCGATAGATGAGTTAAAGACGAAAGGCAAAGCCCACTTTAATTACAAAGTGGGTTCCTGACCCATTACTGGGATCCCCTCGCCTCACTATGTGCAGATTTTGCTGCTAGACCTGCCAAGTATTTCCAACATTTTGTGTTTTGGTTTCAGGTCTCCAGCTTCCTGCAGTATTTAGCTTTTGCTCTCCCTAGATCATTGTTGTATTTTCAGCTTTCCCATTTTCTTTATATATGATTTTCAATCAAGGCAAAAGTTTAAGCTGACGTGACTGCACTAATGGCTCAGCAGGTGAATGCACCGCAGTGGTAGGGTGCGGACCAGGACGGTGACGGGGCGGTGGAAGGCCATCACAACCAGCCTGAGTGACCCTGGGCTAAAACCATGAGGGATTCTGCTTCTGCCCAATGACCTTTAATGGAGCATTATGATATGTGAAAGCCAGAAAAGACCAACTGGTGCATCAGTGCGGTGATTGTCTGTGGAACTGTACTCCAACTTAAATGGCTGCTTTTAGGAGGGAAGGGTAAAGAAAGCAGGTGTTCTACAATAAAATCAGTCTTGTTTCTAATGATGCATACATACTATTAACTGTAGCATCGGTGTGATTCAGTGCTGCTTTATAGCCAGACTGCAATTATAGTGTAAGAACAAACTGACTGTATAGCCAGGGGAAGAATGAGTTTTTCCAAAGGAGGAATTCTGTGTTTGAGTCAGTTTAGGCCTTCATTTCTGACTTGTACTCCAACCTTAGCATCAATACAAAACCGTAACAGCCGTGACTGACACTAAATTGGATTGTGAATGCACTGAAAGGTGCCCAAGTGATCAGGTTCAATGTCAACAAAGCTGCCACTTTAAGAAGAATGCTTTGATCCAAAAAGCATAGATTTAAAAAAAATTTTCAGTGATTAGATGAGTAATCTGCTCCCAGTCCTCTTCCGAAAACACAATGGGCCTGAATCTTCCCAGGAGTGGCAGTCATCGTCAATCTGCTCTCGCTTTCCTGCTCTTCCTTTCTGGCCGGGACTTCCAATCCCGGCTTCCCCAGAAATGTATGGCATACCTGAAATGGGATTGCTTCTTGGCAACGCTGGATTGTCAGGTGGAAGACAAGCCACAGCCTCGTTTTATAGCACTAGCTGCTGTACTCTGGTAACGAAAGAATTTAAATGTCCCAAAGCTACTTTGAAAAGCTACAGAGAAGGTAAGGGGTGGGTTTGGTAAGGTAAGTGGGTGGGGTGAGTGAAGGGGTAAGGTGGGCAAAGATGTCAGGTGGTGAGGGTAGGATGGGTGAGGTGGCAGTTGGGCAGCATGGTAGGGTGACAGGGTGGGTTGGGTGACAGGTAGGTGGGGTGGGTAGGGCGGGAGGTAGGTCAGGTTGGGGTTTCAGGTCGGAGGGTAGTCAGGTGGTAGGGGCTAGACAGGTTGGGTTGGGGGGTGTCAGGTTGGGTCGGGGGAGTCGGCTTCTTTGGAAAGCTACAAGGAGGGGGTAAGGGGGTAGGGTGGGTGAGGTAAGGGGGCAGGGTGACAGCTGGGTAGGACTGTAAGTGGGCAGGTGGCAGATAGGTGAGGTGGGTGAATGGGCAGGTGGGTTTGGGGGTAGTCAGGTTGGGAGGGATTGGGAATTGTCAGGTCGGTGGGAGGGGAAGGAATCAGATGGTGGGGTCAGGAGATCGAGAGGGGATTAGGGGTTCAGTGTGAGTGATTGGGAGTCTGTTGTATAGTTACCCGGGAGTTAGACTAGAATTTTTCATTTCCTGGGTAACTATCTAGGTAAATAAGTCACAACTGACTTAAATAAATCTGACTCTAACTCAGAGTTGGAGACTTTCTCAGAATGTCCCAGGGAGCAGGGGAATTGCCCATTGGAAGTTCAAAATTCCTGGGCAATTCCCATGGAGTCAGGGAGTTGGGACTTCTGGCGGGGTCCTGTAGCACTTCTTCTGGGATACATCCAGAAAATGAAAGACCTGGGCCTTTGTTACAAAGTGGATAAAAGCAAAAGCTGCTACGATTTTCCTCAGTGTTACAGCACTCTTTCACCTAGCCTCGTGGGGTGGGGGTTGTGCTGGGTGGGGTGATAGGTAGGGGGTGGGGGTGGATTTGCAAGTACACCCCATGTGTTGCCTTTTTTGTACTCTTTAGGCTTGAGCTTTCCACCGATCCAAACCACCACACCGGCCCATTAGAAACAATACTAACGTGGACTTCAGTACACAGATAAGTTAAAACAGATTTAAAGGTTGTAACATTCAAAAAGGTTCTGCCTAAAGCTCTTGAACATGCAGTATCATTCTCACATATTTACAATCTCGAACTATAGTTTAACATGAAATAATCTCTCCTGCACATTGCAAAGATGTTTGAATGAATACTCCACAGGGTTGTTTGTGCTGTTTAGTATAACACAGTAAAAAATAAGCATATATGGAAATAAAAGCAGAAGCCTCTCAGTGGGGACACACGTGGTAAAGAATCATCCCCTATTAGGTACCTGCCAAGGGGAAGAAAATTACAGTCGGTTTTTATTCTTCCCACAAATCAAGTCTGACTTCTCTGGGAACGTGACTTTGTATTCTCACCATGGTGACTTCTCACTTTTTTCCCAGTTTCTATTGTGACTCAAATTGAGATGATAGTTTTGTTCGAACTTTTTGTCACAAGGCCCAGCCTATTGTTTATGCGTTATGGCTTACCCTGTATTGCCCAGCTTTTCCAGAAGTGTTTTCTCTCTCTTTGAAAGAATGAGAGGTGCTTTGAAGTCACCAGATTTCACTTTCTGGTAACTGTTATCCTTGTATTTTAGCCGAAATAAATATTTAGTAGTTTTAATTTGAATAGTTTTCCAGGACCTCTTTCAAGCTGAGGCTTGGAAATTTGGCTATGCAGTGTGGATTTTTCAGAAACTAAATGATTTCCTAAAGTCCCAAAATGGCAGGCAGAAAGAACGTGGAGTGCCTACTGCCATATTGGTAAAGGCTAAAATAAAAATCGATGTGCAGTGCCCATGTCTGAAACAGGCATTGTTCCCTTCACATCTGCAAGTAAAGGTCCTTATGTCTGTTTGAGTCAAGTACTGCAAGAATAAATCATCCTGGGACAGCTGGTACTTGCAAGGTAAGTTTGAAAATATACTTAACTGAACGTGGAGCCAGGTGGAGATGAATACATCTCCTGACCCTATTTTCACTGGGCTGCTGTTCTTCACAATCCATCATCCAAGACTTGCAGGCCTCTGCTTCAGATTTCCAGTATAACCTGCATTTCCCTATAACTGATAAACTTAGTGTTCTAATTTTTGACTTGTGCATAATTTTGCATGCGACAGAGTGATGTTTGGACCAATCTGGCAACTTTCATACAAGGACAGCAGTTGCTACATTTAAGTACTCTCTTGGCTTCTCAGATGCATGCCTAGGTCCCTCGGCCCCTACTTAAAAAAAAGACTTCTAACCTTGTGGCTATCAACTCTTGAGGTTTACTGGTTGCTTTTTCAACTCGCCAACGATGACCTCTACTATAGTCAAATCAAAAATATGTCCTTTGTTTACGATGTTGTGTTATGACCATTACCTCATTTGTTCTTGTACCATTAGTGAGTTGTGGAATTTTTACATATTACACTGCTTCACGTTGTGCAATACCTATTAGTTAAAAAGTGAAAGCTTTTCATTTGCCTTTCTGCTTGTGTGTTGGTTCAATTCTCTGATTTAGTCTGTATTTTGGATAGTTCCCAAAATGTTTTCAGCACTTTGTTGTAGGGATCTTTTCTTTTTAAATAATCAGCTTTTTTGTTCTTACATGTCATATATAACCTGCTCTTTATTATGTGATTGATTATCTTATGATTTTGAGGTACATTTTAGTATTGAGTGATCCAGGCACACAGGGCCCCCAATTTTCTGTGCATTGAAATGAATGGACAGAAAATCATGAGCATGATTTGCGTGTCGGGAGGGCTGATGTCAGCCATGTACTCCATGCACTTTGTACTTCCTTTGATCAACTACTTAAATTTCCTTCTGCACGCAAAGAAAGCATCTAAGTGGAAACCTACTTTTGTAGGAGGCTGTTATCAGTGGTTTGGACTTAGTAAGATTGTTTAATAGTGTTCCAAACGTTCTGCTGTAGATAATCGCATTGAGAAACATATCAGTGTTTTTCAATGTTCTGTTTCACAGGAACTGAACTGGCACAGGCTGAAACTTCAGTGAATTGCATAACCCATGTCTTTGTCAGACCACAAATGGTATTTGTAAATGAAAGCCGTGAAGACGAGAACCAGGAGATCGATGTAATACTTAGGGAATGGCAGCAGCTCACCTCAGAAAGCACTTGTTAATGTCCTGTCTGAAATTTCACCAATGGAAACCTTTTTTTTAAGTTTAATAATGTTGTGTGAGTCTAACCTTGTGTCTCTGTAACCTTTGCATGGGGCTTTAGCAGAAGAGGTGTTTCCATCCAAGATCATGATGTCATAGTACATTTGAAAAGGTAGCAGACTTGAAGCTCATGATTGTATACATGATGCTTATGCTTGAATTAACTCCACACACCAAAGCATTATAGAGGAGTGCCTTATAACTTTGAGAAGTTCTTCAGAGTCCAGATGTCTCCAGAGTCCAGCGGCTAGATTTTGCATGTTTTGACTCCACCCCTAAACCTGGCAAACTGTAGGAACTCTGAGTGCCTGGAGCTCTGTAAATCTCTGGTTTTATTAGAATCACAGAATGTTTACACCATAGAAGGAGTCCGTTTGGCCCATCGTGTGTGTGCTGGCTCTCTGCATGAACAAATGAGCTAGTCCCACTCCCCTGCCTCTTCCCTGTAACTTTTGCATTTTTTTCAGGTAATTACCCAACTTTTGTCTTAAAACCGCAATTGAATCTGCCTCCACCACACTCAGGCAGAGCATTCTAAACCCTAATCAGTCACTGTGTAAAATCGTTTTCTCTCATGTCGTTATTGGTTCTTTTGCCATTCACCTTAAATCCTTTGGTTCTGGACCCTTCCACCAATAGGAACAGTTTCTCCTATCAACTCTGTCCAGACCCCTCATGATTTTGAATGCCTCTATCAAATCTTCTCTCAGCCTTTCCTTCTCCAAGGAGAACAGCGTCTATCCACGCAACTGAAGTCCCTCATCCTTGGAATCATCTTTGTATATCTTTTCTGCGCCCTCTCTAATGCCTCCTCGTCCATCATAAAGTGTGGTGGCCAGAATTGGACATAGTACTCCAAGTAAGGCTGAATCAGTGTTTTTTAAAGGCTCCCTTGCTTTTGTATTCTATATTTCTACTTATAAAGCCTAGGATCCCATATGCTTTATTAACCACTTTCTTAACATGCCCTGTCACCTTCAATGATCTGTGCACATGTACCCCCAGCTCCCTCTGCTTCTGCATGCCTTTTAGAATTGTACCCTTTATTTTATATCACCCCTCTTCATTCTTCCTAGCAAAATGAATCACTTCACACTTCTCTGCGTTAAATTTCATATGCCATTTGTCTGACCTTTCTACCAGCTCTACTATGTCCTCTTGAAGACTGGCACTTATCCTCCTCACAGTTGTGCCCTGTCTACTCAAGTGCAAGTTATTCATGTAGATGAAGAAAAGTGGTGATCCTAATATCGACCCTTGGGGGACTTCACTATATACCTTCCCCCAGTCTGAAATATAACCATTCACCACTTCTGTCTCCTGTCACTCAGCCAACTTCACATCCATGCTATCACTGTGTCTTTTATTCAATGGGCTTTAACCTCGCTGACAACCCTGTTATGTGACACTTTATCAGACACCTTTTGGAAGCCCATATACACCTCATCAACTGTTCTGTTACCTCATCAAAATCTCAATCGGGTTAATTAAACACTATTTGTCCTTATGAATTCCATGCTGGCTTTCCTTTATTAATCCACATTTCTCCAAGTGATTGGTTGTTAATTTTGTCCCACATTACCATTTCTAAAAGATTCCCCACCACCTAGGTTAAATTGACTGGCCTGTGGTTGCTGGACTTACCCTGATATCCTTTTTTGAACAAAATTGTAACATTTGAAATTCTCCAACCCTCTGGCACCACCCCTGTGGATTGGAAGATTATGGCCAGATCCTCTGCAAATTCCACCCTTACTTGCCTCAGTATTCTTAGATGCATCTGATCTTGGTGACTTGTTAATTTTTAAGTGCTTTCTAATACATTTTTATCAATTGTTACCACTTTCAACCACCTCATCTTTCAGCATCACCTTCCTTGCTAAAGATAGATGCAAAGTACCTTAATCATGTTCTCTGTCTCCATGGGTATATCCCCTTTTTGGTCCCTAATTGGCCCCACCTTTTTAATATTTATATGCCAATGGAAGACTTTTGGATTGCCTTTTATGTGAGCTGCCAGTTTCTTCTCATACTCTCTTTGCCTTTCTGTTTTTTCACTTCCCCTTTGAACTTTGTATATTCAGCCTGGCCCTCACTTGTATTATCGACCTGACATCTGTCATATGCACCTTTTCTCTGCTTCACCTTACTCTCAATCCCTTTCATCATCCAGGCTTTGTTTGTCCTGCCTTTCCTCATCATGAAAATATATCTTGACTGTAACATAACTAACTCCTATTTAAAGGCAGCCTGATGTTCCATTACTGTTTTTCCTGCTAAATCTCCGATTCCAGTTTACTTGGGCCAGATCTGTTTTCACTGGATTGAAATTGGCCCTCCCCTATTAATTATTTTTCTCTAGATTGCTCCTTATCCTTTTCCATAGCTAACCCTAAACTTTATGAAACTGTGAGCACTGTCTCTAAATGTTCCCCTGTTTACACTTGATCCACTTGATCTGCCTCATTTCCCAGAACCAGATTCAGCAATGCCTCCTTCCTCATTGGGCCAGAACATACTGATTTAGAAAATTCTCCTGAACACACCTCAAACTCTTGCCCTTCTCTGCCCTTTGCACTATTACTGTAGAAGTCTATATTAGGATAATTAAAGTTCCTCATGATTACTATACTGTAGTTTTTGCATCTCTCTGTAATTTCCAAGCAAATTTACTCCTTTATATCTTTCCCACTAGTTGATGCCTTTTAGAATATACCATGTAGTGTAATGCAACCTATATTATTTCTTAGCTCAGACCAAATACATTCTGTTCTTGATCCCTGTAGGTCTCTCTCTCTCTCTCTTTCTCTCCAGCACTGTAGTATTCTCCTTAAGCAATACAACTACCCTCCACACCTTATTTCCTAAACACCTTGTGTCCATGAATATTTAGTAGCCAGTCGGAACCTTTTTTGAGCCAGGTCTTCATTATTGCCATGACATCATATTCCCACGTAGCTATGTGCACCTGCAGCTCACCAACCTTATTTACTGTACTCTGCACATTGACAAATGTATGAAGTGAACCTACTTTAGAGTTATTGCATTTCCTTCTAGTCTGACCCACCTAATACCACCTTATTTCTTACTCTAGTGCTATCTGTTTCTCCCAATTCTTTGAGCACCTTGTTTCTTCTCTCTAATGTTACCTCCTGGTTCCTACACCCATGCCAAGTTAGTTTAAACCCTCCCCAAATAGCACTAGCAAACCGCCACGCCAGCAGGTTGATCCCAGCTGTATTTAGGTGCACCCCGTGCGGCCTGTACGGGTTTCATCTCCTGCAGAACCGGTCCCAATGTCCCAGGACTCTTTAAACCTTCCTTCCTGTTGTACTATCTATCCAGCCACTTATTCATCTGCTTTATCCTATTTTTAAACTCAACAGTGTGTGGCTGTGGAAGTACTCTGGTAATTACAGTCTTTGAGGTCCTGCTTCATAGCCTCTTTCCAAACCCCTTAAAATCTTGCTGCAGAACCTCATGCCTCTTTCTAGCTTTGTTGTTGGTATCAATAGGGACCACAACTGCTGGCAGTGTATGTCCCGCCCCTCCTCAGAGAGCTCTGCAGCCTCTCCGTGACATCCTTGACCCTGGGGACCAGAGAGGCAACATTGTAGCCTGGATTAATTGTTAAAATATTAGGTGTGCAATTATGCACCAGTCAGTTCATTGTTCCTAATTATCCTTTAAATGTTCTCATTTATGCACTGTTGCATATTAGCGCAAGGATTTTGAAAGTTCAACTTAATCAAAGTCTTTTCAAAGACGAGCACTGTATCGGTACAATCATGCTTAGGCAAAACCTAATTCTGACAATCTGTTTCAGTATGTTTGAAGAGATTTGGGCATAACTTGTAGGATAACTTGAACTGCACTTGTTAAGGAAGCTCAGATTTCATACAGGACGGTTGCAAAGACATTATTAAGCTTTGCAATGTGTTTGAGGGCAAGAAGTAACATGAAAACATGATTAAGAATCTATTTTGGGAGGATAGTTACAGTATTTTGATAAAATTATCATCAATACATAGTATTTAACTTTCATAATCTGGTATTGAAATTAAGCAGCTGGCATTATTTTACATAATAAAAAAAAAGTTCAAGTTCAAACAATGTATGAAAGGAAGCTGCAATGATTGTTTAAAGTTGTGTTCAGTTTTGCAGTTAAGTGTTGTTAGTGTTCATTTTGGTGATGAATAATTTGATAAACATTGTGAAAATATTCTTGGAATGAAGGAGAGCAAGTTGGGGAGCTTTTTGGGAGTACTGACCATAAGATCATCACAATATAGCGGAAGGATAGAAATCGGGGTGAGGGGGTGGTCACACTGAAAGGCAAGGGCAAAAATACTTGATTGGGATGGGGTTGGGGTGTGAGGGAGGGGAAAATTACAGTAAAATAAATAGAAGGAAAAGTTAGTAAATAGTATGATGGGTCAGATGTACAAAATAATTAAACAGGAGATGAAAAAGATACAAATGAAGAATGTTCAAACAAGGGAACAAAGGCTGGTTTGTCATAGTTAAGTGATGACTTTTGGTCGCATTTGAAACCTAGAATCAGAACTTAGCAATTTCAAGATGGATAATAAACATGAAAGCCAGGACAAAAATGAAAAATTTGCCAATGACCCCAAACTAAAAGCAAGGCAAATTGTGATTGGGACTGAAGGAGGACATGGGTTAAGTGGCCAGTGCAGTTCAGTGCAGAAAAAATATGAAATAACGTATTTTGAAAGTAAAGAGACTGAAAGCAACTTAAACGGTCAGATTTTAAATGGAGCTAAGGGATCTTGGTATGCAAACATGCAGGCTATTAAAGGTTGAAGTGTAATTACGGCTACAAAGAGGCAACCAGATTCCCTGGTTTTATATCTCCTCTCCCTCCTCCTCCTCCTACAGGTACCATGCCCTGGAGACCTTGGGCTCCCATTGGATTGGTCCATGATTATGTTTGGCACAGTACTGCAGTGGTTTGCCTTTGCCTTCTGCAGTATGACTGACCTGGAAACTCTCCCACTCTTACCGCCTGCCATCAGGCATATTGGAAAGATTTACAGGCTGATAATCAGCCTGTTTGACCACATTATGAACGCACCTTCCATGATCATCAAGTCCTGAAGTGGCACTTGAACTTGTATTTTATGCTTCTAGATATAAAACCAAAAACATGGACATCATAATTTAAGCGCCTCTTTTACAGGCCAAGCATAAAAGCAACGGATTAGGTGCAGCATAGATTATTTAGGATATTAACCAACTTGAGTTACAGTTATGAAAGGAGAGACTTGAGAAGATAGTATTTTATTTCACTGGAAATGAGGTACGAGGTGATCTGAGAAAGGCATTGAAAATTAAGAAAAGTTATGATGCAGTAACTATTGTTTACTTTAGCTCACGAGAAGAGAGCACAAATTTAAGATAATGAAGAATTAAAGGGGAATTTAGAATAAAATGTTAACACATTTATTAGACTGCTTTTGAGGATGTAGCAAGCAGGCTAGATAAAGGGGAACCACTAGATGTGGTGTATTTGGATTTCCAAAAGGCATTTGAAAAGGTGCAGCGTAAAAGGTAAATACACAAGATAAGAGCATTGGGGGTGATATATTAGCATGCTTAGAGGACAGGCTAACTAACAGGAAACAGAGTCCAGATAAATAGATCATTTCCAGAATGGCAAACAGTAACTAGTCGAGTGCCACAGGAATCATTGCTTGGGCTGCAACTATTTACAATCTATGTTATCGACTTGGATGAAACCAAATTGTAGCCGAATTTGCTGACGGTGTAAAGATAAGTAGGAAAGCAAGTTGTGGGGAGGATAAAATGAGACTGCAAGAGGGATATAGATAGGTTAAGTGAGTAGGCAAAAATTTGGAGGATGGAGTACAATGTGGGAAAATGTGAGGTTGTCCACTTTGGCAGGAAGAATAGAAAAGAATATTATTTAAATGGAGACTGCAGAATTTTTTTTTTTACTCATTCGTGGGATGTGGGCATCGCTGGCTAGGTCAGCGTTTATTGCCCATCCCTAATTGCCCTTGAGAAGGTGGTGGTGAGCTGCCTTCTTGAGCTGCTGCAGACCGTGTGGTGTTGGTACACCCCCAGTGCTATTAGGGAGGGAATTTTAGGATTTTGACCCAGTGACAGTGAAGGAACGGTGATATATTTCCAAGTCAGGATGGTGAATAGCTTGGAGGGGAACTTCCAGGTGGTGGTGGTGTCCCCATGTGTCTGCTGCTCTTGTGATTCTGGATGATGGTGGTCATGGGTTTGGAAGGTGCTGTCCAAGGAGGCTTGGTGAGTTCCTATGGTGTATCTTGTAGATGGTACACACTGCTGCTACTGCACACCAGTGGTGGAGGAAGCGAATGTTTGTGGATGGGGTTCCAATCAAGTGGGCTGCTTTGTCCTGGATGGTGTCAAGCTTCTTGAGTGCTGTTGGAGCTGCACCCATCCAGGCAAGTGGGGAGTATTCCATCACACTTCTGACTTGGGTCTTGTAGATGGTGGACAGGCTTTGGGGAGTCAGGAGGTGAGTTACTAGGAGGTGAGAGGATTCCTAGCCTCTGGCCTGGTCTTGTAGCCCCAGTATTTATACAGCTAGTCCAGTTCAGTTTCTGGTCAATGGTAGCCCCCAGGATGTTGTTAGTGGGGGATTTAGCGATGATAATGTCACTGAATGTCAAGGGGTGATGGTTAGGTTCTCTCTTGTTGCAGATGGTCATTGACTGTGTAGTGTGAATGTTACTTGCCACTTGTCAACCCAAGCCAGGATATTGCCCAGGTCTTGCTGCATTTGTACATGGACTACTTCAGTTCAAGTGTGCTGAATATTGTGCAATCATCAGCGAACATCCCCACTTCTGACTTTATGATGAATGGATGATCATTGATGAAGCAGCTGAAGATAGTTGGGCCTGGGACACTACCCTGAGGAACTCCTGCAGTGAAGCCCTGGAACTTAGATGATTGACCTCCAACAACCACAACCATCTTCCTGTGTGCTAGGTATGACTTCAACCAGCGGAGAGTTTTCCCCCCACTGTGGCCTTGATGTCAAGGGCAGTCATTCTCACCTCACCTCGGGAGTTCAGCTCTTTTGGCCAGGTTGTGTCAGCAGGTTGACACCTCATTTTTAGGTATGCCTGGTGCTGCTCCTGGCATGCCCTTCTGCACTCTTCAGTGAACCAGGGTTGATCCCCTGGCTTGATGGTAATGGTGGAGTGGGGGATATGCTGGGCCATGAGGTTACAGATTGTGTTTGAGTACAATTCTGCTGCTGCTGATGGCCCACAGCGCCTCATGGATGCCCCGTTTTGAATTGCCAGATCTGTTTGAAATCTATCCCATTTAGCACGGTGGTAGTGCCACACAATGTGATGGAGGGTATCCTCAATGTGAAGACGGGACTTGCTAGGCCATTTCAGAGGGCATTTAAGAATCAACCACTTTGCTGTGGATCTGGAGGCACATGTAGGCCAGGTAAAGGCAGCAGATTTCCTTCCCTAAAAGACATTAGTGAACCAGGTTCGTTTTTACGATAATCAACTATGGTTTCATGTTCACCATTAAACTTATAATTCTAGATTTTTATCGAATCCTAATTCCTCCACCTGCCTTGGTGGGATTTGAGCTGGGTCCCCAGAACATTACTCTGGGTCTCTGGATTACTAGTCCAGTGACAACACCACGACACCACCGCCTCCCTCACAGAATGGAGGGATCAGGGTGTCCTTGTACAACAGAATGTTGGCCTTTATTGCAAAGGGGTTGGAGTATGAAAATAAGTAAGTCTTGCTACAACTGTACACGCATTAGTGAGACCACATCTAATGGGTGTGTAGTTTTGGTCACCTTACTTTAGGAGGGATAACATACTTGCATTGGAAGCAGTTCAGAGAAGGTTCACTGGGCTTACTCCTGGGGTGAGGGGTTTGTCTTAGGAGGAAAGGTTGTTCAGGTTGGACCTATACTCATTGGAGTGTAGAAGAATGACAGGTGATCTTATTGAAATACGATTCTGAGGGGATTTGACAGGGTAGATGCTGAGAGGTTGTTTCCTCTCGTGGGGGAATCTAGAACTAGGGGGCACAGTTTAAAAATAATGGGTCTCCCATTTAAGACAGAGACGAGGATGAATTTTAGAGGGTCGTTAATGTTTGGAATTTTCTTCCCTAGTCAGCAAAGGAGGCTGGGTCATTGAATATATTCAAGACTAAATTGGACAGAGTTTTGATTGATATGGAAGTCAAGGGTCATGGGGCGGGGAGGAGCAGCAGAGGTAGCAAAATGGAGTTAAGGCCATAATCAGATCAGCCAGGATCTTATTGACTGGCAGAGCAGACTCGAAAGGCCAAATTACCTACTCCTCCTATTCCTTATGTTCTAACCATGTTTGAAGTTTAGCCTATAATTTTTTCTCAAATAAATTTATAATTTATTTAATGTAAAGAACAGTAAAGGGCACAAAGAACTCAGAGTGAATTTAGACTAGGTGAATGGTGGACAGAAACACTAGTGCAGGTGTGATAAACAGTGTGTTTTTATGCTGCATCAATCTATGATTTGGTAAAAATACTGGAAGTCGGGATCAGCTCAAGTTCACTGCCTATATCATACTTTATGCCAAGTCCTGCTTCACTAGCTTTCCTGTGCCCCAATGCCATCCTTTCCTATCTCTGGAAGCTCCTCATCCCCATACCCTCCATTCCTATAGCCCTTGTGCATTTAGCACCCCCACCATTGATGTCTATGCCTACATTACAGGAGCTGGAATTCCTTCCCTAAACCCTTGTGTCTTTCCATCTCTCTCTCCTCCTTTAGACTACACGTAAAACCCACCTCTTTGATCAAGCTTTTGATCACCCCTTCTGATATCTCCTTCTTTGACTCAGTGCCCATTTTCCATACATTTTTGTAAAGTGCCCTGGGAGGTTTTTCTACATTAAAGGCGTTATAAAGATGCAAGTGGTTGTTAGGCTGCCCTTTTCTAATCAGTTAGTTTTATCTGGAGCTTTTGAAGACAGTCTGTCTGCAACTTATGAAGAAAGTTAGTCGGGTTAAGTAATTCCCATAGTTGACTGCAAAATGGGAAAAAAGACACGCTAAGATATTAATTATAGTTATTGTTTTAGCTCTTGAATTGCAAATTAATTTTGGCAATTATTAGTCATGAGCAAAGCTTAACCACTGGTGTAAATGTAATGTTACTTTTGCCACTAAGGTTGAGACCTTCTGTTTAGCTGTTCTCTCTGCTTTGCCCCCTTCCCCTTCCCCAAAGAGCCAAACCTACCCCTAGCTCCCTCTGCCCCAGCTCTAAACATGAATCTTTCTCTCGTTTCCCTGTGGCCACCACCCCCCCGCTGCCCCATTACCTCTGTGAATTAATTTTTTTCACGAGGTCCATCCGTTATGCACGTTACTTCATTCCCGCTAAACTGCTGGCCACCAAACTTTCCTTCCTGCCCCCACCCCTCACCCCCTGTCAGCTGATACTCCCTCGTCTCAGGTATCACCCCGCCTCTCTGCAAAGTGCAACCATCAACATCGCCTCAGAAGAACCCACCATCAATCCCTTTGTCCTGTTAGCTACCATCGCATCTCTAACCTCCCTTTCCACTCCAAAGTCCTTGAACATGTTGCTGCTTCCCAAATCTGTGCCTGCCTTTCATGCAACTCTGTTTGAATCTCTGCAGCTGGATATCCTCCCCTCCACAGCACTGAAACAGCCCTAATCAAAACCACAAATGACACCTTCCGTGTCTAAACCATGGGGTACTACCCCTTCATGCTTCTCCTGAACTCTGTAATCTCCTTTAGCCCTGAAACCTCCTGGGATTCTCCATTCCTTCTGATTTGTGGCTGTTCTACATCCCTTCCCTTTGCCCTACCATTGGCAGTCATGCCTTCAACCACTGAGGTTCCACAACCTCCTTAAAATCCACATTTTGACCAGCCTCTGGCCATGTCTCCTAATGTTGCCACCTTTGGCTCAATGCCTATACTTGTCTGATTATGCTTCTTGGGATGTTTTCATGTGTTAAAGGTATTGGATAAATGTAAGTTAACATTCTTTTGTTCATGCAGTGTTGAGTAAACTTCTTTGGCATTTTGGCTTAAAATAAGGTTTTGTGTGACTGTTACTTTGCTGCTTTCACAGTGGAAAAGATCCTGTGCATGTACGGTATAAATACAGTCAGTGAAGTAATGTTAGGGCAGATTGAAACACTCCTGAGGACATAGGAAGTGAGGGGTCACCTATGAGAATAATCTAAAACTCAGAAGCTAAAAATATATGGAGTAAAAAGAGTAAAAATTAAATTTAAAATATATTATAGTCAAATAGTCTGCTAACACTGACTCAAAGTTCACATATACTCAGCTGAGTCAGGTAAGGGAGGCTGGCCAGCATTTTACACCTGAACGAGAGAATATAGAATTGGGATGAGAGAATGATGAATCCTTTGCCATATTGTCCTTGTTCTCTTGTTAAACCACTCGGGAAGGAAGTACTTGACAAATAGTAGTGACGTAAAGGTAGAACCCAGTTGATTTTGGAAACGAAGAAAACAATTTCAAACTCGTAACTAAATAATACGCTGCCATTTAAAAAAAAACTATCAACTTTAAAACTTTCAAAGGCTCGAACAACACAAAAGTAACACATATATATTTGTGTGTTATTGCAAATAATTTTTCATTGTAATTTTATTTAAATTTTTATTTAAAAAAACTGCATTAACTTCAACTAATACTTTGAGATGTTATCATTGACATCTGTATGATTGTAGACCAACAGTGAACAAAATAATAACAGAGCATCTTGTGTCAGATTTCCTTTTAATATTCTGCTTTCAAATTATAAAACTGAATGGAATATTAAAATTATATTTTAAAATGTTCTCATCATCATCCTTTTATATTGACCTTTAATTACACGATGCACTGATGCCAACATTAGAAAGCCACTGAGAAATAACTTCTGTAATTACAAAGTTAGTTAACAGGTAATTGATCCACTTTAATTGTTTTATTTAAAAACATTTTTTTTTTGCCTGTCACTGTATTCTTACAGCTAATATTGAGGCCCTAAAATAGGTATGGAATCAAATTGTTTATAAATTAAAATTATTTAATGATTTAATATTTAATTTAGAAAAGCATATACTTGCTCTGAAGCTCATTCTTCGAGTTTGGAAAATTGTCTAGTAGAGCTACGTGCACTGAATTTGCATCTTTATAAAATGATTTAAAAATCAACCAAAAATTGTCACCAGTGCTAGAGCAAGTCACTTTGACTATGATTCTGCATGATTTTGAGCTCCAAATTTCTGCACGAGGACAGCTGGGAAGACAGTGGGTGGTGTTTGAACTAAGCTCCTGAAAGGGGTGCAAAGTCAAACTGTGCCACTTCTGGGTGACGTCTAGCAACCACCTCTGAACAGAGACTGTTCAACATCGATTGCACTGTGCCTCGATTGAGGAATAGAATGGTATGTCCTAGCTGTGGCACCATAAGAATATAAACTTTGAAAAAACCAGAGTAAATTTATTATAACTAAATATTTAAGGATATGAACCTTTAGGTGAATAAAGGGAGTATATATATATAATGTGACTTTTGGGTCCCTTGTTGGAAAATTGAAACTTTAAAGACTGAGATTGATTTTCATTCACTCAGGGTATGGAGTAAAGACTAGTAAATGAGGTTGAGGTACAGGTCAGTTGTGATTTAGTTAAGTGGAGGAACGAGCTGGAGGGCTGAATGGCTTGCTGCTATTTCTCTGTTCTCCTACTCCTATAATCTGCATTACATGTGGACACCGGCAAATTTAGTGTTGGAAATTGAAATGTTAAAAGATTAGAAAAAATGTTGTTTTACCTACACTTCCAAGTACCCACACCCTTTCACCATTGTAGACATGTGATCCCTCAGGCTGGGATCACAGACAACTAATGCCCATGGGTGGATTTGGGAAAAAGGAAGATTTGGGCAGAAGTAGTTAAATATATTCCACTTGAAGAGCAAGTGAAACATCTGCTCCCCTGCCACTGTCAATTCCAGTTACTGGTTGCTAGGAAGTACAGAAAATTAGCTTGAGAATGATCTCGCTGTAATTTCTCCCACCATTGTAAAGCAGCTAGCTTCTGTGCACCACAATAGTATGATCAGAGTGGAAACTTGCTTTCAGATGCAAACCTTTAGTCTATGATGCTAGACGCTAGAGCTCAAGTATACTGCACTACTTTGGGGGCATTGAATTCCATAGGGGCTGCCCAATCTTCTGCTGTAACTCTGGCGGTGCCTCTGTTGAAACAGGTTAAGAAGATGTCCGCTCCTGCTGTTTCTTTAAGGGTTCCGATGGTCCCTTGCTGAAGTTATGGCAGGAGATTGAGACTTTCCACTGTTCCCCCCCCCCCGCCACCCCCCACCCCCCACCAGTCCACCAGCCTAGAAATTCATGATCAAAACAACACTAAAACATCAATTGCATGTGATGCAGGTCTCGAATAGGATAAATTGAGGATAAATTGCATTCGGATCCAGATGCAAATCAAATTGGGAAGCACACAACAAATACTTTTAACGTTTAATTCAATTCAGAGTTAATAACACTCCTATCGGAGCTTAGAAATTTACTCATTTAACTTCATAAGATGTTTCCCCCAAAGAGCATTTGCATCCTTTTGTTGGAAATGTGAATTTTACGAATGAACTTAAATTTAATTCACTGACTGAAAATGACTTTCACACACTGCCATATTGCTTCACAATATTGGTTCTTCTCTTTAATTTATGCTTAATATTTGCATCAATATGTTTTTGTTTTTATTCTAAATATGTGTTGTAAAATTATCCTGAGTGGGAAAAAATATATATATATATAATCGGTGTTTGTCAGCACACCTTTAATCCAGCCAGGAAGAGATGCCGGTTAGCAAACGGAATACGATGACGTGTTGCTTTCGGGCTGAATTTGGGCCTTCTAGGACTAGTGACAGGAATGTTTACATGGCAGTTAATGCCATTTATGTAAGCCTAAGTCATCTAATTCCATTCCAGATCCCAGTGTAAATAAGTCAGGTCATACACGTTGAACATGACTGGGTTAGGAGAAGGAGCTTGGGTTCAGGGCTCTCAATGTTTATTTAATGCTGTCAGGTGATGCTGTGTGTTTGCTGAGCTTTTGGTAAAAGTGAGAAAATGCTCACTTTCCAAGTTTAAATTCGAATTGCAATCAGTAAACCTGCCAGTTTATTTCCACCTTAGGAAAATTTTGTTGTGCATAATTGATTTTCAGCTCAGCGGTTTCAAAGGTCCTTTTGTGTCCTGTTGACATTCTTATGATGGCCTACAGCATGCATCCATGTTTTGAGGCCTATTTACCCTACGATCTTGCTTTCAGAAAGAAAGAAATAAAACGCCTGTAAAGATTTTTTACTTCAACCAATATTTTGCTTCTGTTCAGCCACCGTGCTTTACAAACTCTCTGGATCCCTTCTGTTCCCAGTGCTTTTGAATAGGAGCGTCAAATGGTACAACACTGCTGCTTACAGTGCATACAAATGACTTGATGGTGCCAGGGAGCAAAATAAAGCTGTCTAGGTTTTCAGATAGTACCAATTGGAAGGGGGGGTGCGGGGGTGGGGGAGAGGGGGGCGGGATGGGTTTTATTTCAAACAATAGGGATAAGTCAAACTGAGTACAAAGGTTGGAAAGATGGGTTAATGGCAAATGGCATTTAATGTGGACAAGTACAAGGGAGTAAGTTTAGGGAGTAAGATTGGGAATGTAAACTAAGGGGCTCTAGGCTACAAGACACAATGCCAAGGATCCAGGAATATTAGTAGATAGCTCACTGAAACCAGCAATGTGGCAGCAGTAAAGAGAGCTAACTAGATTCTGGGATATATAGCTCAGGAGAAGGAGCACAAATCCCAGGAGGCAATAATGGGTCTGCACAACGTATAGATTTGCACAGCTGGAATGTAAAATTCTGGTCACAGAATCATAGCAAGGACACCCTGGCATTGGAGGCAAGGTAGATAAGAACAATACAACTGGCGGTGTTAGTCTGAGCCAAGAAGAGACGCCAAAGAGCCTGGAATAATTTACTTAGGAAAAGATCAGGCGGCGGTCCAAGTTTCAAGATGTGCAAGGGAAAAATACATTCTACCCCATTAATAAATTTGAGCTTTCCACAAAATCTAGGACCAGGGACACAGGCTCCAAAACAGAAGGGGAATGTGAATCGGCATTTTAGATTTAACTACTTTTATGCAGAGGGTGGGGCTGATGGCCCAGGGTGGCAACTGAGTAGAGAATGACAGGCTAATGGGATAGATATTTAGAGAAGTAGGTGTGGTTGAGAGATGTCAATTTTTTGCACTGGCTGGATGGACGTCAGAATCTTTACTGATCCTGTTCTTTCCCACGTTTCTATTATATTGCAGAGCTGCTTCAGGAAGCAGTTCTGCAATACTGCCTCAAATCCCATGTGCTCTAGTAACCAACCTGTTTATGTTGTTGGGTGGATTCCACTGCAGTTGTTAATAGTAACAACAAGCACTTGTTTTGAAGTTTTGGTTTGCAACTGTATAGCTGGCAGCCACACCTTCCCCAATGGCTGGGGGATGGACCATACAGTTTGGAGAGCCAAAAATGACTTTGTTAGATGGGGTGTGTTAACTTTTTATGGGCCTTTGAGGGGTATGGAACATCTGTGCACATTCCAACTCCTGATGTTGCTGGCAAATTTCATGAGTGCACTGGCCTGCTGTGTTGCCCTGGGTGATGCAAGCCCTTGTTTGATGATGTGTACATAGTGAGCTTCTCAGGCCAGCAGTGGGCAGCTATTTTGTTTATTTGTGTATATATCTCCACCTGGCTGACCTGAACTCTGGAGGCAGCAGCATTGCTTTCTTGACTTTGGCATGCTGAAAAGCTCAACATATAATAATACATATCAGTAAAAGGAAGACCGGGTGTCTCCAAATAACCTTAAAAGATTAACATGCTCTTCTGCTGGAGTTTTGAAGAGTAAGAGGTGACTTGATTGAAAGATGAAAGATCCAGTGGGGTCTTGACAGGGTCAATGTGGAGAGGGTGTTTCCTCTTGTGGGAGAATTTGGTACTAGAAGCCACTGTTTAAAAATAAGGGGTCGCCCATTTAGGACAGATGAAGAGAATTTTTTCCTGAGGGTTGTGAGTCTTTGGAACTCTCCTTCTCAAAAGGCGGTGGAAACAGAGTCTTTGAATATTTTTAAGGCAGAGGTAGGTAGATTCTTGATGAGCAAAGGGGTGAAAGGTTATCGGGGGTAGGCTGGAATGTGGAGTTGAGGTTACCTTCAGATCGGCTGTGATCTTACTGAATGGCAGAGCAGGTAAAAGGCTGAGTGGCCTACTCTTCCTAATTTGTATGTTTGCGTGTTCTCTTTTTTTAATGCAAAACATAGGAAACCGGCCAAAACTCTGAATGCTCCCTTTAAAAGATAAATGTCCTTTTCCCCCTACCACCTAATTTCCCCCCTCACAAGCCACTGCCAGGTTAACGGGTTTGTTGTGGGAGTATCTGTAATGCAGAAGAGGCTAGGATGGATGCTGGTGACATTCTGCTCATGCTCATCATCTCACCTTAGCCCCTCCACTACCTCTGACCTGCTACCCTGCTTGCTGCCAATCAGCACTGAATGAGCAGAAAATTCCTCCAATCGAATATCAGGAAGACTAAAATCATCGTCTTAGGGCTCTACCAAAAACTGTTCCCTGACCACTGACTGCATCCTCCTCCCTAGCCACTGTTCGAGGCTGCCTCTTAGCAGCTTCAACATCCTGTTTGACCTGGAACTGAGCTTTTGACCCTGTATCTTCTCCATCACCAATTCCACTTCCATAATATCAGTTCTTGCTGCCCCTGCCTCAGTTCCTCTGCTGCTGAATCCTTCATCCTTGCACTCGTTACCTCTGGACTTGACTGTTCCAATGCTGGACTTCCACTTTCTACCTTCAATGAATGTGAGCTGATCCAAAACTCTACTGCCTGTGTCTGCACTCTCTCCATGGCCCGTTCACCCATCACCCCTGTGTCTACCGATTTACACTGGCTCCCCTCTGGCAATGCCTCGGTTTAAACATTCTCACCCTTGTCATCAAACCGCTCCATGACCTTGTTCCATTCTACTTCTTCTATAGTCCTACAACCCTTTGAGATACCTCCACTCTTCTATTTCTGTCGTCTTGTGCACCCCTGATTTTCATCACTGCACCATTGACTACCATGTCTTCAGCTCCCTATAGTTCCTAAGCTCTAGAGTTTCAGGAATCGGAGGAGGTTAGTTAGCCTTATAAGCCCAGCTGGGACTCCACCTCGTGGTCTTTGGGTTCACGTGACTTGTAAAAACCAGTTTCTTGCTGCCTCCTTTTAAAAAAGAAATTATGCCACCTGATATGGAAGTTCTGTTTTGCCAGTTTCCATAGCAGCTATCTTGCTGAATAGCATTTAAAAATAGTTGGGTTTAGGAGGAAAGGAAAAAAGCAGGTTTTCTTTGTGCTTCAAAATGATTCAGGTATAGAGCAAAACAATTCCATGTGCCATGACCTACAAGGAAAGCTTTTGTTTGCCACTGCCAAGTGTAGGGTTGTAGTGTTAATGGAAATTAAAATATGTTACACGATTATTAATTTGGGCTTTCTTATTCATGTCAGGATTTTTAAGCAGCGGAAGTGTCTTCATTTAGTACTGGAGATTTGAAAGGTCAATTTTATCCCTTGTCAAGGCTCTGGGGTATGCCACACCAACAAGACTTTTTGGGAATCTCTGTCTTGTAGGCTTACCATGTTTCTTATTGCAACAATGATGGTACAACACCAAACTCATGTTGTCGGTGTGTTGAAATGGGTTTTAGATGCCTTTGAATTTCTATATATTTTTTTAGAACTTTCTGTTGCTTTTGGTGCTGTATTAATAATGCCTTGGGCCCTGTCTGGTGACTCTCTTAAAAGTGTGCGACTTATATATTGATAAGTAGCATTGCAGTTCTGGATCATGACATTAACAATGCTTAGCCATGACACATTATGCATGGAATATACCATTTTTGCTGGACCATAAGACTCACCAGACCTTAGGATGCACCAGGATTTTAAAGGGAAATGCTTGGGCATAAGACACATGGTCAGTTTAGGTGATTTTCTTTCAGGAGAAATCTGCATCTTATGGTCCAGCAAATGCCTAGTTTGTTCTCCTAAACTGATCTGTAACACAAAAGATAGCGTGCAGCCTTAAATAACCCTGTAAACTTGGCACACTCTTTATAATGTTGTACTGTCCGGACTGAAAAACACTTTTATTTGTGTATTTATAGATTGTCCTGTTTTGTTGCACATGGGGAATGAAGACTTAGTCCAGAAGACAGGAAATTAGAGGGTGGGCTATGAGGAAATTTGGAGTGGGTTGCGTAGACATTCAGTCCCCAATTTAAAGTCATGCACTCTGTCCTTATTTTATTTTCCATTACAAATGCCCATGTCCACTTTTATGGTGGAAACTGCCTATGTAAACTTTTCCCATTGAAATTACACCTTCCCTTCAGTGGAGGAGGATGGATGGTAGAGGAGAGGATATTGGAGTTGAGCAAGTAGTCAGTTCAAAGGCAAAGAGGCATGGGAAGGAGTGAATTTTGTAGCCTAGTGCTCCACCCCTCCTCCTTTCCATCCAGCCTCTTCCACCTCTTCCTCACTTCTGTCTTCCCTTCATTGTATCACCTTCCTTTCAGCCTGGTCCTCTTCGTCTCTCTCTGCCCCTTCTTTCCTCCACAATACCACCTTCATCCTTGCTGATATGTTGTGTATTCTGTTTCAGTCTTCAATTTGCCTCTCCTCATGGATAACAGTTTATATAATTGCTTATTTGATTTGTGTGGCTAGTTTCCATTTTTGACGACACCACTCGGACATTAAGTTTCCTGTGTTGCCTTGCCCTCCTGTTTTTGGAGGAAGGGTGAGTGGATAGTATTTGATTCAGTGAGTAATTTCAGGCAAGTGCTATGACAAGGGTAGGATCAGATCTGATGAGTAAACTGTCAGAGACCAGAACATTTAGGAATAAGACTGTCACGACATGAAAGCAATTGTAGGTAGAAATCAAAGAAATAAGGATCTTTGCTGAATTAAGGTAAGAAACCATATGAAGCTACCCAAAAGATTATATTCACAGTTACTAGGCATTGAGTGACATTACAGAAGCTAATACGGTCCCATACAAAAAGGCATTTAGAAAACCACCAAGTATAACCTGACAATGACAGAGTTTGCAGGTCACAGAGAGATTGGAGTAGTAGATCATTGTTCAGAGAAGGGAAGAGGTACAAACCATAAAAGGTACAAATAAGAAGAAAGAATTAGCATTTACAAAGCATCTTTCATGACCACAGGACAGCCCGTAGCCAGTGAAATACTTTTCAATTGTAGTCACTGTTGCAGTATAGACAAATGCTGCAGCCAGTTTGCACACAGCAAGGTCCCACAAACAGCCACAAAATGAAAGATCAGATAATGCACAGTGGTGTTGAGTTAATTAAGGTATAAATATTTGCCACTAAGCCATAGAGAACTCCCCTGCTCCTTTTCTTCTAGTGCCATGGATTTTTTTACATCCAGCTGGAGGGGAAAACGTGGTTTGGGTCTAATACCTTGCCCCAAAGATGGCATATCCAACCAGGCAGCGCTGCAGTGTCAGCCAAAATTATGTGCTTATGTCTCTTGAATGGGGCTCAAACACGTGACCTTCTAACTTGTGGGGAGGCTCAAGGGCTATCACCGAACTGAGGCTGGCACCGACGAAAGAAGAAACCGGCTGAAGGGCAGGAAACAATGAGTACTTGTTAGAGGAGCACTGAATGGGCTGCCTCCAGGCTTGGAGCTGGGACGTGACTGTTTCTAATTTATTTAAATGACTTGGACTTAGAAACTCAATCAAAAGTGGTGAAATTTTCATTTGATCATTTGATTTTCATCTGAAATCAGAAGAGGGGTAGTGCAATGATTAGAGAATGAGTTGGGCAAGGCAAGGAATGCAATCTCAGGTGAAATTTAATGTGGGTGAGTGTAAGTGTTACATGCAGGAAGGGTAAGCAGATGACAGGTACACCCCATGAATGGTGTTGATTTTAGTGAACACTGAGGCTGAAAGAGGCCCCGGAATCTGAGTCAACTCGATTCTAAATATGACTAACTAATACAGGACAGTCAATTAAAGCAAAAGGATGTTGGACTAAATCATCAAAGTAATAGAATATCAATCAGAGGAGGTAAAGGTCAAACATTATTGTGGCAGAGTTAGCCTACACCTTTAATATTCTATCCAGTGTCTGGTCACAAGAAATGAGAGGCACTTAAGTGCTGGAGTTGGTGCAGAAAAAACATTATGAGGCTAACTCCTTGTGGCAAACGTCTGCATCATGAGATACAATTACAGAAACTTGGGCCCATCAGCTTGGGGAGGAAAAATCTGAGAGGTGATTAGAGGTAGAAAGTGAGGTAAAGATTTAGATAAAGTGAACTTGGAGTATTACATTAAATTGAGCTACAAAGGTAGACCGAGCAGATGTGGGTTTAAACAAGTAAAAATTAATTTTGGGACTAATATCAGGAAATTCTGCTTTGCATTGAGCATGATTAACCTGTGGAATATATTTGCAGACAGAGCAGTAAGGGAGTCAAGAACATTGGGATAATTGGAAAAAATTGGATGCCATAGCAGTGGGATGTTAGAGTCTCTCTGGATGGATGAATTAAGATGGCTTTCCATGTCAAATGGCTTTCCTCATCAGTAATGGCTAGTCAAATGGCTTTCCTCATCAGTAATTACCTTGCAATTTTGTAAATGAAAACATCATTTATATATTTAGGAGGCTGCTTCTCATTACCTTTGTGTGAGGGGATTGTTTATTAGCTATATGGTAATATTCACCTCGTTTTGCAACAAACATCAGATTAGGTAACTGAATATAAGTCATGTGCAGCCATGTACTTGTGACTCAGCAGACTGGATAGTTCTTGACTTTTTCAAAGTGGCCAGGTATTGAGATTCTAGAAACCCTTAAACTGAAGAAGGAAAAAGCCTTAGAAGTCAGTAACATTACTTTCCTCTTTCTGCCCGTCATATGTTCTATGTACTTTATTTATGCCAAGGCAAGGACGGGTAAGACACTTTAGGTAGGATTTGTTCCCACAGACTTTGGGACCTGACATCTAGGTCAAATGCACTATGTGAGAAACACTGAGAAATTGGTCAATTGGTGGTCAGAAGGTGGGCTTGCTGACTAGGTAAGGATGGTTTGCAGGCTCTTGAAACTGGAGGGGCCAATAGGAGTCCCTCCTTCTTAGAAGGACCAGAAGCTTGCCTTCCAGGTATGAGAGAGAGGATGCTTCAAGATGGAGGTGTTGTCTTTCCAACTTTTTTCACTTTTACGTTTTTTAAAAAAAGATTGAACAGCCAGCCCACCATTGTGAAGGGGAACACCTCCATAGGGCAAGTGCAACCGCAGCCATGTCCAGGCCGGGGAAGGGGGTGGGGGTGCGGTGGAGGGGGGGGGGGGGGGGTGCGGTGGAGGGGGGGGGGGTGGTGCGGTGGAGGGGGGTGGGGTGCGCCTCAAAGCCTACCTTGAGCACTGGCTCCCTGATGATCTGCCTGGAGGCTGGGAAATTTCCAGTCTGCTTCTGTCAAGAGGTCTTAATGGGCCATTAACTATTGTTAAGTGGCTATCTGCTGCTTGTTGTGGAAGGTGTAGTCCTGCTGCACCAGTCCTGCCCCTGCTAAACCTCCACTGAACTCCAGAAAAAAAAGAGCAGGAGTGAGATGGAGCTGCCACATTGGCTAGTGGTGAGAATTTAGGTGGCTGCTTGCCTCCCCACTCACCTCATCAGGGCTGAAAATCCAGCTGTTTTGTTTAAATTTCAGCCAGGTTTTTGGAGGGGAGGGCAAGTGACCTTTAGAATTCTGGAAGAACAGGGGAGATGAATAACATTTTAAACCCTCATTCAACAAAGTCTTCTACTCCAATACAAAATGATGGAAGCAAACCATAATCAATGTTTTTACTGTTAAGGCTAGGTAGTTATGATACATAAAGTGTGATTTAATGAGGAGCTGTAGTAACTTTAAGGCATGCTGTGCTAGCCTAGTGAAATGAGGTAGGCATATCCTGGGCAGTCCCCATAATTGGGTTCCCAGACATTGAAAATCATTATTATAGGAAAACCATCTCAATCTCATTTCAATAGCAACGTGTTACGTGAGGGTTGTGGCATTTTCTTCTTACCTAACCACCTAACATCACAAGGGTTGCCATTTTGAGTTCAGCAACTTGCTATAATGAGATCATATACATGTTAATTTAGTTGAGGCTTATGCATCAGGAGTTTCATCTTTGTTTTCCTCTGGAGTGGAAAATGACGTGTGTAAAATCACAGATTCATGAAAAGTAACTATCAATTAGAAGTATGCCTCATTCAGTGTTTTGATGTAAATATTCAGGGCTTTTTTTCCCCCACATATCCAGGTACATGGAGAATATTCTTGAGTATTAAGAATTTTTAGATATGTTGTAATGCTGGGAAGAAAAAGTCCAATAAAATGAAAGATGGAAGATCGTAAAATGGGAGTTATCTGGGTTTATCTGAAGTATACAATTAAATTTTTTTACAACACTGCTTGCAGATTGAAAGTTTGTGATTGTGTAACCAATGTGGTGATTTTGGATTTGATATTTATAGTAATTAATGTGAGTTAAAGAAAATATAAAGCAAATATGCAATGAGTTATTTTTGACGATGAGTCTATTGCATTCTATCTCTTGTCTGACTATTCTGCCTTGCTCCCTTCATTAAATGCATCCCTGGAGATAAACTGGCTTTATATTCCTAATGATTCAGTGTCAGCTACCTTGGGAAATCATATTTCAAGCAATCAAGAATTTGTACAAAGTAATAAGTGAAAGCACTTTTTCAGCTTCTACTAGCCCTATAAATACCACAGTTCTGTGGATCATTGTGATGATGAAGTAAAGCTATGTGTTTATTGTGGCTCGACTCCAGTGTTGCCTAGTTGTATTGAAGATGTTCCTTGGTGGGACTATAAGGAAAGAATAAATAAAATATATTAGTGACAAAAGAATTATCATTTAGTATTAGGAATCTGGAAATAAAAAAGCATAAAATCAATTTGAACATAGTCGGTAATGATATTAATGATGGCTACTTACATAGAGTTTTATTTATTTTGGAGACTGTACTTACATGACTTGAAATAATTTTGTTTATTTTCAAACAAGTGGTTTGGCAATCTTGGAAATAAACTCTTTCTTTAGCCAGATAAGTATTAAGCATAAAAAAGATAATTCTTTAAAAGTACTGCATGAATATTCTGTTAAAATTACCCCAATTTTTTTAAAGCACTTACAGTGAAAGTTTATTTCTGCCTAAACTAGGAACCTCATCACAGACTAATTCTGTAGTTTGATTAAAAGAGGGTGAGGGATAGGTTCCGTCCCATTTTTGGAATTGCAAAGGTCATTGACCTAAAGGAAAAGACAAATAAAATTAGCTTTTTTAAAAAGATCAAATGGAAAGTTTTCCAAAATAACCATCTTTAAATTTGCTTTTAAATGTTTTTTTTTCTTAGATTACTCACTGTGGGGAATTATCTTTAAGAAAAAAATGAGATCAGACAGTTTTCAAACAGTAAATAAATGTAAATTCGGAATGAAGCAGCCAGATTTTGACGAGGTTAATACAGTCAAGGGCTTTGCTAATTAAAAAAAAAGGGTTACAGTACATGGAAAAAAGCTACACTTGCCACCTGGGTAATTACAATGAACAGCTGAGCATACAGTAAATTAGCTGCAATACACAAAAAAATTGGCTTATAATTTATTATGGTAATTCTTCTGGCAAATTAAACTTCCAAAATATTTGGCATTTCTTATTTATCTTGTGATGCTGAAGAAGTATTTTCTTGCCCCATGGAACGGTAGGCTCCAGCGCAGGGGATTTAATGTTCTTGCAGTGGAAAAATATGTTACAAACTTGACCGAAGTAACTCTCAGAACATGTTGAATGTTGCAGCATAAAAAACACATTACGGAGGCCTTAGCATTCATTTAGAGAGTGAGTATAGAACTGCAGATTCTTGAAGCCTAATGAATGTTAAAATTAAAAACGGTCCTTGATTGAGTTGAATTTGGATGTACCAGATGTAAATCATGACCAGAATATCCATATCCCCAGCATGCGTCAAGGATTTACCAATGTAGCAGACAAACCAGTTCAAAGACTGATGCATTTAAGTAATGTGCTAATGGACAGTAGAAATGTTTCATTGTGGGTAAAGATGTACCATTTGGAATGCTTCCCAATTTAATTGAAATTTGCTGAGGTAATTTTTATGTGAAATTTGGGATGAATCGATTGGAGCTGTAAAGAACTTCATGCAGGCTAAGAAAAATTAGAAGAATTGGAGTAAAGTCTCATGATTTTTAAGAAGTTTTTAAAATGCCTTTTTTTTTAATGCTGCATGTTTTATTCAGTGAAAGGTTCACAAATGATAGGTTATCCAAAAATCTGCATTTCAAGTATTTGCAATTTAGTAGTAGGGAACAACCTAAATGTTATACATTTTGTTCCTGTTGTACACCATTGAGGAGTTTAATTCTGTGATTATTGCTCAACATTCTAAATATACATTTTTGTACAAAACAAGTTGTACTTGAAAATGTCCAGGGCAATCCCTTGCTCTTTATACATCTTATAATCCTTAAGAACATTATATACTGCATTCAACTATTTAAATATTTATGCCACTAAATATAAATCTGCTGCCTTTCATGCTCTGTCATATAACACCCTGGCTCCACTTCGTCCCTTCCATTTTTGTTTTAAATAACTTTTTGAGAAGTTTTGAGACAGCTGCATTGAAACTGCCCTCGCATTATCAGCTTTAGCATGATTCATTGCTATTTTGGCTTCTTTTAGCTATTAATGTTCAAATGATCGTTTCTGACTTTCAGAAATTAGGATATAAACATTTTTTAAAATGTATTCAAATTGTCGGAACATTAGATTTAGTGTGAAACTTCCACTTTTAGAAATTGGCTATTAAACTACCTACCACTGGGCATTAGTTTCATTAAAAAAAAATCAGTCTGCATTGCAGTTTTATTTTAGCAAACTGCTGTAGGTTTATTTCATTGATTTTTGTTGGCTAAACGTTAAGTGCCTCAATTGATTGTCTTAATCATTTTGAGCTGCAACTTCTAATGATGGGTGCACTACACACATTGTGGCCAAGTGGTCCATCATGGCATTTTAACCTGTTACTTTAATTTTTCAAGAACCTGTTCTTGCTTGAATTACAGAATATTGAGAGTACACACGTAAAGCATTATGTTCTGATGGGTAGAGGAATTAGTAAAGGTAGTGTATCCCAGCATTCTGGAAATGAGAACTGTGTTCAGATTTTAATAAAGTAATTAACTGCAAATTCATTCAGCCAACATTTACAGCTAATTTAATTTATACACCATAAACTCTTTCCAGGAAAGCAATATTTTACAATGAAAAATGTTCCTCCTCTTCAGGATCTCAAACTTGCTTAGTAACAGTTATTAATTGACCTTGCCATCTGCCCTTTTTAGACCTATCCTACATCACCTTCGTAAACATATTGTTGAGAATGCTAATTTGTGGCTGGAGAGACAAGTTAACCAATATTGTTCCCTTCCTTCTCTCTTCCCTTCCCCTTGTTTGGTTTATTTGGTTTTGTTCAAAAATTGATCTTATTTTCTGATGTACTGCTAGTCAAATAGGTGAAACATTTGATATCCTTTCCACACCTTGTAATTTTAGAAAAAACTATAACAATGTCCTCTCCTTCGTTTTGTTTTCTCACTTAATTACTTTTTCCTTGCCCTTATTTTTACTTTTTTTAAGAAAAAGTTCCTATATTGCCAGTTGTATTCTTAGATTTGCTAAAGCTGGTTAAACACAATTAATACTGGGCCTGCTGGTTGCCTTTCCATCAGTAATATTGATTTATTTCCAACTTTTAACCTGTGTATGGAAAATAAACAAATTACAAGGCTTCCTCTTAAAGTAGAGAAGATAGTGTTTTGGTATGAATTAGAAATGTAAGTTGCAGTCTGTATGTGTGGAAAGAAATAGGTGGGGTCATTGTGATCCATCTGTAAAACCTTAATTTTAAAACAAACTATTGAACCACTGCTAAGCATTGGTGTCAGCTTTCCTGATAGGCCTTAGTTGACTTTCGAATATATATTAAATTAATCAGACATGCAAGTCATATTTGCAATTACGATTCCAAAATTCGAACAATTTTTAATAAATAATTGACCCTTATGATTTACTTTTGCTGTCAAATTTCATACAAAAGAACAGTTTATATTAAAATGTTTATCAAAATGATATGCATTTGAGAAGGTATAGGTTGATGGTTGAAACACATGCAGGTATCGCAGTGCCAGAAGAATATAGCTCTAAGCCTGCCTTAAATTAATTAAGAATGTAAAACTTTTATAAGTAAACGTATTCTGAATGATGAAACTCTATAATCATCCTTTCTATAAATAATGATGAGTCTTACTGAACATTGCCATTGAATTGGTGTTTAATGCTTTATTGCAAAATTAGATCCAGGTATAAATTGCTCTCTCATATACAAAGGATGTAAACCATATTTGCAAATATGGCTTCCATATCAGCTCAATTTAATATATGCTCGTAAGTCAACTGATAGTACGTTGAGAAGGGTGAGAGAAAAGGATATTTTTCAAGCATAACTGTATATTAATCTATCACAATGTTTGTAAATTGAATCTAAGTGCTGGATTTTTGTGGAGTCCGTCCGACTCCTGGATGTGGAAGTCCCGTTCCCATTTCTGGCAGATCCCACTTTTGCCAACAGGGTGACAGAGATCTGAAGCTATTCAAATCCTCAGCCTTTTAAACATGAAAAAATTAAGCTGCAGCTGTCAGTTGGAGTGAAAAAAAAACAAATGCACTGCTGGAGTTTATTGATTGACAGGCCAACTGGTGCAGCTGAGAAAATAACCAATTACCATCTGTTCCTGCAATGTCAATATACTTCATTGTTGACATTCCCCAAGGGCTGTTACTACAGCTGAACTCATTATGAATATGTGGCTAAGTTTCAAAAGCTCAAAAAAAAACACTTTTCTGAGTGCGGGGTGAGTTCACATTTTGGTTGACAGTTTTAAGAGACTAATGATTAGCTGTCTTTGATGTGGTTTCTGAATAGAGGTTTGTTTGTTTTTATAACATGTTGACCATGTGAGAGGATTCAAGTCTTTGAATGAGTTTCGTGAAAGTTTTTTTTCATATATTTTTAGAATTTTCATTTTCATTTCATCGCCACATGGCTCCTGAGGTTTGCCCATCATGGATACTGGGTGAGTGCCTATGGAGGTGTCATGGGGGTGTATGAGGGCACGGGAGTAGATGTGGGTTTAGGGATGAGGGCTGGAGGGCCCAACAGCCTTTTATAAAGCTGGGTTGAAGTCTCAGAAAACTGAGCCAGGCCTTCCACGCAGCCTGCCTCGGCACTTACCTGCCTCCGTGGCTGTCTTGACTCGAGTTTCCTGCTACCACGGTGAAAGTCCAGCCCTCTCTAAGTCTTGCATCTTCAAACAAAAGTAGGGGTTTGCCATTTTTCAGATCGGCAAATTACAGTCAAAAGTGACATCTATCATTTGTATGTTTATCACTGCAGTTATACTAATAAACTGATTTTTACTAATATATCTAAATTTCGAAATTGTATGATCTGCTTACTTTAAAGCTGTGATCCGGAAATTAGTTATTATTAGCAGCACTCGTAGCGATAACATACATGTATATTAAGATCCCAGTGTTAGCAAAATCATACATTAAAAAAAAAATTAAAATGCTTTTGTTTCTGAAGGTGGAAGTTTTCTAGGTATATCTCTACTGCTTAACAAATCAACATTTATAACATGATTTATTACATTTTAATATTTTATAGCACACATTTCATGTTTGTTACCATCTCCTCGGTCTGCAGTTCATCTCTCTTGTTCTTTAAATTAAACATTCTTGGTGGACGTAAGTAGCACAACAGAATGAAATGCACTTTGGGGAGAAAGCAGAATCCCTCTATAGTGTTGTAAGGCTCAACATCTGGTGGCTGTTGTATGTCAGCTGGAAGTTACATCACTTCCCACAACTCCAACTGCAGGCAACTTTAGTTTGGATTGGAACAATAATAAATGCTTCTTTCTCTTTTTATAAATGTGAATGTCCAACAAGAAATAACAAAATCAATTCAAGGCAAGCTATCCAATCTTTTCACCCCCAACCTCAAATGTATTTGGAGCTCATTGAAACGTTTTTAATAACGCTCTCTGGTCTGCTTGTCGAGTGTAGTTGAGTATGAAACTTCTAATGTGAGGGAGTGTGTTTGAATATTCGTCTTGGTAGCAAGTTAGATGTGTATGGAAAGTGACCGCGTGCTCTTCCTCTGCGGTAGTATACACAGGTAATAGAGCAGTGCAGTTAAAATAAGAAACTGACCTGGAGTCGAGGGCATAACCTCAGTCGGGAATTTTGTCACTGCATTTGTCCAAGAATGTCCATGTGGCCAGAAATCAGTTTTTTTTAAATTGCAAACAAAGCTTTTACTTTTGGAGTAAATAAACATGCAAAATGACAGGTAATTATGGCTTATTCTGTATTTAAAAACGTATTTTGTGTTGTATATGGTGTGTTTCAAATATTCATGCTTAGTGGTCTTTTGTAAATTCTGTCTTGCAGCAACTCCAGCAACTGTCTAAAATAAGTACAGTATAAATTCTCTTGAATGATAACCCAATTTGCTTATATGAGCAGATCTTAAACTCAATTTCTATTTCAGTCAGCATCAATGCAACCATCTCCTGCTGCACACAATAAAACAAACTGTTAGCTTACAGTACATTGCTGTCTGATCTGCAGGCTTTACAATAGTAAATTTAAATGACTATCTTTGCTTATAAAATTTATATTTTGTTCTATGAAGTAATGTAAAATATAACATTTAGTAACAAATTAGTTATTGATATTTTATGAGCTTTATTTGGTTCAGGGATGGCTAATCCTATTATTTTGAATTTCTCTTGGCTATCCACCACTGTGGCCTGGGAAGTGGGGGCAGTCACAGATATGCTTCCTGTTCCCATCCTCCAGCTAAACTGCTCTTGAGGAAGCCACGTGTGAGTATTAAAGTAAAAGCTCTCCTGTCTTTTTTTCCCTACACTCCTGCAACAAAGTGTTTGGCCTTCACTAAGAATCTGTCTGCAGGGGTATGGTGTTCAGACACTAGACAGAGATCATGGCTACTGCCCACACCATGACTTTGCACATTAAAGCTCTAAGACAATCCCCCAGTCACAATTCATTGGAGATGCTTTTCTTAAAAACTTGCGATTTCGAATAACTTTTCTTATCAATCCAAATTTTGTAAGAATGTGGAATATTTTATTTATTGCTGTCCAAAAAATGGACTCACTGTCTCCTCCTGTACTTCCTCCTCCCCCTTACCCACCCGCCCACCCACCCCCACCCCACTAGTATTTTCCCTACCAACAAGACAAGTGGATGACCTATTACTGGAGCTGGCTAGTAGAAGATGCAAACGTACTGCAGGTTGAATTTGATCTTGGATTGTTTTCCACTAATTTGTGTACTTGTGCTATAAGGAACATTTTCAGAGGTAAGAAAACATGATTCCAGGGATCATAAAAGAACAATATACAACATAACCTGCCATTTGAGGTAGCGTTTTGCTACATGATACAGAATACAGAAATTCCCAAGTAGGCAGAGAAATATACTGACTACGTAGTGGCCAAGCATGTTTCAGTGAAGGCCGAAGTTTTCTGCCTTTCTGGAAACATCTGTTTTGAATCGACCTGTAAAAAGGCACATTCATCTGATTAGTGTTGTTTTGCAGGAGAAAAGAAGGTATTGTGCTTTTTGAGGTTTGGGTGGGTGGGGGTGGGGGGAGGTGGGTAGTTAGTGGTGGGGTGGGGGGAGGTGGGTAATGGTGGGGTGGGGGGAGGTGGGTAATGGTGGGGGGAGCCATGTTTCAGAATTTTAAAAAATTTGTAGCTCAAATTGTTCCTTTTTTTATTTTTGAAAATTAATGAATACCGTTTATCTTTGGTCTTGTCTATAGTTAGTAGATTTTGTTCAGACAACCTTGGGAATGTTGCAAGTACTGTACATAGATTTTCTAACCTTTTTACTGAAATGGTTGACACGCTAAATGCCAAACTAAGGCTCGTAGTTTATCAGGAGCTGTCCAAATTACCACAGCTGCACTAGGACTAGGTACCATTTTTCATTGGAAAGGAAGTTTCATTAAAGCGAGGTTCATTTTAAAAACCTTTTACCTTATTGGCAAAGAAGCGTTTTTGACTAACTTGCTTCTTTCAATGAGGACACAAATTGGATAGTATTTTGGACTCTAGTGATGATTGTATTACATTTGACATAACACTCCAGGGAAAAGCAGGTTAAGATAGACATCAGTATCATAAATTCCTTTTCAGATTGGTAGAATTTTTAGTCTTTGTCCAGCAAGTTATTATTGGAATATTTCTTATGGAAATATATGTCAATTGACTAATTTTATAGACTGTTGAATCCAGTCTATATTTCATATGCCTAAAGTACTTGAAGCTCCCACTGACTGCTGCTGTGTCCCATACACTCAAAGGACTTTTTTTTTTGCTGCAACAGTAACTGAGTTTATCATAGCAAAGAAAATTGCTATTGTATGGACTGTGTTTCAGTTCTTGTTGTGGTAGATCAATTACACAACAGAATTAATTTATCTTCCTTTTTCTTCAAAACAAGAGACTCCCATTTCCTCTTCTGAAATGTAATTTTTTTTTTGTTTGCTGAAGAGATACCGGCAAAGTGATAACATCTGGCTTAAGCGGATCACTGCCAGCTAAAGAATGGTTTCCTCTCTGTGGGCCTGACCAGTGCCTAATGTTGTGCAGATGTGCAGCCAGGCCTGACTGTAAAAGTTATAAACATTGTCATAACATTGTTTGACTTCTCTAGTATTTCCTGTCTTCTGCTTAGCACTTTATTACTCACTGTGGCATGCTGCCAGAAGAATGCGGGAGAGGGGGGTATTAGGCTGGAAAATTAAAACAAGTCCAGAATTCAGACGGTTTCATTTGAGATGTGAACTTTGATAACTCTCAGATGGTGAAATGTAACAGTTTAATTTTATAGAAGGATTTGAAAAGTAAATTTAAGTCGGAGGGGGAAAGAAAACAGTACCAACATGTTTCTCAACCAGGGCTACTGGCTGTAAAGCCTTAGAACAAAAGGGAGGTTTTAGTTAAGGCCAGTTGATTCAGAAGCTGGAAAGACTTTTAAAAACATGTATTCATTTCCTGAAATGTATATAGTTCCTGGGCAGAGAATGAGCCTTTCTTTCTTCACTTCCATGCACTCACTCTGCTGCTCCAGGCTGCGATTAGGCAAGGCAACACGGTACCACATAACGGAGGAAGTGAAAATCCACCCAGGCAACAATAGATCTACTTTTAGAAAAAAATCTGAAATAATTGTAAAAAGAGTTTTTCCTTTCTCAATATTGCTCAAAACAAACTGCACACACCAAACTCCAGTGTACACTTTATGGGGGCAGAGCACTACATTCATTGCTTATGATTACATCAATCAGGAAGCAGTAACTCATGAGAGACTTCCCTTAAAAATGAGCTGATGTTAATTGACAGTATGACTGCTTTTAGATTGGTTAGTCTGGTTATTTTAGGCCTTCAAATGCAGTGAATTGAGAAATCAAAGTTCCTAGTTTTACCTTCTGTACCTAATAATATGTTTCCAAATTTGAAGTTGGAGAACATTATGGATAAAGAAGCCTTACTTTTTAAAAATAGATTTTGCCCAGGAGAATAGTGATTTCAGTTGTTGAGCCATGGCTATGTGGGCCAAAACCTGTTGGATCCTTAGAGTTGAGCTGCATGATGCTTTCGCTGCTTTTCAATACTTATTTTGCTGTGTTTTATGGCCACTGTCAGCTTGACTGGCAGCAGTGCTCCCAGTTCCCCTTTCCCAGTAATGTGGTTTTATTCACCAGTGCACTGCTTCATGGAGACTGCCAAAGGTTAGGGGGTTGGGGTGGGGAACTTTGATTCTTCCTCCTCTCACTATTCCCCCCTCTCTCTCCTCCCTATTCATTTCAACTGCCTATCTTTCTTCCCCTCTCAATCCTGCTCCCTCTCCACACAGTCTCTCCATTTGCCTTTCCCCCCAGTATCACTCCAAATCTTCCCTGACTTTTATCCCCGACTCTCTCTCTCTGTCTCTAACCCTCCCCACCACAGCCCCTCCCTATCTCTAATTCTCTCCTTCTCGCCCTCCCACCCCCTCCCCCCCACATGAGTCTCTCGCTCACCTCGCCATTGTTTCTCCTTCTTCTCCTAACCGGTCTCTCTCTTCCTCTTTTCCCTCCTGCCCCCCACCAGTCTCTCTTTTCCTCCCTCCTAGTTTCTCTCTCTTTCACTCTCTCCTTTGCCCCTTTGCTCCAGTGTGTCTCCCTGTCTCCCTCTGTTTCTCTTTCTCATCCCCACCCCCAGTCTTTCTCTCTCCTCCTCTCTCCCTCTCCAGTCTCCCTGCCCCCCCACTTCTGTCTCTCTGTCTGTCTGTCTCTCTCTCTCCCTCTCTCCGTGTCTCTCTCTCTCTATACACACTCCCTTTCCCCCCAAATCGTGTGTGTGTGTGTGTCACTCTCCACCCATTGTCTCTCTTTTGACTCTGCAATCGATGAGGACTCACAATGGACCTCTGTTCTCTGGTGGAGTTCTTTAGTTGCCCAGTGGATTTTTCTTCTGCCCTTCCAGCCTCCACATCTGCACTGGAGCTTCTGTTTAGGCAATTTCCAGCTGTGCCTTCAGTTCAGGTGTACACCAGGCAGGGCAGAATGCTGTTCCATTAGTTCTTCAGATTCCAGGATCCTTTATGACCTTCTCTGGGGTTCTGGGTTCTATCATTAGCTGCGACCAATTTGTAAGGTTGTTTGGTGTCTCACTAAGAGGTCTGGAGGCTTGTGTGGTCGAACATGAACTGTTCATTGTTAACACAACTATATACATATCTCCAAGGTATAGCTTTCTCTAGGTGCGATCTTCATGTCGACTTCTCACACTCTGTCAACACGCAATCTACTATCATATGAGTCTCAACATCACAATGTGGGTGGTACTGCCCCCCAGGACCACATTAACATTTGCTATGCTGAACACCCTTATACTACATCATCTGAAAAGCAGCACCTCTGACAGGGCAGTACTTCCATAGTACTGCATTGTCAGCCTGGATTTAGTTCTCAAGTCTCCCAAATATAGCATTCAGTACGAAAGAAAAACATTAGTATGCCTGTTTTCTTTCCCCATGTTAACTCCTGGTGTAGCTAATAATTAACATAGTTTCAGCACTGTTAAGTGCACACTGGCTAATCTGCATTAACGTTGGACAAGTCTGTGCTCGTAGTTAACACTGGCAGAACAAATTTTGTTTGCGTTCAATTTTATTTGGTTTCTTGTCAACACCTTACTGCGGCAGCTGTTTCTTGCTGATGACTTGACCCCCTCTATTTTTGTATAACATGAGTGTTCATGCCAAAATTTCACCTTTGGTGTGAGGATGAAACTTATGCGCAAAGAATGTGCAATAATCACCTTATTGGCTCCAAAGGCTTTGCATTTTGAAGGAATGGTTGTGGCCTTTACACAAGGATTTTTAATGAGCAGTCCACCTGGCACTTCTGTTAACAGGCTTAAAAATGCAACTGCTCACATAACCGGAGTTTTAATGAGCAAACTGATTTATATCAGGAGTTTGGATGGATTGATGTTTTATACTGTTTGGAGCAGTATTTAATTGATTTTGCAGATAATCAGGTAGACAAGTGCCTTTAAGAAAAGGAACAGTTACACTTCCCAACTATGTATACCTTTTGTTATGCATGCATGCTTGATATGAGAGCTCATCACGCTCAGTGAAAAATCCACGCTGCTCTTCTTTTGAAAATAATGGTGTGGCGCTGGCCTGTATTTTACATTTTAATCTCCAGCAGCGACTGTAGGTAACACCTGCTGCTCATGAGCTGAATGGGAAGATTTGTTTTTGATTAAATTTGTACCTGTGCTACCTTATTCTGGTAGGACCATGAAGCAAATGGCCTCTAGGAAGAGAGGGACAGGACTTGGTATCGAAATGAATGGTAGATGAGCCAGACTCTGCACTTCTAAATAAATACATAAAATGCCGGTAATGCTCAGCTGGCCTGGCAGCATCTGCGGAGAGAGAAACGGAGATGATGGGCAGAATTCACTTCCACCCTTGGGAGAAGGCTGGGAGGCAGTGGGGAGGGGGCACGCTGTAGGGTTGGGAGGGAAGGCAGGGGAGTAGAGTGCTCATCGCCTTTCCAACTCCCTCCGATTCACTCGGGGTGGGGAAGGTTGAGGATGGCCTTCCCACTCGGAGGTAAATTGCGGCCCTTAAGTGGCCTATTAATGGCCACTGAAGGGTCTCATTTGCTGCCATTGGCATTTTGCCAGCAGCAGGGGGAGCCTAAACCGTGTGGGAAGGCTGCCCAGAGAAAGCTGGCAGCCTCCTTGTGGGGCTTGGCTAGGGTCCTTCTGACCAGGCACCTTGTGCCCATGTGGCGGGGGTCCTCTCACTGCCAGGGCCGCACTCTCAGCCCCCAACTCCCTCAACAATGACACTTTCCCCACCCCCCCACTTCAGATGTTGCCGGACCTGCTAAGTATTTCTGGCTATTTCGGATTTTGCTTTTGTATTGGCGTTGTTCTGAGATATCTGGGAAACTCAAATAGAAAACCATATGATTAAATATTTAAATATGTGCAGGGACCATAACTGTCATTAGAGACCACAGGACAAAGTCTAAGAGCTGTGCACTTACTCACACTCCATTTATAGCTACTTTGTAGTGAATCACCAGAGCCCTGGAAAATGAGTTACAACTGAAGCTACAGTATAGGAATTTTGAAGTACTTATAGTGAAAATGCCCTCATATTAATAACAGAAGATACAGATAAACATTCCATACTCATCGCGATGAGATCCTGTTTCACCCTGTCAGCCAGAACCCTGTTCAGAGCCTACTTCAATCATTTTTCATCTCTCTCTAGCTTTAACCCTGTAGCCCTGATCTAAACTCTGGGTTAGGAGTAATATTGGGTGGGGGTGGGGGAAGCGGGGTGGGCACAGAAATGCCTATATATGGCTTCGGTCTGGTCCAGACAAATCTTAAGTCCTTGGACTCATTTAAATGATGTAAGGTGAACTCCTGTCTGAACCTGGTGAGAATGACAAGGGTGGTCAGTGAATGAAAGTGGGGTTTCAGGCAATGGAAGGCCACTGCTGGGAACCCAAAAATTGTGGGGGAGGTGGGCAAGGGCAAGGAGGTGATTGCAATTGGGGGAGGGGGAAGGCAGACTGCATTAAGGGAGGCTCAAATGTTTCTTGTGAAGCCTGGAGGAGCATTCTTGACACACAAGAAAATCTAATACAGGCATTTGCAATATTCTCCTGTTAACCTTTTCAGGCCCCACTCCTCCTTACTGCCAGTTTTCACTCGTGGCTCAGTCACTGTGCAGCACCGCCGCAACCAACAATTAAAATCAAGTTGGACCCTGAAAGACATCATTGGACACTGATATTTAAGTGTTTGAGAGCTCAGCCTGCCTGCAGTTGGCCTTGACACTGTCAAAATCCCAGGTGTTAAAATGGCGACGGACACATATGAATGTAGCGGCTGTAGCACCCGGCTGCTGGTTAAGCCTCTGTCTGTTCCATTCCTGCCAGCAGACAAAGTTTAAAAGGGGCCTTTTGTCACCAAATTATTATTAAAATATAAGCATCGGATACACTGCTGTTTGTTACACTGGTAAAAGACAATTAGCACATTTGCTCAGCCTAGTGGGATCCAGTCAGGAATCCAAAAGAATGTTTAGGCTTCTAACATGGAAAACCAATAGTTAGATGTATTAGTACACATTTACAGAAATCCATGGCATTTAACAGTAACAGCTGCCCAGAAAACATGACAAATTGAACAGGATAAAAGAACCATTTAGGTTGTGCTCAGATGAGAATTGAAAGCTCAGACATCTTCCCTCAATTCTGAATGTTGCAAAGTGCTAATCTACATTTGAAGCCTCCATATTGCAGAATTACTGTAGGAAGCAGTCCTGTCATCACTCCTCAGTTTACATTACATACTGGTTAATCAACAGCAGCCAGTATGTAAGCGATGATGGAACCAAGGTGTCTAACAGGCTAAGTAGAATCTGCCAGTGGGAGTGAGGGTTGGAAAGTATACTTTAAATGTGACACAAACAAACTGGCTACTGGATTTATTGGGATAATATCTCATCAATATGAGAAGCCCAGAAAGGGGAAGGGAGAATAGCAAGTAAACTACCTCTCTTTCCTTGTTCCCCTCGCCCCCACACTACTACCAAAACCTTAGTAGAATTGTCAGGTTATAACAAGTTGTGCCTCTATAGTAGCTGATTTGTAGGGTAATCCTGCTACCATTTGATACGTAAGTGAGGTGTATAAGCCATCAAGGGGTGACTTGATGTGCCACGCTATGCACTACTGAACAAGCTAATTTGTTTGACTTGTAGGATGCCACATTACAGTAGTGTTGCATAGGTATTAACTTTAGCTATGCATAATAGAATCTAACTTTGACAATTAATACAGAACAACAACATATGACCTTTCAAGCTGCTAACAGGCAAATGATGTGTGGAAACCATTCAGGTGCAACTCCGCTGAATCCAAAACAAATTAGTATTTGTTTAATACCGATGCTTTTACAAGAAACCTTTTCAGTGTGTTTTCAACCAACCTTTGTGATTGGTAAGCAGTGCAAGCTGATGTCTTTCTATTCTCATCTGAAAAAAAAGCACCTTTTTATCCCCGAGTATAATGAACAGAGATAGATGTTAACTGACTCTTCTGTGTCGGAGCACACCGTTGAATGTAGTGCAGGAATGAAGAAGCACCCTCAGTGGATTACAGAAAGTGGGCTGAGTTGATCAAGAGGTGCTTTGTTGTTTTCATTTAATTACCTGAAGTCACAACTTGTAATCAGATACAAGGCCATCTGGAAATGAATAATTAACAACTTTTTCTTTCCTGAGTCCAGGACATCCGCTTAAAATATATTAGAAAGAATAACTCTTTCCCCTTTGACTTTCTGTAAGACTTACAACAACCTTGCTTAGTGTGCTGATAAAGCCCTCTGATACCTGAAGTTATGGAGCAAGAGAGGCATTTGACCTTACTGGTGCTCTTTTTAGTCATTACTCTTTATAATTCGAACATTACTTTTAATTCTTAATTAGGCATTAGATCATATGAATCTTCTGTACATCTGCCTGTCTCTGAAGCTTGTAACAAGCCCACTTATCACACAGATAATGGTTTCCTGACATCTGGTTGATCAAAGCAAGACATGTTTGACCCCATGAGTCAGTTTCCTTTTTAACTCCTTGATTGCTGATATAAATTTAATAAGATTCTCAAATACCGTGCTATCCAACATTCATGTTGCCATCACCGGCACCATAATTTGAATCCCTCTTTGCACATCTAATTTATGTAGCTGTGTAAAACATTTGGCACCAGCAGTTGTTGGAATGACAGTTTGTTCATGAATTTGAATCTCAATTCAACCATCAACCAAAAGAATGAAAATTAGGCCCTTGAACTTCTAAATGTGGAAAATACGAAAGTATTGGATCAGTTTGTCTTGAAGTCTCTATCTGAAACTCCTCCACATTGCCCTGCTTCCTTGTATTTATTTTTCATATTCTGCTCATCCTTGAGCGCCACAAATTGTCGGCTCACTTGTGACATGAAGAAACGGGTCGAGAGTTATGAGCGGCTCTTTTCGTCTTTCACCCCTTCTGCATTTTTACTCGTGCCATTTTAAAGAGAACACACACATTTAGATTAATATTTAAACATTAGACATGTTAAATTAAAGCTGCTTTTGTTCATAAAAATTATGAGCCAAAGGTTCTGAACGCCTGTAAGGGACAACAAGTTGGCTGCATAAATCATGCTTGTATTTGGAAAGAAATTCCTGTTGTATCCCAACCAAGTACTATCCAATTTAATGGCAATCATGAGATAAGACTTCCTCTGTTCACAGACTGTAGTGAAATCGTAAATGTGAATATGATGTGTTTACGATTTCATTATAAATAGTGAACAAAGGAAGCTTCTCCTTTCATCCCTCTTTTTAACTTAATTTGAAATGCACGCTTAATTGATTTATGATTGTTGATTTATGATTATTGATATATATGCCCTTAGTTGTAACAAACAATAGACTTTTGATTTCATTCTTGCCTCCAGGTAATGCATATAAAGTAGTTTTGGAGTTTCTTTCAGAATGGATTGCATATTTCAGTGGAAGCCATTTGTGAATACTTTTCAACGTAGAATATCCCGTCCAGCAAATAGAAAAGGAAAACAGGAAATGCAGGAGAAATCAAAAAAGATAGATGGTTTCAGGTGGAATCTTCCTCAGTGCGTACATGGATTGTACTACCCTATCTATAATAGTACATTTATTGCTAGTCATGAATTTAATGGATGACATTCTGAGGACATCATGGAGGTATGCAGCCTGAGCAATGTGTGCGCAGCAGTGCCAACCACAATTAGTGTTGCCAGCCCTCCAGATTGTCCTGGAGTCTGTAGGGATGAAAGATTTGTTTCCTAAACACGGCTACAAGCAATCCTTAAGGGCATTTAAAAAAAAAAATGTTTTCATTTCATTTTTTTTGGACATTTTATTAATTATAAAAGTATTGGAGAAAAGGGTTTAAAAAAAAAGCTGCTTGTCGGGACAAGATGGTTAGAGATCATGTGATAAAACCTGCAGGAATACTTCCAACCAGAACTGGCAGCCCTAATTTTACAAACTTTGAATCTACATTCCCCAGTGACCATTCAGGACTTGAATTTAAATTAAGTCATATCAGCAGGGCAAGTGGGCATAGGTTCAAACCGCTGAAAGGCCAGTTTAAGAGTCATGTCATGAAATTTTTGCAGCAATTTACAAAACAGTTGAATGCTGTACGGGACTGCAGGTGGTTGTCAGCCAATAAGCTAAGATGGTCTGAATGGACTTCCTTATCCATACTTACTTAATCATCTTGTGATATACTGAAACTGTGGTTTTGAATTACAAAAAAGTAATGTCTTACAATAGTGCTGTTGCTCAGTGGGTTGCTAGTGGTTGAGCAGTGCTAAAAAGGTTTAACAACTGAAAATGATTCACAGACAAGTATAAATGAAAATGATTCACAGGCCATTTTTATTGAAATATGATGTACTGAGTTTAAATTATGAAATATATCTTGATTCGAGTTGTAATGCGTGTGAGCTTGAGACAAAGCAGACTTCCCTTATTTGAAATATAAATTTCAGTTCAAGAAGTTTGCAAAATAATTGATTGCTGTAATCTCTGAATTTGGGGAAGTTGAGCTTTATTACTCTTGTGTCTCCAAGCTTCTATAATTTATGCATATTCACAGTATATCTAGTAATGACTATTATTACGTGGCATGATGTGTGACAGAATGTGACAAGGCTGACTCACTGAAATGCAAAGTTGGCAGTCATTACTCGTGAAGTGCAGGATTAATAACTGACAAAGGTTGTCAAGATTAAAGAAATAAAATATGTTAGCTTTTATTGGAATAATTAATTAGCATTTTCAAATCGAGCATTCTGTCATTCGGGCTTTAACTGCAAACTTTCTCCATGTTTCTCATGGCTTTAAAAATTATTTTCCACCACATTTAATGCATCCTCAACGTAAATCTCCATAGTGACTTGTTATTGCTATATATAATAGACAAGTAATAAATATCATCATAAAATTTTGGTGCTGAGTGGTTTAAAGTAGAGGCTACCAAAAAGAGATGGACTTATTGAACTAAATGCCTTTTTCAGGTACCTAAAAATTCCTTGTTCTTAATATATATCCCCAGCTTTGTGGCCATAGTTAAGCTACTTCTGCTTAGTTTCAGTAATTTTCCATGACATCATGAACTAAATTTCATCCATGCTGCTTATATTATCTGTTGAACCTAAAACATCATTCCTATTAAAAGAAACCATAGAACTGAAGATAAAAATCCCAACTAGGACAGGAGATACCCTGGGTGGGGGAACTTCAATGCCCATCACCAAGGGTGGCTCGGTAGCACCATCTCGAACAGAGCTGGCCGAGTCCTAAAGGGTGATCAGACTGGGACTGCAGCAGGTGGTGAGGGAACCAACAAAAGGAAAAAAACTATTTGACTTTGCCCTCATTAATCTACCTGTTACGGATGCAGCTGTCCATGACAGTATTGGTAGGAGTGACCACCAGATTTTCCGTGTGGAGATAAAATCCCATCTTCACACTGAGGAGTCCATTGTGTTGGGTGGCACTACCATGGTGCTCAATAGCGCAGACTCAGAACAGATCTCGTAGCCCAGAACTGGACATCTCTGAGGTGCTGTGGGCCAACAGCAGCTGCAGAATTATATTCAACCACAGCACATAACTTCACGGCCTGGCATATCCCTCACTCTCCTGTTACCATCAAGCCGGGGAATCAACTCTGGTTCAATGAGAGTGCAGGAGGGCATGCCAGGAGTAGCGCCAGGCATACTTAAAATTGAGGTGCCAAACTGGTGAAGCTACAACACAGGACTACCTGCATGCCAAACAGCAGAAGCAGCATGCATTAGACAGTGCTAAGCGACCCCACAACTAATGGATCTGATCAAAGCTCTGTAAGCCTTTCATATACAATCCTAAATGGTTGTGGACAATTAAGCAAGTAGGAGGAAGAAGCTCCTCAAATATCTCAACCTCAAATGATAGGTAAACCCAGTAAATCAGTGCTGAAGCATTTGCAACCATCTTCAACCATAAGTGCTGAGTGAATGATTCACCTCAGCCTCGTCCTGAGGACGCTAGCATCACAGATGTCGGTCTTCAGCCAATTTGATTCACTCCATGTGATATCAAGAAATAGCTGAAGGCACTGGATACTGCAAAGGCAAAGGGTCCAAATAATATCCCGGCAGTAGCATTGAAGACTTGTGCTCCTGAACTAACTGTGCCCCTATCCAGACTATTCCAATACAGCTACAACACTGGCTACAACAATGTGGAAAATTGCTCAGGTATGCCCTGTCCACAAAAGGCAGGACAAATTCAATTACACCCCCATCAGTCTACCTTCAATTATCGAAGGAAGATGGTCGTTATTGTTGGAGGCCAATCATCTCTGCTCCAGGACACCGCTGCAGAAGTTCCTCAGGGTAGTGTCCTAGGCCCAACTATTTTCAGTTGCTTCTTCAATGACCTTCCTTCCATCATTAGGTCAGAAGCGGGGATGTTCACTGATGATTGCACAATGTTCAGCACCATTCGCGACTCATCAGACACTGAAGCAGTCCATGTCCAAATGCAGCAAAACCTGGCGCTTAACTGGCAAGTAACATTCAGGTCAGAGGCTGGGAATTCTGTGGGGAGAAACTCACCTCCTGACTCCCCAAAGCCTGTCCACCATCTACAAGGCACAAGTCAAGAGAGTGATGGAATACTCCCCACTTGCCTGGATGAGTGCGGCTCCAAAAACACTTGAGAAGCTTGACACCATGCAGAACAAAGCAGCCTACTTGATTGGCACCCCATCCACCACCTTCAACATTCACTCCCTCCTGCAGCAGAGTGACAGCAGTGTGTACAATATACAAGATACATTGCAGCAACTCACCAAAATTCCTTCAGCACATGCCAAAACCATGACCTCTACCACCTAGAAGGCCAAGGACAGCAGATGGATGGGAACACCACCATTTGCAAGTCCCCTCCAAGCCACACACCATTCTGACTTGGAACTATATCAACGTTCCTTCACTGTCCCTGGGTCAAAATCCTGGAACTCTCTTCCTTACACCACATGGAGAGCAACAGTTCAAGAAGCTGGGCTCACCATTATCTTAAGGGCAATTAGGGATGAGCGACAAATTCTAGCCTTGCTAGTGATGCTCATATTCCCCCCAAAAGTCCTTCTACTAACTGTGGACAGTAATCCACCTGAATCCATAGGGATTTCAGAAACTCTCGAATGCGCATCCCACATCTGCATAATGGAATGCCGGCCAGCATTCCAGTGTAGTCCATGTTTACTTCACGCTTAAGCCCAGCGGTGCTCTTAACCTGAAAAAGGAAATATTTGAAGGTGTCTGTTCAGAATTTGGGTGTCTTGAATGCCAGGTTTTAAGCAAGAATTTGCTAGCTCTCAGAATTTGCTTTATAGTTGTTGAATCAGATTTACTTGCAGCGTTTGTTTCCAAAGCCTGCCTGCCTTTTAATTGTTTACAAGCATGACCGATTCACTTCAACGTAAATCAATAGGGAAAGATTTGGAACAAATTGACTGAATTGTAATTCTCCTTTCAGATACAGTGGGGAAAAAACATCCAACAAAAACAACAAAAATGTTCCTACTTGGAAGGAGCCTGTCAGTGGCAAAATGTTAGCCCTTGGGCATTTTACAGGGGTCTTACCTGAGCAATGTTTGTTAATAGTAAGTTCACACCACTAGAGGCCCTCGGTGAGCTATGTAAATAGTTGCACTTCCTCTGGAGTCAGAGCACAGGTTCAGAAACACACCAAAATATTTCACAGGCACTGTGGGCTTGGTACAACTTTCTTCCCCAGCAAAAGAAAAGCCACCTGGAATATCTCTTTTTGCATGAAATCTGTGTAAAATTTCAATTCATACATTCACTGAGCATGTTGATTAGAAGAGCATAAAAATGTCAGGAAAAGAACATCTATACTCCATCAAAGCTCATCCTTCTAGTACATTAACTCTTCCATTATAGCATGTAATTGTTTTCTGAATAGCCCCAATATTTTGGCCTTTAGCTTGCTTCTTAGATTACTCTGAAAACTTGGCACTTTTTAATGGAGATTTATTTCCCCCTGGTGTAACCTGCTCCTCAGAACAATGTTGTTTTGTGCATTATTAGTTATGGAATTACTCAATAATTTGAATGAAGCAACAAAAATAACATACAAAGTGGGACTTTAGGGGAGAAATTGTCTCTTGTATGCCCATTTTTTGGGTGTGCTCCGGGCTCCCCAACAGCACTGTGGGCTACTGGTTGCCCATAGACCCTCCTGGTTCACTTCCTCCTCCCTTGACCGACCTGCAGAATGTTCCGGCGTCAGAGTTCCCTGCAAGCCTCAGACCACTGTCTTCTGGTGTATATTCACTTCACTAATGCTATTTTGTGCTGTCTTTTCTCTTCCGATTTGGTGCAGTTTTGTTGCTGCTAGCTTCTCTCATCTGATACCTTATCAAATAGCTTCTAGTAGTCCATATGTCATGTAACAAGCTGATAAGTGGCAAGTAACATTCACGCCACACAAGTGCCAGGCAATGACCATCATGGATAAGAGAGAATCCGACCGCTTGACATTCAACAGCATTCCCATCACTGAATTCCCCCACTATCAACACCCTGGGAGTCACCGTTGACCAGAAACTGAACTGGACCATCCATATAAATACTGTGTGGCTACAAGAGCAGGTCAGAGGCTGGGAAATCTGGGCGAGTAACTCATCTCCTGACTCCCTAAAACCTTTGCACTATCTTCAAGGCACGAGTCAAGTGTGTGATGGAATACTCTCCACTTGCCTGGATGAGTGCAGCTCCAACAGCACTCAAGAAGCTCAACACCATCCAGGACAAGGCAGCCCGCTTGATTGCCACCCCATCCACCACCTTAAACATTCCCTCCTTCACCACTGGACATGAGACAATCCAGCTGCTCACAGGCAACAGTGCCTTTAAGATGTGTGCATATGTGACTGTGCAACAATCTTAAAGGGACCATGCAGTGAAACAAATGGGCCGTGCACAGTAAATGGAAATTAGAGGGAACATTGCTTACATTACCTGCTCAGGGCAATTCAGGATGGGAAATAAACATAATAAGAATAAAACAAAATCTGTAGTTATGTAGGGTGGAATTTAATGTCCTCCCATGTGGCAAATTAAGTGGCAGTGTGGGGCATTAATCAGGCAGGTGGTGGGCAGGGAACCTGCCACCTTCTTGCCTCTGCCCCAAATAAGTCCATGGAGGGAAGGTACATGGACGCCCTTCCCTCCTGGCTACCAATTGAGGCCCTTCAGTGGACATTTAATATCCACGTAAGGGTTTCATCCTGCCTCCACTGATATTCACCCAGCAGCGGGTAGGGGATTTGCCAGGTGAGAAGGTCAAAAGACAGACCCTGTTATGGGTTTGTGGGGGATGGGGTGTGGGAGGGCACGGGCCAGTGGGGTAGGGGGCATTGCTCCCATCAGGAAGGGGTCTGCTAAGTACCACCCCTGCTGCTGATCCCCTTCCCTCCCTCCACCCCAGCCCCTTCCCGTGACCCCCCCACTCCCGAGCAGTCACCTGTGGCCTGGGTCCTTCGATGATTCTGAGCCTCAGGTGGGTGCAGCACTGGCAGCACCTCTGCTCCCTGGAGGCACTGTGGAGCATTGAAGAGCTGCTGGCCTCTGATTGGCCAGCAGCTCTTGGCAGGCAGGACTTCCACCTCAGGAGTCCTTGAACCGGGGGATGGCCTGCTGCTGACCTTTAAGTGCCTGTTTGGCACTTAATGCCATGGGCCTTCCCAAAATAGACAATGCGGAGCTTTTAGCTCAATACTGTTTCTTACATCATTTGTTGATCATGGATGTTTAAGTGCACAAGTGGAGCTTTTATGAGAATGTACTGGTTTTGTATTGCACCGTAAAATATCTTTGAATATTTCCCACTGTTTGTCTGTTGGCTTACCCATTAACAGTTCAACCCAAGTTATGTTGGGAAATTTTTCATCCTTCAAAGTTTGCCTTGCTTAATTTAAAACCTTAATTAGTCACACGCACTCTGCTTCTCAAACATCATGTAAATTCAGTCTTCATATGGTTGCTATTCACAAGATGTTCCCTGATCGTCAGATTGCTCTGCTTCATTGCTCATCTCTAAACCTAGTTTTGCCTTTTCTCTTGTTGCTTTTAAACACCCGGTTCCAGAAAGCTGACCTGAATATATTTTAGAAGTTCATTTCCTTTACTACTTGAGCTTTTTTGCTTCTCGCAGTCTATGTGAAAACGAAAATCTCCCACTATAACCACATTATTTTGGTTCATGCTTCCCCAGCCTCCGTGTTTATTCATCACTACTGTTTATGGATAACTTCCACCAGAGTCTTGCATCCTTTACTGTCCCTTTGTTCTACCCATCCTGTTCCTACTACCTGATCATCCTACCGAAATCTGTTCTTTTCACTGCTGTTATTATCAATATTGCTATCTCTGCTTCTTTCCCAATTTCCTTTTCCTTTCTAAAGATCCTATAGTCTGGAATATTTAGTTCCCAGTCATTCCCAATGCTCTGTGATGGCCACTTTGTCATACCCTTAAGCTAAATTTGTGTTTCTAACTCATTTGTTTTATTTTGTATACTACATGCATTTGTGTATCAAACTTTTTCTTTAGTATCTGTGCCCACCCTCCTCTTTTGCCCTGAAGATGTATTTCCTATATTTTTTGATTTACCATGCTTTGGCTGTTGATGCTCTTTAAATCGCGATGCAGGCAATTTTGTACGTTTCAATTTTCCATCACTGCTTTATTTTTAAAAATATTTTATTATTACTTCCTTTAACCGTTTCTCTTCCTGGAGTATTTATGGTAAATCTATTACTTTTTGTTCTATGGTCTTTGCTCTTATCCCACTTTTATTGTCTTTAGCTTGTTATTATTTCCACCTCGTTATTGGTTTACTTTTCTCACGGTTTCCTTGATGTGAAAAGAGCACAGTTTGTGGCATTGTTTTCATTAGCTTTTAACCATCATGTGAACAAGGGATTACTTATGTAAATTAGGTAATTTATGCTAATTGGTGCCTGGCTTTAAAGATGACAGAATTTGCAGTGTAAACGTACAGATACAAGACTGAATTTTTGCTGTTATCCATTCAAGCAGTCATAATTAGCCATATCATTATGGAAATCATGAATTGTTTTTCTCCAATTTTGCATGTGTGTGTTTGCCCTTCAGAGTGAAATTGTGAATGCTGAATGAAACTATTGGGCCTAACTTGCGTGGTTTGCTGGCAATTGAAATTAGGTTTTTGGTAACCAGTTACAGTAACGGTTAGCTTCAGATCTGACAATGAAGTCAGTCATTGAGCATTTGACCTGTTTTCTCTTACGTGCGCAACTTACACATACTATAAAGTGCTTTTGTATTACCGGGCTTTCTTGGTTCTTTGTGGAACAGTGACGTCCATGAACTGGCTTCCTGTCTATATCAGAATACTAGTCTATACATTTGTCTCCATTATGTAATATGCTGATCGAGATTGCAAACGAAAAGGACCAACTCTCTGCATTTATTTTCATGGAATAGTCAGCCTTAACCTGATGACAGATTGAAAGACACATGTTATCCCGAGCACATTCTGCCATCAGTTCCCCCCCAGCTCACACTTTTGATCGCTCAGAGTGCAGCTAACTTAGAAGGGCGAACAATTTATTTGTACTCGGCTACATTCCTATTAAATAACATCCATAATTTGTGTTTTTGTAAGGCTGCTGGTGGGATATAATCGGTGATGTTTGTGTTCTCCAGCTGGAAACATTTAGAGTGTAAATTAAGCATACAAGACAAAGTACCTGAGTAGTGTTTTTCTAAAAGAACCTTAAAAAGATTTCATCATTGATCACAACTAACCATTGTTTAAAAGAATGAGCTTTTCATTCTGATCAACAGACAGCATTATTATGAGTTTTTACAAGAAGGATCTGGCAGGATTTGAGCGTCTACAGAATTCCCTATGGAAGTAATAGTCTATGGTTTCTTGTGTTATGGAGCTGTGTGGCAGAGAATTGTGCTAAGCCAACCAGTGACTTATTAAATTGTATATTTAAATGTGAAGTTTGATACCTTTTGAAGTTGCAATTTTGAGTACACATTGCCAAATAGCTGTAAAGTAAGCTAAAGGGTACGCTTTATGAAAAATATGTATTTGTGGTCTATTTTGTTCATTGACATGATTTATATTAGAATGCATCACCACTTCTGTGTAATGCAATCGTAGTGGAAATTAATATACTCACTTTCTGGTTCTTAGAAAAAGATTGATCAAGCGCTTTTCGTTCTCTTTTAAATGTCCCATTTTATCAGATTTGATTTTGATTTTTAAGAAGTTTTGTATTAATCTGGTATTTTTCTAAGATGTAAACTTTTTTGCTATAATGTAAAAACAATTTGTGGTACTGGGTGTATGCTTTTAGCTTTTTGGTTTTGTGTTTTTTTTTTAAAGAAAGCACACATGCACCAATGGAAGAAACCGGACAAACAGGCCACCTTCAAAATTGTGGTGGAACACTAGAGGCCGGCAGTGTTGAAATGTTTTTAAAATACAATTGTTTTTACATTTTGTTTTGGCACAGAAATAATTAATGACAGAGCTTGTTTTAGGGCCGAGTTTGTGCTGGCACTGAACACACAAATATGGTCCAGGATCTCAAACCTTCATAGCATGGCTTGTGCCGTGTTCGTCAAGATTTCAAATGCTGATCTTTGTACCTATTTAACAAGTGGGGTGACCCAAGGAAAATAAATCTTTCACTGGTACACACTAGTTTGCCCAATGCAACATCAGAAAAGTTAGTTTTTTAGATTTGCACCAAAAATGTAAGTTGTTTAAACAGGCAATCATATGGAAGGCTGATGGGAATACTTCATTTGAATTAAAACTCAATGTTCTAAAATTTAGGTTTGAGCAAAGGCAGGTTTTAAGTTCTGATTTTATTTACGTTACACTTGTTTTTGATGGGAACTGGAAAGACGATGAGAGAAAATGCTCAAAGACATGCCAGCTGTCATCATGTGTAACTTCAGGAAGCACCTGGAACTAATTCTAATGAGACTGACCAGATTTTGGCTATCACTTGGATTGCTAATTTGGGGGTGAGAATCACTGACCACTGTCAAAATTTAATTTTAATATCATGGGCATTTTAGTGAAAATGAGCTAAACCTGAATAGGACCTTTAGCATGGGCTACAACATTTTGGCTGTTGGTTGTGTCTTGCTTCATCTTGTTGTGCCTCAAGTTACAAGTTTCAGATTATCTAGAAAACATTTTTTCCAAGTGATATTCAGTATCACTGGGGTTGCTTTGCTCAATGAATATATGTTGTGTCAAATCTATTCTCCTCACTGCAGTGTTCGCTATGTGACATGGGACTTTTTGGTATGGCCATTTTGAAGCAAGAGTGGTATTTTAAGCATTAAGTCACCTTACACTTGCACCTTGCCAGCTGGGAGTATGGCTAGGTTCCAAGCTAGGATTGTCAATAAGGTTCTTGAACAAGCAGTTGGCTGGGAACTCTGGCATGCGTATCATGCTTGTTACTGCAGTTTGGTTTCTGTCCCTGCCTGGAGTCAAATGTTTGAGCAGAAAGGTGTGAAATAAGTGTTATTCCACTGAGCTGAGCCACAATGCTAAATTATAGTTTATCATTGTTAAATTGCATGAAGTGACATGTTAAAGTACCAGACACTAAAACAATGTTCTAACTTTGCAGATTAACAGGCCATTCACCTCGCTGCAGTTTGTGGGATTTTGCTGGTGCAGACTGCTTACATTTGCTTACTTGGCAGTCATTACACTATGTTCACAAAGTCCTCAACAACCAATGTTGGAAAATGCATAAATGAAAACCTCCCCTTTCCTTCTATCTCCCTGCCATTCCTTGTCTTTACTTGCCCTGCCTTTCATTAAAAAAGCATTCTGCTTCCCTACCTTACGACATCAAGAACCAACACGACAGCATAAAAGAAAAAGTTCATGTTTAGATAAATGTGATCAAATGCGTATATTTTAATGGTTCAATGCATCCACGTGATATGTTGCTAATCCATGCAAAGCAGAGGTTCTTGGGATCAGTCCCTTGTGCTGAGTAGTGCAGTGTCAGTCATAGCTCTGTGGTAGCTCTCTTGCCTCTGAGTCAGAAGGGCGTGGATTCAAGTTCCATTCCACTTTATATCACCTAGGCTGCCATTTGAGTGTAGTCCTGAGGAAATGTTGCATCGCCTAAGGTTCCGCCTTCCACTTGTCCATTCAGGTGGATGTAAAAGGCCCCATCGCACTATTTCGAAGAAGAGCAGGGGAGCTCTTCCTGGTGTGTTGACCAATATTTATCCCTTAATGAATATCACTAAAACTGATTATCTGAACTTTGTTCTCAATTGTACTCAAATTGTCGGCCATGTTTCCTGTATATAAGAATGATGACATTTTAAAAGTGCTTCGGTAGCTCTGACACTGAAGTTGTGTAAGACACTGTCTTTCTTTAATTCATCTTGAGCAGGGCCAAAGCTTCAATTGACCTCTATGCCCTTGGGCTAAAGAGGAGAAAATCAGCCATTAAAGCACTCCTGTAAGCCATCCAGCTCTTAAATGTGTTAGAATGCCCCAAAATTAAATAACCTGTTGATGTTGCACCCAGGCTTGTATATAAAAAATGGCCACTTGGATTGTGGTATCTGAGGAAGGGGTAGTGTCGCTAAAGTCACGTCCAAGAACCTTTGAATGAAGAAGAGGAAATCTTAATTACTTTTTTGAAAAGAAAAGCTGGTACAGTTGTATATTCTACTTAAGTATCAAGGCATATGGTTTCTTTTTAAATGCTGGCCCAGCCATCGACACTCTCATCCCGTGAAATAATTTAAAAAAAAACTCTACTTTGCATGTATCTGGAAGGCCCTTTCTATTAAAGCAATGAGTCCATGATTTGGTTGATTCAAGAGCCATCTCAGAATCGCAGACATGTCTCCAGCTGGAAAAGCAGGATCGTAGAATCTCCCCCGCTTAAGTGTATAAATAGTAGAGGAAGAGAAAAGCAGATGGCGATGGTCGGAGAGTAGATTTTTGCAGCATTCCCTTTTTATTTAGTAAGGCCCCCTTAGCATCAGTACCATTCCAAGTGGGCAGCAGCGCTTCCTGCTATCCCTAATGTCATAAAGCCAGCATCAAATATGACTGTTAATTCTTGCAGGATTGTTTTTTATCCTGAGAGGCACCTATTAAGTTTCCAGATTGTGTTTCTATTCAAACAGCCTAAAAACTCTCACCAGGAAAATTATCATTCCTGCCCCCCCAACCTTTCCCCACCAACAATCGCTGTCTAAACTCCATTCTTCTCTTCCAAATGCTCCAGATGGGCCGAGCTGGGGATTAGAAAGATAACAGCATTTGTTTCCTTGGGAGAAAAAAGTTAAAACTCATAATCACAGTACTTTAAAAGCTGATATGTTCAAGTCACCTTCTTTGCATTGAACTCCGGTGGGTGCGCAACTATTACATTATTAAATTCTTTAGATCATTGTAATTGAGCCAATTGATGCAGAAGTGTGCAATTACCATAGATACTTTGCTTGCTTGTACTGCCTACTGACTCTAAATATGGCTGGAATTTTAAGGGGTAAATAAGATGCAGCAAAGTTTTAAAATTATCAGTTTGATTTTAGCATCACTCACTGTTTATTTACCTGTGTGGAAATTGACCCAGTAGTGTCATTTCCCGTTTTAACTTGCAAGCGTGCTGGAGGCAGGGAACCTCAGGAATCTCTGCAGATTAGGGTCTTGGTGCATAATTACAAGCCCCATTTTTTTTTTACTGGGGCCTGAGTGGAAAAATTGCTTCAGTTTTTCTACCTGTTCTACAACAGGCCTGTAAACACGAGAGAAGCACCAGGGTAAATGGACCAGTGACGTTTAAATGAGGCCCAGGTATCAGAATACTTTGCGTCTGAAACATAGCCCAGTGAGAATCTTTTGCACTCATCATCCGCCTGAATCCCATTCAGGGTTAAAATCAACCCACTTTATTTTCATTACCAGTAAACCAATTTTCAGATTAAATTCTTACAGTGAGTGCATGAAATGTACATCAGATTGACAGTGAACTATGATGTATTGTTGCTAATATTTGGATCCCAACCCTTTCTTGTAGCATTATTGCTTTCATCGAGCAGTTCCTACCTAAAAAAGCAATGCTTTCTTCGCAGGAGATCAGCAGCTATTTAGATTATTTATTTTTCTCTTTGAATTTGAGTCCCTCTTATTGTATTTTCTTTCCTCAGTTAGCCACCGCCACATTGAGTTTAGCTAAGATTTAAAACATGCTGTCTCGAAGGCCATCACACAAACCCAAAGTCTGATCACTTGGGATGCTGTTATCACCTGGCTTCTTTATTTGCTATTAATGAAAATAAAATTGCAGGAATTAGTTCTCAGGTAAATATTTAGTTTGGGACTTAGTTTGGGTACAATTTATAGTGTTATCTGATGGTGTATGTGTGTATGTATATCCGTAAAAAGTAGATATACCCAACTGAAGAAATCTTCACAGTTAGCATGACAGCTTTTGCCTAAGCGCACACATTGACATGATGTGTTGTGCCATTAGTTTCATTTGATTTCAGTATTCAGTGTTTGATATTCTTTATCTGGACATGATTGTGTTTTAAAATTGAAAGCAAGTTGAATGCAATTATTTATCTCTCCAGTTGTTTTGAGGTACATGGAGTCACAGATTCTACCAATACTTGTAAAACTCGCAGCGTGTATCATTGAGCAGCACTTGTCCTATCTGCTGAATACAAAAATAGTTACTCACCCTAAATTGACAATTCCCACCCTTTCCCCACAGAGAGCTTGGCTTTCACTCTTTGTTGCATATTCTGGAGCAGATTACTAACACTGCACATCCAGGATTGCCAACACACATCCTGTGGTGAGCTGACCGTGCAAATATCAATTTGAATAACTCCTTGCCCAAGAAGTGGAAAAAGCATTCAGCAAGTTGATTTCCTAAAATAAGAGCAAAATTGATTGTACAATGTAACTTATCCACACGATTACAAAACCATCCAATGCAACAGATTGATGAGCTCACATATCATTCTATGCCACGCCCAGTAGCAAAAAATAATATTTAAGCTGATTTTTAGACAGCTAAGTTATTTTTCTCATACACCTTTGGGTTTTTTTTTAATTCTTTCATAGGATGTGGGTGTTGCTGGATGGGCCAGCATTTGTTGCCAATTCCTAATTTGCCTTGAGAAGTTGATGACATTCTTGAACCATTGCAATCTGTGCGATGTTGGTATTCCCAGAATGCTGTTAGGCAGGGAGCTTCAGGATTTTGACCCAGTGGCGATGAATGGACAACGATATATTTCCAAGTCATGATGGTGTGTGACTTGGAGAGAAGCTTGCAGCTGGTGGTGTCCCGATGCACCTGCTGCCTTTGTCTTTCTAGGTAGAAGAGGTTGCAGGGTGAGATGTTGTCAAAGGAGCAGTAACAGGTTGCTGCTATGCATTCTTAAAAAGGATAAGAGTAAGCAAAGTGAGCATTGGTCCTCTAGAGAATGAGAATGGGGAATTAATAATAGAAAATAAGGAAATGGCGGATGCATAGAACAAGTATTTTGCATCTCTCTTCACTGTAGAAGACATGAATAACATCTCAGAAATAATTGTGAATCAAGAGATGAAAGGGATGGAGGAACTTAATTACAATCACCAGGGAAAGGATACTGAGAAAGTTATTAGAACTAAAAGCTGACAAGTCCCCTGGTTCTGATGGACTTCATCCTAATTCGTAAAAAGAAGGGGCTGCTGAGATATTAGATGCATTGGTTTTAATTTTCCAAAATTCCCTAGGTTTTGGAAAGATCCAATTAGATTGGAAAATAGCAAATGTGACTCTTTTTGTCAAGAAAGGAAGGAGACAGAAGGCAGCAAACTACAGGCCATTTAGCTTAACACCTGTGTAGGGAAATTGCTGGAATCAATTATTAAGGACATTATAGCGGGGTACTCTGAAAATCTCAATGCAATCAGGCAGAGCCAACATGGTTTTTTGAAAGGGAAATCACGTTTGAATAATTTATCGGAGTTCTTTGAGGAAGTAACAAGCAACATGGATGAAGGAGAACCTGTATATGTGATGTTCTTAGATTTCCAGAAGGCATTTGACAAGGTGCCGCATCAAAGGTTACTACACAAAATAAGAGCTCATGGTGTAGAGGGTAACATATTAGCACGGACAGAGGATTGGTTAGCTAACGGGCAGCAGAGAGTAGGGATAAATGGGTCTTTTTCGGGTTGGCAAGATGTGACGAGTGGAGTGCCACAGGGATCAGTGCTGAGGCCTCAACTATTTATAATCTATATCAATGGCTTGGTTGAAGGGACCGAATGTATGGTTGCTAAATTTGCTGATGACATAAAGATAGGTAGGAAAGTAAGTTGTGAAGAGGACACAAGGAGTCTGCAAAGGGACATAGGTTAAGTGAATGGGTAAAAAATTGACAGATGGAGTATAATGTGGGAAAATGTGAACTTATCCACTTTGGCAGGAAGAATAGAAAAGCAGCTTATTATTTAAATGCAGAGAGATTGCAGAACTCTGTGGTACAGAGGGACCTGGCTGTCCTGGCACTTGAATCAGGAAACGTTACTATGCAGTTACAGCAAATGATTAGGAAGGCAAATGGAGTGTTGTCGTTTATTGCAAAGGGAAAGGAATATATAAGCAGGGATGTTTTGCTACAGTTGCACAGGGCGTTGGTGAGCCCACAACTCGAGTATGCTGTACAGTTTCGGTCTCCTTAAGCATTTCAGAGAAGGTTCCCTCAACTGATACCTGGGATTGTTGGGGGACGGTGGGGGGGCAGTCACGTTATCTTATGAGGAAAGGTTGGACAGGTTGGGCTTGTATGCATTGGAGTTTAGAAGAATGAGAGGTGATCTTATTGAAACAATTAAGATCCTGAGGGGACTTGACATGGTGGATGCTGAGAGAATGTTTCCCCATGTGGGAAAGACTAGAACTAGGGGACGTGGTTTAAAAATAGGGGGTCTCCCATTTAAGATGGAGATGAGAAGAGTTTTTTTCTGAGGGTTGTGAATCTTTGGAAATCTCTTCCTTGAGCGGTGGAGGCAGGGACATTGAATATTTTTAAGGTAGAGGTAGATAGATTCTTGACCAACAAGGGAGTCGAAGGTTATTGGGGGTGGGTAGAATGTGGAACTGAGGTCACAATCATATGGAATGACGGAGGTTCGAGGGGCCTCCTCCAGGTTTGTATATTCACATGTACGTTTCTTACAGATGATACACACTGCAGCCATGGTGACTGGTGGTGGAGTGGCCGAATATTTAAGGTGATGCATGGGGTGCCAGTCAAGTGGGCTGCTTTGTTCTGGATGGTATTAAGCTTTGAGTGTTGTTGGAGCTGCACTCATCCAGGCAAATGGAGAATATTCCATTACAATCTTGACTTATGCCTTATGATGGTGGACAGACTTTAGAGAGACAGGAGGTGAGTTATTCGCCACAGAATTTTCAGCCTCTGACCTGCTTTTGTAACCACAGCATTTATGCGGCTGGCCCAGTTAAGTTTCTGGTCGATGGTGACCCCGAGGATGTCGATGGCAGTGAGTTCAGTGATGATATGGTTGAATGGCAAAGGTAGCTGATTAGATTCTCTCTTGTTGGAGATGGTCATTGCCTTGTTGTTGTGAGACACAAAGGTTACTTGCCATATATTAATCCAAGCCTAAATGTTGTCCAGGTCTTGCTGCATGTGAGCACAAGCAGCCTCACACAATGGCTCTTCCAATTGAGAAATGGTTAGGGAGAAGAATACTGTATTGTGTATCCAAGTAGATGATCTGATAGCCTTTTGTTCTTGTTCGAGTCATTGTTTTGAATGGCAGAACAGACTCGAGGCTCTGAATGGCCTAACTCGGCTCCGCTATTCCTTCTTGTCAGCTAAAAATCAGTATTGTTGACAGAAGATGTAAAGTAGCCGATTGTGAAAAATGGTTTTTATTTGTTTTCATGACTGATGGAGACATGCTAGTTATGGTCTATTCCATACGCAGTAATAAGAATTTTATTACACTTCACAGCATATCCCATCTATAATACTCATACACTTGATTATTAGCTCTGTTATTCATTTTAATGAAGAATATTTCTAAAACAAAGGTCCCTTTAATATCCCACATCACATTGCTGTCTTTTACACCTTCCTAAAGATGACTGGCTCTCAGCTTAAAAATCACTATGACGCTGGTGATGTTATATCATTTAAAGGAAGATATATCTCAGTCACAAAAACTACTGGTTTCTCCAGTAATTCATGGCATTGTCGTGTAATCTTGGCTTCTATACGTGACAGAAGTAGGAGCAAAACTAATAATATCTCTTCAAATAGTTAATCACTGGACAGAAAGGAGAGCAGTTTTACCAATTCATGAGTACACAACAAAAACAGTGCTGCTCCGAGTCCTTGAATGTAGCAAAGCATCAGGCGTGTCCTTCCTCTGTTGCTGGGCAGTCTTTCTGGTGTAGAAATAATGCCCGTGTGTGGGCTGATGATGTGGCAACTCTGGAAACGTGACTCATTTCCAACATTGCCAAGCCAAAAAAAAAAACTGCAACAATGACTAAACATGTAATATGAAAGTTCCAGCCATAGACTACATGCAGATATTTAACACCACACAAAAAAATTTTAAGACTTGCTAAAAAAAAATCCTTGCTGCAGGTATGTGTTTCATTAAAGTAGTTGTGTTTGCACAAGAACTATAAATATCTTGTTGTGGACCAAGCATATGATGGAAAGGCTTCATGTCAGTTTTGCTGCTCTCAACAATCTTGCTCAGCTGTTCTTTCAATGGGGGCCAGTACCTTTAAGAGTTACTTTATTCAGATTTCAACGATGCTACCTAAGGAGTTGAGGTTTATGGGACCTTTGGGGAACTAACTGTTATTGGTGCCTTATTGGCGCATCTTATTCAATTAAACTGGATATATGATGCCCTTTAAAGTACTGGAAATTCTTTGGATAAAGCAGAAAAAACTACTGCTTCAAATTCCAGTAACTAAATTCATATCCATGTAGAATTAGCTTTCACTTACATTATTATTTCAGGAATAGGATAGCTATAACCAATTATACTTCTACATGCAGGGTACATTAAATACAATGAGGCAAAATTTTGCCTTTGTCCCACAGTGCCCACCCAAAATTACCATTGCTTCTCAGGGTCCCACAGAAATTCTGCCAAGAAATTCTCCAGACCATTTTTGGAGCAGCCAGCAGCGATCTGTTTAAACAGTTGTTAGTTAGACAGCTCAATGCCTAGTACAACTAGGCTAAGCATGTAAAGGACATACTTTATGAATTTATACATGAAAATGGCAATCAGGTCCTACAATCATGTAGGACACCCTATGTGACTGTAACACAGGTAAACTCCCTTTCCTCATATTTCTCGACCTCCCTGCAGCCTTTGACAGAATTGACCAGACCATCTTCCTCCAAAGCCTATCCAATGTCATCCAGCTGACTGAGACCATTCTCACCTGGTTCCATTCTTATCTATTTAATCATGGCAACAGAATCACTTGCAATGGCTTCTCTCCCTGTTCCTGCACCATTACCTCTGGCGTCTCCCAGGGATCCATCCTTGGTCCCCTCCTAGCTCTCATCCTCATACTGCCTCTCAGCGAAATCATCTGAAGATACAGCATTATTTTTCACATACATACCGACAACAACGAACTCTACCTCACTGCCACCCCTCGACGACTCCGCGTTGCTAAGTTATCAAACTGCTTATCCGACATTTGGTGCAGGATGAGCAGAAACTTCCGCCAGTTAAATATAAGGAAGAATGAAGACATTGTTTTTGGTCTTTGTTTCAAACTCCAGTCCCTAGCCACTGACTCCATCCCTCTCCTTGGCAACAGTATCAGATTAAGCCAATCTAGTCGCAACCTTGGTGTCAAATTTGATCCCGAGATGAACTTCTGACTTTATATTCTTGCCATCATTAAGATTGCCTATTTCCACGTCCGTAATACCCCTCACCTTCACACCTGTCTCAGCTCATCTGCTGTTGAAGCCCTCACTTGTGCCTGTGTTACCTCAGGACTTGACTATTTCAATGCGCTCCTGGCTGGCCTCCCACATTCTACGCTCCGTAATCTTGAGGTCAACTAAAACTCCCTGCTACCACTATCTTAACTTGCAGCCAATTCCGTTCCCCTATCGCCCCTGTTCTCAAAGACCTACGTTGTCTCCCAGGCAAGCTACGTCTTGAATTTAAAATTCTCATCCTTGTTTGCAATTCCCTCCATGGCCTTGCTCCTCCCTATCTCTATAACCTCCTTCAGCACCACAACCCTCTGAGATATCTGTGCTGCTCTAATTCAGGCCTCTTGTGCAATTTTAATTGCTCCACCATTGGCGGTTGTGCCTTCAGTTGCCTCAGCCCCAGGCTCTGGAATACCTCCTCTGCACCTTTTTGTCTGTCTGACTTGCTTTCCTCTTTTAAGCCTTCCTGTTTGGCGAAGCTTTTGGTCATCTGACTGAATATCTCATTATGTGGCTCGGTGTCATACTTCTGTTTTAAAATGTTCCTGCGAAGCATTTTGGGACGTTTCACTACATTAAGGGTGCTTTATAAATAGAAGTTTGTTGTTGTAGGACCCCAATTTGCATATTTTAAAAGCCTCCCGCTTGTTTTAGACACCCATTTAAAGGCCTGCCTGAAAATTGGATCAGGCACGGCTTGGGTGTGAAAGGGTTGTTCAAATTGCCCACCCAGTTTCTCCTTTGTCACTTACCTGTTTTCCAGGTGTGAAACAGGTGAGTGGCTGTAGAAAATCGCCCTGACTTTGTCACCAAGCTAAATTATCTTACAAGGCCTCTCACCTTTGTCAAACACCATTTTGTTATGATGTCTGTGTTTGCTGCTGCTAATAATTTATTTTATCCAAAGCCAATGCTTTAAAAACTGTTTATGCTACAGGAAGCACAAGTTTACCACAGCAGCCAGCGTGGCATTGAGCCTGCCTGAGCTGACAACGCCTCTTTAATATCGGTATAATTTACATTTCATCATTGAAGGCAATTAGGTTTCTGTCATTGGACAACGTATTCATTAAAACACTGCAAAAGAGCTTGCTGAAACTTTTATTGAATCGGATCTTTTAGCTTCCAAACATTTAATATTTGTTCAACTATTTTCTCTTGAAGCTGTTAAGAATTGGTGACCTTTGTCCGCCAGTATCTTTGCTCAAGGGGATTATTCTTCACTTGTGAGTTCGATACTGAGTGCTGGTGAGATATTCATGGAGCACATTGCATCCGGGCCAAAGCTGTCAATTCCTGACATCCATGCATTTTTTTTTCCAAAAGGATAACCAGGAAGCAGCCGGGTGTCATAAACCAAGCATTATTTGTTTTCCTATCCCTTGTTCAAGTGTCTGTGTGCTACTTGGAGCAACCCAGTTACAGCTTGGCTGAGATCAGCTAACTCAGCACAGACTGGATTTTGACTCGAGTTCTTTGGTCTGCATATTTTTGTACTGCACTGCCTGTCGCTTTTACCCATCAGGACATTGGAGCAGCTCCCTGGCACTTTATTTGGACCAATTTAACCATCATCAAGGAAGGATATACTTGTCTTAGAGGGGGTGCATTGAGAGTTTGCTAGATTGTGGATAGTGGAGTTCTGCAGGGGTCAGTGTTGGGACCACAACTTTTCACTTTATACATTAATGATCTAGATGAAGGAACTGAGGGCATTCTGGCTAAATTTGCAGATGATACAACAATAGGTGGAGGGACAGGTAGTATTGAGGAGGCGGGAAGGCTGCAGAAGGATTTAGACAGGTTAGGAGAATGGGCAAAGAAGTGGCAGATGGAATACAGCATGGGGAAGTGTGAGGTCATGCACTTTGGTAGGAAGAATAGAGGCATAGACTATTTTCTAAATGGGGAGAGAATTCAGAAATCTGGAGTGCAAAGGGACTTGGGAGTCCTAGTCCAGGATTCTCTTAAGGATAACTTGCAGGTTGAGTCGGTAGTTAGGAAGGCAAATGCAATGTTGGCATTTATTTCGAGAGGACTAGAATCTAAAAGCAGGGATGTGCTGCTGAGGCTTTATAAGGCTCTGGTCAGACCACATTTAGAATATTGTGAGCAATTTTGGGCCCAGTATCTCAGGAAGGATGTGCTGGCCTTGGAGAAGGTCCAGAGGAGGTTCACGAGAACGATCCTAAGAATGAAAGGCTTAACATATGAGGAACATTTGAGGACTCTGGGTCTATACTTGATGGAGTTTAGAAGGATGAGGGGGGATCTGATTGAAACTTACAGAATACTGAAAGGCCTGGATAGAGTGGACGGGGGAAGATGTTTCCATTAGTAGGTGAGACTAAGACCCGAGGGCACAGCCTCAGAGTAAAGGGAAGACCTTTTAGAACAGAGATGAGGAGAAACTTCTTTAGCCAGAGAGTGGTGAATCTATGGAATTCATTGCCACAGAAGGCTGTGGAGGCCAGGTCATTGAGTGTATTTAATACCAAGATAGATCGGTTCTTGATTGGTAAGGGGATCAAAGATTACAGGGAGAAGGCAGGAGAATGGGGTTGAGAAACTTATCAGCCATGATTGAATGGTGGAGCAGATTCGATGGGCCGAATGGCCTAATTTCTGCTCCTATGTCTTGTGGTCTTATGGTCTTATTGATTCTTGGGATGGGAGGGATATGAGGAAAGATTGAGTAGAATAAGTATATACCTTAGGCGTAGAAGAATCTGAGGTGATTTCATTGTCAAGTCCTCTTAGAACCACCTGCTTCAGAGTAAATGTTGAGATCCGATTTCTGATTGGAGATTCTAGAACTATAGGGCACATTCTCAGGATAAGGGATCAGCCATTTAGGACTGAGATTGGAAGAAACTTCTTCATTTGGAGGATTGTGAATTGTTGGAATTCTCTATCCCAGATGGCTGTGGATGCTCAGTCATTGAGTACTTTCAAGACTAAGGTAGAATTTTGGACTCTTAAGAGAATCAAAGGCTATGGGGATTGGGCAGAAATATGGAGTTGAAGTTGAGGGTCAGCCATGATCGTATTGAATGGTGGAGGAACAGCGAGTGGGCCATTAGGCTTATTCCTGGCTCTTGTTATGTTCTTATGTAAAATCACTTTCGCTATGAAGGAGGAAAGGCGGAGTTTACCCCTCTGACAAAATATTTAGTTTAAATATTTCAGTTGTCATCATTTTTAGGTAGCCTGTGCCATTTTTTAACCTCTTTTTAATTTTCAAATTTGCTAATTTATTTCTGCATTTCCATTGAAACAGAAATAATTTGCTCTTCATTATATGCCTTGCGGCAGTTCTATATGCTACATATCTAAAATCTAGAGATGGCATTTTGGTGGCCAGAAATGAATGAATTGTCTGTCACTATGTTTATGTTATTGCCTTGATAATCCAATCTAAGTTGCAACATTCTGGAATCCTGCTGTAGTTTTTTATAATATAATTTTATATATTAGCAGTTTTGCCATTACTGATCTTTCCATCAAATTCTATATGAAGTATTTTGAGATAAAATATACAATTATTTTGTAACATGTTATGTGATTGCAGTTACCTCAGCTAATCTTTTCAGAGTGCAGGTCATCTTAAATCTTCTTAAAAAATCTTGATGTAGCTCCAATCTGCGAAATAGCGAAGAAGATTGTGTGTTATTGAAGATATCAGCTGCTCTCTTGGAATTGATTTTGTCTAGCTGTGTACTTCAGATAAGCTGAAACCCAAATGGAGTGAGTCATTTAATATTAATATGGTACATCTTTTGAACCATTCCAGCTAAGCGATCTAAGTTTAAGAAGGACCATTAAAGGACCTGGTACACAATGGATTAGACACTGGTCATTTTTGGGATGTGGGTTTAACTCCGGTTCAGATTGGTAGGTGGGACGTTGCCTCTGACTGCCAGCTATAAGGGGCTATACATGAAATGAAGATGCATTGCCTAACATTTGTGGGGTAAAGGACTGCTCCACTGCCCCTACTGGTATAGATTGTTCTTTGATAGCCAGGTGAGACATTGCAGAAACCTCATCACTATGTTTGGACTTCCAAAACCGTTACTACTGAGAAGTCAAGGTGTAAAATTTCTCTGTGCCTGATGTAAAGTGTGCGTGCTCTCTTGTGGGAATTAATTGTGGATACTCTCTGTGCTTGCTGTTTTATCGTTAGGTAGGCAGATTCCACTTTCTCCCATCGAGCACTGATCATGGAGGCATCTACATAAGATTGCATAGTTCACCTCGTGCAAGTGGGTCCTTAGTGGAGCCAGTTGACTGCGTTAGTTCTGTGTGGTGGTGTTTCCAGACCCCATGGATATCCTTGCAGGTTTGATGGACTGTTACTGGTATTAGACTTGAGGAACCCTTTTGATCATGGCTGACAAGACGCTTTGGTTAATGCAAAAACTAACAAGAATCATTTTTGTGGAATTGCTTGACTCTATGGATGAATGCAGCCCATTGATGCTACTTCATCTCCCTAATGACTCTCTTGGCCTCACAATATGCTGTATAGTAATCAAGTCTTGCAACAGCCCTTGACTGCATCAAGAAATCTTCCAGTGCCTCTCCCAGTAGCTCTCTTGAGCTTCACAGATATATTGATTGGATGGTGCTCTAGATATAGTGATGTGTTTATCATTTTAGTTGCAGAAGTGAGGCAATAATTAACTTCATCATCTGTTGGCATGTCCAGCTAATGGGCATTCACATAGACCTGGTCCCCACCTTTGTGATCATTATCCCTCTTGTGGTAGAATGCTTGACTAGATACTTTACAGTGCAGATACCTACAGCCCTTCCAACTTACCATCTTATTTTGCAAATGTGCACTCTCCTCTAAGACAGCTTTTAAGTAGCCTTTTGATCAACTAGCAGTCTAAAGTTTCCCAGCGCTATGTCTGAAACTGGAAAGCAAAGCAATATCAAGTTATTAATGGCTACATTGCTGTACTCTGTATTGATGCCATGTATTTTTTGACCTTGGAGAGGAAGAAGAGAGCACTGGTGCTGAATAAATTTACAACACTTATGAAACTCAAAGACTGTCCGATTATAATCATCTAAATAATGAAAAGTTAGAAAACCGTTCTTCAAGGCCATCCAAAGGTAATGCAACAGCCTTTAAGATCCTGTTACGAATGGATATGGATTTGATGGGCCCAGGGCTACTTCCCTTAAAGAATATTGTTGCCAAAATGAGGTTTGCTGAGCATGACTGGGCCGATAAGGTTTCTCCATTTTGGTAATGGAGAAGTGTTGCAGTAGGGAATGTGCCATTCTGGGGTTGGGAACCGGTGTCAATCCAATAAAATCTGTGGAAATGAATGGAAATCAGGTAATTTCTATAATGAGCGGGTGATCTGCTCCACTGGCCGAATGTCCAATGAGTGAAATGTAAATTACCCCACAGGGAGTCATACCTTTTGAGAGAGTTCCCTCAGGTGTATTCTAAATAACAGCAAGAACTTTCTGGAGAAGCTCTTTTATATTTATACATACATATATGCGAACATATGAATTAGGGCAAGGAGTAGGCCACTCAGCACAGTGAGCCTTCTCCATCATTCAATAAGATCATGGCTGATCTGATTGTAACCTCAACTCCAAATTCCCACCTACCCCTGATGACCTTTCACCCCCTTGTTAATCAAGAATCTATCTAGCTCTGCCTTAAAATCAAAGACTCTGCTTCCATTGCCTTTTGAGGAAGAGAATTCCAAAGACTCACAGCCCCCTGAGAGAAAAATATTCTCCTAGGGCAAAATTTTTAGCTTGGCGGGCGGGCATGTGCCCGACCTGCTCAAGCGTTAAGTGACATGCGTTGACATCGGGCGAGCTTCCCAATGCGCAGTCGCGCAATATTTCGGTCAGCGGGCGAGCACGGGAATCGACAGTGCGCCCGCTGATAATTATAAAGCCTGTTAGGCCATTAAAAAGACAATTGACATTTTTTGCTGCCCGCCCAACCAAGCAGTCTTTGCACTTTTTAGGAAACCTCATCCACAGGCGGGATGAGGTTTCGTAAAGTAAATAAAATAATTTTAAAATTTGATTAATAACATACCGCTGCTCATGTGGCAGAGTCACATGAGGGGACATGTTTTAATACATGATTTATTTCTTTATTTTTTTTTGAAAATGCTTCGTCTCCCTGAGAAATTGTTCCTAAGTGAGGGTTGTTAGATTGATTGTGGTGGTGGGGGGGTAACTTTCCAGACCTTTTGTTTCTTCTCTTGATTGTCGTTCTTTGCTCCATCGCTGTTAAATGTGATGACAAACATTGGGTTACGATTCTATGATTGTTGGTATCTCTTCAGTACCTCAACCCCTGGCCTTCAAGTGGATAATCATTTTTGAGGCACTATTAGTGGTGGTGCACTATTCAGTCTAGCGTATCATCACAACCTAGCCCAAATGGGCCATCTTGACTCCTGACTATCTGCAGCTTTCAGCAAGGGGCCAGTGGATAGTGATCAGGAGTGCTGAGCCTTCCTTTTGTTTGCTCACACAAGACTGAGAACACAGAATCCAACATGTTCTTGCTGCTGATCAATCTTAAATCCAATTACATAGCATAGACCAGAAGTTAAACTTGAACCTTTTAGCTCCATGTGGTTTGGTGTTGTATTACATACCAGGTGCATCACTGAATTGTTGGGAATGATTAAATTATCTATTACATGCATAGTGTTATCGTCACATTCTTGGTGTTCCCCACCCTAGATTTTCTACTTCACGCTCTTCTTATGCATTTATTTTTGTCTTCTGTGACAATTAGGAAGCCCATGGATTATTTCCTTACATCCGACTCTTTCAATCTTTGGTGCACCACTCCCGGCAGCAGCATTACTCTTTTCTTCCTCTCCACCCTGAGGACTTGGCCAAATGAAAGAAGGAATAAAGAGCAGAATCGACACACTGAATGTGAAAGTTATCTCACCCACCAAGGCTCTTTCACACTGACTAAAATGCAAATGCACCAGAATAAGTTTCACTGCTTAATAGTCAGCGACAATCATTTCAGTGAAGGTCACGTTTGTAGACATGCCTTTCATGTGTAATGTAAGAACACCTTGACGAATTAGTATGCCCTAGTAAGTTCAGCCCCTTGCTTAGCTATCTTTTGCAACATAAACATCGGTCCTTGACTTCTGCAATATCTATTTTAATAATCCGGCAAAGCCTGTGGAGTGGTTCAGACGAACGTGGCTTGGTCCCTGCAAGTTTAACTTTGCCACTCCCTCCAGCTCATTCTTACCTCACCCCTTCTTCATATTGAGCCAGACAGTCGTGTTGAGTTTGGCTCCTTTGTCCCTTGGCCTGCCCAAGCATAGACTGTAGACACTGTAATTTGACTGTGAATTAGACTTTGATTTCCCAATGATGAGCGGAAAGGAGAAAAAGAAGGAATGCCTATAAAATCTGCTGCTTCAGGAAGCAATGTGCAATTACCATGAAGGTCAGAATTCAAGTGAAAAATCATAAAGATGGCACGTCTTTAATTTCCAAAGTGAATACTGTGACTTGATAATTGAAGACATGGAACTACACAAGGCAGAATTATTCACTGGGGGATCAAAATCAGTTTGAGCATTTGCAGTAGTTGAAATTTTATTGAAATATAATTGTTTAGAATGCTGCTGGTATGAAAGAAAATCACCGTAGCCCCAGAGGGCCATAGGCTGCTCTCTCATTAGGGAGACGACTGGTGGTGAGTTTAACCTGAGGGTCACCACACTTCAGGCGAGGGGTGTGGATGACAAGGTGGGGCCTTCATGAATGACCTCAGCCGGTAGGGGACTTGAACCCAAGCTGTTGGCATCACTCTGCATCACAAACCAGCCGTCCAGCCAACTGAGCTAACTGACCAGGAATTTGTGATGTCAGGGTTTGACTCTTGACTCAACAAATCAAATTAAAGATTAGTTTTGAGCTCAAAGCAACACCCAACAAACTTGCACCAAATGCACTTTGAGCTGTATAGCCAGTTTCTACCATGTTTGTGGATGTAGTGAAAAGGCGATGAAAGGTTAGAGATTCAGCGAGGATGGAGTTTAGAAATCTCTTTGAGTAAGGCACTTACTGAGAATTGCACACTAAAATTGTGAATGAGGATACAGTAGTAAATTATAAAACCATGGCCAGAATTTTTAGCTCGTTGGGTGGGTGCGCGCCTGACCCGAGCTAGCATAAAATGACGGGCAATGACGATGGGTGAGCATCCCGACATCATTGTGCATTCGCATGATATTTCAGTTGGCAGGCGCGCGCGGGAATCGGCAGTGTGCCCGCCAACAATTAACAAGCCTATTAAGGCCATTAAAATCCCAATTGAGTTAGATTTTTCGCTGCCTGTCCAACTTAACGGTTGGTGGGCAGGCGAAAAGGCCAACTGACGTTTGGATTTTTTAGGAAACCTCATCCACGGATGGGATGAGGTTTCCAACAGCTATTAAAAATTAAATAAAAAATGTAAACATTTCATTAATAATATGTCCCTACTCATGAGACAGAGTCACATGAGAGCACGTGTTTCTTAACAATTTAAACTCCTTTATTTTCATTTCATCTCCCTGAGGCAGCTCTGTGCGCACCTGTGCGCATGCATGAAGTTCCCTGCTCATCGTCCCCCTCCCCTCCCCCTCCCATGCAAAGCGCATGTTTCACGCTCAGTGGGCCTGTCACAATTTGAGATCTCATTATGAATATGGCAGTAAAACATGAGGAACCCAGGCCGCTTGTACACTGACTGCTCCCTTTGGGCAGTTCTAACCTGCATTAATTGTGATGATGGATAAAAATGGGAAAATAATGATTTTCACTTGAATGATCATTTCAGGTTCTGGAAGAAAAGATTAAATTGTGTTTTACCATCGTATTAAGCTCTTTCCAAGGTTGCCTTGTTCCGATTTTAAACCCCGCCCCCATGCCTGACATAAATATGGAGTGAGGTTTAAAATTAATAGCAGTATGGCTTTCACCAAATCACTGCTGCACAGTGTCACTTTCACAGGTGTGTGCTGAGCAATGTGTGAAGACCTCGTCCTAGGCAGGCCAGGACTTCATTGAGAACCAAAGCATCAATCAGACCCTGATGCTATTTTAACTTCATTTTGAGGGGTTGGCACCTGGTGCCAGCTTGCCAGGGAAACCCAGTGCCAATGGGAGTACGTACTTAGAAGAACACTCAGCACCCATCAAGATCCACTTAGCTGAGTGCCGGTGACCGTTTCTATCTGTCCCGAACTGTAATCTTCTGTTGCTCTCGCCTGACTCCCTGTCTGCCAGCTTCCCATCGTTAACCCCAGGCGGGAGTTAGGCCTGATAGATTAAAGCCAGCTTGATATTGGCCCAGTTGACCCCACTTTTGCTGTTTGCCCCCAGTTAAAGTCTTGGCTCCCATCCCCCAAATGGTATTGATTACAATTTTACACCAAATCTAATTTGCAAATTTGCTTCAAATGGACAAAACTTTGGGATTTCTGTTTGTTTCACTAGCTCAACCCAAACTTACCAAAATAAGACTTTCCCGTAATACTGTGATGTAAATTTATTTCCTTTGAATGCCTGTTTCTATGAGCAGAATTTTTGGGTTGGCGAGTGGGGGCGGGGCCCGCTCACCGCGTAACATGACGCGTGGTGGAGTTGGGCGTGCATCCCGACATCGTGATATTTCGTTCGGTGGGCGCGCGCCGGAGACAGCTGCGTGCCCGTCGAAATGTCAACGGCCAATGAAGGCCATTAAGAAATCAATTAAAGCAGCTTAGAAAGCTGCCCATCCAACCTTAACGTTGGCGGGCAGGCGAAGAGCCCAGGCGGCCTTCACATTTTTCATGGAACCTCATCCACGGGCGGGATGAGGTTCCATGAAGTGTTTAAAAATTGAATAAAATTTTTTAAAAATTCATTGACATGTCCCAGCTCATGTGACACTGTCACATGAGGGGACATGATTTAAAATTTTTAAATTTCTTTATTTACATGTTTAAATGCGAAAGAGCGCAGGCCCCAGCTCAGGGAATCCCCTCCCCGCCGTCCACACAGGGAGCGCTCAGCGCTTCCGGGTGTGTGTCACGCTGGGCGGGCCAATTAAGGCCACGTAAAATGGCAGAGCGGACCCGATCAGGGGCGCCGATCAGCTTTGTGCTCACCCCTGCACAACACCCCCCCGCCCCCCTCCCCCCTCCCAAGACGAGTGCAAAATTATCCCCTAAATGCATGCTGTTCCGAGTCCAAAATCAGTTGTAATGTTCTGACATTAAGCTATCAGAATTGACCATAGACACGTGTCCTAAGCATGTTTCATGACTGTAACGCATTGCCTGACTGGAATGCAAGGCTGACACAATTGCGGTTTTTCATAAGGGAATTGGATAATTGTCTGAATAAGAAAATATTGTGGAAGACCACAAACTTTGTTAGGGCAATGGAGTAAAAGCAGGGGAGTGGGGCTAGGTGAGTTGCCCTTGCGGAGAATGGCACAGACCATGATGGGCCGAATGGCCCCCTTCTGTGCTGCAACTATTCTATGATAATCGACTATCAGCACTCAGTTGTAAGTCAGTTCAGATATTCAGTTTCTGATGACAAAGCATTTATTACGAACAACTATACTTGCTGCATTTGCTAGCCTATGCATGAAAGGACATTAAATCTGTCGATTTGCTGATGTGTGGAAAAATGACTGAAGAAGGTTAGTAAATTTTGAGTAGTAGAAATAATAAAGATAGGCATCAGACCAAATCTGAGACTCAAATTTTCCTAATTTAGCAACTTACAATCTGACGGTGCAGGTTATTTTGAACTAAAAAATGCCGATGTCTGTGTGGAGAAGGGTAAAATGCTTTTCTCTACCCATTGCCTCCATTTTAATTGCTAATGGAAGCTTCACACCTTTTGTGGATCCTTTTGTAGGAATATATTTTGTGAAAGCTATGTCATGCAGATTTGATACTTTTTAAAATCTACATTTTCCAGAAACCTGTATTTGTGCACTGTCCACAAACTTCGCTTTCTGTTGTCATGATTTTTAGGTATGCTTTTTATGTTAACATTTAACATTGAAAATGCCAATGTAAAATTAGTTACAATGTAAATTCCTTATGTCAACAGGCCCTGGTGACATTGCTAATAGTCTGCAGTCACTAGGTGTAGTTGTACCTTCACTGTAGCTTGTACCCTCTGACTCAACATGCAGAACAATGTTGAACAACAGAGAAATCTAGCATGGTTAATTGGTTTTCTAATGCTGTCGTTAGTACAAGAGTATATTGCCTTCGAATTATCATTTGTCTATTTGATCACTGGCCAAAGTCTAGCGAGATTACGTGACCATGTGTGATCTGCTCACTGCCGGGGAGACTAGCAGTGGAGGGAGTATGTCTCTATATGTTCTTGGTACTTGATATGTAACACCTTATGACAGAGTTATATATTTGGATCATTTTACATTTTACCTAGACTTCTCAGTTGTTGAACCTTCGATCACTCTGCAAAGTGGGTCCTAATTCCATCAGTCTTGGGAAATGCCTTCACTAGCTCACAATCCATGTAAATGCTCAGAAATCTACATGGAGCAATAAGCAAAAAAAATCCCTGTTAATTATTTTTAAACCAATGGAATTATTCCTAGACTTCAAAAAGATCCATCTTCAGTCCTTGATAAGCGATAGACTTTGTTTTAGTTTTCGATTATTAAACAATATGAACAAGTGAATCTTTACAAAATGTCTGTTCAAAATTCTATCCTCTATCTCCTTAAAGGTGAAAATAACAAGGAAGTGTTTTGAATCTAAGTACTTCTATAGATAATTGTTATATGTACAGCAGCTCTCTTGGCTCCTTAAAATCTCAAACTAGTTAAAATCTACCTGCCTCTCTTTGAAGTAGGGATTGTGGAGTTCAGCAACGCTTGTCCCTTCATAGCTAACCCTATTGAAAAATCTGGCTTTTAAAAAATTCTTTCACGGGATGTGGGTGTCACTGGCAATAGGCCAGCATTTATTGCCCATCCCTATTTGCCTTTGAGAGGGTGATGGTGAGCTGCCTTCTTGAATTGCTACAGTTCATGTGATGTAGGTACACCCACAGTGCTGTTAGGAAGTGAGTTCCAGGATTCTGACCGAGCGACAGTGAAGCAATGGCGATAAAGTTCTAAAGTCAAGATGGTATGTGGCTGAGAGGGGAATTTGCAGGTGGTGTTCCTATGCACCTACTGCCCTTGTCCTTCTAGGTGGTAGAGGTCGCAGGTTTGGAAGGTGTTGTTGAAGGAGCTTTGGTGTGTTGCTACAGTGCACCTTGTAGATGATACACACTGCTGCCATTGTACATCAGTGATGGAGGGTGTCAGTGTTTAAGGTGGTGGTTGGGGTACTAATCAAGCGATCTGCTTTGTTCTGATGGCTATATTTATAACTGTCAGCCTCATTCAAAAATAGCAGTCCATCATATACAGTTTAAGGAGATAAAAAGGGAGATCAATGAGGTTAACATAGCTAATGCAGTCTACGTGAATTTTAGCAAGGCTTTTGACAAGGTCCCAGATGGCAAAGTGGTCAGGAAAGTAAAAGTTCTATAGGCAGCTGGAAAGCTGGATCCAAGGTTGGCAGGAAGCAAAAGTTAATGTTTGGTGTTTTTGTGGTTGCAAGGCTCTGTGGGGTTCCGCAGGGGTCTGTGTTGGGGGCCCTTACTGTTTGTGGTGTTTATCAATGATTTAGATTAAAATGTAGGGGGCTTGAAGCTTGCTGATGATACAGAAAACGGCCGTATGGTTGATAGTGAGGAAGAAAGCTGCAGACTGCAGGGAGACATTAATGGACTGATTTGATGGGCAGAGGAGTGGTAAATGGAATTCAGTCTGGAGAAGTATGAGGTAATGCATTTGGGAGGGCAAACAATACAAAGGAGTATTCAATAAATGGGAAGACACTGGGACATGTGTTGGAGAACAGGGACCCAGCATGTCCACAGAACCCCCTTCCCCCACCCCTCCTTTAAGGTAACAGAGCAAGGAGATAAGGTAGTTAGGGAGGCATATGGGATATTTACACTCTAGCCTTGGCTAATAAAGCTAAGAGCTGGGAGGTTATGGTGGAATTGTATAAAACGCTAAAACACTAGTTAGACCACAGCTAGAGTACTGCATACAGTTCTGGGCACCACATTACAGGAAGGATATGATCGCACTAGAGTGGGTACAGAAGAGATTTGCAAGGATGTTGCCAGGAATGGAGAATTTTAGCTATGAGGAAAGATTGGATAGGCTGTGGGTGTTTTCTTTCGAACAGAGGAGATTGGGAGGAGATTTAATTAAGGTGTATAAAATCGAGAGGCCTAAGTAGTGTGAATAGGAAGGATCTACTTCCATTAGCAGAGAAATCAATAACTAGGAGGTATAGATTGAAAGTAATGGTAGAAGGGTTAGAGAAAAGTTGAGGAGAAATGTTTCTGCACATTGGGTGGAGGACTGAAGCTCATTGCCTGAAAGGGTGATAGAAGCAAAACCCTAATTACATTTAAAAAGACTTGAAAGTGCTGTGAACTGCAGAGCTACGGACCAGGAACTGGAAAGTGGGATTAGGCTAGATAACTCTCTTTTGGCTGGTACTGGACTAAGTAGCTCCCTTCTAAACTATATGTTTTATATGTTTCTGTCATTGAAGCAATCATGGACACTGAATACATTGAAAATCATTGTTAAATTTTCTCTCAAGCTGGCTACCAGGGAGATGGTAACAACAAACTTCACAACAATGTTTAACAAAATAGGTTATTGCTACAGATGGCTTTTTAAGACTCTCACATAATATTTTTCATTTTACAAGATAGAACTGCTTCATTTTTGCCAATCTATTTCCCTTTGTTGCCTTATTTTTAGGATTTGTCATCTCTTTTTCTCCTTTCCCTTTCCTTATTGCTAACTGCTTCATTTTTATAGCAGTTTTGTTCATTTTTGCTCTAGTTGAATACATCTCCTTAAATATCCTTTCTCTCTCCCTTCCCTTTCACTGTTGTTCAATCTCCAGGCTCTGTTGTTCTATGTATTGCTAATACTACAGGTTAGTCAGCCCAAAAAGACAGGTGTGCAGACATTACAAGCATTGGTTAATATAATGACAGCAGTAGTTGCGTTTCAAGCTTTATTTCAATAATTTAGAAACATATCAAATTAGTACCAAAATGTTACTTTTGCATTGCCTCCATAGAGTTATATGTTCAAATTAATTTTAAAAATGTAATACACAATTTAATTGAAACTGGCCGAGAAAGAAAAATGTTTTAAAAAGCTCAATAACTACAACCTTCAGGCCTCACTTTAAAAAAAAACTCTCACCAAATATTAAGCAAGATAAAAGTGCTGCAGATGCTGGAAATCTGAATTTAAAAATGCTCAAAATGCTCAGCAGGTCAGGCAGCATCCGCGGAGAGGGGAAGAGTTAACATTGCATGTCGATGACCTTTCATCAGAACGGGCTCCAGTTCTGATGAAGGGTCACAGAGCTAATCAACTCTGTTTCTCTCTCCACAGATGCAGCCAGACTGCTGAGCATTTTCTGTTTTACGCCGTTTTAGACTCTGCCCGTAAAAAAAAAATTATGGGCAGAATTTTACATCCGGCGAGCGAGTGCGCACCCGACCCAATCGGTTGTAAAATAGCTCACGGTGACGTCGGGCGAGCGTCCTGACGTCACCGTGCACTCGTGCGATATTTCGGTCGGCAGGCGCACACAAGGGTCGGCAGCGCACCCGCCGACAATTAAGAGGCCTATTAAGGCCATTAATGTATTAATTAAGTGCAATTATTCGCTGCCTGTCCAACGTTGCGGTTGGTCGGCGGACGAATCGGCCAGGCGGCCTTTGGATTTTTGAGGAAACTTCATCAAAGGGTGGGATTAGGTTTCCAATATTAATTTTAAAAAATAAAAATGTTATGACAGAATTTTTATAATCTATATGTTCGTGTGAGGGAGTCTGAAGTGTGGACATGTTTTCCTACATTTCCAAGTCTTTATTTCATGGTTTAAAACTCTTCATCTCCCCGAGGTGGCTCTCTGCCTTCAGGGAGCTTTCATTGCACACTCCCCCCATGCCCACACACACTTCAGCGCTCACCCCTCCCCGCCCCCCACCCCAGCAACGCTGATCATTTTGACGCGTGCTTCGCAGTGTGAAATCGGGGTTGGGGGTTATCGCGGGCGGCCGGCCTGTTTCCCGGCCGCTCCCAGGCTCGCCTGCCCGACGACCTGAAAATCCTGCCCTATGTTTTTTTTCAGATGAGGCATCCCTTTCAACTCAAAACACTACTTGAAAGGTATTGTTGAGTAAAGTCCCATTGCATTCACATCAGGCACTTCCACAGGATGTCAGAAGCAATTTCTTCCAATGTGCTTGGCATGCAACTCTCCTGTAATCATTGAAAAATTTAACTTGACCAGTCATGCTCAGGCACTGGCCTCTTCTTTTTAACCAATATTCTAGGCTTTGCCAGGTGCAGCTGCTTCTTCCTCCTCTCTTTAATTTGCAGCGTTACTGGTGGAGGATACAGCAGAAAATAGGAAAATGAAATAGAAATAAGGAATCCTTGGGATGGAGCCAGCAGGCCCTGAGCGAGCTGCTTGTTTGGAGAAGCAGCTTTCTGCTGTCGAAATCAGCTTGGACGAGACACTGGCAGCTGTTCTGAAGCACTCTGATTTGTTTGGAGTGAGATTTGTTGTGGATTTTTGTAACTGGGCTTCTGTGTGATTGTTATGCGAAGTAAACATCAAGCTTCTGACAGCTTGGGCAATAAAGGTAATGAATTGTACGTATCCAAACTGTTCGCAGCTGAATTTTCTGACCATTGAATTTGTGAATCACCATAACAATTTTACAAAGTGACTGCAGATTTTTTTTTGGGTGGGTGGAGGCGGTTTAGTATTGGGGGCCTAAGAGTTAACAAACTGGAATTGTAAGTCTAATCACAAAAACATCATGGGGATTGGAATCCTGCCTTACTGTCAGTACAAATTGTCACCAATAGAATTGACACTACAGAAAAAAAGAGGAAAAACTTGCATTCATATAATGCCTTTCACAAACTCAGGGCATCCCAAAGTGCAGTACAACCAATGATGTACTATTGAATCATAGCCGCTGTTGCTGTGATTTTAATGTGATTGGGAGTAATGGTTTTAGTGGAGGTGAGGGGGTAACGTGTCAGTTTCAGAGACCCACAAGGTAACGATTCAGAATCGGGAGTCCAGTCACAGATTATCCTGGAGATTGAATTCCTGCTTGACTGCCAAGGAACACTGGCGAATAGCTAGCCTATTAAACATTAGGAATTGAATGTGTACCAACTTCCTTCCCTGATAGCCATGAGGCATGGATGTGCATACATATAGGCCACTTTGGATCAGGCTTGCACCATGAGATGTTCCCACTCTGTATTAATGAATTAGATGCATATCCATCCTTCCTGCAAAAGCCAGACAGTATCGATATATTCATGTGCAGTACCAGGCCACCATAAGTAGGGCATGTATTTTCTACTAGCACTGACTGTGTCAAGGATTTGGATGTATGCTGTCGCTCCCCTGCCCAGCAGGCATGCTGTGTTTATCTAGAACTAGGCTTTTTATTCATTCACAGGATGTGGGCATCACTGACAAGGCCAGCATTTGTTGTCTGTCCCTAATTGACCTTGAGATGCAACTGAGTGGCTTGCTCGGCCATTTTAGAGAGCAGTTAAGAATCGACCACATGCTTTGGGGCTGGAGGCACATAGAGGCCAGACTGGGTAAAGGCACAACAAAAACAGAATTACCTGGAAAAACTCAGCAGGTCTGGCAGCATCGGTGGAGAAGAAATCAGTTAACGTTTCGAGTCTTCACGACCCTTCGGCAGAACTGAAGCATAGTTAGGAGAAAGGTTCAGTTCTCAGACTCAGTTCTGCCGAAGGGTCGTGAAGACTCGAAACGTTAACTGATTTATTCTCCACCGATGCTGCCAGACCTGCTGAGTTTTTCCAGGTAATTCTGTTTTTGTTTTGGATTTCCAGCATCCGCAGTAGCTTTTATCTTTTTGTTTTTATCTCTAGGTAAAGGCACTCCCCTGAACGATTTTAGTGAACCAGATGGATTTATACAGCAATCCAGTAGTTTCCTCATTACTAAAACTTATTTTTATTCCCAACATATTTAGTTAACTGAATTTAAATTCTCTAGCTACCATGGTGGGATTTTGACTCATGTTTCTGGATCATTAGTCCAGAGTTCTGGCTCACTGATCCAGCAACATAATCACTATGCTACCATACCCTGGATCAGACCTCGTCTCCATATGACAAATGTAGATTTGATGCATATCACAGCCCCACCCAATTGACAAAGTGTACAGACATGAGCTGCATACTAACAGCTATTTTACACTGATCCACCATCTAGCCGCCTACACTATTCAACCTGCGATTGAGTACGCTTAACTCTCTCACTGATAGCTAGAGAACACAAAACATGCATACTTGCAGAGTTGGCTCAGTGGCAGCACACTTGTCTTCAGAGACAATGTGGAGTGTTAAAACATCATATGTGCTGCCTTTCAGATGAACCAAAACTCCGTCTGTCCTTTTGGGTGGATGCAACAGAATTCATGAGACTGTCAAAGAAGCAGGGAATTCTGGTATCCTGGGCAATATTTATCCCTGACCCATTACTACTAAAGAAACCCAGATCATCTGAGTGTTAATCTGTTTGCTGTTGATAGGACCTTGCTGTGTGTAGATTAGCTGTCAAGTTTGCCAACATTATAACAATGACTACATTTTATAAGTACAATCACTGGCTATGGAGCACTTTGGGATGGCCTGAGGTTGTGAAAGGTGATATATGAACGCAAATCTTTTTTCATCCATTACTAACCTGTGTAATGTGCAGCTGGCAGTTGCAACTGTTATACTGTTGGTGGCACGAGCCTGCTGAATTTAACAGCAAAGGAGAGGCATGCCCACTGCTTGGTGGCTGACCATTAATGTTAAGAGACAGGTAGTCTTGCAGCTCTAACTTTAGTGAACTGGTGGCTGATATGACTCCTGAATTTAACTGCAACTTTCGCATCGTTTAGCATCCAAAACCATTTTGGATCACCGTGAGAAGATGGGGTATAGGAAATTAGGGAAGGAAAATATCACAACAGTGACTCCACTTCCAAAGTACTTCATTGGAATATTAAGTGCTTTGGGATGTCCTAATGTAGTGAAAGGTCGTATATAAAAGCAAGTCTTTCTTTTTATGATGAAGTTTGCAAAGGGAATTGAAAATGGTTCGCTAAAATAAAGAAATGGTAATGCCTTGACCATGCCCTCTTGCCCCGTACCCTGCTTTCCCCAGTTTTTTTCCCCCTTTAACTGCACAAAGCCATTTCTCCTTGGCTTTTTATTTCTCAGTTCTGCACTTCAGTCATTTGTGCAACAAAAGTTGAGATTAGATATTAAATTAACCCCTCCCTCCCCTTATTTCTGACCAAAGGTGTGCAACATTTGTGTGAAGGATGCAAGATTGTTTCCTCCCTTGAATTTCAATGTATTTCATATTGACAAGGTCTATTTCAATTGGTTATTTAATCTATTTCGGGTGATTCATTTGGAATAACTCTGGTGCCTCGAGCCATAATGTGTCAGTGCCCACACCCATACCCACACCCACACTTAAAAGAATAGAATTCTTCACTACAAAAACAGAATTACCTGGAAAAACTCAGCAGGTCCGGCAGCATCGGTGGAGAAGAAGAGTTGACGTTTCGAATCCTCATGACCCTTCTGCCGAAGGGTCATGAGGACTCGAAACATCAACTCTTTTCTCCACCGATGCTGCCAGACCTACTGAGTTTTTCCAGGTAATTCTGTTTTTGTTTTGGATTTCCAGCATCCGCAGTAGCTTTTAGCTTTTTGTTTTTAGAATTCTTCACTATGTTTAAAGGAGCAGTGTGCTGATATTGTAATTTTCCCACCAATAAACTGCCAAATAAAATTCTATATCTGACCAAAGAAAAAGATCAAAGACCTTTTGTTTAAATTGATTACGCCACTACCCCACATAGAAATGTTGAGAGAATTGCAGTTGAAAGTTCCTGGCTACCTGTAGCTTCTCCATATTTTCCAGTTAACATGAAGTGTATTAGTTTGGCATGGGTCTGACATTTGCTCCGGGTTAGTCCTGCTCCACCAACGTAACTTTACAGACTAGTTCTGCTACACATCTGGTGAATTTTCAGTGGCAGAACAGGTGCAAATGGAAGGAAATTCTGGGTTATGATGTCATTCACCTGAGAAAGGTTGGACTTAAAATTTAATTTGTTAATTACATTAAAAATCTGTATTTTCGCTCCACAGGTGGCTTAGTGGATAAATCATAGCATCCTAAAAATCTCAACATACAAAGAGGCTATTTGGCTCACCATGCCCCCTCTTGTGTGTTAGTGTTGGCTTCATAATGGAACTATCTCCTCTAATGCTCTATCTCTCCTTTTCCTTACACCCTTTAATATTTTTATTTTTCAGGTTTTTATCTCAAAATATCATGCAAACGATCTTTCAACATTTACTTTCTTCAGCACTTCCATAATTTTGAACACATCTTTCAGCCCCCTGCCACCATTAACCTCTGATTTAATGAACTTTGACACCAGAACCTGGTTCTAGAATTTAATATTTATTTATATCAAGCCTGGAACCCTATCTCCAGTTTTATTGGCATCTTCCACTTGTAATCCTGCATTTAAAGATTTCTGTATTGTATTCTTGGATCTCTCTCTTTCAACCATTCCAATTTTACCATTCCCTTCATCCTCAAAATATATTGAACTGTATTTACTACATGTGTGCCCATTTCACAATCTCTCAATACCCTGCAGTCTTGCACATTCGTCCTCACAGTTTGTAGCCTCGTTGAAAAATATTGATATTCCTTCTATTGCCAAATCCAAATTATTTTATATATCTTGAGAACACATCAAGTTCCAACACCGTCCTGGAAATATTTTTAAAACCTGATTTTCTGCATTTTATTCTTTAGGAAGCACTCTATCCGTTTATTGCTAAATTTTTTAGCCTTAGCAATAAGTCTCTCATGTCGCACTTCATCAAATCCAAATATGCCGCAATCACTGTGTTCCCTTTGACGACCTGCTTGGGGATTTTCAGAAAGAATTTGATTAAGTTAGGCGAATATCACCAGTCCTTCATAAGTAAGTCCATGTTGACTGTCCCTGATTCGCCCAGATATTTCTAAAGTTTTGCTAATATTATCCCTTTCTATAGTCGAGCATTGGTCCTATTACTGACATGAGGCTAACTCTCCCGTAGATACCTGCTTATCCCTTTTCACTTTTTTGAGCAGGAATGTAATATCCAGCACCTCTAGCCCTTTGGTTCAGCATTTGTTTCCAAAGAATTCTGGAAAACTGGATGGTGCTCCTATTATTTGATTACTATACTCCCTCTGGGTTTAGTTTCTTGCATCCCATTGCCCTGTTTCACATAGTTTCCTTTGTAATAAGTATATCTATTACTGGTTTCTCCCCTAGTACTCCTGCAGCCTTGGCTTCACCCCCCTTTGTTTAAAAAAAAGAACCAAGGGAAAATAACAATTAAGCATTTCAGCCATTCCTTTATACACTATTTAAATGCACCATATGGTATAGTGCTCAGCCATTCAGGCCTGGACTTGACCCTCAGCCACTAATTTTAACTAGGCCAGCAGTTGAAGTATCACTATTTGTCATGGTGCCTCAGTCTTAAGGGTGCAGCAACGCTTCCTCTTCCCCTGTGCAAACCAGATATATTTATTAGAATGTAGTCATTACTAAACCGGATTAGACTCAGCTGCGATGACTGCAACACAGCAACTTGTATTTATATAACACTTTTAACACAGTTAAATGTCCTAAGAAGCCTCACAGGAGCATTATCAAACAGGAGTTGACAATGCAATGCACAAGAAGATACTGGGACAGGTGATTGATCACAAGAGGTAAATTTTAAGGAGCGTTTTAAAGGTGGAAAAACCTATAGAGGGGTGGAGAGGCATAGGGAGAGAATTACAGAGTTTAGGGCCTTGACAGCTGAAGGCACAGCCTCCAATGGTGGAGCCATCAAAATTGGGGATGCTCAAGAGGTCAGAATTGGAGGCACTCAAATATTAGAGAGTTGTAGGGCTGGAGGAGATTACAGAGATTGGGGGAGCAGTGTTTGAATAGCACCTATCACTTACTGCCAAGACCCACATGAGGAAAAGCCCCTTGGGTAGCGTTTTGGAGAGCTACAGCATCTGTGGAACCATACTTCAGCAAGAGTCATTACGTTCAGGAGAATAGGGAGAAAATTGAAGGAGAAGGGGAAAGTATATTTGTCTTATTTTACATCAAAATTCCTTCCAAGAGAGCGAAAATACATCAGATCCTTATTTTTAATAAGAACATATGAAACCAAGAAATAAAAATTGTCCCAGTATTGTGCCTTTCCTTTCCATCACACTCTTGAAAAAATATAAAGAAACATATGAGAAAATCCTTCAGGAATTGAAAATAGTTTAACAGAGACAGGAATCACAAGTCTACAAACTCCAACAGCCAACTAGAGTCCTGACCCGTGTCCTTGAAAAGAACAAAACGTGGACCTCACCCAGTGTTTACTTAACAGCAACCAGTCTTCGGCTTTTTCACAACTTCCATTTAATACCAAAATAATAATCTGTACTGTGTGGTGTAATGTTTCATTCCTTTTAAAACAGCATATCATCTGAATTCTCATGAGCAACAGCATAGAATGTCAGCTAATAATTAAAGTAAGGCTTTCCTTTTTAAAATAAATATTAAAACACAAAGGGTTAGGAATTTAAATTAAACCAACAGACAGCTCACAGTTGAAGCAGTAATCAGTGTTAGGCCACCATGCTGCTGGCAGCAGCTCTCTGGTAAGACTCACGGAGGATTGGAGTGGGTTACAGGGGGCTAGATCTAACGGGGTGCTGGGGTCCTTGCACCTCTCCCAGTGAAAAAGACCAGGCAAGCTGACCCCTGCTCTGGCAGCTTGCCAGGCAGGGAATCCAATGCTCAGAGGGTTTAACTGGATTAGTGCGGGACGTCCGCCTCCCCCGTCTGTGCAGGAGCTCCCTCCTCGGAGAGCTGCTGGCTAATCAAATGCTGGCAGCTCTCTGGTCCCAACAGCGTCACTGGGAGCGGTGGCCACTACTGGAACTACAACAGTCCCCAACGCCGAGGAACCGAAGTGAAGGATAAGTTTTGGGGCGCAGGGCTGGGGCTAGTAACAGCTGGTACCTTTGGAGTCAGGCAGGGAAAACACCTGCTCCTCTCGTAGTTCCGAAGGAAGGGTTTTTATTAAAAAAACCCTTGCTTTTTAATATGTTGCCTGTAGTTCGGGTGCAGGAGTTGCTGAAGAATTTTAAGTTGGCTAGACTTGACGTAGACCCCAATTCATTGCTGACTAATTTTGGAGTCAGGTCCTTTATTAGGTATTATGCCCAAAATTAGGCTGCACAAATTGAGCTATAGGACCAATAACTGCACAGATTGAATGCGAGCTGTTGCACTCCTAACTTGGTAAAACATGCAACTCACACCGATCTTTATCCCAAAAGTCTCTCACATGACATTTCAGTAGCTATATCCATTTTATAAAAACAAAAAGCAAAAGCTACTGCGGATGCTGGAAATCCAAAACAAAAACAGAATTACCTGGAAAAACTCAGCAGGTCTGGCAGCATCGGTGGAGAAGAAATCAGTTAACGTTTCAAGTCTTCATGACCCTTCGGCAGAACTGAGTATAGTTAGGAGAGAGATGAAATATAAGCTGGTCTAAGGTGGGGCGGGGGGAGAGAGAAGTTGAGGGTGGGATGATTGTGGAGATAAGCAAGCAGTGATAGGAGCAGATAATCAAAAGATGTCACAGACAAAAGGATCAAAGAGGTGTTGAAGGTGGTGATATTATCTAAGAAAAGTGCTAATTAAGAATGGAAGGCAGGACACTCAAGGTACAGCTCTAGTGGGGGTGGGGTGGAAAGACTAACAAAGTTTTAGTTTTAGATTTAAAAATAATGGAAATAGGTGGGAAAAGAAGAATCTATATAAATTATTGAAAAAAAAGGGAGGGGAGAGAAACGGGGTGGGGATGGGGGGAGGAGGGAGTTTAAGATCTAAAGTTGTTGAATTCAATATTCAGCCCGGAAGGCTGTAAAGTGCCTGGTCGGAAGATGAGGTGCTGTTCCTCCAGTTTGCGTTGGGCTTCACTGGAACAATGCAGCAAGCCAAGGACAGACATGTGGGCAAGAGAACAGGGTGGAGTGTTAAAATGGCAAGCGACAGGGAGGTTTCATTTTATGCTGTTTCAGTATGGAGAGAGCTATTTCATAGTCTTTCAGATTACATATTACAGCTAATTAGAGCACATGTAACCCATTAAAATGCAGGAGCTTTGTTATAGCATTAATTGTCCAAACTGCACAAGAATATACTTGCATACTCAACATATTATCAAAATAAAACCTTCAAAAATTACACTTAAACTCAACAGTGCACTTGAAGCTTGGTAAAAATAGAGGAAAGCAGAAGCAAAGATGGTCTGATATAAAATTTCCAAAGAACATCTCTATGATTGAGCAATGGTTTTTAAAAAAAAGAGGGCAAACACTTGGGAGTAATTGAGAAAATCTTATTTTAAAAAAAACAACTCCCTCGTATTTTTAGATTATAAGTCTCATGAATATGTGCCTTTAAGACTAAATATATAGAAGTTGGGTACAATTGCTTTATGATGTGGAACTCAACTAATTAGGAGAGGTCAGTAGCTCAAGTTAATGGAATTGTTTTGTAAATAGTTTTGTATCTGTATTGTAGGGTAATTTTAGTATGTCAATCTTGAATCAGCTGGGGACCTCCTCCACTACTAGGACTGGCAATCTGTAATTGGAAGCAGGCTAGTTAATGAATTTGTCACAGAGCATTCAGGGCAACCAGTTCCCTGTAAGCTGAAATTGAATCCATAATGACTATCAGTGGTAAATCACTTTTTATTGATTTAAAGATTTCTTTCAGGTCGCCCCCCCCCCACCCCGAGTTGAAGTTAGGATTTGCAATATGGAAATGTGGCCACAGTAATTACACGTGTTCTTTAAGTGAATATTGTTAGTGCTGGAAACAATCTCTTCAGTCCATGTGTTATCCATTTCTCTGTCTATCACTGTCTTTACAGTTTAAAATAAGGAGTGTATCATTGGCTGTGAAATCTAGTAACTGAACGTATTTGAGAATAGTACAGAAAACTTCTGTGCCCTTCCTCCAGCATGGTTTCATTAACTGATCTTCAATATTTAGTTTGTAAAGCCTTCTTGTCATAAATAAGTGCTTTGTTTCTGACTGGTCTTTTGAATTGCCTTCCTCTCAAAAGGTATCACAGGATATATGGCTCTTTATGGTATTGCCAACTGTCCAGTTTTGGATTAGCCAGATCTTAGGCTTTTTTGCATTAAATGTAAGGGGTGCCAGCTCTGGGTTATAAAACACTTCAAATTTCAGCCTTCTAGTACCCACTAGGTTAGGGACAGCACAGCCAAGTTGCACAGCAAAGCTCCCTTTAGCATGCGCCAACGGTCTGCCTCTGCTGTAACTCCTCATTCGGCAGTGTATCAATTTTCCATTACTTAAATCAAGCATCCTTAAGCTTGTCATAGCCCCAGTTAATGCTGAAATAGGGCCAGCTTTACTGGTAGGCCCATGACTGCTAGGAACTGGGTAAAGCCTACCCACAGCAAGTCCTGTCATTCCATCCCTCTGACCTGGATTGGAACTCCTGTCTCAGAGGTGAAAAACCGGCATCTAACCCACAGCGCTCGCCAGCTCCAGACACCTGGGGCAGGATTTTTAGGTCAGTGGGCGGGTGCAATCAGCGGGTCCGTGATCGGCTGGGGAATGGACCGCTGACTGCAAGTGGCTCCCTACCACCAATTCAGGCTGGCTGACCAATTAACAGCCAGCCAGCATGAAACGCACCCTGAAGTGCTCAGCGCTGCTGGGGTTGGGGTGGGAGGAGGGCGAGTGCTGAAGTCGGCGTGGGCGAGGGCTTACAGAAAGCTCCGGCTGCCTCATGGAGCTAAAGACCTGAATAACCTAAATAACGGTCACAGAAACCAGAAAAAAGGTGTCCAAGTTTCATAATCAGTCACTTGAAAATGTGGGTAATGAAAATGCTGTCCACAGAAATTTATTTTTATTTTAATTTATCACGGAAACCTCACCCTGCCTGTAGATGGGGCTTCATGACAAATGGAAAGGCCGCCTGGCCGATTTGCCCACCCGCCAGCCATGACACTGGATGGGCAACAAAAAAATCTTTGATAATTGCACTGTTAATAGGCTTAATTGCCCTCTTAATTGTTGGCGGGCGTGCTTCCAAGCTTAGCATGCGCCCACCGCCCAAAATATCGTGCGAGCGCGCGATGACATCGGGACTATTGCCCGATGTCATCATGTGCTATTTTACACTTGAGCGGGTCATGCGCGCGCCCACCTGCTCAGCAAAAAATTCTGCCCCTGGTTTTCAATTTTCTGTCAGAAAATATCTGAGGTCAAAACTGGACACTCAAATCAGATTTTAAAAATGGAATTAATTTCTTCAGCAAACTTTCCAAATCAAAAAAAGCAAATATCAAAATTCAAACTGTGCCCTGCTTTTATTCTGTCTTCTCAGTTCAATTTTAGACTTGGCCAACATCCATTGGTTCACCAAAGAGATAACTACTCATGTCTAAACGAGACACTGTGGGCTGGTACTTTATTTGTTCGTGTGATGGGTAGAGACTGTAAAGGAGAATGGGAATGTGAGGGGGAAGATAAGAGGAAACTAAGTTGGATAGACAGAGCAAGATAAGCAATCGATCTACCAGGAGAGATCTGTTTCTGTACTTCAAGGAGGAGGGAGAAATAGGCCTGTGAGGTTTAGGAGATTGGAGACAATGTGGGGAGGATCACTGGGATAAATAAGATCCATAACAATCTGGAAAACAAAGATTTAGTGTTTGGTAGTAAGTCCATGGTCTAGTGGGAGATAGGAGGAGTCATCGGAGAGTAGGCCCCAGCCAGTCAGAGGTTCTTCAGTCACATAACAAGTGTCCCTCTGTCAGCAGATTTGATGACACTAGGTTAGAACAACTCACTAACACCTTCTCGTGGGCAATGAGAGATGGTTAATAAATGCTGGCCTTGCCACTGACACCCACATCCTATGAACGAGTTTAGAAAAAAGACACAGTTCCAAGTTTAGATCAGGGTTAATTAAAGTGAGTGCAGAGGAAGAGTCACAGGAACTGAAGTGGCAACAGTTCTCAATGAAGTGATAGACAGAGGGCACAAAGCCAGAACTGGCAGGTTCCAAGAGGGTCTGGAGTACAGGTTAGCACTTGGAGTTTGTGGGGTGGGGGTGGGGGTGGGGGTTGTAGTGCACCTGACCAGAAACACACACACACATGATAAAAGAGCTTAGCATTATGTTGAATGTGGAATTCAGTAAGGTAGAGTTGAAACTTGGCTTGCCTGAGGACTGATTGTTAAAAATCAAAAAGGAATAGTCAGAGTACAGTGAAAGTGTGGCAATAGATGATATTAGGAGGGAGATGGTTAGAGTAAAGGGAAGAAGAGAGATGATATGGATTGTTTGGCATTCAAGAGTCATTTAAGTTTCTGGTGGTTACTGAGGGAAAGAAAGACTTTTTTTGTTAAAGCATTCAGTGAGACAAAGGATAATGCAGGACCAAGGAACTGGGCAGTTATGATGCGCATTGAATTGATGCTGTTGAAGAGAGTGGTTGAGAGCACGCATATGATGGCCCATGGTAGAGTGGCTGAATTCTAGGAAACGAAGTGAAATAGTTAGTCCGTGCCTGGCTGTGTCTTGCCTTTTCAGTTCTATTCTCAAGCAACTGTATCTCTGACCTTGAGTGGGGGGAAAAAAATACCTTATAAATTTAGAATTCAAAAGAGTAATGAGAATTTTAAAATATGAGGGCAAAGCCATTTAAAGGAATATCATGACAGGCTAACAGATTGACACTAATGAAGAACAAGGTAACCCAATATATTTGTGAAAGCTTTTAATTATCCTGGATTTTGCGAATGAGACACCTGCGTATACAATATCCCTTACAAACAAGCACCTCTAATTCCCTGTCCCTTGTGAAGGCAATGGTTCTTTTTGCTGGGTCCCTGAATATAAGTCAGGAGAAACACTGGCAGATTTTTCTTTGTCGCCTGTCCTTACAACTGCTGCCCTAACTATCATCACAGACCAGGTACTGAACAATTTTGTTTTAATCTTACTGGCACCACTTCTATTATCAAACTTAAGAAAACTGAAAAGCATCAAGAGCACCAATATGCTAGTGAAATCTAAATTGAACGAAAATATTGTTGCATTGCATTATAATCAAACAAAAATGTTACAGAATAGTGGTTCATTAGTGTAACATCTGCATGATTTTTTTGAACAAGTTTCTATAAGGTATGGAACTGTAGTCTACAAGAATCTTGTGTAATTCAAGTAAAAACTAGTGTAGAGAAGTCTGGACGCAAAAACATCTGGAGTCTGAACATCTGACGTTTGACACGATGTTCGACATCTGTTCATATCTTAAAAAATATTGGATTGACATTTCAACATACCATGCTGTAATGTGAAAAGCAAAGATATGTGCTTTAAGGGGAAAAATTAAGGGAGTGAATCATTTACAAACCATTCCCAGGTGAAAGGACTCGATGGCTGGAAACTGATATCCAATATTGTAGCCAGATGTTTTGCAGCACTCACTTCACTATGTCTTGATATTTTCTTCTGGGAAAATGTATTTAAATTAGACAATATCAGAACTCATGTAAAGACCATTTAGAGAGTTGACAAGTCTGCTCAACACCCTGTATCTGAAATTGGTGAGTCAGACATCGATGCATGGTATAAGCTGGACTGTAGCAGACACAGAATACCATTCTGCGCACGCTGGACATGCAATCACTTGGGGGTATGGAAAACAACAGGGTCAGACTGAGCAGAATGCCTTTCCTTTGCTCTGCACCCCAGTAAAGACAATGCTGTACCTTGAAACGATGTTTGTGACAGGGAGAAAAATGAGCTTGCACAGGGGGAAATCAAAGACAATTGGAGCTTTCTTCTACAGCAGCTGCAGCCAGCTAACAAAACTGCAAAAGCAGAAACTGGCAGAACAAGATATGTATTAGTTTTTGCAGATGGCAGTGCAGACAAGTTGGTAATTGAACAGGAAGTCGCGTACGTGAGGTATTTGATGGGGATAGCCTATTACCTCACTTAGCTGGTCTAATCACTCCCGAGACCCTTCTGTATAATTAGAAATTATTCCATTTTCCCTCCAAGTACTTGACTAAATTATCTAACTGTGTAGCGGATGCAAGCCACACAAAACTATTCTGTTAGAACCAGGTTCTGAATTTTTCTTCAAAACAAAACTCAGAAGGGAAGTTAGTTCTACACTGCCAAGATTATTAGATTATCTTTGTAAAGTAAAAACTTTCTGATGCTTGTCTTTGACGTCCTAAATAATATCACAAAACAGTTTATTTTATTACTATAAGCACAGAACTTATCTCTCCCACAGTAATGATTGCTAATTCAAACAAAGGAACAATTTAAAATTCTGCGTGACACGCTTGCTCGATGACTATTGTGCATTACAGACACCACGAATGAGATGTTAATTATCCTAAGATATTTCAACAAGTGATTACACAGCAGCTAATATTGTTGCTTGAGCTATGCTAATTTTGTTTTGGCTAGTCGCTATCACAAAGGGTGTAATTAGATCTGTTGGAGTTTTACTGACTGCATTATTTCTACAAAAAGAGGGAGGGGAGAGAGAGCAGGGTCCTCCACAGTCAAGGAAATGTATTTTCCCTACAATTGTCTGTGAGCATGCTAAAGTTTGAGGAAATGTACTTTGTCGTAGCAATCATTTGTTAATTAGATTAATAATTACCATGCCAGTAACAGGATCTGGTAGTTTTTCTATTTAAAAGTTGCAAATAAATCGCAACGTAATTCTAATTAAACCTTAAACCTAGTTCAATAAATGTATTGACTATTTCACAACCAGTGACCAGTAGCGGCACAAGCATTTACAGTAAAGGGATTGTGGGTGAAGGGTGTGGATGGTGGGAGGGGAGAAATATTCTTGTTTTGAAAGGGTAATTGTGAGACTGAGTTTTCAACTGTTTATTGCTAACTGAAAATATTTCTAGAATCAAGTTAAATTATTACAGTCATTTCAAGTTTTATGGCTGTGCAGTCTACCAGTGCTCATTGCTTTTGGCTACATTCATTTTCCTTGTATCAATGATTAATGGACAATGTTGAATGTTGGAGTGAGCAGGCATCAGCAAATGCGAGATTGTAATTAGTTTAGCTGACGAGTCCTTCAATGGCACTTGCATCTGGATGGAAAAATTACCCTATAGGGAACTGGCTGCTCACCAGGTTTTTTTTCTGTAATACATTGTGAAACGCCAGATGAATCAAGTGCTTTTTTGTTCCAAGAAACTGCTTGAATCTTGAAGGCAGAAATATGCCTATAAAAGCCTTCTACTTTGAATATCTCTGAGTACAATTATTAGCATTGTACTCTCTCTGGCTATTTTTGGTGAACACTCCATTTGTAAAGCAAGACCTTAAAAAATGTTAAGTTTTTAGACTGTTTATAATTTTTTTGACAGTTTATTAACATGTTTTAATTTTAAAAATGTATTTACAGAAATGAGAAGAAAATCCTTCAGTGGAATCCTTTACTATTATAAGACCCATACAAATTTTTGGGAGAATTAGATATGAATTGAAAAAGTCACTTTTTCTGCTTCTTTGTGAGCAGTGGTGTATGTAATGTTAGAAGATTGCAATTCTCAGGCCTGGAATGATTCAGAATAACATTTATACAATGACACTACAGTTTCATCATTCAGGTTTCTCAGAATTGCTTACCTACAAAACAACGTGAGGACATTTTACATCACTTGATGCAGCTGCCTTGTACTCAGAGTTTTTAATGTTTCACTAAAATGTGGGCACTATTATTGGAAGGTTAACGCTGCTATAATGGACTATCACTAAGTTAAAACCAACTTTCTCTGTCTACTAATTTCTCCCATTTAGAACCGTAAATAACATAAGTAAGCAATTTTTTTAAAAATGGTTATGTTCCCTTGGCAAAAGAGGAAGAATTGATAAAGGAGATGAACAGAGATTTGTTCTTGAGAGTTATTGAGTAGGCTTGAACCTGAAATTATTTAAAATTTGCATCTGTACTTCTGGCTCAGCTATAATTGTCCTGAAATATGCAAGCAGCCTATTATAATCTAATGAAATATTTGCATTATTTGTTCAATAACAAATGACACTTTTCATGAAATGAAGTCCACTATCTGGCATTATCCAACGGATGTTGTATACCCTGGAAGGACAACTTAGTAGGGGCTGTGCATTAGAGTCTTACAAAAATAAGAACCCTTTCTTCTATACATACAGATGATCTACCTTTGGAAGCAATCAGATGTTATAAATATTTCAACTATGAGAAACCCATTGTTGACCATGCTGTAGTATATCTACATTTAAGAGAGAATTCTAAAATTTTTATTTGTGTTTCAATGGTATAGAAGTTTTTGAAGGTATTTTAATAAGTTCCACTGTTCCCACACTGCATGTACAGTTTTCATTGCTATTCTGTATATCCCTGTAACTTTGGCTATACTTCCATCTTTCTTCATTAGGACTGGGTTGAGATTGTCCAAGTTTATTCCGCTTAGCACCTTATGGTCAGCAGAGGGAAGACATTTTAATTTAGGGTCTATGGAGAGAGAAACAGTTAACGTTTTGAGTCTGTATGACCCTTCTTCAGAGCACTGAAGAAGGGTCAGACAGACTCGAAACATTAACTCTGTTTCTCTCTCCACAGATGCTGACATGACCTGCTAAGTTTTTCCAGCATTTTCTGTTTTTATTTCAGATTTCCAACATCTGCAGTATTTTGTTTTTATTCTAATTTAGGGATTTAGCACGGACCTAAAACTCTGATTGCAAAAATGAAAAGGTATTACTTTATTATTGTTTCCCTGGATCTGGAACTCAGTGGTAGGGCAGAATGAAGCCATGATTGATTCACATATGTATGTAAAAAATGATCAGACCACAAATCTTGAACATATATAATTTAAAGAGCAATGGTTTCATTCTTGTCTGTATCTGTAAAATCAGGAATATTGAAATGAATGAAAGTCTATAAGAAGCTTTCAAAAAAAAGCTTGCAATATGTTCATAGTAACTAAAATCTTTCAGTGCAGCTTTGTAATGCATAATATACATATATGCAGTACACACTACACTATATAAACACTGTGGCTACAAGAGCAGATTAGAGACTGGGTATTCTATGGTGAGTAACTCACCACCTGACTCCCCAAAGCCTGTCCATCATCTACAAGGCACAAGTCAAGAGTGTGATGGAATACTCTCCATTTGCCTGGTGAGTGCAGCTTCAACAACACTTAATAAGCTCAACAGCATCCAGAACAAACAGCCTGCTTCAGTGCCACCCCATCCACCACATTAAACATTCACTCTCTACACCATCGGCTCACCATGGCTACAGTGCGCACCACCTACAGGATGCACTGCAGCTACTCACCAAGGCTTCTTCAACAGCACCTTCAAAATCTGCTTCCTTTACTGCTTAGAAGAGCAGGGGTAGCATGGTATATAGGAGCATCACAACTTGTAGGTTCCCTCCAAATCACACATCATCCTGACTTGGAAATATATCACTGCCCCTTCACTATCGCTGGGTTTAAATCCTGGAATTCGTTCCCTCACAGCACTGAGGGGCTACTATCACCAGCCAGACTTCAGCAGTTCAAGAACGCGACTCACCACCACCACCTCCAGGGCAATTAGGGTTAGGCAGTAAATGCTCGTCCTGCCAGCGAAACCTGCATCCCAGGATTGTGTGCGTGTGGCAAATCACTCTGCTCAGTCCAGTTGCTTTATACTTTATGTTCAATATAATGAGGAAAATTCGATGTCAAAATGACTGGAAATGGAAATTTATTTGGTATAGAATTGTCATGCAAGTAAAATATTTGGAGCAAACCCCACTTTGTTTAAAGATAGGCAACAAAAAATTCTAAATAATCATCAATTATGCAATATGATAATGTTAAACTATTGCCATAAGTTAAGCTCCACTGACCCCACAAAGCTGCAGAAAGTGATGAGTTCTGAAACCTGTTTTCAAGCATGCAAAATTCAAATATCTGCTATTAAATTTTAAACAAATAAGCATTAAAACATGCTTCTTATCCTAAATTTCCATATTTCATTTTTCCTTAGTAACTGAAACCTATCATGCAGGGGCAAATGAAAAATAGAGGCATTAGGGGTGCAGAAGAATGAGTAATGCCTTTCACGCTGTGTAACATTAGCATATTACCATTTTACATGTTCATATGAAATTCCTTAGTCTGCAGTTTAACCAGAAGCATTAACCTATTGAAAAAGAGATTAATGCCTCTGTTAAAATAGACGGTGTAGGCTTTGGCTCAGTGGTGACACTCTGGGCTGAATTTTCCTGATGGGGTCACAATCCAGACATGGCCTGAATTCTGGGTCTGAAAGCTGCAAGTGGCTGTGGTGGGTTGCAATCTTTCTGGAGGCAGCCAATTAAGGGAGCCTCTCAGGGTACCCCATCCAGTTAAGGACGACTGATGGATTTGGGAAGCTGGAGAGTCAGTAGGAAGGCCTGCAGCCCCACTGGGAGAGGTGGGCACTGCTGAGGCAAGCGGGAGACTGCGAGGGTGCCTCAAAATGAAGGTGCTCTCTACTGCATTGTGAAAAATTAAAAATCATGCATGACGACAGCCGTCATTTCATCATTGTGTAGGGGTAACAGGGTGGCTTGTGGCTGCGACTGTTGTATCTCAGCGAGTCTGCGCTGGAATGAGTGAGTGTCGATGTCCCCCCCCCGGCCTTCTGCCAGAGGGAGCCTCAAGTTAAATGCCAGGCTCCAGCATCTCCACCATCGGGAAGATCCCAGCGGTGCCACCAACTTCCCCTCAATCGGCCCATCAATGGGACTAATTGGTGACTAGCAGCTGCTGCTGACTGGCCTCTGTTGTGTCAACCCCACCCCTTGCAAGATCACTCGGATGTGGGAGCACGTCAGGTGGCTGACCCAATATGCTATTTTCCAAATTGGCTTCTGCTCTCACCTTCCAACTTGCCTTGTGGGACCACAAAAAGTCAGTCCTCTTAGTCAGAAGGTTGAGAGTTCAAATTCCACTCTAGAAACTTGAGCACATTATTACTACAGTTCAAAAATATGGAATTAACTGTAAAGTGCTTTAATATGTCCTGAGATCAAGAAAGGCATTATACAAATACAGGTTTGTTCTTCTATTTCTTAAAGTTAAAATTATGCCTTTAACATGGAGCAGCTCAAAATCTGATACCATAGAGAAGGATAGGTTCCACGCCTTTGCAGGACGGTCAGGAGAAGTGACTAAAAGTTCGATTGGAAAGGCCTTTAAAATTGGGAAAAGAGTTAGAGAGCAGGAAGGGTTTAGGAAGCGAGTTTGAGAGCAGGGCCAAGACAGCTGAAGGCTTTATCACCAAGAAAGGCTAGAGTCAGGGAACTGGAGGCTGCAGAAAATTGCAGATGTAGAGAGGAGCAATATTAGCCCATGGAGGGATTTGCAAATGAGGATGTGTTATTTAAAATTGGATCTATTAGGGAGCCAGTTTAGGTCATAAAGCACAGATGTGAAAGGCTGGTACATCTCAACGAATGACAGAATATGGCAGTGGAGCTTGGATCATTTGAGATGAATGATAAGTGAAGGTTGTGATCTAACAAGGGGGGCATTGGATAAGTCCCATCTGATGATGAAAGAGGACTAGGTAAGGAGTCAAGGACATAAGAACGTTCAAAATAGGAGCAGAAGTAGGGCATTCGGCCTCTTGAACCTGCTCCACCATTTAATAAGATCATGGCTGATCTGTTTGTGTTTCGAATTCCACAGTCCCATCTATCCCCAGGGAACTTTGATTCTTGTTAGGCAAGGGAAGCAATCTGCCTCTACGTTAAAGATATTCAGTGACCCCACCTCCACTGCCTTCTGAGGCAGAGTTCCAAAGTCGCACAACCCTCTGAGAGAAAACATTTCTCCTCATTTCTGCCCTAAAAGGGAAACCCCTAATTTTAAAACCGTGACCCCTAGTTCTCAACTCACCCACAAGAAGAAACATCCTTTCCACATCCACCTTGTCAAGACCGTTCAGGATCTTATCTACTTCAATCAAGTCACCCGTCAATCTTCTCAATGCCAGTGGAAACAAGCCTGGCCTGTCTAACCTTTCCTCATAAGACATCACGCTCATTCCAGGTATCAATCTAATAAACCTCCTCTGAACCCCCTCCAATACATCCTTCCTTAAATATTTGAGATTTGGTCTCGCCAATGCCCTGTATAACTGAAGCATAACATCCTTATTTTTATGTTCAAATCCCCTCATAATAAAGGATGGCATTCCATTAGCCGCCTTAATAACTTGCTGTACCTACATATTAACTTTTTGTGACTCGTGCACTAGAACACCTAGATCCCTCCGTACCTTGGAATTCTGCAGTCATTCTCCGTTTAAGTAATACTCTGCTTTTTTAATTCTCCCTGCCAAAATAATCAACTTCACATTTTCCCACATTATGCTCCATCTGCCAGATTCTTGCCCACTCACTCAATCTATCTGTATCTGAATCCACTTTCCAACCAATCAGCACTCTCTTCGCATACAGTATAAATTGTCATTTTCCCCTTTTAGTGGTATTCTTGCGAAGTGTCCTGATGAGTGCAAGACAAAAAGCTTAGACATGTCTCTCTTTTTGGCAATACTCAGTTCTGTATGACCAAGCAACTACTATCTATATTCGTCTGCAGCCTCCTTATGTCCTCTTCACAACCTACTTCCTACCTATCTTTCTATCATCTGCAAATTTAGCTACCATGCCTTTGCGCCCCTCATCTAAGTCATTTGATATAAATTGTAACAAGTTGAGGCCCAAGACCCCTGCAGGACCCCACTTGTCAGATCCTGCCAATCAGAAAAAGACCCATTTATGCATATTTTTTCTGCCAGCCAGCCAATCTTCTATCCATGCTGATAAGTTACCACCTACACCATGAGCTTTTATTTTCTGCAATAACCTTTGATGTGGCACCTTATCAAATGCCTTCTGGAAGCCCACAAACAGCCTGTCTACAAGCTCCCATTTATCCACAGCGCATGTTACTTCTTAAGAGAACTCCAATAAATTGGTTAAACATGATCCCCCTTTCACAAAGCCATGCTGACTCTTCCTGATTACCTTCAGTTTTTCCAAGTGCCCAGCTATGACTTCCTTAATGATCGATTCTAACACCTTCCCCACAACAGATGTCAAGCTAACTGGCCTATGGTTTCCTGTTTTCTGCCTCCCTCATTCTTGAATTGAGGGGTTATATTTGCTACTTTCCAGTCTGATGGAATCTTTGCAGAATCTAGAGAATTTTGGAAAATTAACACCGACGCATCGGCTACCTCATTAGCCACCTCTCTTAAGGCTCTAGGATAGAGTCCATCAGGACCCGGGGACTTGTCAGCCCACAGCTCCATCTGTTTGCTCAGTACCGCTTCCCTAGTGAAGGTAATTTCACCAAGTTCCCCTCTCCCTTCCACCTCCTGATTCAAAGCGATTACAGGAATGTTTTATGTATTCTCTGTAGTGAAGACAGAAGCAAACTATTTGTTCATTTCATCCACTATTTCCTTATTATCTACTATTAAATCCCCATTGTCACTCTCTAGAGGACCAACACTCACTTTACTTACACTTTACCGGTTTTTCAGATACCTGTAGAAGCTCTTGCTATCTGTTTTTGCATTTCTAGCTAGCTTCCTCTCATACTCTAATTTCTTTCTCCTGATTAACCTTTCAGTCATTCTCTGCCATTCTTTATATTCGGACCAATCACCTGACCTGCCACTCATCTTTGCGCAGTTATATGGTTTTTCCTTAAGTTTGATGCTTTCCTTAACTACCTTAGTTAACCACAGATGGTGGACCCCCCCCCCCCCCCCCCCCCTTAGAATTTTTCTTTATAGTAAGAATCTACTTATACTGAATATTCTGAAATATCTCCTCAACTGTCCGCCACTGCTTCTCTAATGATCTACCCTCTAGCCTAGTATCCCAGTTCACATCAGCTAGCTCAGCTTTCATCCCCAAATAGTTGCTCTTATTTACGAATATAAATACTAGTCTTAGACCCACTCTTCTCCCTTTCAAACTAAATGTAAAATTCAATCATATTGTGGTTGCTGCTACCTAGGGGTGCCTTTACCCTGAGGTCTTTAGTTAATCCTGTCATATTATACAATGCCAAGCCAAATATAACCTGCTCTCTGGTTGGCTCCAGAACATGCTGCTCTAAGAAACTATCTCGGAAACATTCTATGAACACCCCATCCACGTTACTACTGCCAAACTGATTTTTCCAGTTTATATGTAGATAAAAATCACCCATAATTTTTGCCATCCCTTTATCACAAGCACTCAATATTTCTTCTTGTATACTTTGTCCTACATTGTGGTCACTGTTAGGGGGCCTCCACCCTCACTAGTGACGTCGTTCCCCTATGTTTCCTCATCTCCACCTAAACCGATTCTATATCCTATTCTCCTGAACCAAGTTAATCTCTAACTATTGCACCAGTGCCATCCTTGATCTACAGTACTACCCCTCCGCCTTTACCTAGCTTCCTATTCTTCTTCAATGTCATATATCCCTCAATATTCAGGACCCAATCCTTGTCATCCTGCAGCTACGTCTCTGTAATTACTATCAGATCATATTTATTCACCTTAATATGTATTATCAATTAATTTACTTTGTTTTTAATGCTACACACATTCAGATACAGAGCCTTTAGTTTTGTTACCTTTGTAACATCTAGTCTTGACTGTTGGTGTACTCTTAGTTTTTTTTCTCTCTGTCCCTTCCTGCCATTCTCTGACCCTCATTTCCCATATTGCTATTTTGCTCCCCTGCCTTGGCTCAGCTCTTGATTTGCTACCTCTACCCGAGCTTGACCCCTCACCCCTCTTGTTTATCTTAAAGCCCTCTCTCCTTCCCTAGTTATGCGGCTCGCTAGAACACTGGTCCCAGTATGGTTCAGGTGTAAATCGTCCCAATGGTACAGCCCCCACTTTCTCCAGTACTGTTGCCAGTGCCCCACGAACCAGAACCCACTTCTCCCACACCAATCTTTGTGCCACGCATTCATCTCTCTAATCTTATTTGCCCTATGCCAATTTGCATGCGGCTCTGGTAATAATCTAGAGATTATTACCTTTGAGGTTCTGCTTCTTAATTTGGCACCAAGATCTTCATACTGACTATGCAGAACCTCGTTCCTTGTCCTGCCTATGTCGTTGGCACTTACATGGACCACAACAACTGGATACTCCCCTGCCCACTGGCACTGGACAGGCATCACAGCCGCCTGGACTCTCGCTCTTTGCTGCAGAGAACAGTGTCGATCCCTCTCACCATACTGTCCCCTACAATCACTACATTCCCTTTTGCTCTCCCCGCATGAACGGCTTCCTGTACCATGGAGCCATGGTCAGTCTGCTCATCCAACCTGCAGACTTCGCTTTCGTCCACACAGGCAGCAAGCGTCTTGTATCTGTTTGACAATTGCAAAGTCTGAAATTCCTCCCCTACTGTCTGCTCAGTCCCTTTACCTGCCTTACTGACAGTCACATCCTCTTGTCCCTCACTGCTATCCAAAACAGATGACCCTATTCTAAGAGACGTGACCATCTTCTGGAGCAAACTGCCCAGGTATTTTGCCCCTCCCTTATGTTGCACTGTGTCTGCAGGTTGTCTTCCAGATCAATAATCCTGATCCAGAATTCCTCTAGCTGTTCTTACTTCTGCAGACATGTTTGACCTGGATCGCCTTGGCGACCAAAAGTTCCCACCTGTCCTGCCATTGTATTTTTGTTATTTAGTTAATTTAATTTAATTGCTTTCTTAATTAACTTAGAATAATTCCTATGTTTACTACAATTTACTGCGCTTATTAAAAGCTAGTACCAGCTACACTTAAAAGTTATACATTACCTAATTACACAGTTATGTGTTTTAGGTATTTACTTGAATTATTTTATTTTAAAGTTTTGGTTATTTTTATTTATTTTAATTAATAAACCCTATTACTCCCAATAAGTTTTACTGCTGCTATTACAAAAACCTTATTATGAAGAAAACTTTAGTTACCAATAAATTGTACCAGAATTTAAAAGATAAATCAGCAAAACAAGTAAAATACTCACCAACCAATCACTTACATAGTTCCCTATGATGTCACACATGATTTTCACCCAAATATGGTTGATCCACTGAGACCCACCCCAGCAGCAGCAGCTCTTTCATCTCTCGCCTCCTCTCTCACTCCTCACACTCTTTCATCTCCCGCCTCCTCTCTCGCTCCTTCTCGCACTCTTTCATCTCTCTCCTCCTCTCTCGCTCCTTCTCGCGGTGTTTTATCTCCCAGCTCCTCTCTTACTCCCCCTCGTGCTCTTTTATCTCCTGGCTCCCCCTAATTCCTTTTTGCGTTCTTTTATCTCCTGGATTGGAGGAATGGTTGTAGCAGAGGTGTTCAATGTTGCAGATGTAGAAATAAGCGATTGATAAAAGGATAAACTAGGATATGAGATTTTAAACTCTGTTCTAAGAGGGGCAGGAGGCCAAAGTTGAAACTGGGCAAGCAGCTATGGAGTTGGTTATGTGTCTGTACACGAGCGTCTCACACGGTAGTTCATTCAGTAAGTTGGTTGCTAGTTATATTGAACTATTTAAAATACTTACTCCGCAATTCTCACTGACATTTGGGAAACTGTCATTAAAAACCCACAATTTCACTTTCGATGTGAGAGTTATAACTCTTATATTTGTAATGTGTCCGGCCATTTGCATTATTTAATTACTAAAGATTTGACAAATTGTCAGTAAAAGGTGAAACAGGATACTTTTCTCACCCCTATACTTAAAGCATTTAAATTAAATTGCTTTGCCCTTTTTTATATGGCGAACTGCTAAATCAAAATTATTTGAGCTTGGCATAAATAGGAACTTTTTGCAGATATTATAACAAATTAATATGATCACCTTGTTGGAATTTGCATATTGCTATAATGATGCTTTTATGTGATTTCTATGCTTAATCTGTCACTGGTTTATTATAACGAGACTCAGTTATTGTGAAGAAGCACAATTAAAAGTGACCTTATTGTGAGCAACTTGTTTCCTTGGTTATTTCTGCCAGAATGGAAACAAAACTCTTGTGTTGATTTGTCCTAACTTCACTGATCACATGATATACCTTTGACCTTTTGCTGTTGCAGAGACGAAGAGGCTCTGGAGTCTTCTGTGCCAACTGCCTGACCACAAAGACCTCTCTTTGGCGAAAGAATGCAAACGGTGGATATGTATGCAACGCATGTGGCCTGTACCAGAAGCTGCATTCGGTAGGAAGAACCCATTAGTTGTTTGGGAAAATGTTTGTGAAGATTGTTTAAATTGGCCAGATGTGATATGGTTCCATTTGATCAGATCCCACTGCTTTGCCTGCAATTTAATTGCCTTGAAGGGGGCTTCCCACTATGGGTCACCTGAAAATCCGATGTATTTCTTTAAACCGCACCTAAAACTGGCGGAATAGAAATTGTGCATGTGTGTGATGTCGCATTTAATTAGTTCAAATGAAAATCAGGAAAAGTTGTTTGAATGGAAAAATTCCAAAACACAAACAGAAGTATTTATTGTTGTAAATGTTTTGGGATATGTCTTTTAACACTTCTTAAGCTGCTTTCAGACTAGTATTTCAGTGGTAGCTATTAATTGTGGATTTAGAGGCAGTCAAAAGGTAACAATTTAAGTTTCTGTGACAATGAGGACTAATGGTACTCAGCATGTATACCTCTGCCCACAAAATGAAAGCAATATGTGAACTTCTCTACATAGATATCCATACATAGGATATACGGCAGGAAACAGGCTATTTGGCCCAATCAGCCCATTCTGGCGTTTGTGCTTTTCTCAGGCCTCTTCCCAAATATCATTGTAATCCTCTATTCCCTTCTCCCTCATATCTAGTCTGCTGTATACTATCTGCGTCTATTATGACTTCCATAGAGACTGATGGTTTTTCAAAAGAAATTCGAAATTCCAGTTAATGGCTGAAAGGATGTCACGGCGAGATTTCCTGTTTTAAGATGTTTATTGTAACATATATTTCAAACCATGGAATGGAATAGGCCCCTTCTTATTTTTTGCACAGAGAAAACACTTCTCAGTTATACGTTACACTGTCTTTTACAGAGTCATTCAGTACTCCAGGAATCATTCCAAAGTGCTTCTTAGCTCCTGAGTGTTTACTTCTGATCTTTTTCCTTTCCAAACCTGAAACTTCTAACTCCAGAACCGTCTTTCACAGTGTGAGTTTTTTGGAGATTTCTCCCCCCTCCACCAACCCCCATAGAGAATGTGAAGTCATCACCATAGTTTACATAAACACTATCCAAAATATAACAACTTATAACATTTAGTACACTTCAATAACTAACTTACTACATATCGTACAATAAATAATATTCTCCCACGTGCTGTCACATTTTCCATTAAAAAATCCACCCTGGCAGCATCATGAAGTTTAACCTGTATCAACCAAATGCATGTAATAATTAGGAGCTAAAGCCCACTTTATGTTGATTTTTAAAGTTCTTCCTCTCTATTGAAAATTGATGTCACTGCTAGTGGTTTCACCTTCCAAGATGCATCATAAAATATCTCCCTTTTCATGATGATTAAAGTTCTCAATGTTTCCATGTCCTTGATTAGACAATTGTATCCTTGGTCTGGTTTGATTAACCTTGTCAAGAACAATATTGTTCACTTTTGATAGTTCCTCTGGCTTTTGCGTACTAGCGGGTATAAATGGTAGATGAAGAAGAAATTCTCTGTCAGATTGCTTTTTAGCCTCTGGATTCAGCATTTCCTTTTTTTTTGAAACCTGACCTTACATTATTGCCAGGGTGTTCACTTTTTAACTCAGTCTTTGGATTATCCTTCTCTTTCAGAGCAGGTTGTTTAATCACATTTTTTAAAAAAGGTTCAGCTAGCCAACTGTCCGAATCCTCTTTCTCCTATTTAAATTCAGGCTTACGGCTTGCCTTCACTTGTTTAAGAATCTTGTTGAGATTACTTCGATGTTCTGATTAAAAAAAAAATCCTGATATTCTTTTAATCAGCTCTCGCATTCTTTTACATTCTTTCTGTTTTTCACCTTTGCATTCAGAACGAGCTTTGTCCAACTCCTTCCGAGCAAGACTCATAGATTTTTCATTTTGAAGCTTTATTTTCCATTCTCGGACTCAAATCTACCCTCAGCTCCACAGTAACAGCATCAGTTAGAGCCAAGTCATTTTGGTTGAAAGGACTGTCTCTCTTTATCCCTTAGCCTGGAATTCTGCTGCTGTATTGTGTTTTGACACCTGTGGCTTAGGGTCTGCAGGCAAGTTCAACTCGTTACCAGTTGGTTCGAAGTCTTTAATGTCAATCTGAGGCTTCAGTATCTTTTCAATTTCAGGAGTTTGAACTTTTGATTCCTTGGACACATCTTTAGTCGAAATAATACATTCTACACCAGGATTACAAATAATCTCTGATTTCTTTAGTATTCTGTCAGTTTCAATGGATTTACCTGCCATCCCTGTAGGTGTCAGCATTCTGTTTCCTGACGGGCCATTCCCTGTCATGAAGCCAATATCTTTAAAAGGTAATTTCAGCACCACTTCAACTATAACAGACTCATATACGATGGAATAGGAAAACTGTTTCCAGCAATACCCTATATCAATATATTTTTATTTAGTGAACTCTCTGGAGAGAAATTCATGTCTTTTGCCAGGATCAACCTTTGAGCTGACCCTGTAACTCTAAGAATAACAATCTTTTTGGCTCCCCAAAAGAAAAAAAATAGAGCACCCTCAAATATAGAAACTCCCATAATCTTTTATGTCCCAATTTACACCCACTGTAAATACATTAGATCGCATCGGTTTACCACAAACTTCACTCACTGATGCAGCATTTTCTGGAGAAGCACTGGACGTGCCCACAGAAGTTACTGTCTTAGCTTTCAATCTCCAGCAGTTGGCTTTCCCATGCCCTTTCATGGAATTTGGGCATCGCTGTATAGGCCAGCATTTGCTGCTCATCTCTAATTGCCTTTGAGAAAGTGGTGGTGAGCTGCCTTCTTGAACTGCTGTACATGTGGTGTAGGTACATCCACAGTGCTGTTAGGAAGGGAGCTCCAGGATTTTGACCCAGCAACAGTGAAGGAACGGCGATATATTTCCAAGTCAGGATGGTGTGTGGCTTGGAGGGGAACTTGCAGGTGGTGGTGTTCCCATGCATCTGCAACCCTTGTCCTTCTAGGTGGTAGAGGTCACAGGTTTGGATGGTGCTGTTTGGTGAGTTGCATCTTGTAGATTGTGCACACTGCTGGGAGGAGTGAATGTTTAAGGCTTTGTCCAGGATGGTGTTGAGCTTCTTGAGTGTTATTGGAGCAGCCTTCATTGAGGTAATTGGAGAGTTTTCCATCACACTCCTGGGCTTGTGGATGGCGGACAGACTTTGGGGTGTCAGGAGGTGAGTTACCCATCGCAGAATTCCCAGCCTTTGTCTCGCTTTTGTAGCCACGGCATTTGTGTGGCTAGTCCAGTTTAGTTTCTGGTCAATGGTAACCCCCAGGATGTTGTTAGTCAGAGATTCAGAGATAGTAATGTCATTGAAAGTCAAGGGGAGATGGTTGGATTCTCTCTTGTTGGAGATGGTCATTGCCTGACACTTGCATGGTGCAAATGTTACGTGCCACTAATCTGTCTAAGCCTGAATGTTGTCAGATCTTGCTGCATATGGCCATGGACTGTTTCAGTATTTGAGGAGCCTCCAGTGATGCTGAAAATTGCAATCGTCAGCAACTATCCTCACTTCCGACCTTATGATAGAGGAAAGGTCATTGGTGAAGCAACAGAAGGTGGTTGGGCTTTGAACACTGTCTTGGGGAACTCCTGCAGTGATGTCTTGGGACCATCTTCCTTTGTGCTAGATATGGCTCCAACCAATGGAGAGTTTTTCCACTGATTCCCATTGACTTTGGTTTTGCTGGGGCTCCTTGATGCCACACTCAGTCAAATGCTGCCTTGATGACAAGGGCAGTCATTCTCACCTCACCTTATGGTAAAAGTAACACATTGGTCTCCTGGAATCATATTTATCTCCCAGCCTGTCTCTTTCACTACTCTGAGAAACACCTGTCTTTTCAGTTTTGCCATTCTCCAAATGGTAATTAGCGTTTTTTTCAACTCATTTATCTCTCCAGCTTCTCTGTGGGTTTGCAAACAAGGGTCAGCTGCTTCCTATGTGTTTGTGGAATAGTTCATAACTAACAACCAAAACTACAGCTTCCCTTATTTTAGAAACTTTATGGTCTTTGAGTTCACACCTGATTCCTAAAGGAATACTGTTTGTAAAATCTTCCAGTAACAATATCTTTCTGAGGTTTTCACGTTTCATTACTCTATACCATCAATCAAACATCATTCTTTTCTCTAGCAAATTTCACAAAAGTCTGATTCTGCCTCTTCCCCAGATTTCTAAACTTCTGCCTATAAGCTTCTGGAACAATCTCATACGCATTAAGCACAAATGTCTTAACTGTATCATAGTCTGCAAATGTTCATCTGAAATATTTTAATTAACCTCTTACGCTTTCCCTACTAAAACACTTTGTAATAGAATTGTCCAATTTTTTGTGGGCACTAACTTCATAGCAATTTACATTTACATTTCAACTCCTTCCTCCCTGAATTTAGGCACCAGGCAAATATTCTTGCCAAACCAAAACCAGGTGTTAAATCTAACTCATTGTCAAGCCTGCCAGCTACTCCTTGTTCACGTAATTGAAACCCATCCAGTTCAAATTTAATGGCTTTCCTTTCTTTTGCAATTCAGGGCTTTCCTTTTCTTTTATTCTTTGAAATTCTCTATCTCTTTCCCTATTTGCCTGACTCCAATTCCAGTTGTTTCATTTGCAACTGAATCCCAGCCAACTCGAGCTGTGTTTTATCTGGATTATCTTTTTCTTCTTCAAGATCAAGTGTTGAGCCAATACTGCAACTACTTCTGCTTTCTCAGCACCTACTTTTAAATCTATTTTCAACTTTTATACCACTGCTTTAAAATTAACCTTGGTTAATTCGAAGATGAGTCCTCTCTTTTGAAGAGAGAGATATTCAGTAAAAACCGTAACCATTTAAACTTTAACAAATACAGCAAAGGTCATTGTAAAATCTTGCTCGTTTAAACTCTGACCAAACCCAGTGTACTCATCTCAACCTGTGGATTTGAAATCCTATAACAGTCCCCAATTTTGTTACGGTCTCCAAAAAGACTGATAACTTTTAAAAAGAAATTTGAAATTCCAGTTAATAGCTGAAAGGATGGCACAAGATCTCGTATTTTAAGACATTTACTGTAACAAACAACTGAAAGCACTATTGACTGAACTCTGTGGGGAAACTTATACTTTAAACCACAAAACAGAATACCCTCCTCATTTTTAGCACAAGTGAGAAAAACACACTTTGCTGGTGTACATTATACTGTTCTCTAAGAAGACGTTAAATTTTCCTGAAATCTGTCCAAATTGATTCTTCGCTCCCAAGGGTTTACTTCTGATCTTTCCATTTCTCAGGTTGGAAATTTTTTACTCCAGAAATGTCTTTCACGATGCAAGTTTTCCTGGAGACTCCGCCCTCTAGCTAATGTTGGGCAAATCTTCCAACCATGTTTTCAGTCCCCAGAAATTTGGTCTTTCCATTCTGAGCGTGAGTTCTCACCCGCATTCCTGCATGGTGAACCACAGCATCATGCTACATATAGCTGCTCTCCCTCTCCTGGATCCTGCAAATTGTCTGAGAGTTTCAGGGATATCTTAGAATCCCTTCCCCTCTTGAAGCTCATCTCCATGGCAACGTGAATCATATGGTTCTTGAATCCAGGTGAAATGCTGATTAACGAACCTTGAGAAGCCAACACTCTCACTCTCATCTTGAAAGTAAATGGACAGTTTAAAGCACAGCTGTTAACAACCTGACATTCTCAACACTTCTGGGACTTTGGAGCGTCTCAGTCGATCCACTGTTAGCATGCAGTCTGGTGCCATTATCTCCAAGCGTAAACACCTAGCACCTACCTCCCAGTAAAACAGTCTGGGTCCCCATTAATCTCCAACAATCAAGCCAACCAGGCTTGCTGTTAGGCAGACTTCAGAACAGGTCACATGACCCCTTTCATTTTACCTTAAGTTAAAGACACACTTCCAAAACATAACAAATCTTACAAACCTCATAATTGTAACACTTCAGCCACTGCCTGTGCTAGTGAGTTCCACATTCTCATCACTCTTTGGGTAAAGAAGGTTCTTCTGAATTCCCTGTTGGATTTTTTGGCGACCGTACTATATTGATGGCCTCTAGTTATACTCTTCCCCACAAGTGAAAAAGTTTTCTCTCTATCTACTCTATCAAAACCTTTCCTAATTTTAAAGACCTCTGCGATACAAAGGCTTTGGAGGCAGTCACCTGTATCTTCTCTAAAACCACCTTATGTCTGAGTAGCAAGATCCATGGCCTGGATTTTCCTCATGCTGTCCTTCCTTGAATTAGGTTGACAACAGTGCATACAGGAAGCTATATAAACTGGCAAAGCCAACTAATAGCTGACTGCTTAATTTCTCTCCCTCTTTCCCTGCAGGGACAAATATTTGCCATCCCTTCCCTGCCCATTGCCTTAAAATGCAAGCAAGGAAACAACTTGGGTTCATGGCTCCTTTCCCTCCAACCTACTTCTCTTGTCATAGCGATCAGAGACCATTGAGTGGACCTTAATGGTAGTGGTGGGAATACCCTGAAGTCTTCTAATGAAAGAGCAACATCCAGTAATGGCCTTCACTCCCTCCGTTATGTCCTAATTCCATATATGTTGAAATCCCCATTGTCAACTTGGGCCTTCACTGGAAGATTTATTCCAATTGCCGGGGTTCTTCCACCCTTTTAAGTGGCACCCTACCTCTTCTGGTGCTACAGTGTCTGGATTTCCATCAGTACCACTGATAGGTCCAGCCATTTTGTGAAGAGAATTTTCAAATTTAAGCACTAATATACTGATCCAGATTTTGCATTAATAATGAGGCTATCAGTATTCATATTTATTATGGAGAAAATCCAAAAGCAGCTTCGAGTTTGTATCGTACAGTTAAATGCAGAAATAGGAAAATTGCTGTCTGATTTACACTGCTCTCCCAAAGCTTTGCTACACCAGTATCTCACCAATAGAATTAGCATTAAAATCCATGTAGCAGTGTGAAGTTGCTGTACTTGCCCACTGGTTCCCTATTAAACACAGCAGAAAAGTTTAGAGGAGGTACATTCAGGTGTAAATGATTTTATTTTTAATGGCATGGTCAATTATGATTATTGCCAAATAACCTCACTTGGCACTGATAATTTAATTAAACAAGTGTTAAGTTTTATTCTTTCAGAATTTATTCTGTGTTGGAGATTTAAAAAAACTAAAAATGTTTTTTTAAACTTATTCTTTGTGACTCTGTCTCATTCTTTCTTAATCCAAACTTTCCTTATTTTGCTTTCTGTGCAAGATTTTACAGTGAATGAAATATTCTAATTTACACTTCCTGGTTTAGACTCTGCATGGCTCAGTGAGGATTCTTCAATCCAGTTGGTTGAAGAGCCATTCTGACTCTTGCCATGCTGACACAAGCCATTGATCTCCAGTAGAGGGCGCCATGCTGAATGTTGACACTCAAACGCCATGAAGCATTGTAGGTGGCTGTCAGTGTGAGGAACGCCAAGCGCTGTTCCTTCGCTTCTGACCCTAAAACCTGGGTCAATAAACCTTGAAGGCAGAATCTATTTATTCCGCATATCATTGGTACCTGATGGGCTACATGCAGAACTAGATTCCGTCCATTATCCAGTTCCTGGAAGAGCACCAACAGATACATTTGAGTAATGGGTGGTAACAAAAAATGACCCTGCAACCATCTAGTTGTAAGACGCATGTTCCACTTATCTGGACTGGCTTTATTTAAGTTTTGGCATTTACATTTCATAATGTATTATCTGCAGCTGGAAATAATAACTTGGCAATAACAGTGATCATCATTAATGTCTAAGAATTTTATGCCCAGTTGTTAGCAATTGACTATTGGGAAGAATGGCAGTGGTTGACACTTGGAGTGAGATTTTATTAGGCTGTAAAGCAACATTTCATGTGACAGTTTTTCTATTGGCTGTGATATTAAACATAAGTCAAAAATGACAAAAGCCACTCAATCTACTAAAGCGCATATTCCACTGATGTTCTAACTCCCTGCGTTTCGCATTGAAATGCTTTTGCAAGCCCAATAATGTTTGTGACCCTGCAATTCTGGGAGCTAAAAAGAACGGAGAGTGGGCACATTGTGGAGGCAGACCCAACTCTGTTAGGATTTTATCCTGTGGAAGAAACTCGACTGCTGGTGGGGTGGAAGTAACATGTGCATGTCTTCCTTGTGCAGTCTCCTCTCTACATCAAAGGTAATGCCTCATGCAATTCCTGGGTACCCTAGGAATTCATCCAGTGTACCTTTGTAAGGTTCAATGGAATTTACCAGCTGAAAGCAGCCATGAGTCCAGTTAGGCCCTTGGAAAGGCCCCAAGCCTGTACAGGAAGGAGGTAATCAAACCCAGAGGGGGACAATTATCTTCTCCATTTGACTGCTGGGATATAAAAACAGAACCTTTTCCTTTTCAATGTGTCAAGGACCTCCTCCTTTCTTGTGAGAGTGGCATGGTGCTGCTCCAATTTCCCACGCTTGTCGGAACGCGCACCTCTGCACCCTTATAGCCATGTTCAGCCCGCTTTGATAATAATGATCATGTGCCCAATATTTGAGACCAGGTCTACAATGGCTGGGTGTCCATTTCTGCTACAATTCCATTGACATAGAATGTCTTCTAAAACTTCAGGACCTATTGCCTTGCCTGACAGATTATTCTAGACATTTTTCACCCTTTTCATAAAGAGGTTTCTTCAGGTATCTGTGCTTAATTTTTCATTATTTTGTACTTTGAGCTTTAATCCTATGATCCTGCTTTAATTGGTACTGGTTTTGATCAAAGGAATTGTGTTTTTTAAATTTTAACCAACCGTTTTCTTTGCTTTGCCCCATCTCTTGCTCTATTTCATGCCAAATTTTCTGAAATATCTCTGGTTTCAGCCTATAAATTTTAATTTGATGCCAGCGATAAGGGGACTGTGGTATCCAGCCACAGTGAAATCATCAAGCAGGTTGGTCAGCCAGTCAGGTTGAAGGATTCTCACAGACTGCAAGCCAGGAAGTAAAAAGCTTAGATTATCATTCACTTTTTAAACATTTCATAGAAAACGAAATAAAGATTGGGGCATGCACATGGGGTTAAGGTAGAAGTTGAAATATCATAGATGAGCTTTAAAAAATGACTTTTATTGTTTTAAAAATCATGGAACTTTTAAATGTTATTACAAGGGAATGATGCTCCATAACTGTAAATTTCATTTTTCAGGATCAGAGAATTGATTGTTAATAATTATGGCTTAATATGCAGTTAAAAACTCACATTACAAGGTGTAACATTTTGAGAACAGTTCTTAAAAAGTGAAAATTAATGTCAAATTACTGGTTCTGTATTGATTGTATCTGCTAAGACTGCAACAGAACACCCTGTGGAGAGCAGAGGGTCACTAACAGCGACTTCCATATATCCATGTTTAATTGCGCATGTGTGGACACCAAAAGTTGCTGTCATTTTTGCAGAGTAATGACAACGAATGCTAACAGTTTCACCATAATTACAGCTGCAAGTTCTGGATCACTGTGTCATTTATTTTCATTAGTAAACACAATTGGTTACACAATGGAAGCCGTGCAACTATATATTTGTGTATTGGGAGTGTCCTCACTTACATCAGTACAGAAAAATTAGATTGAAACATTTATATCGCTGTTTACTTACCTTATTGCATCTCTGTTTTGCTTGCTTCTCTTTGATGTCTTTCTCTCTTTTCTTCTCATTTATCCTTGCCTTTATTTTGCTTCTCCTTTCTTCTTCTTCTTCCCTTCCTTGGCGTCATGCTAGTCTACCAGTCTAACCAAAGCAATTCCAAGCAAAATGACCTCACACGATTCTGTTTTGCCTCGGGGCAGCTACCAGAACTCTCATTGGCATTTCAGTGTTGCCGTCAGTTAGAACTGATTGCTGAACCTGAAAAGAACAACACTGAGACATATTTAATAACTAAGCTGTCTTTATGGATGTTACTGCCAAATTTCCGCAATTGCAGTAAAATGGTTATACTGCATTTTGTGACCTTGGTTCTGATGAAGCGACCTGTATATCATATAATAAGCAATCACTATGTGAGTAGCAATTACAAAGAAAGCACTCCAGTTAAAAAAAAAACTGGGCTTATCTGTTTGAAATATTGTCACACATTAGCAATGAAACATTATCTGATGGCTGTTCTAGGTGTGAGATGATAGAAGGAAGAAAAGTCTAACTTGTGAAGATTCTGCCACTCGTTTTTTTTAGCATCCTCCCCTGAAGGCACTCACTTGGATGGTGTATGTTTTATAGAGACTGTCAGGGCTCTGTCCTCTCACCAAGGTTTTGTTCTTCTTGTGTTAGCTTGAGCACCAAGGCCTAAGCTTTCCAGGTATCTGCTGGCAGTGAGGAACCTTGCCTGCTGCCAGTATGCATTGGAAAGCCTCGGGTGCAGTGGCTCTGATTTTCCATCCATTGTATCCCATGAATGAAAAATTGTGGACAATGTACCTGTGACTTCCTGAATTACATTGGCAGCAGGAAAAGCTTCTCTGAACCAGTATGCAAGCATTCATAATATTTAGACGGAAGTGTTATGAAACTATTCCCCCTTGGGAGGCATCATGACTAAGGCTGATCTTGTTCTCACCTGATGTCGACTTACATGACGTCCCAGCATTTGGCATTGGATAGCGATTTGGAGCAGGCCTTCTCCTGAGCCCAGAGTCAGCCAGGACATTAGAAAGTGCTTCATTAAGAGAAATATATCGGTAGCCATATGACCTTCAAAATACTACAGCATAAAAATGACATAAGATTAAGTTAGAACAGCACTGCATTCTTCATAGATTCTTTGTAGATGTATAAACATATATTTTTCCATTGGATAATGCAGTGGCTTTCATTTCAACAACAGCAACACTTTATTTATAAAGCACCTCTAACTTAATGAAAGCATCCTAAGGTGTTTCTCAGGAGCATCAAAGACAAAGTTTGACACCAAATCACACAAGAGAATCAGGCCAGATGACCAAAAGCTCATCAAGAGGCAGACTCAAAGGAGTGTCTCAAAGAGGGAAAGCAAGGTAGAGAGGGTACTGCAAGCCTGGGGCTCAGTGACCAAAGCCTGGGATGCGCAGGAGGATTAGAATTAGAGAAGCACAAATATCCTGAAGGGCTTCAAGGCCAGAGGAGACCATGGAGACATGGAAGGGCGAGGCCATGGAGGGACCAGAAAACGAGGCCGAGAACCTTAAAATCAAGACATTGCTTGACCAGGAGCCAGCGTAGGTTAGAGAGCACAGGGGTGATGGGAAATGGGACATACTGCAGGTTAAGACTTGGGCAACAGAGTTTTGGATGACCTCATGCTTACGGAGGGTAGAATGTGGGCGACCAGCCAGATGTGTTTGAATATTCAAGTCCAAAGGTAACAGAGCCATGAATGAGGGTTTCAATAGCAGATGAGCTGAACCAACCGAGACCTATTTACAAAAACTGCATCACAAACAAAGGATGACTTCCTTTTGCACATGATAAAGCAAATATCATAAGACATGCTCGTTGATTTTCATATTCTAATGACTAACATTTGTATGTTAAATATGGAATAGACTAGTATACTATGACAAGCCATGCCAGTGGAGGTATTGCAATGAGGTAGCATACACGTTTCGGGATGACAGACATCCAGCTCAAGCTGCATTTGCCCCCTGACTCCTGCAGACCAATTAAAATTGGCCGTTTAAGCAGGCCAACCAATGTGTTTTTGTACATTGCCAACCTCGAGGACTCTTCCCCTGATATTGAAAGAAGCATAGAAGTCGCAGTTGATGCCAATATTTTGAATCCACTGTAGAATGTAAATGGTTGAAGCTTGAAATTTCAGCACTGGAGCAGTTCCACATTGCAAAATGGTTTAAGTGATTCATTGAAGCAAATTATTATTTTGTTAGGAAGTGAAACTCGTGTATCCGTTTCATGGAACGCAAACGGCTAGGATAACAATTTGCAGATAAGGTAACATTGATGATTAATAATCTGACTGGGACTCTTTCGCAACAGCCCCAGCATGAGAAACCCACTAGCACAGTGCATTATAATTAGCCTTGCGTTCTATCCACCTTCCCTGTCTAGTAATGCACCCACAATGCTGTCACTCAATCTGCTCAGGTCTCCACAAGTACCTGTCCTTCCCCATTCACCTCCGAGCAGCTTCTTCTCTGACCTTGCCTCCCCCACAAGCCTCTTTTTGCAAATGGCCAGGTGTCTTCATAGGTAAAATGCTTTTGGGAGGAGTAAGAAGTAAAATATATGTTTTAAACCTTGTAACAGGCTCAGCCAGTTCTCTAGTGCCAGTGCTTGTATAACCATCTTGAATACATCTATCCTCTCTCATCAAGCTCTTAGTAAAAAAAAGTAGTGTAGCATATTGATTCAAATGAAATATGTTCCCCTCAGTGAAGGTCTCAGGGATGTATTATTCATATTAAATATGCAACCAAACAAAATAGCTGATGGGCTAATTAGACCTGGCAGTGATGATCCCAACAGATTTCCTCCCCTCCATGCAGGTCCTGAGACACACACTGAAGACATTTATTTGCACAATGTGAAATTGCATCGTTAAAGGTTTACTGGTCTTTTCTCGCGTTCACACAAGCAGATAGTAATCACTTAAACGATGGTTAAAAGTTTAGTATTTCATTACAGAAACAACAGCAAACGAGTGATATGATACTGCTGAGACATTATTTGCTCTTGCACATGGAGCACATGATGGATTAGTTATTGGATTTCTTTTCCTGCTGGTCACAGCACATACGGACAGAAGGTAAAATTGATTACTGCTAGCGGTTTCTGCAGGTCATAGAAAATAGTTAGCTGATATACACAACTCAACAATGCAGACAGAGTGCATAGTTCAGAAAGGTTTTGCTATATGTTGATTGATTGTTACAGTTGCACATCTCACTGATCGTCGAGGGTCTCAAACTGTTCAATGGGTCAAGAAATTCATCCACCTAGCAGAGTAGAGTAGATCAAATGTGGCATGTGACATGCCTAACTGCCTAGAATACGGAAAACATTGTCTCCTTAGTCTGGCTACTTATACTTAGATATTGGGTGGGTAAAAGCCCTCTCCAGTTTGTAGGGGATAGAAGCTGCACTTACAATAACGGCTAGCAATGCTGAACCCAAGATATATCTAATTTAAAATTCCATGTTAACAGTGACCATTGACAATGAATATACGCACTCCATCTACAGTATGCATATGAATATAGGCTTCTGAATTCCTCAGAAATGGACACTACATTATACCCCTGCCCACTAATCCATGTGATTAACTAAGCTCTGCTCTGGGAATGGGACCTTTACCATACTTGGGACAGGCCATTGACACCTCTAAAGGATGGATGATTAGTGACTAACCTAACTGAAAACCAAGAAAATCAGAGCAAAATTATGCTGTACTGACCTAACATAGGAGCCTCAGCAAAAAAACTGCCTGACTTTGCATCTCTCAGCATTGTTATTGGACTGTTCAGAAGGTATACATCCCCTCAGAGGTTAGTTATCTGCTTCCTCCTTTGCATTTTGGGATCTATAATGAAACCTATGGCTACTCTCAGGCTCAACATATCAGAACTAAAACTGCCATCAGGTGGGGACAGTGAAATTTCCCAAGGAAGCGTCCAGTTTCTCCTTGGCACACCCCGCTGACATAGTGGGGTGCAGCTAGAAGATACCCCATGGTCCCATTGGGAAAATTTCATTGGGCCTTTGCCACCACTTCTTCAAACCTGCTACCATCTTCCAGGAAGCAGCAGTAAGTAGAGTGGCCTGGAGGGAAATCCTTCTGTGACCTGGGGCCTGCCACCATTTACCTGTAGGGGGTGGGTTGAAGGAGGGAGCAGGCTTTCTATTTAAATTAATGTCCCTGCTGCAGACACCATCTAATGCATATGTGGGTCATAAACTTGGAGGCTGTCACTATCACACATACTGCTGCCCACACTGGTACAGTAGACTCATTGGGCTGTGTTTTCCCGACCCTGTGATGGCAAGCTTGGAGTCGGTTGGGGCAGGGGGACAGGAAAATAGGAGGAGCTGCATCGGGGTGGCTCCCAACATATTTCCCACCCATGGGGAAGATTCCCAAAGGTGGGCAGGGACCAGAATCAGCTGCCTGCACCACCGAGGCAGGTCGTCAAGTAAGCTAATTCCAGACCCAATTGGGGGAGATTTTGTGGGCATCTCATCACTAGCGGAGCAGCTGCCCTCCGCATGCAGAAACCACCAGCTCAATGGAGATGATCTCCCTGCAACTCGCAGGGGAGGTTATTAGAACCAGAGGCACTGGGCCCCAAAGAGTGAGCCACCGGCAGGAAAGGTGCACCTGCAGCTCAAACAATACACTGAGGGTTTCCCCTCTACTTTAGGCCCCTAATGATTTTAACTTTCCAAGCGTTCCTTTGAGAGCACCTCCATGTTGAAGGCGCCCTGACGGTTCCTCCCTGCCTTAGCATCTCCCACCTCTCCTGATGGGGCGACCAAGGCTCCAGAGCTACCGACCCTCTTATTGGGCCAGCAACGTGGAGAGCCCAGAGATGTCCTGAAGAGGATGGAGAGAGCAGAGGAAGTCACTTAGGAAGCGGCCTCCAGGAAGATTGCGCCATCGAGTGTGCTGCCAGTAAGCATGGGCTCGGGATGTCCACTTTGTCTCACTGTCGGGGTCCCAAAGCCTGTTGGAAATTCTAGCCCACTGTTTGTGAACAGCACTTCAACTTTGATTCACCCAATAATTCTGCATTTCTAGAGTCTATGTTGTCCATTCTTGGCAGACAGCTGTCCCTCCGGCTGAAGCTGTGTTTAGTGCATCTGCAGCCGTTGTATAGACAGCTGTTTGCAGTGAAGTTTAAAGAATGTTCTTCACCACTGTAGATTAGAGTGCTCACAGTCATTATATGAGCAATGGGTGAAAATACAACTAATGCTACACCTTCAGTAATGCAAATTATTGATTTTCTTTCTTCAGAAAAGCAGATAATTAAACTGTATCTTGCTAATCTGTTTTCTATTACATCAGAATTCTGATTCTGACCTTGCACGTCCTTTGTTCATTGTTACAAATCCATCTATTTATTTGTCTGGTTACCTCATGCTGATACAATGCTTTTTTCAACAAACAGCAGCAAGTATGAACTTATACTATTTTATACAAAAAACGTGTTTGGAAGCAATTATATAGATGTAAAATTCTCTTGTTTTTGGGACTTGAATGAACTTGTCTTCTCTGTTTTCCCCAAAGTGAGACATGGATATACTCCTATTTCAGTCCTCACAATCAATTAGCCTGCATAGAGTTAGAATTTAATGATAAATAGCATAAGTTGTACAAGTGTAAATTAAGATCTACCTGTTTTTGTTTGTTTCTAGACTCCAAGGCCTTTAAACATTATAAAGCAGAGTAATGGGGAGCAGATAATTCGAAGACGGACAAGGAAGCGTCTTAATCCAGAAGTACTCCAGCCAGATCAAGTCAAACAGCAGAGAGCAAGCAATGAGGAGCAACTAAATGACAGCTCACTAGAAAGGAAATCGGAGGAGCACTCTTCAGAGAGTCAGCAGCGGGAGCAGCAGCAGTCTAATCTGAGCAAACTTGATCTATATGGTTCAGTGAATAAGTCCCATCAGGGCCAATCTGCATTGGTGGTTGGCCAGACTGTAGACCTTCACAGAAGGATGCAGCCACTGCACGTTCAAGTAAAGAGCCCTCAGGAAAGCAGCGTAGACCCAGGAAATTGTTTGCCTGTATCAGAAGGGAAAGGAAGTTCAGAACGAGGAAGTCCTATTGAAAAATACCTTAGACCTACAAAGCACCCAAATTATTCGCCTCCAGGAAGCCCTATTGAAAAATACCAGTATCCTTTGTTTGGATTTCAGTTTGTGCATAGTGATTTACAAAATGAAGCTGATTGGCTGAGGTTCTGGAGTAAATATAAATTGTCTGTCGCTGGGAATCCACACTACCATGTGTCTGGCCTACCAAATCCTTGCCAAAACTTTGTGCCTTATCCTGCCTTTAACCTGCCTCCGACTTTCTCATCCATTGGCTCTGATAATGACATTCCTTTAGATCTGGCAACAAAACATTCCAGATCAGGACCAGCTGCAAATGGTGCCGCAAAGGACAAAGTTAATGCATCGGTAACCACAATGGAGGAGAGCGTAGAAAATGTGGTAAAATCTCCGGACAAAGTTGACCGAGGCACACAAGATGAATCACTGACGAAGTGTGTTCATTGCAGCATTCTCTTTATGGATGAAGTGATGTATGCTTTGCATATGAGTTGCCATGGTGAAAGCGGACCTTTCCAGTGTAGCATATGCCAGCATTTCTGTACAGACAAGTATGACTTTATGACACACATTCAGAGGGGCCTGCATAGAAATGTGCAATCTGATAAAAATTGCAAACCTAAAGAATAGAACTTTTAGTACTGTAACACAATGAGTACATGTTGCATTTTAGAATTTGGGAGAACAATCAGAATATTATTTTTCTAAAAAAGAGTAAATGTAAAACATTTGAAAATGATGGTGCCTGACACATTGTATAATTTTTTTCTATAAAGTATGCAACAAAAATATTGCATTATGCTTTAGAGTCAGAATACTGATTCTTTTCTAGCTGTTTACATGTGCAAATGTAGCAAAATAAGTGATGAAGCACCTATTTCTATTTCTTTAGATTTTTTCTTTCACCTAGTAGCCCTGAATACCAACATGAAATAAATATGGTTGTTGCTAATGCAAAGTATGGATGAAAAGTAGCTGAACGTATTTTCATGCTTAAATAGGGGGAAAAGAGGGTAGCACTATGCATTCCACTTAATATTAATGTACCTTGTGTTATCTATCAAAGCTCTTAATTCATATTGTTAAGCTTGAAAAGACTATATGCACATTTGTTAATTGCTTTTCAATATTATGTTTCAAGTGAAACAGTTTGAAAGTTGATGGTTCTTATCAAGTGATGTTGGAATCGCTGTTTACTGTTGACTTAGTTTATTGCATTTTCCAGTGACATCATACATCAGTCTTATAATGAAAAACAGTCTTGTTTCCGTGCAGAGGCAGTGTTTCCAGGAGCTGAAAAAAAATCAAATAATTCTAGGAATCTGAAAATGAATCATGGCTTTTACAGTTTCATTCTGGTTTCCAAGTCTTACAATATTATTCAATGTGTTTAAAAAGATCCAAATCCTGAGGAAGGCAAAAGGAGCCACTGCCTCTGTCTTTAAAGCAACTGGGACGTGTTCCTGACTTTCATCATGCATGTAATTTTGTGATGTTTATTTCTTTGTTTTATCACACCTACACATTCTTTCTGTATCTTCCATGAAAACTATTTCAGACAGAAATGAGGTCATTTACATCTAAACTTGAATAATAAAGTTTTACCAAAAGTATTAAGTGAAGTTTACTGGCACGGTGAACGAGCCTCTCCCCCACCCTTTTGTTCTGTTTACAATTTTGGTCACTTTAAAATTACTTTGAGTTCTGTCTGTAAACAGTGAAATAATTCCTAGACAACTTAAGTATGGACACATTTACTTGGAAAATACAAACCCGTTTTAGTGGATGATTTTACCAATTAATCGTCTGGAACTGAAATGTGTGTAACAGATAAGCTTATGATGTTCAGACCTTCAACAGCAATAAACTCCCTGTTTCAAGGTACTAGAGCAGTCAATACCCTATCAATTTTACAAGCACTTCCATATTCTCCGAAGCACTGCAGTAGGTGTTGAAGCAGGTTAGAACTTCATTGTTGCCTGGAGGCCTGCGTTTATTATTCTTTGCTGTCAATATTCTGGTTTAGACTGGTTATTTTTGTAAAATTCCTGTAAGAAAGATTCAACACTTTTATGATATGTGACAACCAAAGGTTTTGTGGCAGGAACAGATCAGCAGCTTTTCAAAAGTCTCATTAGTGCAGTCACGACTGAGCCTACATGCAGCAGAATCCACAGCAGCCACCATTAGCACTACATGAAGAAGAATGCTGTTGACAGATGGTGACAATAAGCAGATTTTCCAGGGCTAGGCAGGCTATCTGTCATAGGGTAACTAAGCACTCATGAAAACTGCAGTACATAGGTTCTGATACTTGGGACTGCCTTTGTAACTGTTTTGTCTATAAGATATTCTTTCTTATTTTTGTTTGGCTTATTGACGTTTTCATATCATTCCAGGACCCTTGTCCTTATGGAAGGTTAAGTATTGTTTTCCATGGTGTGCTGTATATAGCTGAACATTACAGAGATCATGTATCATTAGATAAATGGGTTTTGACTCACTACTGATTTCTCATGTCCATCTTAACATACACCAGCAATAATACTTACATATATTTTAAGGTACTTAAAGATTCTTACAGTGGTTGTTGTATTTAGTTGAAATATTCAAAAATAAAGTAAATAAGAATTTGGCGCATATTCCCCTGACCCCTTCCATAAATATTAATGAATACTTTGTGAAGGATGGAGGAGTTAATTGAAGAAAATATTTTTTTAATAAATAGATTTTTGTCTTTGAAACCTAGCACACTGTACTACCAAAATTATTTGACTGAATGCTTGTTTATTTTTATATTCCACTCACTGGTAAGTTATGCTGACCTGTGGTAGGAAGGTGGCACTGTGGCTTTAGAAGTTGGGCACATGTTGACCCTTTAGCCTTTACTATGGTCAACATAAAGATTTTATAATAGACTTTTTCCTCAGTTTCATAAAACGGAAACTCTGTCAAAGCTGGCATTCAGATTGCAGTGTGGGAAGGTGTTGGTTGCAATTAAGTTAGGGTTACTATAAATTATTTTTACAAGCAGTGCTTTCGGCATTAACATTTTCAATTAATTAGAAGTGTGCGACAATGGCTCGGCCTCAGGATTGAGTGTTAATCTTAAAAATGCTACAATATTGATACAGCTAATAAGCATGTTAAATTTGGAACAGTGGGTGCACTTGTTTATGCTGCTTCTCAAGGCAAACGTCGTAGTTGTCAAAACCATTCAAGCACCAAAGGACTTTATTGCGTTCATTTTTTTAATTCCGCAATGTCAGAACTGTGAACAAATCCTGGCTATTTCCAGAGGAAAAGATTAAAGTAACACTAGAGGAGAACTGAGAGCCATCTTATAACTCTTAATTTGTAAATGAAATGCGAGTGGGCCAAACAATGGCAAATAAAATTTAATGCATACAAGTGCTAAGTACTACATAGGAAGAAAAAATGGATGATGCATTGCTCTTAATTAGTAGATTGGAATAGCTAAGAAGCCTTTGTAAGCTCACCCTATCCAAGCATTTCAGAGCAGCCCTCATCAAAGCTAATAGAATGTTAAACTAGATAGCCAAAAATCAGTAGTGTATAATATAGAGGACTTTGTGATCAAGCTATATATCACTTTAGTCAGAACGCATCTTGAATACTACGTCCATTTCTACTCACTGAGGAATGAAAGAGACAGTCAAGCCCTGGAGGCAGTACAGAGAAAAGTGATGAAGCTGAGCCCACGAATCAAAAGTCGGAGGTATAAGTTGAGACTGGAGAGACACTTGGGCTTTTTGGCCTGTCTGAGAGCCATTCTTATAGAGATATATAAGATAGTAAATAGCATAAAAAAGGTAAATCCAGGATACTGCTTTAAAAACAGTAGCAATAGAGCAAGGAGGCACCGGTTCAAACTAGCAAGAGCTGATATCGGGGAACTCATCTTCACAAAGAATGATTAACATATGGAATGACCTTACAGGCAGAGTGGAGGTGCTGAAAACTGAGGAATGATTTAAAAAGCAAATAAATGCAACAATGGTTGAACTCTAGAATGGTTCTAAGTGAAGAAATTAAGATGGGCTGAATGACTTTCTTCATCCATAAGATGTTTATGAATTTGCTCCCATAGTGACACAGTTTATCAATAAATGTAATGTTGCAATTATTAGGTAGTTAAGTACTAATTTGTTTATCTGTCCTGTTTCAATAATCGTTTGGCTTTATACGAATAGTAAATGTGTGATTTTGCACATCAGATTTTGGTTTACTGATTACTAGTGATTCAAATTGAGTCAGCAACACTCATACATATATCAGTAACCATGAAATTATTTTTTGAAGTCTTCAATCAAAGCTGAATATACAAGCCTGCGAAGAGCTGACACTGTCATTTGCAAAATTTACTGCATCACAGAGTCCATTGGCGAGTAGCTTTTCCAAACTGTGATTAATAATTTCAAGGACTTGCATGTTATCAAGCATTTTTAAGGTTGAGCTTGAAGAGGTTGCAAGACTTTTTAGAAAAGAGATGTTGAAGTATGTTAAAAAGTTTCAGCAGGATGAAGTAATAATCTGATCATGTGTATTGCTATACAAGAAGAGAAATGGTTTCCTATGACCTCAATTGATCCTCATTCTGCACAGCTTGAAAATTCAGGTTATGTTCCCATAATACATATTACTTTTAAAACTCTGCTAATAAGCAGGGTCTGCCCTTAACACTGACAGTGATCACTTTATCTTACCCTTACATTTGGTCATTAATTTTCTGCAGACCTTCATTTATACCTATGTCTTTGTAAGTTTGGCATAATTATTTGACTGCTCAATGATGCCTCTCATTTTGCATTAGTCCATTAGCTTCAGATCATGGCTTCCCTAAACACCATCTGACATGGTCTTTCAGAACCGAAGAGATAATTGCATGCTTATCCTGATGCATCATCAGCGCTCTTGGTGCTGTTGAACCTATTCATTCTTCATTCAGAATCATCTCCTGTTGAAATTAATATGTAATGGACCTCTGCTTCCTAGGTAACCTCCTCACCTGTCTATTTTGAAGACACTGAATGGAAAATATTTTCAGTTCAGATACAGGTCCAATTTTCATTGTTTCTTCAAATCCCTGTTACATCTGTTCGAGTTTCTTTATTGGTATTAAAGAAAAACCAATCTATCCAATTTTTAAAAACACCCTTGGTGAGTGTTGCTATGAAATGCACAAAGAGTGTGGGAACGACTGACTGCTCTGGATCCACAATGGTAATTCAGATGGCAGCACCTGATTACAAAAGGCTTACCACCAGTCACTCCCAGGTCAGATAATGTCATTGTACAGGTGAGTAGAGAATATCTTTATTTGTTAACTTCACTGAGTTAAATGAAGTGGTGGGGGAAGAATTGTATTTGGAACTAGGAACATTTCTGGACATTTATAGTTTAATGTAACTTTTTCATCTTCATTTGTATCAAAAATTGTGCCTTTTTAAAGGATCTGAGACTTTGGTTACTTTCATGCCTGTAGAGGTCTCGATGAGAAACCATAGAGAGTAATGGTTTGGAGTTGGATTGTCATATTCAGTGGAAGTATCTGAAATTCAGATATAGAATGTTTTCAAGTAGTAAAATGGTTCCATCACAGACACAATGGGCAAAATTTTCTGTTCCCGCCAGTGGTGGGAATCATGATGGGCAGGGGCACTAAAGTTGCCGTGATGGAAAAAGTCAGTTTCCTGCCCATGGGAAATTAGTTTGGAATTTTGTTCTCCCAACTTTGGTGGGTTAAAGGCAGGTTGGGTTTCCCACTGACCTATGTCAGGAACCTCATTTGCATCACATGAATGCTCATTAAAAGTCCAACTTGCTGGCATTACGCTCTCCCTCCAAGTTAAATGGCCCTCCAGTGGATAATTAGAATGGTCTGTTTCCTGGCTGTGTGTACCTGGTTAGCTTTGCTTCAACGTCTTGGATGTCTGTAGACGCTGCTTTCGCCTACCTTTGAGTGTTGCTGCAAGATATTGGGTATGTGTATCACAAGCTGCGCCAAGACTGGGCACGGGAAGCAAGACCAGTGGCGATGGGGTAGATGGAGGCAGGACCTGGGTGAAGGGGTGGGGGAGCGTGTGGAATACAGGATGGGAGGAGGGAGATGGAGGCAGAACAAGGAGGGAAAATGAGATGGGAAGGGGGAGATAGGCAGGACAAGAGGGTGGTCAAGGAACAGAGTGGAGTAGTGAAAGACTGTCCTGGAGCAAGTGTTATAAGACTATCCAAGGAAGAGTAAGAGGCCATCCCGAGGCTGAGGCCACGCTGCTGGGGGCATAATGAAGAGACCATTCTGGGACTGTGCAGGGGATGGTCATGCACAGTATGGTATACAGGGTGTGGTCAGCCACATAAGGAATTTGATCCTGGGAGTTTGAATCATGGTATTGTGAGACACAGAGCACAGTAACATTCAGGGGAAGCATCTGGATCCTATAAGTCGGTAGCTGAAAAGTCATTGGGTGATATAGGATGATCTCATGGGGAGGTCCTGAAAAGTAAGGGTGCATGTGGGCCTCGGGAAGGAGGGGGATCAGGTCAAAAAAGGGCATGGGAACATCAACATTAAAGAGCTAGGGGGGAGAACAGGAATATTCACATGGAAAATGATGGGGTCAAGAGTAACGGGGAGGCTGGAAAGTACTGGGAGAAGGGGAATTAGGAGGTGTGAGTATAGAGGAAATGGGAGAAACATGGAGGGTGATAGGGGGAGGTTGGAAGCTGGTCTCACGGATGAAAGCAGCACCATGTTTGCATTCACTTAAGAATGACGCCATTTGAAAAACAAGCTAGAAAAAAAATCGACTAAGAAGAGGTCTGTGGGCATGTGGGAGGAGTTCACAGCAACCTTTGGTCGATTGAAAGGGCACCCTATAACTGTCCTGCTCAAACCATGGAAAGCATGGCTCAGCTGAGTGGTAGACTTGAGGGTCTAATGCACAATGGATGAGCTCGGCTCCTTTACTAATGTTGTGCATTCAGGCAAGAAACCATTAAGTTTCGGTGCTGTGGTGCATTTGGTCTTAATTGGCATCTGATCCTTACAGAGGCATGTCAGAATGGAAGGAGGGTCAAAGAATCCAGGGCCACAGCTGCTGCTCGGGCAGCATGGACCCTACAAGCCTCCATGTACCCAATGCACTGGTCCTGGCATTCAACTCTCCATGCTTGCAGTCATGACAAAGTGCAAGGATCAGGTATCGATAGTTATTGCCAAGGCCACTGGTGGACAACCACCAGAAGTCTGTGGGTTATAAGATTTGGGTCTTTTGACCCTAATTAAGACCCTTGTTGTGAATGCCCAGTCACATCTGAGGGGAAAGCTCAGCCACCTGTCGCCCTCCAGGATGATATCATTCTGCACGGGGTGGCTTTGGTATGCCATGTACAGACTGAGGGCAAGCCAAGAGCTAGAAACTTATGGCGGGAGACTGTTCGAGGGGAACGACCATTGATTGCTCAATTTTATCTGTTCACAGATACAAGCAGGAGCAGAGAATGCAGGCTGCAGGCAACGCTATGATTATGATAGAATGAGGAGAAGAAGGGCTTGTCGCCAGTTGGCACAGCTGAGGTTAGACCTCAGGAACAAGAGCCAGTGGGATCTCAGAACGTCCCAGATGCTGGCGACAAGGGACCAAATCCACAAAGACATTTTGTGCAACCAAGGGTCGACAGGAGATGGAGCTCAGACATGGAGATGAGTGAAAGACAGTATTGTAGGCACCTTCATTTGCCAAGGGATGTGGTAGCTCATATTTGCCACATTCTCCATAAAGAACTCATGCCACAAAGACTTGGGAGGGCACCCACTGCCATTTGCTCTGAAGTTACCGCCCCACTGAACTTTTTTGCCGGCAGATTCTTCCAGGGGTCCTCTAGGGACATTTGCAAATCTCTCAAATCAACAACAAGGCAGGTAACAATGCCCTTTTCAGTATAGCTCACCATTATGTGCAGTTCCGCATGGATGAAGCAAGCCAGGCTGCTAGAGCTGTGGAATTTGCTGCGATCTCAGGATTGCTGCAAGTGTAGGGTGTCATTGACTACACACGTGTGGCCTTGAGAGCTCCCTGGCAACAGCCTGTGAGATTCATTAATTGAAAAGGCTTTCACTCTCTGAATGTTCAGCAAATTTGTGATCACAGAAAGCGGATCCGGCATGTTTGTGCTAGGTACCTAGGGAGCTCACACAACTCGTACATTTTGAGTCACTCCCAGGTGCCAGAGAGATTTGAGGAACCTTGGCACTTAGAGGGTTGGCCCCTTAGTGATAAGTACCCCAAGAAACCATGGCTAATGACACCCATTCATCGGCCACAGAGCACATCTGAGGAGAGATACAATGCTGCATGTTCAGCCACAAGGTCCTTCATCGAGCAGTCTATTGGCCTCTCAAAGATGTGTTTCCAATGTTTGGATTGGTCAAGGGGCCTCTTAATACTCACTGCAGCGAGCGTCCCGCATCATCGTTGTTTGCTGTGCCCTGCACAACCTTGTGCTGCAAAGGGGCAATGAGTTGCCAGAGGGAGACATGGAGGAGCCAGATGTCTCCTTGGATGAGGAGAATTTGGAAGAGGATGAATCTGAAGAAGGTGAAGGTTCAGATGAGCCACCTGAAAATGCTATTACATGGGCACAATGTGGCAGACATGCATGTGACAACTTCATAGTTACAAGATTCCAGGAGGAATATGGTGAAGACAAGATTTCACAATCAAAATTCCCTTCAGGCTTTGATGCAGGGGACGCAACAAAACTTTAATTCCCAGTATCAACATATCACAAAAGGTCATCAGTCTCACAATGATCATGGAGGCAGCATAAGTCATCTTCAACCCTAACAATGGGCTCATGCTTGGAAGGCGCAGAAGCCTAGGGAATATGTGGCTATTGTGGAATGTGTTAAGCACCTTACCAGTGCCCCTCCTTTAGCAACTGCACATAGTGCAGTCCTTTCAACCATGGTGTCAACAAGTCAGTGGACATGTCATCCTTCAAGCAGCTGAAATGCCATTGCACACATAGATGCACTCATGCCAGTGTGACAGCAGCTTAGCAAGGTGGCGCTAACAGGAAAAATGTTTGTCAATGGTTAGCGCTTGACCTTCTCAAAAGGGAGAAACATCCAGACAGCACCATCTCTCCCAACACCAGGTCTTGCGCATGAAAAATGCTGAGGCCTCATCTTCTGAACCCCGAGATGCCATCAGACATTAGGACGCAGTGACATGTTACTGGACAGCATGCACCCAAAGCTGTGAGTTATGTTCACATTGTCCTCCCAGAGCGTGGCTCAGCAGGACCATCGTTTGATTATTTACAAACACTCATGACCCTGCATTTGTCAGAAGTTTACCAAGTCTACGCCCTGCACTGCCTTGGCATTAGGTAGAAATGTGACCCAGTCAGGATTGACACGGCTGTCAATGACAATTCTTCCCTTCATAGGACCTGCTGAGCACTCCGGTGATGTGCCAAAGCATCACTTTCATATCATTATAGTCCTCAACATTGTACATCTCAAACCAATCCTTTCTACCTACCCTACGTTAATGAGTGCGCAGTCATGTAATGAATTCCATATTGAGTTGCATAATGTGCCTTTACAGAAGGATTCTGTAAAGCACCACTAGGCAGCCATTCAGGAGCAAAGTAAGATCCTCACAGGTAAGTAAATGGCTTCATCAGGATGAGCGCATGCCTCTGACATCACACACTCATTCCCCTCAGTGTAAATGTCACAGAGTGGAACCAACTTCAATTGTTCAGTGTCCTGCATGGGGAGAGTGGGAACTAAGAATATTAAATTAAGAATATTAAACTAAGATATTGTCCAGCCTTAAGCACGGAGATAGAAACACGCTGCAAGAAGGCATGAACGGCTATGGTGTTCGACAATGAATACTACTTTCCCAAAAACTCAGTCATAAAATAAACGCCATTGCAAAGTACACTTGGGAGAAAAGATCAACGTTGCTGACGACAAATACTTGTTACATCCACAAGCTACAGACTTCAGTGCAACAGCATCAGGTTAATCACTAACCTTGATGACTCATTCTCCTGAGACCAAATAATGTCTACCTGAGATCCAATGGTTACACGTTTATTGTCCATCCATCATTTCTACAAATGAAGTGCCTTTGTTCATGTTGCAGATGTGAGAATAAAGGCGATTCACTGTGATGAGATTGAGTGAGACTTAATGGAACTGAGGAACAAGATGGGAGAAAATTGGGGAGGGTTTATTCTGTACCCTTGAATGCAGGACTTTGCATCACATCAATTAGTTGTTAATTACCAGGGACTTGGAAAGGGATAAATGCGAACTATATTTACAATAGTGCAGATTATATACAGTGCCACCATTGTGCCTTCAAAATGTCTTAGTTTTTCTGTCTACTGCTATATTTAGGTGCAGTCCCGACATCCGCAGCAGAGGTGGAGGCAGCCTGTTGACAGCTATGCCCTGTTGTCTGAGAGAACTTTGGCGGGCATCCTCTGATGGCCTGAGGCCTGGAGGGTGCCAGTAAGGGTCTTCTGTTCTGGGACAGGCGCAGCCTCCTCAGTCTGACTTGCTGGATTTGATGGGTTCACAGGCATAAGGGATATGGAGCAGCAAGACACCCTTGGAGTATCCTGGGCGGATGCCCCTAGAGTGCCTGGCTGGCGCTCCTCCTCCCTTTGGGTGCCAAGGACCCCTCCCTGGCTCCTTGAGGAAAAGGGAGGTAGAGGTGCCCCATCTCTCTCTTGCCTAGCTACTGCTAGAAGTCCCCATGGCTAGAGAGATGGTGTGCAGGGTCTCCTAGGTGGCCGCCACCCTTCCCATGGAGACTTCAATGCGCTCGCATGCCGGAGCCACGACATCAGACAGAACAAGGATGGGCTCCTTCGTTCCAGTCTGATCACGGCCTCTGAGAACCCTGCTTGCTGTTCCCCTGCCTGTCTCCGCTGCTCCAACATTTCTCTCCGAGCCAATTCCAGAGGCTCGCCATCAGATTCTGACTCAGCAGGGGACTTGTCTCCAGCAGCCCGCTGAGTGTCAGAGACCTCAGTTGCCACTGCCTCCACCTGCTGTGGACACGTGTTGATGAGGTGACCACCAGATTATGAACCTGAGCCTACTCTAGAACTAGGATCCACCGAAGCGCATGTATCTGTGCTGGTGTAGGGTGCAGGTGAATGCAGTGACTGGTCTTCATGGATGGTTCTTCTGCCTCCTCATCTGAGGTAGTTTGGGGGCTGGAGCTGAGGTGCTTGCTGGAGCTCTTCCTCTGCCTTTTTTCACTGCTAGCTGGAATAGAAGGAAAAGAGGTAATCAATGCTTGACTAGGCAGGCTCCAACATTATAAGTCACTCTCATTTTCCACATATTATTGATATGCACTGGATGGACCCTCACTGGCTTATTGGGGGAAGCTGATCTCGCCTTCTGGACAGGAACAATCTCTGTCCTCGCCAGTGAGCTCTACCATCTGCTTCCATGGGAGAAGAGTGTCCTCAGCTCAGGGGTCCCACCTCCAGCCTTTGCCCTCTCCCTTCTGTTGAGGGAAATCTTGTCCTGCATAAAGACAAAAGGACTTACTGTGAGCACTATGGATGAAAGACCATTTCAGAAGCATGCATGCTGTTTCAGTTGAGCCCTCCCCAGTAAGAGATTAAGACGCGGTTTGTGCAGAATCTTACATGAGATGGTGAGCTTAAAGTGGCTGGCAGACGTACAGTGCTGATGCCCCACCTGGTTGTGTGTGACATCCCTGTGGGTTCTAACCCTTAAACTGCCTGATGCCCTTAAGCAGGTGTGAGTTTGCAGTGAAGTTTTACTTGCCCTGGTGGAGGGGAGCAGGTCATTCATTCTTTTCTAGCACTGCAGGGCGGTCCTCTTCTGTTGGCCACAGGCACTGATCTATCTGGCGACCTCCTGCCAGGTCGGCGTGGTCAGGTGGGAGAACCTCCTGCGCTCATCCCTCGGAAAGGGGATCTCCCGCTTTTCCTGGATGGCCTAGAGGAGAATCCCCAGGGAGGCCTTGCTTAACCTTGGAGTGGAGAGTTTTGTTCTTTTGGGCACCATGGTGAAGCAGAAGTTTACACCACACCTTGCCTGCAGAGAGTGAATGTCTGCGAGTGCAATTTAAATATGGCGCCAGGGCCTTTGAGCCCATGAGGTAATCGTGGAGTGGACGAATCTCTGCCTGCACCGCCATGAGATTCAGCTAGCTCCTCGATGCATACCTGATGAGCTGAGAAGTGGAAAACCAGGCTGCCACTGAGCAGGAATCACACCGACTTTCCCGCCCACCACTGCAGTCTCCAGAATGGAAAATTCTGCCCTAGATGTAGAACTTTACATCATACACAGCAGATAACCATCCCGTCTTTCAAAGATGGGCTCCATTAGTTATTATCTCTCCATACTAGGAGAATGGAAATTGGAATGTAAAAGAAAATTCCGCTAGCCAGAAGATTCCAGTTCATTATCAAGATGAGAATTACTTCAGCTGAAAATGAAAGTTCTCAACACCTTAAGCTTCAGTATTCAGGTTCTAAATAGGAATCTTAATTCAAGTTTCTGTCACCTTTTAGGGCATTAATAGATTGAACATCACAACTGCCAGTTTAGCTGGTGTACAATGAAAATGGGTTTAGAAGAATCTTGTGAATATCTTGTAGGTTCAAATCTTAGTGGAGATTTGACTTATTATAGCATTTGATTGTTTCCGGTACACTTTTCACAAGCAATTAAACTTTCCTCTCGCTACAATATACCTGCTTCTGTCATTATTCTGTTTAACCAGTCTGGCTGCAGAGCATAATAACCACAACAACTCGTGACTGAATGTCAAATTTTATTTTCATTGCTTGGAATTCCAGTGTTTTTACCAGTATTTGGGGATTGTGCTCCGCCATTCTTTTTATTCTATTGACGGAAGTGGAAACCCAGCAGCTTTGGCCATAATATACAACAAGCTGGTATTCCCTGCGAAGGACAGCTACTGCTTTATGGTGACTAAGTCAAATTCCATTTTTATTAACTTGGATTTAGGAATTTTTACCAGTATTTTTGTGAATTGCATTCTATCTTTTCCTCAGTTTTCTCATAAAAACCTGTGTTCTTGTTAATAAGTGTTTAAAACCTGCTTTACTCCCTATAATTCCTTGTGCAACGTGCAATCAATCGATGCCAAAATTTTTAGCTGAGTAAAGGTGGGTGTAGAATGTCAATCAAAATTCGCTTTGTTGCATGGGTATAGAATTATATTTTTGTATTTAGCGTAGATTACTTTTTATACGCATCATAGACTTTCGTAGATTGAATTTTGAAAAGCAGTTTACTTTTATTTAAAATGTCAGTGAGTTACCTTTCTAGAAGGAATTCAAACGTATGTCTGTAAATTGCCAGAAGAGGCTTTAACCCACAAGTCTGTAACTTCTGGAGAAAAAAAATAGTTCCTGCCAATAGCACACAGGGAGGCTATTGGAATACCTTGTAACCAAATACTTCCAAATGTATGATAAAACAGTTGTGAGTTGCACCATGCCAATCCAAAATTATGGAAATCTCTATAGCAGTGCTTAGTCACAATGTTATATTTCAACAAAATTAAACTGTTTCTACTTTTAAAATAATTCAATGCCTTGACTGTTGAAAGGATGACTTTATCTATTTATCTATTTGTAGATTTTTTCTTTTTTAAAAACAAGATAAAAGTACAAAAGTGAGTGTGTCCAGGGCCTGCAAGATGAGTATTGCACGTTGGAATTATTGATGTTTCTGAATTGTGTGTTAAGTACAATTGCTGCAACATTTAGCTGTTGTGCCTGGTTTTTCAGGGCTTGCCGTTTTACCTTCAACCTGGCGACCCTGGTACCTGCACACTTTTCGGGTGATAGCCCCACCATACGCCGTCATTTTGGTGAGGGTATCCGCATCTGCACGGGGAATATCAGCTGGCAGTATGCAGAATTGGCATGTGGTGATGCCAATTGTCATGTAACGCTGATTTGACACTGGAGCTGTCATTTTGGAGCCCTGTCTTAACCTCGCACAGTTGAATAATGCATTTGAAGGAACTACCCACCAGTGCTATTTAAAGGGATCATCAGCTACTGTCAAATTTATTGCTGATGAATCCTACTGGTTCATGCTGTGTTGTAGAAGTCTTTGGATTTCATAGTTGTTTAAATTTGCTGAACTCTGCAGGCAGTGGTGTGGCATATGCTGTAGGACTTTGTCCTGACAATCTGATGGAAGAGGGAGGAGATGGGCAGAATGGCTCTCAGCAGGAAGCCACATCCACCCAGGGTGTTCAAGGAGCAATCTTCCTATCCAAACTCAATGAGGAATGGTGTAGTCAATGCCTTAACCACTATGGATGTCCTCACTGAAATCAGCTTCCTGTTACAGCCACCTCAAAGCAGGGAAAAGACAGCATTGCCACTGGCTATGGAAGTGGCCGTAAACTTTCATACAGCTGGTTCCTTCCAGACTGTAGCAGATGTTGGCAGCTTCTCCCAGTTTGCCATTCACTGTTGCATAAGGGAGGTCATTGACACTGCATTCCTCAAGAGCCGAGTACATTTCAATCTCTTTTGCCAGAGACAAGCAGATGGAGCGAGCACACAGCTTCATGAGTGCAGCCTTCCACATGGCACAGGATACCATTGACTATGCATGTTGTTTTCAAGGTGCTACCTGTCAACTCTGAGATATGCTGCAATCGGAAGGGATTCCACAACACCAATCCAGCAGGTGTCCTCTTGCATATAACATACGCAGGTCAATGTTGGTAATCTGGTAGCGATCATGATGCCTTATTTCTGTGGCAGTCTGCTGTGCAATCTGTCTTTGAACCACCACGACAAATTAGAGGGTGGCTACTGTGTGACTTGTATCCTTTGACGACATGGCTCATGGCTCTGGTGCACAAGCCACATACACACATGGGCAGCATGCATATAATGAAAGCCATGCTGCCACACCAAATGTGATAGGGTAAGCCATTGGCATGTTTAAACAACGTTTCTGTTCCCTGGATCATTCTGGAGGAGTCCTGCAGTATTTGGCAGAGCAGGACCTTGCCATCTGTACAGTGAGCAGCTGAGGAGAAGGAAGAGGAGGCAACTAACAAGGCCTCTTTCTTGCCGGGCTGTCCATGATTAATTCATCTGACTGCTGCACCAGTGAATGCAACCACATTTCTCCATTCAGCAGACCCAACCTTACTCCCCCTCTGTTGCTGATCATCACAGTATCTGCTTGATCACAATGCAACAATAAAAACTTCTACAAAATACAAATTCCAAACCAAATTTATAAATCAAACCAAGCCAGTAGTATACAATTACCATCTCATCACCCTTGTCCATTCCTTTAGTGCCTGTCTTCCGTGTGCCGTTGCCTGTCCTAGGGCTCTAAAGCAATGCTGACTTTCAGTGGGGGAGGCTGCAGAGGGCCTTGGCGGATGCCCTCAAGCAGCTTTGAGCAAAGAAGGCCCAACTACAGACTGCGCTGTCTGGGCTGGCTAGCTGACAGCTAACAGCAGGGACACTGATGGAATGGCTGTGGTGGGAAGACAAATACTGCCATTTTGAGAGAGGGCAGCAGTTTTGTGCTCCACTGAGCCACTGCCATTCCCCCCGGCTGGCACTTCAGCCATCCAAGTGATCTGCTGGAATGCCGGGCTGCTGGGATGCCCTGGAAGTCCCCTTGTACACCACTATCCACAACTTTGATGACAGCAGTCTGAGTCTGCATGGCACAAAGCTGCGCTTGCATGACTTCAGTCTGAGCTTCCATTATAGCACTCAGATGTCAGGTGATTTGTGTTGTAATGGAAGCTGAGCCTCAAATATCAGAAGCTGTGTCATGGTTGGGTCTGCAAATGTGCTGGGAAGGATGAGCTCCAAGTTCTGTGCAAAGCCCTATGCAAGTTTGGTGGTAGACTTCTTCATATTCCATAACTATGACATCAGGTTTTCTGGCAGAACTTGTGTTTGCTTCACCCTCCAGCAAGCTGGCACCTGTTCTACCCTTGCCCCATGTCTGGGCTGCAGGCCATTTGTGTCCAGTGTCTCACCATGTGCAGATCCTGCCTCTAAACTATCTACTAAAGTACGTGCAGTGTTATTATCTGAGTTGGTGACTGTGAGTATGAGAGCGAGTGATGGTGTTTTGTCTTCCTGCACTTCCACTTCTTGCTCTTGCATCACTGCCTGATCAGAATGGCATAAGGGTAGGATTGTGGAGAGGGGAAAGTATAAAGCAAGAGGTGCATACTGATACCGTAAGGAACTTGTAAATTGGAAGAGATTGTGGGATGAGGAGGAAGTGGAATGTAGGCTGGAGGATTAGATACTGTCCTGTACCTGTACAGTCATCCTTAATGTTTTCAGTCACTGGCTTCGGCCTCAGTCAAGGCTACTCCAACAATGGCAAGCATCATCTCCTCTCTTGGGGTATTGCCAGTTGGGATCTGCTGCTGCTAGTTATGCCACACCTTGTCCTGCAAGAGAGAGGGAACTGTGTCAGTAACTGTGGCACAATGTGTTTGGGCACTATGACTTCATAGTTGAATAGCTGTCAATGTGTGAGAGATGTGGGTGTGAGGCTTACAGTAGTGCTAAGTGTGTGAGCATGAGATGAAGCTATGAGTGTTAGTTATGAGTAGTGATTGATGGAGATTGTTGGTGGGTGAGTGATGGGTGCGGCGCATTAAGCAGTGTGTGAGGCTAGTGATGCACTTGGAGTGTGACATTTGAAAATGCATCCATTGACCTTGACCATTCTTGTGAGGTTGTTGAACCTCTTGTGGCACTGCACCAAGGTCATCTGGGCTACATTTCTGATGTTGAGCACCACGGCTACTTAGTCCCACTGCCTTCACAAAATTTGTCTGTAGGGCCTCTTGACTCGCTGTGGATAGAGAATATCTCTCCTTCTCGCCACCTCCTGAACCAATGTCTCCAATACAGTGAGGAAAACTTTGGAGCATGTTTTCTGCCATGCTGTGCCATTCTTGTGTCTTTCCTCTGTCAAAATCACTTTTTGAATGACTTCCAACACTTGCTTCAGTCAAAATACATTTCACTTAAAACCAGGCTGCCCTTCTTTAAAGCCGTGCAGGCTAGCTTGAACCCCTGCTACCCTCTCTCAAATTAACAAATCCTGCTCAGGCGTGCAGCCACTCAACAGCACGGTCAGCACTGATTGCAGACGACAATTGCTTAAATTAACAGATAGCAGGATGTTTACACGCTGCCTGCATCAGAAGCAATGGGCCTGGATTAATTGTGCATTGCACTCCCTGCGTCCACTATTGGGGGGGCTATCAAATTTCACAGCCAATGCATTTTGGAGTCTTGAGACAACTTTAAATTTCAAAGTGCCCTTTGTGATTTTAGAATATTACTGAGAAGAGAGATATGTTGTTAATGCTTTTCATCTTATACCCATCAGGACAAACACAAGAATGCCAAATTTCAAACAATCTCAAAAATGTATATTGCAGGAGAAAATGGGGTTCTTGGTTCTTGGGGTTCTCAAACTTGAATAATTCATTAAAAAATATAGTTATGTTTTAACTTTCTTTATCTATGGTGCGTCTGTATCAGACCCACTTTAAAAATCACCCCATTGCTTTCTCTGTGGCAACGCTTCAGCCAGAGTTGATTTACCAACCAATCCGCACCCTTTTCTCCTGTAGTATAAATTATGGTGATCATTTGATATTTGGCATTCTTCCGTTTGTCCTCATAAGTGCAAGATGGAAAGCTTCAACAATATGTCTCCTTCCAGCAGTATTCAAGTTCTGTACTACCAATGCTGCTAAAGATAACTTTATGTTAAATTACCTTCTCCCCATTGATAACAGTGTAGTGCATTTCACACCTCTCTTCAGATATGTAATGCATGCCTATAATTGAGCAGATTAGCAGGAAAGCTTAAATGGATTTATATTTAGCAGTCATGTCTAGGAGCTTGAAGATTGCAGTTATTAGTCTGCAAGTCATAGTCTGGGAATGAACCATCTTGCACTCCCTAATTAGGTGCGGGTGGCTGTTAGTCAAGATCTTGACAAACTTGTTTTACTTCAGCTTCACAGAATATATGGTCTTTTCACAACAGTGCAATGTTTCATAACATTCAGGCTCACGCCATGTGTTTCACAGGAGCTATTTATCTTAAGAAAATATACAATCAAACTATAATAATTCATTAAAAAATATTTGTTTTAAAAAAATGTTTTAGCTTTCTTTATCTATGATGCGTCTGTATCAGACCCACTTTAAAAAGCAGGGGTAGAATCTTACCGCCTTCGTCTCTGAGGCAACAACCGGTCCATTTCTGGATCGTGACCCTGACTTCTTGACTAATGGACTTTGCAGTTGTTCTTACCCAGAGCCAACCAATTAAAAGGCCACGTCTGGGTTTGCCAATTAAGGGAAGAGGGTGGAGGAGGTGTCTAATACAGTGTGAAGGATCTCTACTTAAAGGGACCCTGATAGCACTCACAATGGCAACACTGTCTAGAATGATTCACTCATTGTGAGACAGAAGAGAGGAAGAAAATGGATGGAAAATGTGGAAAGTCTGCACCCTGTTCACGGAAACATCCCTGGAGGTAATTCTGGAAGCAGTCCAGGCATTCAGAGAAGTCTTTATTCCAGAGAACAGCAGAACAAAGCCAGCTAGCCTCACCAAACAGGCTTGGCTTGAAGTTGCAGAGGCAGTGAGCAACTGGAGTGTGGTGCTGAGGATGTGGATTCAGCGCCACAAAAATTTCTTGCACCCACTCTCTCACCTCCCCAGCAGTCTACTGCACACCTATCATCTGAGCCACACATTCTGCTCCCACACACATTCCTTTCTCCCTAGGCTCCTCCTTAAGTCCCCATCTCAACAGACTTCACTAATACTCCCCCTGAATGTGCTGACCGAAAGCTCCCCATCCCACTGCTACCCACCCCCTCCACCCTTTCAAATGCCTAACCCCCATCCTTAGCAATCACTTAACCCCTCACAAGCTTACCTCTCTGCCTTTTCTCATGCAGGAGGAAAAAGCCAACAACTTTTAAGTGAGACAGAGAAGTGGGGGGGTGGAGCTACATTCATACCTGTACCCTTTACTGTGCATGTATAAATAGTTCTAATAGTTGATAAAGACTTCTTTAAGATATATAGTTCTGTAACCAATTGGGGCTTTTCTCAAGATATGCCCAGGTCATGGCCCTTGCCCTCAGCCCCTCTGACAGAGATGCACATGCTGTCTCCTTCCTCAATGACTAAGTCAGCAGGAGGGCAATCTTTAGTGGGGCCTTCCTGGGCTCCAAAACCAAGAGATCATCCATCATGGGCATCTCGGGTGTCAAAGCAAGGGAACGAGCAGCCTGCCCCCAACTCTGCTGAAGCTACAGGAGTAGCACCATATAGAAGTAATAGAAAGAGGATGCTGAAACAGTATTAGCTGCACAAATGGAAGCACTTGGGTGTTATTTATTACACTGTTACTGTCACATGGATTATGTTTCTTTTAACGAAGGCATGAGTTTATATGACCTGATAATTGCCCGGCATCATTTGCGGGGTAGCTTGCTTCCACGGGGGTCTTAATGGGATGAGTGTAATGCTGCATACACTATACTCAGCTAAAGTGTGCCTGGATAAGGGCATTGTGAACTTCTTGGAGACGCAAGTGTATGGCTACACTTACCAATGGCACTTCAGGATGTTTTTGCACCTCCTTTTCCAATGGCTTGCTTTATTGTGGCCCTGGTGGAATGCAGTTCTTGTTGTACTTCCCTGTGATTGGGGTCCTCTCTGGCGCCAGCTTGACTGTGTATCCCTTGTCCCCCAGGAGCCAACTGCAGATGGTTTCTGGTGGAGAGAAAAGCTGTGGAACTTGAGACTGGCAAAGGATGAATACATCATGCCCACTCCCTGTAAACTTGGCATACACTTGCATAATCATCTTGCGGTGGTCTCATACCAGCTGCACATTGAAGGGGTGGAAACCCTCCCGATTAACAATTACAGCTGGCCAGTCCGATGGCCCATTGATCACCACATGTACAGTCTACCATTCCCCAGACCTGTGAAAATCCAGAGAGGGAGGTGAAGCAGTCAGCCCTCTGTTTGCCTGGCTGCATCCATCCCAAAGTTAATATGGTTCAAAGCCCTTGCAAACAATACATCTGTGACCTAATGCAGTCGTGGGCTGCAGATTACAAGATCCTGGTCCTTGGAATGAACCAAATGCAAATTGGTGCCACGAAGGTATAATAAATGTCATAATGTTATTAGAATTTATTGCAAAGTAGAATAATAGTGGGATCTCTGTGTGTTGTGTGTGTCTTAATTGAACTAAAGATAGCTGGTCTGAAGGCTTTGATGTAAAAAGAGAAGTTAGGTTTAAAATTCTCAATAGGTAAACATGGATGAAGTTTTAGAATGTGAGGTATAAAGGAAACATTTGCAATTTTAAACAAACCAGAGTATCTTGATTTCAAAAGAGGGGGTGAAATGTTACACCTAGCCAGAAGAAGTCAAGAAACAGTGGGCTGAATTTTTCCATCGGTGAGAAGGGGGCGGGGCCCACTCACCGACGCGGGATGATGTTGGGGGGAATCCCCCGACGTCACTCCACCCCATTTAAATCTTCAGCAAGGCGGGGGCACAGCGCAATCAGCAGTCCACCCGCCGACCTGTCAATGGCTAATTGAGGCCATTGACGATAATTAAAACAATTAAAGGACCTGCCCGTCCAACCTTAAGGCTGGCGGGCAGGCCAGAAGCCCCAGCGGACTTCTGAAAAAACATGAAACCTCATCCACCAGTGGGATGAGGTTTCACGTCGGTTTTAAAAAAGTTTAGTAAAGTTTTTGTGCAATTTATTAACATGTCCCATCTCGTGTTTGTTTATTTTTCCTAAAGATTACTGGTAAAATTAGTACTATGATAGTTTTTATTATTTATTTTATTCATTCATTGGTTGAGAGCTTCACTGGCTGGGCCAACATTATTACCCATCCCTAGTTGCCATTGAGAAGGTGGCAGTGAGCTGCTTCTTGAACCGCTGCAGTCCATGAGGTGTAGGTACACCCACAATGCTGTTAGAAAGGGAGTTCCAGGATTTTGACCCAGCAACAGTGAAGGAACGGCGATATATTTCCAAGTCAGGATGGTGAGTGACTTGGAAGGGAACTTCTAGGTGGTGATGTTCCCATCTACCTGCTGCCCTTGCCCTTCTAGATGGTAGTGGCCGTGGGTTTGGAAGGTGCTGTCAAAGGAGCCTTGGTGAATGTCTGCAGTGCACCTTGTAGATGGTACACACTGCTGCTACTGTGTATTGGTGGTGGAGGGAGTGAATGTTTGTGGATTTGGTGCCAATCAAGCAGGCTGCTTTGTCCTGGACAATGTCAAGCTTCGAGAGGGAAAGCCCAATGACGTAGTAAAATAACGGGAATTTGCATTCAAATGGGAAAATGTGTATAAAGGTGTAAGGGCAGGCATTTTAAGATCTAACACAAGTGTGAAAAGCCTTCAGCACCTAAGCCTCAAGCTGTTGTCTACAAGGAACTAAAGCTGAGAAAAACTCACCTTGAATTCGACTGTCTAGGGTATCGTGTTACTTTGCCTGGATCTTTTAAAATATATGTGTCTTACTTTTGCCTTAACAGAGGTGTAACTGGGAGTTAGATTAATTAGGGGAGCTAGGAGTTATCATAGTAGTAATTTGTAGACCTCTGTATGTGATTAAAATTATTTCTTTTATTAATAAATGGTTAATTTAGTTTTGTAAAAACCCTCTAAGACTCAGTGTATTTATTACTACTGCATTCAAGGCACACATTTCGAAATAAATATACAAATTGCAAAACAGTTGTGGCAGTTGTTTCAAGTTTCCCTTTAAGATTTGAGCAGCTCAGCATTTACCATCAGCTGTGCCACAACACTGGGCTGTGTTCACCTTGACCACCACAGGCTATGGTTGACCACCTGCTCCGATTGACCTGGTTCTCCTTCCAAGAGGTTGACAAGTCTGAGAGCTTGAGCTGTCAGAGGCACTGTTGCTGAGTGAGGTTGCAGAAGCTGATGTTTGACCTCTGGATCTTGTGCTGAGGGTATTGCCGCCTTCTTGGTGCTGTCCTACAGCCATCCCATCTGATCTGTCCCGTTTCACATGGCTGTGGAGAATGTTGCTGGTGCTGCTCCCCTTAAAAGTTGCTGCCCCTGTAGCAGGGCTGAAGGACACGACCTCCTCCTCAGTGTTCTAACTAACTTCCAAATATGTGGTCCTCGTAGCACTGTGCAAAGTCGCACACTTCAAGGGAACTTGCCCCCAAAGTGTCCAAGGCACGAAAATCATTTGGTGCTAATTTACCGTCACTTCATAGAATCATTTATTTTAATCTGAAGGAACTATTCATGTCAGCACAAGCCTCTATTTCTTAATGGGGCAAAAATGAATTAAAAAATCCATGTTAAAATGTAAAGAACGGAAGAAACAAATACTCCCCTTTATACGTAGCACCTTTCAGAAAGTCCCAAAGTGCTACTTTTGAACTGTAGGCACCGTTGTAATTTAGAATCTAACCATCACCCCTTGACATTCAGTGGCATTACCATCACTGAATCCCCCACTATCAACATCCTGGGGTTACCATTGACTAGAAATTGAACTGGACTAGCCACATAAATACTATGACTACAAGAGCAGGTCAGAGGCTTGGAATCCTACAACAAGTAACTCACCTCCTGAGTCCCCAAAGCCTGTCCACCATCTACAAGGCACAAGTTGGGAATGTAATGGAATACTCTCCACTTGCCTTGATGACTGCAGCTCCAACAACACTCAAGGAGTTTGACACTGTCTAGGACAAAGCAGTCTGCTTGATTGACACCCCACGCACAAATATTCACTCCCTCAGCTATCAACACACAGTAGCAGTGGTGTGTACCATCTACAAGATGCACAGCAGAAACTCACCAAGGCTCCTTAGGCAGCACCTTCCAAAACCATGACTGCTACCATCTAGAAGGACAAGGGCAGCAGATACATGGGAACACCACCACCTCGAAGTTCCCCTCCAAGTCACCCACCATCTTGACTTGGAAATAAATCGCTGTTTCTTCACTCTTGCTGGTTCAAAATCTTGGAACTCCATCACCTCCCCACCTCCCCCCTACCCCCCGCCCCCATAGCACTGTGGGCATACCTACACCATATGGACAGCAGCGGTTTCAGAAGGCAGTTGACTACCACCTTCTCAAGGGCAATTAGGGATGAGAAATAAATGCTGGCTTAGCCAGCGAAGCCCACATCCCGTAAATTAATAAAAACAATTCCGGTCTCTTGAACATTTCTCCACCAATGGTGGTCATGCCTTCAGCTGCCTAGGCCCTAAGCTGTAGAATTCTGTTCCTAAACCTCTCCGACTACCTCCCTTTTCTCCTTTAAGACGCTCCTCTTTGATCAAGTTTTTGGCCATCTGACCTCATATTGTTCTGCGGCTCAGAGTCTAATTTTTGTTCCATAGCGCTACAGTGAAGCACCTTGGGATGTTTTATTATGTTAAATGAATAAAAATATGAATATGAGCTGCTATTGCAATTGACAATGATATATTGATATTTAGTTTATCTACTTATCTAATTTTAATTAATTGTTCAACTGTTTATGTTTGTATCTATACTGAAGTGTTTCTTTTCCATCCTTTTAAGTCTCCTTGAAATGCACAATATTCCCTGGCAGGGGGTGGAATCAAGCGAACTTGCTCCCCAGCATCGTTCAGGTTGAGAATAGAAATGGTTCAGGAAGATTTGCCCACCTCCACCTTTACAGTGAGGAAATGCCTCACCTTGGCCCAGTTCTTCCCCTGAGCAGCCAAGATTGCCAGCTCACCATTTGGAGCATTGTGGGCTTGTGCCCAGAACTTACCAGTCAATAGAAGAGTACATTGGAGCATTAGTGCATCATAAAAAAGCAACTATTTAAATTTTGTACTTTCATGAATCATCATTTTAAATTCTATTTTTTAAAACAATGTGCTCATTAACCTTGGTATATAAGTATTCATTTCCTTTGTTCATCTCATTTTAATTGATTTGTGTTCAGTCTTACATATTATAACTACTTTATGTTTGTTTCTGAATAATTTTCAAAGATTCAGACATGTGTTTTGATTCTCTTCATCAGTTCCCATTGGAAAATCAGTTTTAGTCTGTCAGAATATTACTCCCTAAGTTACACTATACAACTTTTGCCTGATTAATCATCAATAAAATTATGCGTGATGAGTATAGCTGTCAGAATGAGAATCTGTCACTTCAAACGAGCAACATCATCTGCAATAGAGAAAGCAAGAAAAAGGTTCTGCTCATCAACTGCACCCCTGTTTCGGTGCTCCCCAATTTCCACGCGTGCGCAAGGAGACTGTTTTGTTATGAATTGTGACCAAGAATATGAATTCTTAGAAACTAAATACATAGGCACATTTAGAACATCAAATATTGAGAAAAATTGGTTCATGTAGCACCATTTCAAGCGGTGTCATGTAGACTTTGCTGATTCCCCAGAGACTGCTGCAGCCCCGCTACCTGTACAGGTCGTGCAGCATTCTTCAATGATATCGATGAGGAAACTCACATGGGTCATGCAGATAGCGGTCCACAGTGCTGTCTGCCCTCAGGAAATCAATGCAGTCAGTGTAGTTCGCTACCTGATCAAATTCGCTGAGTTCAGATGAAAGGTCATCAAACTGAAACATTAACCCTTTTTTTCTTTCCACAGATACTGCAAGATCTGCTGTGCTGGCAGTATTTTTTGTTTTTGTTTCAGATTTCCGCATCCACAGTATTTCTCTATTGTTTTAATATCTTTAAAACTCCATTTTTTTCTTTATTCTTTCATGGGATGTGGGTGTCGCTGGCAAGGCCTGCATTTGTTGCTGATCCCTATTTGCCCTTGAACTGAGTGGCTTGCTTGACCATTTCAGAGGGTATTTTAGAGTCAACCACATTGCTGTGGGTCTGGAGTCACATGTAGGCCAGACCAGGCAAGGACGGCAGATTTCCTTCCCTCAAGGACATTAGTGAACCAGATGGGCTTTTACAACAATTGATGACAGCTTCATAGTCACCATTACAGGGACTAGCTTTCACTTCCAGATTTATTAATTGAACTGAAATTCCACCAACTGCCTTGGTGGGATTTGAACCTGTGTCCCTGAACAATAGCCTAGGCCACTGGATTACTTACCACCACACCACCACCTCCTCCTTTCCCCTAAATAAGGTGGTATTAATGCCCTTGCTTAGTGCAGTAAATTTTTAAAAATAAATTGATTTGTCTCCATTCTCACTTTGGATAAGTATTTCAGTGAGGATGAAGAGTTGTTTCCATACCACAAGCCACACCTATACCTGGATAACAGCTTTTAAAAAACATCAGGCAAGAATCCAATTAATGACAAAAGAGAGTGATATTGTTGTTACTTATAGCAATCTACTCTGTGCATCACCAACACACAGTAGCTAAATGAATAAGGAATGATTAGTTACAATATGCCTGTAGGTACGTACGTACACAATGTGCCCCTGTGAATAGGTAGTCTTGGCATTCTGCATTAGCATATTGGGAAAGTTCTTCACTGACAATGCATGATATGTGCTTTATCCTTAATGTAATGTTCTATTTGGACAGCAATCGGTATTAACTAATGGAAATAATTGGCCTGCATTTTTAACGTAGTGCTGGAACACAAGCTTCTTTCACAGAGGTTTTCACATCAAAGGCATTTGCAACTAGTATGGATTTTTTTTAAAGCATTTTGTGTAGTTTTTATATGATCACAGTGAATGAGCGTTCCTGACTGAGATGATGGTGGCATGACATTTACAAAGTGGATCATTCTCTTCACCTGAGCATTGATGTGTAGGGGAAAAATCTAGTTTAATATTTTGACAAAAGCAGGATAAGATTTTAAAATACTGCCATCTCTCCAGGTGCAGTTTACATGGAGGATTTTGCTTAGCCGAGATTACATTAGTGCAATTTTGGAAATTCTAGTCGATATTGAAAATTGTGGCAGGGATACGTATCATTTATCTGTGTTCTCTGACCAGCAGTGTAATGTGAAGCATCCTGTGCCCTTTTTAATATTCACAGCTCCAACTCTGAAAATTACACTTTGCGAATAATTTGGGCCATGATTCCTTGGGGTGGGGAAGAGGACTGTATTGTGTTGTTATAATGACATAGGCACCAATCACTCATAAGGGATTGTGTAAACATGTTATGGGTTCATTTATTTAGACTAGGCACATAGGGACATTTAAACATGGATAGAAAGCTCGACGATATCAGCAACAGAGCTTCGTGTGTGTGTCTCTGTTCAAAAGCAAAAATGAAACTCAGACTGGATCCCATGACACATTTCCCTTCTAGTGCTGCCATGCTGCTATCCCTTAAAGGCATATTACAACAGACACAACTTTAACGGATTGGCACTGGACAGCTAAGAAGTTGGTGTTGAACCTAAATCATTCAGGCTTCTTCCCAGGAATGCTGCATCCAAAACTCTGGCAGTTTGGTCTTCCATCTACCCCACATGCAATCATCTTTTGGGGAATTCCAGTTATTCTAGGCCCATCACCAGGCTTGCCATCCTCAGAGCTGCAAGAAAGGAAGAACTGGTGTTTATATATAAGCACCTTTCATGTCCTCAGGACATCATAAAGCACTTCACAGACAGAGGAAGTCCTTTGAAGTGTAGTCACTGTTGTGACGGCAACCACAAGAGCAACTTTACCTACACTGTGGTCCCATAAAGAGCAATGGGATAAGTATTGAGACTTTTGAATTCCCTACCTCAAAGGCCTTTGCTCAGTATTGAGTATCTTCAAGACAGACATCAATAAATTCTTGGACAATGTGGGAATCAAGGAATTTGGGATTAGGGTGTGCAGGTAGAATTGATGCAAAAGTTCAGCCAGGATCTTATGAAATGGTGGAGCAAGCTTGAGGGGCCTTATTACCTACTACTCCTCCTATTTCTTATGGTACGTTCAGACAATCTGTCTTAGTGATGGTGGTTGAAGGATAAATATTGACCAGGACATCAGAGAGAACTTCTCTTCTCTTCTTTGAATAGCGGCATGGGGTTTTTTAAGCCAAAACTGAGAGGGGGTTTGCTCAGTAAGTGTCATCCTAGATTATGCACTCAAATGTCTGAAGTAAGCCATTCTGATCTGGGCAAGAGTGCTACCACTGAGCTAAGGCTGTCACTTTTCATATGCACTGAGAACATGGTTTCAATGCTAGGCTCTCCTAAGGCCCCAAATATGTTGTAGTAATGACCCCTGGTTCTTGATTTACTTGCAGAAACTTGGAAGATATCTTTGTACTTTTAGAGGCAATGGGCATTTCCTAGAATGTAAAATGTGCCTATTTTTAGTCTTGTGGGTCTAGGTCAATGGCCTGGAGAGTTAGAAGTCTAGCAGAGTGTCATTCATTTCCCTTGTGTTAACAGAAACTCCATTCTCCAAACATTAAGCCTAACATATGTTCTATTCCAAGCGCTTTCTATTTTCTGTATCTGTAGCTGCAACATTTAGGAATCTCTATAGTAAATGATAATGAAGTAAATTATTTAGCCTCCTAGACACAATGGGTCTCAGTCTGTGTATGTTTTCAGCTCATACACTGGAATAATGAAAACAAAACAATAGTTCACGGTAGTAAGCTACTGGAACACTGGAAAAGCTTTATTCCTGCTATTAAACTGTGAAAATAAACACTTTCAAAATATTTGGATTACTTTACACTTTAGTTCCACTTTCCCTATTGTTTAACTCCTGTTTCTCGATTTCTCCATATTCTAATTCTTAAAATTCAATTTCATTTGAATTTAACATTTTCCCCATCCAATCTATATATTTTTACACTTCATTCATTGAAATTAATTCTTGCTTTTAAGCATTTCACTTAGCTTTACCTTTCTCCTGCTCTCCTTTCCATTTGCAGATAGCAAACAGCAATTGTCTTTTTGGTTTGGGTTGCCTAATATCCATCTCTGTTGTGACACAGCAGTTGGTAAAGCTGAGTTATTTAAACATCCCAGAGGGAAACTTCAGAGCTCTGAACAAGGGTCATACGGACTCAAAACATTAACTCTATCCCTCTCTCCACAGATGCTGCTAGACTTACTGAGTTTTTCCAGCAACTTCGGTTTTTGCTACAATGCAGAAGAGCCTGAAACAACGAATTCAGACTTTTACTCATTGTTTAGTCTGAAAGTTAGAAAGACAGAACCAATATTTGCCACAGTGAAAAAATGGCAAGCCTGTTAGAATGGAAGTGGACATGGGAGCTTCCAATACAGTAATTGGGGAACATACCTTCAGATATCTGAATATAGGTAAACATCAATTAAGTTTAGAAGAAACAGCTGCCAAGCTAAGAACATATATGGGTGAAGCTATTCAAGTAAAAGTCATAAGCTGAGTAATGGTCCATTTTGGAAGCCAATCGGCAGAGCTACTAGTGTTGGTATTGAGAGGCAGAGGACCAAGCCTTCTAGGGTGAAATTCACTAAGGGAAATTGGTTACTGAGATTCCAAAACAAGCTGGAAGCATTCCTGTTTTGAAAAAGGGCAAGGACTCAACAACCTGAAGAAACGCAGGCTGTCTTAAGCCAAACCCTGGAAGAACAGCAGAAGAAACTCAGACCCTGCTTGATGATAAACTTCAAGATGAGCTGAGCAACCTTCATAGGGAAAAGGAAAACCTGTTGAAAGACCTTCACACACTGCAGGATTCCCTCAGGTCAAAGTTTGTACCTTTGGAAAAGTATGAAGAGAAACAAAAAGAATTCAGCACCTCTCTGAACAAACTGAAGAATGAGTTGGCAGACTAGACACAATAATGTTCAATTTTCCAGGAAGCAGCAAACAAATACAAAAAAGAGATGGAACAGCTGAAGAATTAGCTAAATGAAGCCAAAGAGGCTTTGGAAGCAAAGCCGCAGAATGTTCCAAGAAGCAGACAGATAATGAAATTTGGGAGACTCAGCCACTGAGCTCAGACAAGTTGAGCTTGCATTTGAGAGAAGCCTGGCCAATAGTGAAGTCAAAACGAAGGCTGAGATTAAAGTCTGTGCTAGAAAGAAGGTGGCATGTAGAAAGAAGATACAGAAATACCTATAGGGCCTTTAATTTTGGCAGCATATGAATACACTTTCGCATATAGGCCTGGCAATCAAATCACAAACACTGATGCCCTTAGTCGTTTGCCTTTACAAGAACATGGTGAGCATGTCCCAGTTCCACAGGAACTTGTTTTGCTGTTAAATTTTAAAGATTCCTCGCTGATATGCGCTCGACAGATCAGAGACTAGACAAGTCAGAAACGCCATCTCAGGACGAGATTGAGCTTAATAATGGCGAATTTAGAGGGGAAGGTGGAAAGGAGTCAGGGAAGCCAGAAAACCAGACACGACTGGCATAGTCACAAGAGGAAATTTACCACGGGAGAGCCGGTATATGTGAAAAAACCAAAGTGGTTAACAGGTGAAATAAGTGCGGTGACTGGATCACTATCTTACCACGTGGAGGTGGAAGACCGGATCATTCGTATAAGTGAATCATTTAAGGAAGAGAGAGACAAATCACCAAGATTTGGTTCCACCAGTGACCATGACTGGGTCTGAGTTTCCTGTTGAGGATACTCAACCCAGGACTGACATGTCTGATGTTTCTGTAAGAGTTGAGGATAGAGAACTGCAAGTGCCCACCGAAGCACCTGATGTTCAGGCAACTTCGGAAAAGGAGGTTCCTGACAAAGAATCTGAAGTTGTGGAGCTGCGATGTTCCACACGTACCAGGGAACCACCTGAAAGACTGAACTTGTAAATTCCTTACTCAGTGTCAATGCTATGTTGTCTTGAAAAATATGTACTTGTAAATATAACATGTATAGCTGAATTAAAGGGGGAGGAATGTAGTAATTATGGCTTTATTTAGTGTGCAATGTACCTGTAAGAATAATACTTGTTAAGGAAGATCACATGATCTGTAGTAACCAATAGGAGAGTAGCGTGGGCTACCTCAGCAGTCAGTTTAGAGATAGAGTTGGAGTTGAAAGCACACATGTAGTTGCTGCTGAGTATATTGTAAATAAACTTAATGTTTCCACCCAAGAGGTGTCTGCGGATCAACTCTATCATTAATAGCACAATTTGGCCACTCTACAGCAATCTCATTTTGTGCCCCAATTGCAGCCACCATTTGCCATGTTGGTAATTGCAGAAAATGGTGTCCAGTGTCCTGAGCATGTGAAAATAAGAGACCCAATGCCTGTTTGAGATCCTTTTTGCAAAATTGGGCTCAGGTACATGTGGTCTGACCAATGGTTCCTGAAAAGGACTTCTGGATGCCACAATGAAAAAGAGAAGTTTTTTTTAAAGAGATGACTTGTCTGAATGCAGAGCCAGAAAGGGCAAAAGTACTTTTCCTGCTCGACTGCAGTGCTGTTGATGGTTTATAATTACTCCCCACCCAACCCTCCGCTTAACCCACTCGTCCCCTTTCCAGGACTTAATTGAAAGTTGCTGGTTGCAACACAACTGTCCAAAATTGAAATCTTCTTCACTGGCAAGATGCCTGGAACACTTAGCAGGCAGCTGCAGATTGCCAGCCTCATATAAATATTGTTTTCCAAAAGCATACTTTTCATAGCATTTCTAAAAGTACATTACATGACCATTCAACGATGGCATTGCATAAGGTGCAAACCAAACCAGTTTCTTCCAATACCGTATGTTACTCACAACATTTACAATTGTGGTTAATATTCATTACATGTCAAACATACAGCCCAGGGAGTTTACTGCTACTGTCCTACCATTGGAGCTATATGGCTGCTGTGAATCTTCAAAAGACCGTTCTGATCCTGCATTATCTCTGACCTGTCACTGTGATGAGCAAATTACTTAGTTATATCATCCTTATGTTTGAGCCTAGGGAAGGGATAGATTTGAATAAATTGACCACTTCTGAAATAATATAGTACTTGATCAGCGAAGGCAGTGTGTGCAGACTCATTAGCCCTGAACATTGTAAACAAGTAAAATGAATAATTGTCTCTAATGTATTTTAATCATACAGAGCTGTGCAATAACTGATGCCTTGGCTGGAACACTGACTTTCTGGCATTGACTCCACATCTCAAGAAATTACCGGCAGCTTGCAAAGTAGAGGATAAGTCTCATTATCCAAGTTAATTGAGATGCTGGCAAATTACTGAACAGGTTCCAAGTCATCATGGTCATCTCTCCAGGTAGGGACTGCTGATTTCAGTATTAAAATTCATCTAATCTGTTGAAACACTGTTGGATCCAGTGCCCTTTTGTTTGTTGGGGCTAAAGGATCCAGGTCGCATGTTTGTTCCGGGGTGACCGAGTTAGTACAGAGACAGAGAACATCAGGGGATTGTTGTTAGAATAAACACATGCTGTTTATTTACAAATTAAACTCAGCAGCTCCATGCCTGTCTCTTTATGGGGTATGTGGAACATTCCTTGTTCCAGTCCTACTCAAGCCCCCTCCCACAACTCCTTCTCCGGTACATCAATGACTGTTTTGGTGCCGCTTCATGCTCGTCTGGATCTGGAAAAATTTATTAATTTTGCTTCCAATTTCCACCCCTCCATCATTTTCACTGACACTTCCCTTCCCTTCCTTTACCTCTCAGTCTCAATTTTTGGTGATAGACTGTCCACCACTATTCATGACAAGCCTACCAATTCCTACAGCTACCTCGACTACACGACTACAGCTCCTCACACCCCGTTTCCTGTAAGGACTCCATCCCATTCTCTCAGTTCCTTCGCCTCCATCGCATCTGTTCTGATGATGCCAGTTTCCAAAACAGTTCCTCCGACATGTCTTCCTTCTTCCTTAACCGAGGTTTTCATCCCACGGCGTTTGACAGGGCCCTCAACCATGTCCAGCCGATCTCCCGTGCATCCGCCCTCACACCTTCCTCTCCCTCCCAGAACCATGATAGGGTCCCCCTTGTCCTCACTTATCACCCTACCAGCCTCCGCGTTCAAAGGATCATCCTCCGCCATTTCTTGCAACTCCAGCATGATGCCACCACCAAACACATCTTCCCTTCACCCCCCCCCGGCGGCTTTTCGCACCCTCCGGGATGCCCTGGTCCACTCCTCCATCACCCCCTACACCTCAACCTCCTCCCACAGCACCTTCCCATGCAACCACAGAAGGTGCAACACCTGCCCCTTTACTTCACCCCTCCTCACCGTCCAAGGGCCCAAACACTCCTTTCAAATGAAGCAGCATTTCACTTGCACTTCCCTCAATTTAGTCTACTGCATTCGCTGCTCCCAATGTGGTCTTCTCCATATTGGAGAGACCAAACGCAAACTGGGTGACCGCTTTGCCGAACATCTTTGGTCTGTCCGCAAGCATGACCCAGACCTCCCTGTCACTTGCCATTTCAACACACCACCCTGCTCTCATGCCCACATGTCCGTCCTTGGCCTGCTGCAATGTTCCAGTGAAGCTCAACGCAAACTGGAGGAACAGCACCTTATCTTCCGACTAGGCCCCTTACAGCCTTCCGGACTTAATATTGAGTTCAACAATTTCAGATCATGAACTCTCTCCTCTATCCCCACCCCGTTTCCGATCGCCCTTTTTCCAATCATTTATAATTTTAAAATAAATATATTTTTCTTTTCCCACCTATTTTAAAATTTATTTTGATCTATTGTTTTATCTCCACCTTTTAGTCCATTTCGATCCCTTCCCCCCACCCCACCCGCAATAGGGCCATCTGTCACTAGCTTGTCCTGCTTGCTACCCTTAATGTCCCCATTAGCACATTCCTTAGATGATATCACCACCGTCAACACCCCTTTGTCCTTTTGTCTACGACATCTTTGGCAATCCCTTCTTTGCCTCCACCTATCACTGGTCCCCCACCTACCCAGCTCTACCTGTCCCACCCCCCTCTACCAGCTTACATTTCACCTCATTTCTCTATTTCCTTAATTCTGATGAAGAGTCATTCAGACTCGAAACGTCAACTGTATTCCTCTCCGCAGATGCTGTCATACCTGCTGAGTTTTTCCAGGTATTTTTGTTTTTGTTTCAGCAGCTACATTTGTGTGCTCACAACTGAAAACTTTGTCTTCACTCTTCAGTGTCTAACTCAAGACTCTCCCACAGAAAGGTAGCCCATGCTACTCTGCTATTGGGCATTAAAATCATGTGATCTTACATTACAACACTTGTCTTAAAGGTATATTACATATCAGATGACTACATCCCTCCCCCTTTACTGAAAAATAGATTTTACACTTTTTTTCAATATATCAAGTTATTTACACATCAATAATTTACAAATTCAGTCTCTCTGGGGGTTTCCTTAAGTGTGTAGAATGTCTGAGTTCTACAGCTTCTGAAGTTTGATTTGGAACTTCCTTTACTGAAGTCACCTGAGCATTTGGTTCTTCAGTAGGTTACTGTAAATCTGTTTCTTCGACTCTTTCAGATACAGTTGGCCCTTTAAACACATTTGTACTCAGTTGAGTTCTTTCAACAGGAGATGTTGATTCAGTCTCGAACAGTCATATCATCTCTGGATATTTGGTTTCTCCTCTTCGTATGTGATCCACATGTTTGCTAATTACTCGACCTGCAACTTTCACGTGGTAGGAAAGAGGTCCAGTTACTGCACTTACCTCACCGAACAACCATGCTGGTCCTTCTCTAAAATTTTTCACAAACACTTTCTCTCCTAAATTAAGTGTTCTGTCCTAACTGTGACAATCAAGTCCCATTTTCTGACTTTGCTGCACTCTTTCTACCTCCCCCCACCAGCCCCCCCACCCCCCCGCCAAGTTTGGCATAATTAGGCTCAGTCTTGATTGGAGACGGCGCTTCATCAACAAGTCCACTGGTATGACATCTGTTGTCAAATGAGGGGTGGTCCTGTAATGGAAAAGAAATTGTGCTAATTTAGTCGCTATCGAATCTCCACACAATTTCTTCATACCAGGTTTGGACACCTGAACTGCCCTCTCAGCATGTCCATTTGAAGAAAGGTGGTGTGGAGATGTTTCCACATGAACGATACCGTTGAGGCTTGTAAATTGGTTAAGTTCAGCACTTGTGAATACTGTTCCATTTTCTGATACTAGCACTTCAGGTAGTCCATTAATTGTGAAACTTTGTCGTAGCTTGTCTATCGTCACTGAAGTTGTGGGTGACCTCACTTCGTATATGTCCATCCATTTTGAATGAGCATCTATGATAAGTAGAAACATTGTTCCCATAAAAGGTCCCACGTAGTCGATATGTACTCGTACCCATGGCCTTCCTGACCACTCCCAGGTGTGTAAACGGGGCTGCTTTAATGGCTTCCGTTTTTTCTTCAAGTGGATGAATGCCCTTGTGAATGTACCTTGTGACCCAGGTAAGTTACCTCTTTTGCCTGGAATGTGCACTTTTCCTTTTTCAATCTCACTCCCACCTGCGAAGAGCATTTCAGAACTTCTTCCAAGTTCATCAAATGTTCATTTTCAGTGAGTCCAGTCATGAGGATATCATCCAAATAAACTACAACATGGGGCAATCCCTGGAGTAAATTTTCCATGGTTCTTTGGAATATGGTGCAAGAAGAAGATACGCCAAAAGGCAAATGGGTGTATTGGTATTTATGTGTATTTATGATGACAAACTTCCAGGATGCCTTCGCTAATTCCAATTGTTGGTAGGCATGACTCAAATCTAACCTCGTGTAAGCCGATCCACCTGCCAATTTAGTGTATAAATTTTCAATTTTAGGTATGGGATGTCTATCCAATTCTGTAACTTTATTGACTGTTAATTTAGAGCTCCCACATATTTAAATGCTTCAGTCAGGTTTGAGAACAGGTACAATTGGTGCTGCCCACTCTGAAAATTGTCCTGGTTGTATCACTCCCAGTTTTTCTAACCTATCCAGTTCTGCATCTACTTTTTCCCACATTGCATAAGGTACTGGCCTTGCCTTCATGAATCTTGGTGTTGCCGCAGGATCTACATGAAACTTTGCTTGCAGCCCCTCAATTTTTCCAAGCTCTTCCTTGAAAACTGAGGCATATTTTTGTAGTAGCTCTGAAAGCCCATTAGTTCTCAGTTGGAAGATTTCTGTCCATTCCAATTTCATTTCCTTCAGCCAGTTTCATCCGAGGAGACTGGGTCCCTCACCTGCTACTACCATCAGGGGTAATCTCACTGTTTGAACTCTGTAATCTACTGTGGCGTTACATACGCCCTTGACTTGTATGTCTTCTCCCGTGTAAATTCTTAATTTGTCATTAGTTTCTTCTAAATTCAGCTTACGTTCTCCATGGTTCAGGTGTTTAAAAGTATGCTCACTGATCACCGTAGTAGCTGCACCAGTATCCACCTCCATTCTGATAGGCATCTCATTCATTTTCATGGTTACATGGGCTCTGTTCTTCCTATCTTTAAATTATATGGTGAATAGATATCAACATCTATTACTTCAGGCTTTTCAACACTGTTTATCTCATTGGGTTTTTGCTTTTGTCTGCAGGACTGCCTGATTCTTTCTTTACAATGTCTCATGAGGTGTCCATATTGATGGCTGAAGAAACATTCGATCTTTTTAAAATGTGGTTCATTACAAAGTTATCTGCTCCCACCTCTGTTACTATTATGCCATGTTTTTGCTGCTAAGTTATCCCTTTTAATTTGTCTGCTAGCGGTGGCTGCTTCCTGCTTCTGAGTTACGCTTTGCATTTTCGCGCTCTTTTTGGTTGAGGTTTCCCACCCAATGTGGAGGACGCTGCCATTTTGCGCTCCTTGTATGGCATCTGAGTCTTGCACTGCACCTTCCATTGCCAGAGAGATTTCCAATGCCTTCTGAAAATCTAAATTTGTTTCAGCCAGTAATCTCTTCTGAATCGCATTTTCCTTTATACCGCACACCAAACGATCTCTTAGCATATCATTGATAAATGTACCAAACTTGCAATATTCAGTTAATTGCTTCAGACTTGCCATATAACAAGCAACTGTCTCCCCCGCAGCTCTAATTATTGAATTAAACTTAAACCATTGCACCGTCACCGATGGCTTGGGCCGGTAATGATTCTTTACAGTGTTCATTAAGTCATCAAAACTTTTCGAGTCTGGGACCCTGGGCACCAACAGATTTTGGATTAGTCCGTATGTCTTGCTCCCACATGTGGACAGAAGGATCGCACGCCTCTTTTCCTCCCCTGTGATGTCGTTCACTTGGAAGAAGACATAGTGAGACCATCGTGAGACCAGTCACCCGAGGTTGGGTCGAAAGGCTCCACTCTTTCAAATTTCAGCATGGTCTGAGGGGATTGCTTCGACGATCAGGAAGGAAATTTTATTTTACTTACAACTACCTTGCAAGGTACAGCCCGATTTTGCTTCTTCTGATTTCCTTCGTACTTCTTCGCTTTTTTACCTCATTTTTTCATGGCTTTTTGTGCTTTTACTCTTGTCACCAGTTTGTTGGATCCAGTGCCCTTTGATTTGTTGGGGCTAAAGGATCTGGGTCGCACACTTGTTCCGGGGTGACCGAGTTGGTATAGAGACAGAGAACATCAGGGGATTGTTGTTAGAATAAACACATGCTGCTTATTTACAAACTAAACTCAGCAGCTAGACTTGTGTGCTCACAACTCAAAATTCTGTCTTCACTCTTCAGAGTCTAACTCAAGACTCTCCCACACAGGTAGCTGCGCTACTCTGCTATTGGGTATTAAGATCATGTGACCTTACATTACAACACTTGTCTTCAAGGTATATTACATATCAGATTACTACGAACACCCACAATCAGTTTTATTGAAACCTAGAAGTTCTTAACCAGAACAGAAAGTGGATGAACTTAAAAGGTGCTGGATAGAAAATTGTCCAACGTTTTTGGGTTTTGTGAAATATTCAACCTAATGATGTAAATTGTGTTCAAAACCCATCTTTACATTTTTTAAATTCAGTTACGGGATGTGGGCTTCGCTGGCTAGGTCAGCATTTATTGCCGATCCCTAGTTGCCCTTGAGAAGGTGGTGGTGAGCTGCCTTCTTGAACCTCTGCAGTCCATGTGGTGTAGGTACATCCACAGTTCTTTTAGGAAGGGAGTTCCAGGATTTTGACCCAGAGACAGTGAAGGAATGGCAATATCCTTGCTCATAAAGCAACAAAAATGTCATTACTGATCTGGCATTTCTCCCTTCACAGTGGCAAAGACAATTATTTACAAAGTAAACAAAAGCCAGGGTTGATTAAGCTGCTCGCTCCTTTCACATGTTGCATATTTGAATAATATTTAGAATTGTTTGATACATTTTTAATGCCTTTGCTTATCTAAACAGTGTTAAAACTATGGTTAACTCAAACTGTTATTATGTTAGAAAAGAGAAGACTGACTGCTGACCTAATAGAGGTCTTTAATATTATGCAGGAGTTCAATAGGTGTACAGAAGGTGTTTCCACTTAAAGTCCAAAATTATCATAAATATATGATAGCTATTAATAAACCCAATACGGAATTCAGGAGAAACTTCCTTACCCAGAGAGTGGTTAGAATGTGGGACTCGCTACCACACAGAGTAGTTGAGGCAAATATTTTAGGTACAAGTACGATGAAGCTGGATTAATACATGATGGGGAAAGGAATAGAAGAATATGCTAATGGGATTGTGTGAGTAGAGTGGGAGGGGGTTCATGTGGTGCAAAGACACTAGCATAGATCTGTTGGGCTAAATGGTCTGTTTTTGTGATGTGATTAACATAATGCATATTTAGCTCCTGTGGCAGAAGTACCTCTTATTGAGCTTACCAGTTGGGGAATGGAAACTTGGATGTTGCTGTAGTATTTACCCATTGTATCTTGCATACCGAAAAGTGGCATTTTCAAAAGCTCTGGAAAAAGTCCTTTTTTTTTACCATTTTTGGTACTATTAGGTCTGCTTCTCCACAGATCAATAGCCAAACAAAGTCAATGCTTGGTGCTAGTGGTTTGACAGGAATGTACTCACATGATGCTGCACCCTTTCGCCACTGCAGCACATATGAATCCTCTTTGTAAGCCTCCTCAAGTGCTGTACACCAGGTAGAAACAAGACAGGGTAAATTTGCCTATGGAGGGAAAGAATTCTGTCAGTACCCTCATGTATGGGTGTTCTGGTGTGTAGGCATTATTCATCCCAGATGCAGCATCACCAGTGAGGCTGCCCTTTGTTGTTTTCCCCCTTTTTCCAGGAAAACAATTGAAGAGGAATGGGAAACCTATTTTATGGCAAATCTGAAATGGAGAAGGGGAAGACTGTGAAAGACAGATAGTAAAGTAGTTGACACAGTGCCGACGGTGATACAGATCACTCCCTGGTGTGCACCAGGGTTAGAGTGCAATGCTTGAAACTTTTTTAATTCAAAGCAGAAAGGCTGGCCTCATATCAATGTCATCCATACTGCCTACCCAGATAAGAACCAACAGTTTCTCGGCTCGATTGAACGGGTGCTGTCCGGAATTCCCACACACAGTGCAGAAGCGAAACGGAACATACTTCGAGACACCACCTACAATGCTGCACTCTTAACATATGGGAAGCAAGAGTGGAAAATTGCTGACAGGTTTGAGGCTAAAATCACTGTAATGGAATCTGCCATTGAAGCCTTGCGATTTGCTCTCATTAAGTACAAGAGAGATTTAAATAAGAAGACTCTGGATTCACAAAGAGCTGCTTGAAGTCAAGTCTAGCAGATTGCTAAGTGCTGCACCAATAACTACAGGTTAGAACTTTACCAAAGTATCCAGATGTCCTTCGACACCAGGAATACTAGGGGCATTTATGATGGGATCAAAAAGGCAACAGGTCCATCAGCAAAGAAAACAGCTCCATTGAGAACAAAGGCAGTGGAGGTCATCACTGACTGCAAAAAATCATTGGAGAGATGGGTGGAACACTCCCTTGAGTTGTACTCTAGGGAGAACATTGTTACTGAGGAAGCTCCAGATACCATAGAATGCCTGCCTGATAGCAGAGCTGGATATCGAATCCAGAGTGGGGGCGCTTAGCAAAGCTATTTACTCACTTGCCTTGGGCAAAGTTCCAAGTGATGATGCTATACCGCCTGAGCTCATCAAGCACAGGAAACTGGCACTTCTGCAGCTCCTGCACAAACTTCTCTGTCTCTGTTGGATGGAGGAGTCAGTGCCTCAGGATAGGTGTGGTACAAAGATTGTGACCCCGTACAAGAACAAGGGCAACCACATCGATTGCAACAACTACCGAGACATCTCCCTGTTGAGCATCGTGAGAAAAGTACTTGCCCATTTGCCCTTGTCAAACTGCAGATCCTGGGTGAGTGCAGCTATCCTGAATCCCAGTGTAGCTTCAGAACTGGAAGATCTACAATTGACATGATCTTCTCCGTCCAGCAGCTGGAAGAGAAATGCTGTGACCAGGTGAGCAGAGGTGATCTATTTAAGCTGCTGAAGAAAATTGGCTGCTAACCGACGCTGCTCAATGTAACCTCATCTTTCCATGACAATATGATGGGTAAGGTCAGCTATGGTGGGGTAACACTGGAACCCTTTGAGATACGCAGGGAGGTCAAACAGGGCTGTGTTCTGGTGCCGACACTCTTTGACATATTCGTCTATTTGCTGCTGTCATATGCCTTCAGTTCATCTACAGTGGGTGTCTACTTACATACTAGAGCTGACAGAAAGTTGTTCTGTCTTGCCCATCTAAGATCTAAGACATAAGTGTGCCAGGTCCTCATCAGAGAGTTGCTCCATGCCGATGATGCCACAGTGCCATTCCATACCAAGCAATACCTTCAGTGGCAAATGAACAGACTGTAATGAGTTTGGTTTGACCATCAGTATCAGGAAGACAAATGTCGTGCTCCAGGATGCTGCCATACTGCCACCTATCAGCATTGACGATGTGATGCTTGATGTTGTTGAAAGTTTCACATATCTAGGCTCCATAATCAACAGGAATCTGCCACTTGATGTTGAAATCAACACATGCATCGCAAAAGCTGCAACTGTTTTGTCAATCTAAGTAAGAGAGTGTGGACTCAACAGCAACCTGACTGAGAACACCAAATTGTGAGTCTACCAAACCTGTGTCTTTAGTGCACTCCTCTATTGTAGTGTACACCTGGACAAAATATTGTTACAGGCTGGGGAAGGAGGCAAAACTGAACTTCTTTATTTTCTCACCATCTGTCCATAAGCAGAGATGTTTTAGTTTTTGAAATAGGTTGTGGCACGTTTCCCCAAACCCTCTGTTTGTGAGGTCAATTTTTAAAGTGGCTCGCAGCAAACTCTCTCTAGGGTTAAATCAGTAGTATAGTTTATTCATACATTCAAACCCAGGAATGATCACAACTTCATACACACACAAGCACACAATAAAGCAATAGGAAAGAGGAGTTTTTACAACAATGAATAACTTAAAAGAAAAAGCACCACAGATGTGGATATCAGTTCACGAGATTGCCAGCGTCCAGAAAGTCAGAGTCCAGTGAGGGTTTCTTCACAGAGGAGTTACAGTTCAGCTAGCTGAAGCAGTATTTTATAGAATTCCTTTAAATTTGATGGTGACATAACGAGATGAGGTTGGTATACAGAGACTTGGCAGGCGATGGCAGGAATCTTCCAGAGAATCGGGCTTCGAGAAGGCTTAGATTTGATGCAGACTGTTGGTCAGGCTGGAGTCCTGCTGTGGTGTTTGCAAGCTGGAGTTCAAACAACAGACATCTGCAAGTCTGGAAATGTAATATTAAAACTTTCCAAAGGCCAGAGGCTTAGATCTTGTGATATCGCCCATTAATGAGTCAGCTACAGGCTAATAAGCAGTTTCTATGCCTCTGGTCAAAATCCATAATTCACCTTCGGAGATAAATGGTGGCTTTTAGCATCCCTGCAGGTATAATGAGCTTTAATAGCTTTCCCTTTGTTATAGTCTAGGCCGGGGAGACAAATTGTCTGCTGGACCCTGGTTTCATTGATTGTGATGTATCCTCATAATGAGAGGTGTGAGATTCCACTAGAATGAGAGTTGAGCTTTAGTCCTGTAACTTCAGTTGGAAATTTCCAGAAACTGTAGCCAACTTGTGAATCATGTGACCTGTAGCAGCCATCTTTTGCTTCAGCAAAGTCAATTTTTTATATAAACAAAAAGGTAAGGCTTGATTCAACAGTTATGATCTCTTTCATGTCTTGGGGATATGACAGTATGCTGGGCAGGAGAAAAGGCTGAATAGCTTCTACCTTCGCTGTTTCAGACATATCCCAGGCATCTCTTGGCAGGACAAGGTCAGCAACTTAGAGGCCATAGAGTGTGCTAATTTCATCAACATACACTCATTGCTAAGCCAAAGACATCTGTGCTGGCTTGGCCAGGTTGACAACCTTGTATGCAAAAACCTTTTATACGGTGAACTGACCACTTTGTCATGACCTGCTGGACGTCCATGCCCTCATTACAAGGACACCTACAATTGAGCTATGAAGATGGTGGACATTGACAGAGACAACTGAGAGTCGGTCTGTAACAAGTTGCAAAAAATTGTTTTGGACTGGGGGAGAGGGGATTTTAGTAAAGTAAGGCAGGATCTGGCCAAGGTAGACTGGGAACAGCTACTTGTGGGGAAATCTACAGCGGAACAGTGGGGGCTGTTCAAAAAGGAAATGGGGAAGATGCAGGCTCAATGTGTTCCCTCTAGGGTGATAGGAAGGAGTAACAAGCCCAGAGAACCATGGATGACCAGAGATATTCAGGTTACGATGAGAAGGAAAAGAGAGGCTTTTAGCAGGTACAAGGGAAGCAAATCAGCAGAGGCATTAGTGGAGTACAGAAAGTGCAGGGTGGAGCTTAAGAAAGCAATTAGGAGAGTAAAGAGGGGATATTAGAAAGCTCTGGCTGGTAAAAGTAGGGAAAATCCCAATATATTCTATAAGTATATCAATGGTAAGAGGATAACCAGGGAAAGAGTAGGATCCATAAGGGACCAAGGGGGCAATCTATGGGTGGAGCCAGAGGACATCGCTAGAGTGTTGAATGAATACTTCACATCCATCTTCACCCAAGAGAATGAGGATGAAGGTATCGAACTCAGGGTGAGAGACTGTGAGATTCTTAAGCAAATTGATATAGGGAGTGACAAGGTATTGGAGGTGTTGGCAAACGTGGACAAATCTCCAGGTCCAGATGATTTGTGTCCCAGACTGCTGAAGGAGGCAAGGGAGGAAATCGCAGGGGCTCTGACCCAAATTTTTAATTCCTCTCTGGCCACGGGGGAGGTGCCAGAGGACTGGAGAACAGCTAATGTGGTTCCGCTATTTAAGAAGGGTTGTAGAGATAAGCCAGGGAACTACAGGCCAGTGAGTCTCACGTCAGTGGTAAGGAAACTATTGGAGAAAATTCTGAAGGAAAGTATCTATCTCCACTTGGAGAGGCAAGGTTTGATCAGGGATAGTCAGCATGGCTTTGTCAGAGGGAGGTCATGCCTAACAAACTTGATTGAATTTTTTGAGGAGGTGACCAGGTGTGTAGATGAGGGTAGTGTAGTTGATGTAGTTTATATGGATTTCAGCAAAGCCTTTGACAAGGTCCCACATGGGAGACTTATAAAGAAGGTAAATGCACATGGGATATAGGGTAATTTGATAAGGTGGATTCAAAATTGGCTTAGTTGTAGGAGACAGAGGGTGATGACAGAAGGACGCTTTAGTGACTGGAAGCCAGTGTCCAGTGGCGTACCACAGGGATCTGTGCTCGGTCCCCTATTATTTGTCATTTATATAAACGACATAGATGATTATGTGGAGGGTAGGATTAGTAAGTTTGACACAAATCTTTGACACAAAGATTGGCCGGGTGTTTAACAGTGAGGTTGAGTGTCTTGGGCTACAGCAAGATATAGACGGGATGGTCAAATGGGCAGATAAGTGGCAGATGAAATTTAACCCTGAAAAGTGTGAGGTGATACACTTTGGAAGGAGTAATTTGACAAGGAAGTATTCAATGAATGGCATGACACTAGGAAGTTCTGAGGAACAAAGTGACCTTGGCGTGTGTGTCCATAGATCTCTGAATGCAGAGGCGCATGTTAGCGAGGTGATGAAAAAGGCATATGGGACATTTGCCTTTATCAATCGAGGCATAGATTACAGAAGTAGGGAGGTCATGTTGGATTTGTATAGAACCTTGATGAGGCCACAGCTGGAGTAGTGTGTGCAGTTCTGGTCGCCACATTATAGAAAGGATGTGATTGCTTTGGAGGTGGTTCAGAAGAGATTCACCAGAATGTTGCCTGGGATGAAACATTTAAGTTATGAAGAAAGGTTGGATAGACTTGGGTTGTCTTCGTTGGAGCAGAGAAGCCTGAGGGGCGACCTGATCGAGGTATACAAAATTATGAAGGGCATGGACAGGGTGGATAGGGAGCAGCTGTTCCCCTTAGTTGAAGGGTCAGTCACGAGGGGACATAAATTCAAGGTGAGAGGCAGGAGGTTTAGGGGGTTGAGGAAAAACTTTTTTACTCAGAGGGTGGTGACAGTCTGGAATGCACTGCCTGGGAGGGTGGTGGAGGCGGGTTGCCTCACATCCTTTAAAAAGTACCTGGATGAGCACTTGGCACGTCATAACATTCAAGGCTATGGGCCAAGTGCTGGTAAATGGGATTAGGTAGGTAGGTCAGGTGTTTCTCACATGTCGGTGCAGACTCGATGGGCCGAAGGGCCTCATCTGCACTGTGATTCTGTGATTATGTGAAATGTAAAGCTCAGCTGCTGAGAAGAGAGCCCAGAGTAAATAGAGGCCAGCAAATGTTGCACCTTCTCAGCCCACTGTCTTTATCGGCACCAAATGTGGCAGAGACTGCCATGCCGGTTTGGGACTTCAGAGCCAAACCAGGTAATGTTTACCACAGAGCTGGCCACCAAAGTGCAAACCATCGGCTTATGAGATAGAAGGCTGCCAGATAAAGGGGGAAGGGGAACTCAGTGAAAGATAGATAGTAAAGTACTTGATCGCATCAAAGAAATGCGACTGTGGTAGAGAAATGAGGATTCTACAAACAGATGTTTGAGTCTTGAACTTAGTTCCATCTGATGCCCAGCACCTAACAACTTTGAACAACAAATCACATGGACGTAATAGCATGTGACATGTTGGCTATAAAGTGTTTTGGGACATCCTCTGGTCATGAAAGGTGCTATATAAAGCATGACTTTCTTTCTTTTTATAATTCCTGCTGAGCATCAATTCAGCAATGAGGGCAGAAGAAGGGACATATGGCATCACAAGTCATGACTGTCTTATTTAATGTGACCCTAGTAAGAGTACTGCAAATATGAATAAATTGGAATAATTTTCTTAAAGTTACCAACTATCATGGTTTTCAGGCTGTGATGCCTAGTTTACGGTGCGCGTGGCATATTTTGCTGAATTCCAAACTATTAACCTTTGACTGACTCTTGTTATATTCACTGTGAGGCAAAGCAATTATCTGATAAAAGGGGAATAAGGGCCCCAAAAATTGTAACACTAATGCAAAGGTAGTGATGAAACTAGCTAGAGAAGTGTGGTCAAACAAACTGTCCACTTGATAAACAACCTTGCAATAAGTCTTGTCAGTAGATGAGCAATATGACTCTCTTGAATTCTTTGAAAAGCAAGGGCAGAATTCTCCCCTGGTGGGTTCAGTGGTGGGCGGGGGGTAGAACTCAGTGGGAGGTCCAAAAATTGGTTTCACACTGGCATGAAATGACGGCAGGATCTTCCCATAGTGCCTGCCATGGCAGGTCGCGATTCCCGCCAGAGGCTGGCATTAAACTGATTTGCATCATCCTAATGGGATGCAAATGAAGGCCCAACTGGAATTGCCCCCCGCCCCATGCTCAATCGTACATAATGCCAGTGTGAAATCATGCCGTTTCTGGAACATGTCTGGACCAATGTGGTGTTGAAAAGCCAAGACTTACCTTAAGAAGTCCTTGGGCAGTTCACAGAGATCAGAGGAGAAGATGGAGTCCTCCAGTGACCAGACCCTGGAACACCACGTGCAGCACTGGGTGGGTGGAGCTTCAACCATGTAGATCGTCTCCGTGAAGCAGCTTCCATGAGATGGCTGTTCTTGGCGCAGCTACTTCACCCAGGGGTTGGACCTCCCTCCAGGGACTTCACCATGGCTTCAGACCTTCCTCTAGAGACCGCACTATGGGATCAGATTGTTCAGCTGCAGGTGCAAGGCAGCAGGAGGCACTGTTGGCTGGCGAGAGTCTGTTGGGGTGGGGGGGTGGGGGCAGTTAAAAGAAGGGGAGGAGAGGAATTAAGAAGTGGTGTGGGGTTCAAGCCTAGAGGGGGGCGTGGTTAGTTGGGGGTGCTGGGGAAAGGGTATTTGAGGAGCCTTGCAAGGCGGCAGATGGAACGGAGCAGGAGGGTGGGAGGGGCTGTGGTGGGTTCTGAGCGGGGGGTGGGGGCTATGTGCACACCTGAAGGGGCATGGGGGGGTATCAAGGTATGAAGTGACATGGGGGGTGTCGAGGTGTAAAGGCGTTCACAGGGAGGGGTCAATGGAGTCAATTGTGGACCCCTGGGGGGCAAACTGGGGGCAGCTGTGGTTGGAGGGAATGGTGATGGTTACAGGGGACAGAGGAATCTGGTAGGGTGGGAGGGTGAGCGTGCAACGATGTTGCTTGAAGGGGCGCTGAGGGTCTGTGTTGGGGATGCAGAGGCGCACTCGGGTTGAGCAGGATGTAGACAGGAAAGTCAGTGGTGAAGGGGGTGGGATTCTCGGGGAGGAAGGGTTGATTTGAGCATTGTCGAAGGAGAAGGGAGAGGGTTGAAGGGTAACAGTGGGGAGGTTGAAAGTTATGTTGTGGGTCAGTGGTTATGGGAGATAGAGTGTGGGTGACTGGAGAAGTGGAAACAGTGTCAGAGCGCAAGAAAAATGCAACCACCACCATTGCTGGTCTGGACGAAACTATAAGAGCATCATGGTGGAGATGTCGAGATGCTGCGTGGGAGTTGGGCCAGTGGTGGGCAGAGAGCCAGGTCATCCCAACTGGACAGCTGAAAGGGAACCCCAGCATGTAGCATTGACAATGGTAGGGACCTGGGGCACATGAGACGTTGAAAGATAAAGGCTCAGTGCACGTGGGACAGTTCTTGCACATGGCTCTCAAGGGCACTGCCACATACCCTTGACTCCCAGAAGATGCCTCTTTCCAGGGGCCGGGTGTCCACAGGCAGAGAAGGGGTTGGGGGTCATGATCGGTAGCCTTAGGGGCAACACTGAAACAAGACAGTCGACATTACTGAAGTGACAGTGACAATATTTACAAAAGTTCTCTAATTGTGACATCCAGTTGTTCACCTATGTAACCAGCTGTGATTTAATATTTTTTTGATTTTCCTTGGCCTGCTACTTCTAAGTTCTCCCCGGACACTTGCACAGGGCTGGAGGCAGGAGGTTGGCCCTCTTGCCTTGGATGACTTTAGCGGGCATCCTCTGGAGACCCGAGGCCTGGTGGATGAGCTGCTCCCTCTGCGGTGACTGGGGCCGAGGTTGAAGGGGTCACAGGCAAAGGGGGTTTGGAAGGGATGGACAGCCTCTGAGATTCCTGAGTGGATGTCCAAGGCGTGGTCACCTGCCATTCCTCCTCCCTCTGGGTGCCCAAAGGCCCCAGCCTGACTCCTTGAGGGGAAGGCACACCTGGAGGGAGGTTGAGGTGCCCCATCCCCCTCTCACATGCCAACTGCAGAAGCTCCCCCATGGATACCACACTGGAATGCAGGTCTGTGTGCATCTCCGACAGAATCTGCTGCACTAGGAGCTCCATGGAGTCTGCCGTCCTTCCCATGTGGAGCTCAATACGTGCACAGGTCGACAACACTTCAGCCAGCAGGTGGATGGCCTCCTCCGCCTCACGTGCCACCCTGTTGGGAGCCTCCGACACTTCTGCCTGATGTTCCCCACCTCTTGCTGACTCTCCACCATCAGTTAGAAGGCCGATTCCAGAGGCCCGTTATCGGATCTGGATTCACAGATGCCTCTTCCTGAGCACTCCTTCGAGTGCCGGTGAGCTCAGTTGACGCTGCCTCCTCTTGCTGCGGACATGTATTGTGCGGTGACCACCAGAGTGAGACACCCTTCCTAAACTGGAGCTCATGCCTACCGAGGTGTGTCTGGGCTGGTGGAGGGTGCAGGTGTCTGTTGTGATGCCTCTACAGTTGCACATCTCTCTTCCAGCGTTCTCTCCTCGCTCCTCTCTGGATTTGGACTTGTGCTGAAGCCTGACTGGGCTTCTTCTGGCTCGGGCCTTGCCCTCTTCCAGGTGGCACCTGTAAGTGAGAGAGGAGAGAGCGAGTGACAGCATGAGCTGCCTTCAAGATGGAGGCACCCTTGGCCCTGAGGTTTCTTTTCCATGCATGAATCCTTATTGGGTAGAGGCCCAAATCCAATCACCCCACCTGCAATGGGCTGGTCCTGCTCCACACCTGCCAGCTGGGTTGCCCTCTCCTCAAACCCTGTCAGGACCTTCAGATGTGGGCGACCCCCTCCCGTCTTGTCTCGCCGGTTGTGGCTTAATTTATCCTGCTGAAAAACAACAGAGAAGGTGGGGTTAAGAGGAACTGTAGGTTGCATCCAATCGTGCATCGCAATTTCACATTCATTTTTCATGCTTCCATTCTTAGACATAACCCATTGGGTTATATGGCTTGGCATTAATGCTCTGCTTGTTGTCCAGGAGGATTCTGGGCCAGCACCCTCCAGAGCGCTGAGCTCATCCACATACAAGGAAAAGGTTCAGGGAGGCATATTATTTGCGGAGGTTGTTGGTGCCCTCGGCGCCTAAGCGCCCCCCACCCATTCCCCCAACTCCCTCTTCCAGCATTGGGCTCTCTGTATGGAAGGGTGAAGGAGGCACGGAGGTGACCCCACTGCAGAGTGGATGGACTGCAGTGGGACTATGAGACATGACCTTATGCCATTGTCACTGAGGCCCATGTGCCCTGACATTCATTAGTTTCATTGCGGTTAGTGTGAGCAGCTGAAGCTTCGCTTACCCCAGGGAAGTGGGTGAGGATGTCCATCATGTTCCGGCATTGGAGGGCTGACCTGTGCTTGACTGCCTGGGCACTGACAGCATCAGTGACCTGCGTCCATGCAGGGTTAGTTTCTCTGCTTCATCTCCTCCTCCCATCAGCCAGGTAAAGAACGCTCCTCCTGACCTCCACCTGATTGAGGAGGATGCACAGGGATGTGTCACTGAACTTAGGAGTTGGAGCTCCCTTTCCCCTTCCATCTCTATAGGCCTTGTCAGTAAACTGGATGTCCAAGAGCCTTTTAAATATGACGCCTGAATATGACAGCGGGGTGTGCGCCATCCAGCCTGATCCACCGCACGAGACGTCGGGAAACCCCCGGCTATATAATTAATGACGCTGGGGTTGGAAGGTACCACGGGATTTCCCATTGGCCTCCACAGCGGGAAATATTCCCCGTTCCCGCCCCCAAACGGGACTTAGTCCCCGAAGGGAGAATTCTGCCCCACATTGCTACTAAGGGTCTTGTGAATGACAACTGCATCTATGGTGTGAGGTCCCTTCTGGGTAGTGGTGGGGTGATGGTGTGCATAGGAACTCAGTGGGCTGAATTTTGCACTTATCGGGTGGGCGGGCAGCCGATCACCGCCGCCGAAGCGGGCCACGCCGCCATTTTGTGCGGGCGGGCCAATTAAGGCCCGCCCAGCGGGGTTCCGACTCCTGTGTTCATCGGGAAAATTAAATCAGCGGCGGGCGTGTTCAGACTGCCGGTTCCAACGGGGAACCGGAAATCTGTATAAAGAGCGGCCAGGCAGCCTCCTTTAGGCTGTACACCATGGCCAGTTATCAGGCAGCACAAGATGTGAGGGCAGAGGAGGAGTAGAGGGGCAGGCTGCAGGGTAGGCCAGCGGGGGGCCACTGTGCCCCTCGGTTCTCAGGTGCCTGCCTTGCTGTCCTCCTCGAAGAGGTGTCCAACCATCGGGATGTCTTGTTTCCGGAGGATGGGAGGAGGAGGGCTCTCTCCGTCACCAGGCAGGCGTGACAGGAGGTGGCGGAGGCTGTTGGCTCTCATGATGCTGTGCGGCGCACCAGAACACAGTGTCACAAGCGCTTCAATGATTTGCTGCGCTCTGGAAGGGTGAGTACCATGTCAGCCTTGGCCATTTAACCCAGCAGGTAGCCTTAGCCTTTGAGGCCGCCTCAGATGGGCCACTGTGGTTGGGGTGCAGTGTGCGCGTGCAGAGTACATGAGCGATCAGCCCCAATAAATGCTCTTCTATGTTCCGCAGGCAAAAACTGAGAGCAATATGCAGGAGTGGCAGCGGACTGGTGGTGGGCACGCCATGCTGCAGCACGTCACCACATATGAGGAGCAGGTCATGGAGCTGGGGAGGAGCCAGGCAGCCAGGGCGGCAGGTGTCAGCAAGGCTGGGGTGCAGTGGCCAGGTATTTAAGGCCCACAGTCCCATCCACTCTGTCTCCCCACCATCCAAAGCACTGATGGTTGCTGCGAGCGTTAATGCAGCAACACTGCTCATTCACAGACTGATACAGTCAGACGTGTGGGTCATAAACAAAGGTCCCTCAGCCCCTCAAGGATGCGCATCTCTAGCACCTTCCAAATTCACCTTATCCCATTTGTGACCACTATCCCCATGGCCTAACATGCCATGGCATCGCTACTGCACAGCCAAAGACTTATTGCATCTTAGGAGGGTTTGTACCTCCACCACCCTTTCAGCCAGTGCGTCCCACATTACTCTGTCCAAAAGGTCCTCAGCACCTCACCTGTCAACCTCATGGCACTCAACTTAAATAAGTGCCACCATGTTAGTCACCCCTGAGCCAAGGGGAAATGTTGCCTTGTGTCCACCTGTTCTATGCCCCTCATAACGGTATGAAGGTCAATAATGTGACCTGTCAATCTCCTGTGCCCCACGGCAAATGTCACAAGTGTTTGCAATGTTTCCTCATCACTCCGACTCTCCAGGCCAGCATGCATCCAGGTCAGGAACCTCTGCACTCTCTCCACTCCAATGCCATCCCTCCCATGAAGCGCAGGTCACAACTGAATGCAGAAGTGTAGATGTGGCCTCGACAGCTTTTTCTGCACTTGCAACATGACCTCCCTTTTCCTACATTCTATTCCTCGGCTAATAAAGGCAAGTCTGGCTTCAACCTTGTTAAACGCCTTATGTTCCTGTTCTGCTACCTTAACGGGTCTGCCCTGCAAGGTCCCTGTAATCATCGTGACTTCCCACGGTCCTACCATTACTCATGTATTCTTGCTTGTCTTGCCCAAGTGCTTAACCGAACACTTATCCACATAACATTCCATGTGGCATTACTTAGGCCATCTGACCAGCCTGTCTGTATGTGCGTGTAATGTTTGGGCCTCCTCTTGTCTATTTATCACCCCACCAATGTTCGTCTCCTTAGGTTCTTGAAGGGTGAGCAACTTCTGAGGCTGGGGGGGAAAGGGATGAAAGGTGTTACTGACTGAACGCTAGCTGATCCACTGTCCTTGTTGTTAATTTCAGCATCACCACCGCATGGCCGCCACCGACACGTCCAGAGCACCCCCTCCACACCTGAGGGCCAAGACTTGCAACTTGCGTCACATCATTTCAGTGAGCCAGGCACCAGCGCAGCGACAAACACTTTGGAGGGGATTATGACGTCGGCTAGTGTCCCGGGGCACAGTGGAGAGGGCACTTCACAATCGCTGGAGGAGATGGCATGGACAGAGAGTGCCGATGGTGCCAGCAGCTGGAGGACTGCAGGGGACCAGGCACATGCTGAGTCGGGCAGTGATGATGTGCCTCTGGAGATGTCAGCCATGCAGCAGCTGCAGGTCAAGCGGCAGGATGTGTGGGAGCATCTGGCAGGGTGCATGAGGATGTGCTTCAGTTGGTCTCTGTGGTGGAGGAGTCCAGGCAGAGTGTCAGTGAAGGCATGAACCTCAGTACAGAGCCTCAGGCTTCCTCCATGAGAGATTGGCGACTCTCATGGAGAGGGGCTTCAATCGGGGATTGAGAATCTTCTGATTGGGTTACGCTCTGAACTGCAAGCCCTCACAGCGCTAATGGCCACAGGTGGTCATTCGCAATGTGAGAGATGCTGTGGGCACCAAGTGTCGCCGCTCGGTGCCCATCCATCTGCGGTGAGTAGGGAGGCCCAATGTGACCTCATGTTGGCACAGCAGCTGCCTGTCGTCGCTGCAGGCTCCTCTCAGGGTGCACCGGATAAGGGCAGCAGCTCCTCCGCCCCTCTGCCAGTGACCGTTGCATCCATTGAGGCTGCGACAACTGAGGAGGTGCCAGTTCTGAAACTAGCCACACCCTCCCAGGCAGGGCCATCACAGGCTCCACGGGCCAGAGGACGGCCGCCAAGGTCATCGAGGCCAACAGGTCAGCAGAGTCAGCAGGCTGTCTCACAAGCCACTCCGAGCGATGGAGCGGCACCTAGACACAGCACCCGAAAACGTAAGCATAAGGCACGTTAAGCACTCCATGGGTTTGTAACTGGTGATTTTGTGTTGGCCCGAGATTAGGGAAAATATAATTATGTACGTCTGAGCGACGTTTGTGTTTTATTTTGGTGGGAATAAAGTCCACTTTTCTGACCATGGCTGATGGTGTTTCCTTTGTGCTGCATTTGTATGTTTCACAGACATCTGATGAGTGTTTGAGTGGACATTGATGTTTATGTACTAAGCCCTTAGTTGCAGCTGATGAGGTGGAAGATGTAGCACCTAAGTGTCACGTGTGGAAGCACCAGGCAATGCTGGTCCTGCTGATCGATGTGTGTGGAGCTAGCTGAAGGTTCGTTGGGTTAAATTGTCCCGGGTGTCCCTGCCTCCTTGGTGTAGTAGCGGGTCGGTGTGCTTCCCCTCATTATTGCCCTGTGCTTCCTCATCCTCTGAGCTACTGCTGGATTCATCATGTGCAGCCTCATCCACTGCATCAAGGTCTCCATCGTCAACTGCATCCCCCCTTTCCAGCGCAAGATTGTGCAGAGCGCAGCATGTCACCACTATCACAGAGACGCGATCTGAGGGGTACTGGAGTGCGTCCCCTGAGTGGTCCAGGCAACGGAAGCGCATCTTGAGAAGACCAATGGCTCTCTCCACCACAGCCCTTGTGGTGCCATGGCTCCTATTGTAGCGCTCCTCAGCTTCTGTTCTTGGATGGCGGAGAGGCGTCATGAGCCACCTTCTGAGGGGATAGCCCTTATCACCCACCAGCCAACCATCCAGCTGGGCTGGAGCACTGAAGAGCCCCGGCACCTGGGAGTGTCTGAGGATTAGGCATCGTGGGAGCTGCCTGGGTACCTTGCACAGACTTGTAGAATCTGCATCCTGTGATCACACACTATCTGCACGTTCATGGAGTGGAAGCCCTTCCTGTTGATGAAGGCACCGGGCTCACCTGCTGGCGCCTTGATGGCCACATGTGTGCAGTCGATTGCACCCTGGACGCGGGGGAAGCCAGCAATGGCCACGAAGCCTCTGGCTCGCTGTGTCTGACTTACCTGGTCACAGCGGAAGTGGATTAAGGTCAATGCACGTCTGAACAGAGCATCTCTAACCTGCTTGACACAAGTGTGCACAGCTGATTGGGAGACACCGCAAAGATTACCCACTGAGCCCTGGAAGGAGCCAGATGCATAGAAGTGGAGGGCAACTGTTACCTTCAGAGCCGCTGGCATGGGGTGTCCACCCACGCAGTTAGGGGAGATCTCAGGGCCAATCATCTGACAGATATAGTTGACTGTCCCCCTTGACAGTCGGAGCCTCCTTAATCACTGCACCTTAGTCATATTGAGGTAGCTGCTTCGCCGCCTGTATACCCTGGCAGCAGGTTAGTGGCGTCTTCTGTGGCCCCTTCCACCTTGGACAACCTCTTGGCCCTGTGCCCCTTGTGCCTGTGCCTGGCCTCCCAATGGTGGCTCCCTTGGAGGCTGATTGTCCATTCCTGGCCTCCTCATTATTCTATCCCTCCCTTCCTCCTCAGAGGAGTTGCCTCCAGTGGAGATGTCAAAACCCGTACCCAGGCTAAATGGAGGTCTCTGGAAAGCTGCAGGCCCAATAAAGATTACTGTCTGCAGAGTGCTGAGCTGAAGCTTCAAAGTGCAGAGAAAGCTATTGGAAATCGATCTGAACTGTTCACAATCACACAGAGAAGCACGGCAAAGATCGCACGGGCTCCTCAAAATCGGCTTCAATTGCTGAGTTAAGGGCCTTAACAAGGCCTTTAATTAATGGCAGGCGCGCGTCATGCTGCATAGCGCGCCTGCCCACCTAAATATCGTGATGCCGCGCGCTGACCTCGGGACGCTCGCGCGACATCAGCGCGCGACATTTTAAGGGCTGACATGCGGGCTCCGCCACCCACACGTCAGCCATAAAATTCTGCCCAGTGTCTTTTGAGCTTAGAGCAGAGGAATCAGTGAAGATAATCCAGTGGTCAGAAGATGCCCAAAGACTGCACAACTGTTTGAAGAATACCCAACCATCTGAAAATTGCTTCGCTGTCAGAGAACTTGAAGCAACCACATTGCCAACTTGATTGCGATTTCTGCTCAGCGATCAAATGGGTTACTATTACTTTAATCTCCAGTATTGGTGTGGGAGCCTAATGTTGTTTAGACCTCTATTATTATAATTGTCCTCTAATTTCATGATACTTTTACATGTTTGATTTACCTGTGCATAAATCAAACATTAATTACCATTTGGCATCATGTCTGAATCTGTTACAGCCGTCCTTTTTAAGGGTTGACACTTTCAGTGAAATTGGAAATCGCAATGGAAAATTAGGCAAGTTGGGGGATTCAGTGTGATGGAACGATGGCCCCTTTCTGGCCCCGACACCTCCTACCATCGAAAATTAAGGAAAAGTTTGAGATGAAGAAAGAAGAACATCTCAAAGTGGTTTCTAGCCAATGAAGCGCCTTTGAAGTGAAGCTACTGTTGCAATGTAGAAAAAATGGCAGCCAATTTACACACAGCATCTCCTGGAAACAGCAATGAGTTAGTGGCCAGAGAAGCTTTCTTAGTGCATTGGTTAAGAGATAAATATTGACCAAGAAACGGGGGACAACTCCCATGCTCTACTTCAAAATAATGCCAACGAACATTTGCTGTCCAGCTCGGAGAGCAGAAAAAGTTTTTGCATGTCTTTCATTCAAAAGAAAGCACCTCTTACAGGGCAGCACTCCCTCTGTACTGCACTGGATTGTCAGCCTAGATCTTGTGCTTGTCTCTGGAATTTGATATAGTACTATGTGTCTGTTACTAGATGTTGCTGATGAGATGTTATTGATCTAACATGTATTAAATAAGGCAATGGCATAAAATTGGCCTTACAACAAATATTTAAAATAAACGGTAGTTGAAAGACCTGTGGAGCCAGTTAAGGTGACTTGCCTCTGCCCTTAAGTGAACTTTATTGCTGCTTGGAACACCAGCAATCTAATTTACTTTAGCTAATGCATGTAAAAGGTCACACATTTCATTATAATGAAATATATCTATAATGACAGTTGCAAATGAACTGTAAAAGAATAAGGTTTTTGACTAGAATGTGAACTAAATGAATGGGGAGAATGTTAATCAGTGCAAGAGAAGGAAGTTAGAGTCACAGGAAGAGAGAACCTAATTTTAATTTTGAGGGATATGTACGATTGCATATTATAATTAACGTTTCATTTTTTTAGAGAAACTAATTTGTTCAATGGAATTATATGTATTTGGCAGAACAAGAATGTTCAGATAGATATCAGCTTGGTTCAGTTGGAAGGACTTAGCTTTAAAACAGAAGATTGTGTTAGAAATAACTGCAAACACTGGAGGCTTTTTATTTTGTCTGCTGTTGGCAGCTGCCTTCCATACCACCACACCCCCCATCCCCCATCCACATCCAACCATTTTGCTAGGGCATCCTGATGCCAAGCGAAGACAAATACTGCCTTAAAGTTGGTGGTAGCTACTCTCTTCTGTCCTCTGGCATGCAGCGCTCATATCCATTTCTGCACCAATGTTATTGGGGTTGTGGGTGTTGGAGGCCAATCATTACAGCCCTAGGACATTGTTGCAGACATCAGGAAAGCACTATTAGTCCATTCAATTCCTTCATCAATGACTTCCCTCTATAATAAGGTCAGAACTGGGACTGCTCCCTGATGATTCCAGAACTTGGCTCCATTCATATTTCTTGTAATAATGAAACAACTGATGAAAATTTACAGTTAGAGCAATGACATCCAGGCTTGGATTGACTAGAGTCGAGGAATATTTTTCTGCTATGTGTCTCAGGCAATGACCATCTTAAACATATGAAACTTGGTGGTTCTTCCAGAATTCCAATGATATAATCATCACTGACTCACTCATTGATATCTTGTGGGTGGGGTCACCATTAGTCAGAAAGCTTAATTTGACCAATCACGCAAACATTTCAGAAAATGGCTTACCTGTTGACTTTGCATGTAGCTTCAAAATTAAGTCAGGATTATGATGGATAATCCACCACTCACCTGGATGGTTGTAGTTACAACAAAGCTTGAGAATCTTAACACCATCCAGAACAGAGCACTTTCTTGATTAATGTCCCTGCCTCTGGACTCAAAATCTTGCTCTCTGTCACTAGTGCTCTTTGGCTCCAATATATGCAATTTATAGTATGCAACTCACCCAGGTTACTTCAACAGCAGATTCCTCTAACTTCTAGCTCTCTGAGGATGAGAACGACAATGTCAAGACAGCACCATCAGCTCCAAGTGCCTTTTCAACAAATACCTCCCGTCTTGGACATATATCACTGTTTCTTCATTATTGCTGATTTACTATTTTGAAATTCCCTACTTACCACCATCACAGGGACGGCAACTACCATGAGCGGGGTTTTCAGGTGATTGGTGGGTCTGGGAGCGGCTGGGGAAGGGACCGCCGACCGTGATCGGCCCCCATCCGTGGTTTCACGCTGGCTGGCAAATTAACAGCCAGCCAGCATGAAATGTGTGCTGAAATGCTTAGCGCTGCCGGGGTGGGGGCGGGAGGAGGGCAGACGCTGATGTAAGCACGGGCGAGCGCGGAATGAAAGGTCCCTGAAGGCAGAGAGCTGCCTCAGGGAGCTGAAGGCTTCAAAATGATTAAATAAGATTTTAAAATCAGAACAAAAACACCCAAGCATTACAAACTGTCACCTGAACCTATATTATAAAAATGCTGTCCATGGATTTTTATTTTTTTAAAATTTAATAATGGAAACCTCATCCCGCCCTTGGATGAGGCCTCATGGAAAATGCAAAGGCCACCTGGCCGATTCGCCCGTCCGCCAACCAGGATGGACCACGAAAAATCGGGGATAATTACAACTTTACTGGGCTTAATTGCCCTCTTAATTGTTGGCTGGCGCGCTTCCGACTTTTGCGTGCACCCACCAACCGGAATATCGGGCGAGCGTGGGGAGATGTCGGAACGCTTGCCTGTCATCATCATGCGCTATTTTATGCTTGAGCGGGTCTGGTGTGTGCCCGCACGCTGACCTGAAAATTCTGCCCCATAAGAATGGGTTTGGTTGGAGCAGAAGAACCAACATCACTTTCTCAATGCAAGTATGGCTGAGCAATAAATACAAACTTACCAGCATTTCCTGCATCCTAAGAAGGAATACACTGGTCATCTCATTGCTGTTTTATGAAACCTCATCTACAAAATGCTCCTGTACTTACCATTGCAACCATACTTCAAGATGAGGTGCATTTGATGTGATGGACTTTGGGACATTCTGTGTCCTGATGAGGTACTATATCAATGAATGCTTGCTCTTTTTTTTTCAAACAAGCCAACTACCACCAGCACTGTTAGATATTGGTCTCAAGTTTGGTCGTGGATTGTCATTAGCTCGAGCAAAGAAAGTCCCATGAATTAAATAACTAAAGCCACAGCTTATTAAACTTAATTGTTTGCAAAACGCTTTTGTATCCTGTTTGTAAAGATTTTTCATTCACTTTTTTCAAAAAGACCTGTCCCACCAGTTCCATTTAATTAACTTCTACAATGTGAAACTATACAACAGTCCACTAACTATTTATTATACATTAAATAATCATTCCCAGTCCTATCGTCCAGCCTAAAGGCTGCATTCCTCAGATGCAACCCACATACATACATACATAGTGACATACTACCTGTTCAGGTAGTAGAGAAGGGTATACGTGGCAGCAAGAGTACTCACATTTTTTGGCAGCATGTGATTGAAGGCATACTGAATAAACCCACTTTTCATTTTTGGAAGCAATGGTATGAAGAGTGAAGCTTGGCAGATCCGTGTGCTGTTCCAAATTGTTGCCCTGCAAGCAATGCGTCCACTTTGTTCCCCTCAGCCCTGGGAATCTCAGCCCTCTTTAATTTAATTACCAAATCTCTTCCTCATTACAAATTTAATTATCAATTTGGGCTAATAAGATTCACATTCTCATGAATAAACGTGGTTTGTGGCCCACGAGTTGATTTATTCCATAAATATTGCTTAAAAGGAATGATAATAGGACTTCCCTTCACAAATACAGCAGGCCTCTGCTTATGTATCTGGATAGACCACTTCTCTTAAGGGGAATCCAAAGAAATATATCAGGTCCTACTCATTACTCATTATGGCGATGCAGTTATTATAGGTAAGATTATTTATATACATATATAAACAACAACCATTACATCGCTGCTTAGAAATCGCTATTAGCGACATTACTGGAGGAACATTAAACAGTCAGATTAGAAACCATTGTCTGCTACTTTAATACAAATATTAAAATTAAAATAGTGTCAGCAATCAATATGCGTGCAAGAATCTCATAACCTATCAGAAAAAACATTATTTTAAGAGGCAATATTTTTCAACCTAGTAGAGGCATCGATAGTTTAATGGTCTGTTTCCATAAGGACTGTTACAATTCGGGCTGTTCTGAAAATTTTACTTGTGCTCACCACAAAAGAAAATTTCCATTGTCAGACCCACAAGACCAACTTTATTTTCGAATATAATTTGAAATTTTGGGAGAGAATCTGCTTACCTCAAAAATAGTCTCAACTTGGAAAGGTTCCCAAGTAAAAACAAAAACTTCTCTCTATATTTGTATTGTTACAATCTCTGTAGAGCCCAGTAACACTTAAAAAGAGATATGAATTTCCCAGTGACAGATGGAAAGAACCACAGAACATTTCACATTTTAAGACTTTTACTGTAACAAGCAATCTAAAATTAACCTAGACTAAACATTACTTAATGGGCAACTAATACATCAAACTAAAGAAAAGATACTCCTCTATTAACTAACTAACTCCACTGAAAATACAGCCTATTTTTATGTTATACCACACTCTCAACAGATATATATCCTTATGTGTTATGTCCTTCTGGCTTTCTGGCAGACTCCCTTCTGCCTGCCATACCAGGGCAACTCTTCCAGTTTCCTTTGAAAGTCCCTTCGCTCAGTCTTCTATGTATCCTTGAATTGACTTTCAGCCACAAGGTCCACACTGGCATCTCTTTACTACTTGCATCTCCAAAAGTTCCATCTATTTCGTCATCTTCTTTTATAATAGAAAACTAACTCTCACAAGCATCCTGCCCTCACAGTTTTGGCTTCTCTGCCTCTTCACCCAGCAGCCTCTTTTTCCCTCTCTGCGGGTCTCTGAGCCTGAGAATCTGTGAACAGAAAGACCAGCTACCCCTCTTTTGTGTCAAGGTGTGAAAACTGGCATTTGATTTTCTATAGGTTTAGGCCTGGGCCTCCTTCCCCATGATAACCCAATCACGTATGCCCGTAGAGTTTTGAGTGATCATAACCATCTCTACAGGACACTCTATTTTACCTTAAATTGAAGGGAACATTGTAAAATATAACCATTTTATAAAGTCTTGTATTCATAATGGTATGTTTCTTTCTTCCATGGTACTCATTAGTTACAAGGCATGCTTTATTGGAAGCTATTATCGTAGGATGCCACCTTGCCCAAATAGGTTTATTGGACTAAAGTGTTAAATTGTTGCTTATTGTAAATTTAGAAGAATGGCTAACAGTGGAACAGTTATTCTGAGTAGGCTGAAGTTAACTTGAGGATCTATGTACCAGAAAAAAGACAGCTACTGCCTTAGAATGAAGTCCAAAGATTTCTGGACTGTGTATTGGAGGCAAAAATGGATGAAAAACAAGATGAGGTATCAGAATAACAGAAATAACTGATAACAATTGTCTACTAATCTATTAAAAGTCTGATAAGGGAAACTGTAGTCAAACAGAGGTCTAAAAACCAACTGTTTAATTCACAATACTAAGCAAAATATTTAGCCATAATTTTTATTCCTTTAAAATCTCTAAGGACATAAGAATATAAGAAATAGGAGCATGAGTAGGCCATTCCAAGAGAAGTGTGGGACATAATCTACAAGGATATATTTCTGTTCAGAGTGTGGTATGACATAGAAATAGGCCATATTTTCAGTGGAGCTAGTTAGTTAATAGAGAAGTAGCTTTCTTTAGTTTGGCTGCCTATGAGTAGGCCATTCAGCCCCTCAAGCATGCTCTGCCATTCAGTAGATCATGGCTGATACTGAGTGGCCTTAACTCCACTTTCCTGCCTGCCCCCACACCCCACCCCCATAACCCTTGACTTCCTTGTTGATCAAAAATCTGCCTCACTCAGTCTTGAATCTATTCAATGACCCAGCCACCACTGCTTGCTGGGGAAGAGAATTCCAAACACTAACAACCCTCTGAGAGAAGAAATTTCTCCTCATTTCAGCCTTAAATGGGAGGTGCCCTATTTTTAAACTGTGCCTCCTAGTCCTAGATTCCCCCATGAGAGGAACCATCCTCTCACCATTTACCCTGTCAAGCCCCTTTCAATAAACTCACCTCTTACTCTTTTGAACTCTAATGAGTATAGGCGCAACCTGCTCAACCTTACCTCTTCACTCCAGGAATCAGCCTAGTGAACCTTCTCTAAAATGTTTCTATGCAAGCTTTTCCTTCCTTGAGTAAGGTGATAAAAATTCTCAGTGACCAATACACTAGATGTGGTCTCACCAATTCCCTGTACAGTTGTAGCAAGACTTCCCTACTTATGTACTCAATCCCCCTTGTAATAAAGGCCAACACTCCATTTGCCTTCCAAATTACTTGCTGTACCTGCATCCTAACTTTTTATGATTCATGTATGAGAACACCCAGATCCACCTGTACTGCAGCATTCTGCAGTCTGTCTGCCTTTAAATAATATTATGCCTTTCTATTATTCCTGCCAAAGTGAACAACCTCACTTTTTCCCACATTATGCTCCATCTGCCAAATTTTTTTCCCAACCACTTAGCTATACATATTATTTTCCAGACTCTTTGAATCCTCCTCACAACTTGCTTTCCTACCTATTTTGTATCAGCATCAAATTTGGCTACAATACAGTCAGACCCTTCATCAAAGTCATTAATATATATTATAAATATTTGAGGCCCCAGCACTGAGCCCCTTGGCACTCCACTAATTACAGATTTCCAAGTTGAAAATGAGCCAAATATCCCACCTCTCTGATTCCTGTTAGTTAGCCAATCCTCTATCCAGGCTAATATATCACCCTCAACACCATGAGCACTCATATTGTGTAGTAACCTTTTATATGGCACCTTATCGAATGCCCTTTGGAAATCCAAATATGCTGGTTCCTCTTTATCCACCCTGCTTTATACATTCTCAAGAAACTCTAATAAATTTCTCAAATACAATTTCCCTTTCGCAAAACCATATTGACTCTACTTGGTGATATTATGATTTTCTAAATGTCCTGCCACTACCTCCTTAACAATGGACTCTAGCATTTTCCATACGACAGATGTTAGGCCAGCTGGCCTACAGTTTCCTGCTTTCTCTCCTTTCTTGAATTTTATATTTGTGGTTTTCCATTTCACTGAGACCTTTCCAGAATCGAGGGAATTTTGGAAGATTACCACCAATGCATCCAGAATCTCTGCCGCAACTTCTTTTAAGACCCTAGCATGTGGGCCATCTGATCCAGGGGACTTGTCACTTTGTCACATTAGTTTTCCTCATACCCTTTCTCTTGTGATCATGATTGTTTTAAGTTCTTCCCTCTCTTTTGCCTCTTGATTTTCTACTATTCTTGGGTTGCTTCTATAGTCCTTCTACTGTGAAGGCGGATACAAAATATTTGTTCAAAACTTTTGCAATTTCCTTGCTCCCGTTGTTAATTCCCTTGTTTCATCCCAGGGGACAAACACTTATTTCAGCTCCTCTTTTCAGTTTTATATACTTGTAAGAACTTTTACTGTCTGTTTTATATTTTTCATTGCTTTTCTCTCATCCTCTAATTTTACCCTCTTTATTTTTTTTCAGTCATCCTTTGCTGGTTTCTAAAATTTTTCCAATCTTCTGGTCTATCACTAATGGTCACAGCACTGTAAGCCTATCTTTTCAATATGATATCATCCTTAACTTCCATGAATGGTGAACCCTTCTCATAGAGTCTTTCTTTCTTTCTCAATGGAATATATCATTAAGAGTTATCTACTTAAATGTCTGCCATTGCTTCACTACTGTCTTACCTTTTAACCTATTTTCACAGTTCACTTTAGCCAATTCTGACTTCATGCCCTTGTAATTGCCTTTATTGAAGTCCAAGGGTAGAATTTTGCCCTTGTCGGGCGGGCTTGGTGGGAGCAGCCGGGAAGTCGACCACCACCCGCGATCAAGGCCCGAAGGCGATTTCACGCTGGTGGGCCAATTAAGGCATGCCCAGCGTGAAACGTGAGCAGCAGTGCTCAGCGCTGCCTGTGCAGGGTGAGGGCGGGGGGGTGGGGGTAGTGCGAATGGGGCGAGCGTGAACTTCACGCATGCACGCGAGTGTGTGCTTCATAATCTCCCTGAGGCACAGAGCTGCCTCAGGGTGATGAAGAATTTTCAAAAAAATTATAAAGAAATGAAAAATGTAATAAAACATGTCCCCTCATGTGACTCAGTCACATGAGCAGGGACATGTTATTAATTAAATTTTACATTTTTTATTTTATTTTTATTTGCTTTAGGAAACCCCACCCTGCCTGTGGATGAGGTTTCCTAAAAAGTGCAAAGGCCACTTAGCCTTGTTGCCTGCCTGCCAGCTGTAAGGTTGGATGGGCAGCAAGAAACTTAAGTCAATAACCTTGTTAATGGCCTCAATAAGCCTTTTAATTGTCGGCGTGCATGCTGCTGACTCCGGCACACACCCGCCGACTGAACTATTGCGCGACTGTGCATTGACGTTGGGATGCTCGTCCGGCATCAACGTGCAAATTTTACGCTCGAGCAGGTTGGCGAGTGCCTGCTCGCCAAGCTAAAAACCTTGCCCTAAGATTCTAGTTTTAGACCCACATATCTCACCCTCAAACTTAATGAAATTCTATCATGTTATGACCACTCTTACCTATGGATCCTTTAAGGTCATTAATTAATCCTGTCTCATGACACATTACTGGGTCTAATATAGCCTGCTCCTGGTTGGTTCCAGAATGTATTGTTCTAAGAAACTGTTTCAAATACACTATGAAATTATTCTCAAGGCTACTTTTGCGAATTTTATTTGTCCAATCTATATGAAGATTAAATTCACCCACAATTATTTCAGTCCTTTCTTCCAAGCCCCAATTAGTTCTTGAGTTATACTCAGTCCTATAGAGTATCTGTTGTTGAGGTGCCTGTAAACCTCTCCCACCAGTGATTTCCTTTCTTTGCTATTTATCTCCAACCAAACTGATTCAACATCTTGATTTTCTGAACCAAGATCATTTCTCATTATTTTACTGATCTCATCCTTTATTAATAGAACTACCTGTTATAATCCTCATGGGGAAAATGTAAAGCAATATAATCCAATTTACCAAATGACTGCCAAATGAAGAGATTACCAACAGGATTCCACTTTCCGAAGCTTTTACTTTAACCAAAATCAGAACCAATGCAAATTACGCATGAGTTAACAGCCAAATAATACTTCAAATAAAAAGGTAAATTTCATGTTAAATAGTTGATACAACAAAGATGCATCTTACATAACTACAAGCATTTTCATCAACCCCCCACCCCACACACACAAATGTAGCAACATGTAGCTGCACAGTTGTACAATATGCTGTTCTTTATTCACACAGGGTAGGTCAGGAGTCCTATCCAACAACAGCTTTCACCTTTGTGTTTCATGGGTATGATTAACATCAGCAAAATATACTTCTATGAATCCTCTGTCCGTCGGGTCATGACAATCCTGATTAGAAAGCTACATTGAATTCCTATTCAACTGACCAACAATAACACAGTTTGGTCATTTCTGGGAAATCCCCAGCTCGTTAACATCTCTGGGTTATTCACACAGCTTTCCAGATTTTAGACTATTTTGGCCAGCTTGCACATTGCCTCCAAGAGTTCCTGTCTCCTTTTCTGCCAGACAGAGAAACTGGACTCTTCCTGAGAGAAACCTGCTTCTTCTCTTCACAAGAATTCTTTGTGTTCTCCTCTGTCTCTGATTTCTCTTTGTGTGTCAGTATCTGTCTGCTGATCACCTTCATCCCCCAGCTTCTCTGCTTGTAGCTCTTCTTTCTGTCTGCCAGTCACACAATTTCTTGATGAACTTCCTTCCTGTTGGTATTGCTTCCAGGTCAAGGGTCGCCATGTACAAGATTATCCAATAAAATTACAATTCACCTCTTAACAATTGATGCAAATTCTTAAAAGTCCTTTTCAAACATTATTAAAACAATTAGAAATTCCACAGAGCTTTTAAAGAAATTGTAAATTTTCCTTACTTTACTGTTTCTGGGTCAAAGGTCATCGCATACCACACCTCATTTTCCTTGCTTTTCCCATAGCATCAATTAGCCTTGAATATTTAGGTCCCAGCCTTGGTCACCTTGTAACCAAGTCTCTGTAATGGCTATAATATCATACTCACTTACTTCTACTTGTGCTATCAATTCATCCATCTTGTTACAAATGCTGCAAGCGTTCTGATAAAAAAGCTGTGAATTCTGTCTTTTTACCATGTGTCCATACTCTAACTGTATTTGCTGGTGTACTCTTATGTTTGTATGCTCTGTGACTCCCTGTCACACTCTAGTTACCATTAGCTGTATCACTACCCTGTGTGATTGCTTTGTCCTTTCTCTTTAACTTTCTAAATCTCCACTCAAGTGAACACCACCCACCCCCCCCCAACTTTTAGTTAAACTACTTATAGCCAGTTGGTGATGCAGGAGTCCAGAAGTCAATTTTTTACTTGCTCTTAGAGTTATCCACAGATTGAGACAGTACAAGTAAATAGCTCCTAACTCTAGAGCCCACCACCACAGTCAATAAATGTCTCTTTATATGTGCACAAGCACATTCATTGAGTGCCCCCGCCTTCATTTATACAATTAACACTATTTAATTTAAACCCCTCTCTACAGCCCTAGTTATGCGATTTACCAGGAGTCTGATGCCAGTAGAGTTTAGGAGAAGACTGTCCTCAATGGTGCAGCTCCCTCTTTCCCAGAATTGGTGCCAATGGCCCATGAATCAAAACCCATTTCTCCCACACCATTCTTTGAGCCATGCATTCAACTCTCTGACCTTATTTACCTGATGCCAATTTGCTCCTGGCTCAAATAGTAAACCAGAGATTATTACCTTTGTTGTTCTATGTTGGCTACCACCCATATTATTGTTTTATTTTGGTGTAGAAGGCCCTTTAAAACTTTATTCTTCTCTGTCTTTGTCATGTTTTGACTCTATCTTCCTGGAGATTAGAATACCATCCATCTGGCTAACAACCCATGAACGCTTTCCAAGACTATTGACATATGCCTCTGGAAATGCTCTGAATCTGAGAAGATACCAAATGAAACTAACTGAAATGGAAACCTTAAAAGAATGAGTTGCATGCGGACCAGACTATTGTAACAAAGTGAGGTGCCAGTTTCCAAAGATTTTAACTAATTTTGATATAAATACTACACTTCTGAGTCCTTTCTCTCACACACATACTCACTTAATTTGGTCAGTTCCACACAAAATTCACACTTAGCCATTTGATTTTGAGGTTATAACTTTTTCCATGCACTTTTTATAAGATATTCTCTACTCTTGGTATGGCTGCATTGTGGTCATTTTTTTCACCCTTCGGTTGGAGTAGAATAGGGATGGATATGGGGAAAAGAGTTTTTGCATTAGTGTTGCAAATTTCAGGCTGGCCTTCGATATTATCCTGGGTTCAGTGGTATTAGTTAGTCCCCTAGTGGTCCCTGTGTCTTACCTTCAGACATATGCCCAATATCCCTTATCTATCATGCCGACTTCTTCAATCTTCATTTTAGTGAGACAAGGCCAAATACAAATCGTTTAGCAATTTTGTTTTACAGACTGCAAGCAAAGGTATAGACAAATAGTTATAATAAAACAATCCTTACTTCAACTAATTTCCATTCCTGCCTCATGAACAAAAAATAATAAACCATAGAACCCTATCACAGTTACTGAAGTAAATACACTTTCTTTTACTCCACTTTAGCAATGAATCAAACCAATGTGCATGCAGGCCTTGTTGTAATATGCCTTTAAGGGATAGCAGCATGCCATCACTAGAAGGGAAATGTGTAATGTGACCCAGTCCCAGTTTCACTTAGGTCAGTGAGCAGAACACAGCTCTGCTGCTGATTTTTTTGCCAAAAATGTACGTTATTCATAAAATATCTAAAAGAACATTACAAAACATTTGAAAATGACCATCACAGAAATTGCAATAATATTCAAATTATCTACATAGATCATGTTGCACTCTGAGGCGTTTTAATACACTAAAAGGAACATCACAGATATTTCAAAATGGTCATTACAGAAAGTGCAATGCTATTCAAATTATCTACAGATAGATCATGTTGCACTCTGAGGTGCTTCAACATAATAAAAAGAACATTATAAGCATTTCAAAATGGTCATTACAGAAAGTGCAATGTTATTCAAATTATCTATATAGATCAAGTTGCGCTCTGAGATGCTTCAATACAGTTGTGATACATGTATTTTTTACTGTATACATTCAATGTGAGCTATTTAACTTGAGGAGTTCTACATAATTCCCAGCCCCTCAGTGCACTATGACTGAAAGGTATTAGACAGCGACCTTTCCCCATTGCGGCTCTGCAGCAGCTTCCCCAAGCACTAGTGCATTTATCATGGACATTGGAATGTGCCAGTCTGCAATACTCAGTCAAGGAAACTCTTTGCACTGGAAAACTGTCTTCAAGCTTTTTACCTATGTATAACTGTTCTTATAAATAAATAAATAGTCTAAATAAATGAACCCACAATACAATTACCCAATCCCTTATGAATGATTGGTGCCTTTATATCAGTATGAAAAAAATGACAGGCTTTTCTTTTTAGCTAACCCTTTTAATCCAACCCTCCTTTACTAGATCTTCACACCCGACTGAATTGCCCATTTGAGCCTTTATTCTCCCCCTTCCTTCTGGACAGAAAACTAACAGCTGACCTTTGACCCATTTCCCATTTAGGGATTAGCCAGTCGGGCTGCCAATTAAACCAGCCACCTGCCACCCTTGGGTGTGTCTCAGTCCTAAGTGATATGTGTTCCACAAGCTGGCCCACCTAGCATCAATATGCATTTCCTGCTGCTGCATCCATCCTCCAGGAGCTAGGGTGATTCCAGTTCCTTTAGAGCTGGATTTAACTAAATGTCTTATTATATGTTATACCGAGATCCCTCTCATGGTCAGATAATCAAAAATCCTGAAATGAGCTTAACGTGGTATTCATCCAAGACCTTGCCCAAGCTTTCTGAAGATTAAGAAGATATACTGTTATCTTCATCTATTTTTTCTTCATCTAACTATATAGCAGAATGTCTAGTAAGAACATGTCTAACATCTCACACCATTTATTCTTTGCTGAATTTATTTTTCCACCCGAGGACAAGACATTTGCATTCATTTTTAGTGGATAATGTGCCAGTCCATAGAACATGCTTTTATTTGGCAGATCCCACTAATAGAAATGAGATGAATGACAAGAAAATCTGTTTTTAGTGGAGGAAAGATTGTTGTCCAAAACATCAGGAAACACTCTGCTCTACAAATAGTGCCATGGGATCTTTAATGTCTACCTAACTGGATGTACTAAAAATATACCCATTTATCAAAGTTTTTCTGGGGTGCCCTCTCTTTCTTTCTCTCCCTCTTTCTCTCTAATTCAGCTTGGGATTATGCTGTCTGAGTGCTGTGATCAACCTCACGTTTTCAAATGATCAACATGTTCTCCCTTGCTTGATTATTCTTTATCTTGTCTTAATTACTACAATTCATCTTACTTGAGTTACTGATTTATCAAGGGTTAAATCAGACTTTAACTGTGACCACTCACAAGACCTTTTGTAGCTTCACGTCCTGTAGACTACCATAACCACTGTGTTCACCCAGACTGTATAGGGATGTAACAAAGCTGTCTGCGGATTCTCTTTCTTCCTGTTTTCATTGATTCAATTTATGCCTTTCAAAAATCTGGTTTCTATCTACTACAGAATAAACTTCCAGTCTATGTAGCATTGTTCTATCATTTCCTGGGTCATTCTCAAACAGTTATAATGATCACCAAATGTTCTCTGCTTTCCAACTCATCAAAAAAAAACAATTTGTTAATCAGCTTCATCTTTATGTAAGCTTAAACCAATGCTAAATCTTGTAAATTGTTTTGTCTATCCTGGCCATACTTCTAGCTTATTGAAATTACATTTATTTGGTAGGTTAAAGTGGAAGAAAATTGTGCATTTGTGCTTGCTGTCTGCTTCTTATGAATTGCAAGCCTCTCTGTCTCCCTTAGTTTACCACTGTTTGTTGGGTATTTTTTAAAACAAAGAAGTGCTATTGCTACCATAATATTGTATTAGGGCTGTATTAGAAAACACCCAAACACAAAAGTATTAACAGCTACAATATATTTCATTTGAAGGTTTTCTCCTACAGTTTCCACTTACCTCCCCAACTGGTGTGTTCGACCCCTGTGTGCCACCACCCCCTAAACTTCTCTGCACCAGTTTGCACTGACTCCCTTTGTGCTTATAGCCTGCACTGTAAGCCTTTTCTTACCTTACATACAATTGACTTACAACCTTGTATCATAACAAAATAACTATGCGCCTCCTGATGAAATTACCTGATTGTTCTAATGCAACCCCCGCAGCTTTTACTGTTGGTAGCCTGGACATCATGTAAAGGGCTTCTGTCACAAAGAGTCAAATGCTCCTCAAGAACTATGATTTACCATCTCAATTAAAACCCTGGTTTCGATAAAGGTCTTCAGTAATTGTAACAAATACACTAGCAGTTCCCCTCCTCTAAACTGTTATGAGGATTGGAAAAGCTATGTTAAGAAAATGTTCTACAAGTAAACCAATGTGTGATCCCTTAAATTTAGAAACAGTCAAATGTACCTTTATACCTTGACTGTTAATTTTTGTATGTTTGGCTGCTTGTATTTTTAATGATAGGCTTCATTAAATTTGTTTTTTATTTCGATAGAAATGGTAGTGCATGGCAATGAAGTTGACATCAGATATTTTGATCTCGATAATTTCCCTTTTTTTCATAATTTTATTCACATGAATTCTTGAAACAAAATGACCTGCATCGAAATATCTGAGTCAGGTCAAAGTTTTAGGTAGGGAAATTCCTTGGAAGTGCTCCCAATCCATTGCCATTATTTCAACACAAGTGTGACAGAACTTCCGTCTATGTGTGTAAATGATGTTTTTGTCAAACGTCTGGTGACATGATGCCAGCGGAGTGGAAACAGCTCCAAGAAGCTTCCCACCCACATTTGAGAACTAGAAGTCAAAGTTGGCATGAGATCCCATTATGCCACTTGGAGATGAGAAGCAAAGCAACCTACTTATATCACTGCTTATATGAGCACTTCACATATGTTTATTCCACTGTGCCACAACTGAAAACAGGGGAAAACAACTGAGCACAAAATAAATAGACTTCTGAGAAGGATTTTCCTTGTGGGCTTCAGGACCCCATTGTCAGGCTCAATGAGGTCACAAGCTTGTATTGCACAGGGAACAGGCACTTGCCTGTAACTTTTCCCTAAATTGGTCAATTGATGGCCAGAAGTCAAGCTCGCCATCCAATTCAGGACAGCAGGTGGGCTCTTGAAGTTGGAGGGCCAAAAGGAGGCCCTCCAGCTTGAAATCAGCAACTGGATGCCCTTCCATGTAAGGGGAAACCCCTCCACAGGGTGGGCTATGGCTGCAGCTGAAGTCAGGCAGGCAGCGAGGGCCTCTAAGCATGCCTGGAGCACCAGCCCCTACCCCCAACCCCGCTCTGTCACCAGGAGGCCACCTCCAGGCAGTTGACCTGTTCCTCATTGCCAGTGGAGACTGGGAGGGCGACTGGAAAATAAGCTTCAGTGGCCAGTAACTATCTGGATTGGCTACCTGCTGCTTGGGGGCAAGTGGCTATGCTGTCCCGCTGTCCTTCCCATCTTGCCTCCAGGAAAATGGCTGCGCAGATGGAATGGAACCAGGGAGCTGGCATGTTGGCTGGCGGTGCAAAGGTCCTTGCCTACTGACCTCTGCGGCTGCCCTCATCGGGGCCTAAAAATTCAGCCCCCAATTCCCCAAAAAAATTATTTTGGTTTTTAGACATTTAGTCCTATAACATAAAGCTATAGGGCATTCTATTCAAATGGAACAGATTCCCTATAATTAAAATGTTCACCTTCACCCTTTAAATTCTGGGAAGGCTTATCATGAATGGGAGGAAGCAATTAGAAAAAAGACAAAAGAAAGAGATCATAGTGAAAGACATTCTAATGCGTATAGGTATGCAAATTATCTCTATTAAATCCTAGCAAGAAATATAAGTACATAATTATACAAATACATCAGTAATTTTGATGCAAACAAAATACATACAAATGCTTCATTTTTATTGGGTGGAAATTGAACTTTGAGAAAGAGGTGCTAAGATTCTCAATCTTGGCACCTGACGTTTTAGAAGATGAGCAGGCTGCCTGTCTCGGATGACGGTATCAAATCGATCATCATTTCCATGTTTGCCTTACCAGCTTACGTTGCTTGGCGGGAAGATCCCCCTGGTGCTTCGCACTTCCACCCCTACCTATCAAGACAAATAGACCCAAGACTATGTAGTGATTCTGACGAGCTCTCACAGCCGTTAAAAGAAAAACCCTGGTCAGCGTGACAATGTTAAGCACCCATTGATGACTAAATAAACTTGAATGTCAAATCTGAAACAGAATTTTTCGTTGCAAATTTTCATCAGTTTGTCCTGTTTAAATATGGACAAAGAATTTAGATACAGGTGACCAGTTGAGGGGAGCTGAGCTTCGGATTTTAAGTGTAGTTGTGGGTACTGTATGTTGCAAACATACTGGAGCATCCAAGAGACTATCAGCAATTGACCTTCCCTAAATGGTTTTGAAAGACTGTAGGATTTTGGGTTTCAACTGAACATGCAGAGGAAAGGCAGGAATTGATCATCAGATCCATCAAACTCTTCCTGTCTAGTAGACAATGTGGTCTCAGACATCATTTTCCCGGTGCTAATAATCCAGTTTCCTGCAAAAGGAAAGCAGAAAAAAAGCCCGCAACCAATTTGCAAAAAGAAATCTCTCTGACCTGGATCTTCTGAGCAGCGGCACTGATTGTCAGATTACTGCTGTGATCGAAAACTCCCCCGACTCAACATTGCTCTGCATTTCTGCTCGGGTCTTCCGAGTCCGGCTTTTGCATCATCATTCAGGGAAATCTGTCACTGCGGAATAGAGTCAGTTGGGGGTTGGGGGGGTGGGGGGGGCGGCGGAGACAAGCACTTTTTAAGGCACTAGTTGTCAGAGATAAGTTTAAAGGTCAAGCTTGAATGTTCGAGGATGGATGGCTGAATGGGTAGGTGGATAGGTATGTAGTGGGGTGGGTGGGTGAGGTGGGGTGGATAGCAGGGGTAGGTAGGTGGGGGGTGGGTAAGTGAATGGGTAGTTGGGTCGGGAGGGCAGTCGGGTTGTAGGGAGGGTTAGCCAGGTTGAGGGTGTATCGAGTTGGGAGGGTAGTTGGGTGGATGGGGGTTAGCCAGGTTGGGCCGGGCGAGGTAATCTGCTGGTTGGGTGGGGTAATCGGGTAGTGGGGGTTAGTCAGATTGGATGGGGGTAGTCAGGGTCAGGAGGGTGGTCAGGGGTGTCAATGGTAGTCAGGCAATCGGGGGTGGGGTGGTGATTGGGTGGTCCGTTGTGGAGCTACCAAGATGTTAGACTAGGTTTTAGTATATCTAACATTTTCTGGGTAACTATACAGTTAAGTACCATGGAACTGTCTGAAGTATCTAACATTCGTGGAAGGTCCTGGGGAGCAGGGGAATTCCCCATTGGAAGTTGAAACTTCCCAGACAATTCTTACGGAGGTTGGGGCACCAGAACTTCCACAGGGACCTGATACGGATCTTCAGTTGTACGTTCAGCTGTAAGTTCTCCGACAATCCAGAGACTAGGAGATTTGGCCCGCTGTTCCCCAAATGCAGTCAAGCCAGCTCCAAGAGACTGGAATTGTGTTACAATCTAACTAATCACTATCCCTTATAACTGTGCTTCAGTGGTGGAGGGAGTTTAAGATGGTGGATGGGGTGCCAATTAAATGGGCTGCTTTGTCCTGGATGGTGTCAAGCTTTTTGAGGGTTGTGGGAGCTGCACTCATCCAGGCAAGTGGGGAGTATCCAACACACTCCTGACTTGTGCTTTGTAGATGGTGGACAGGCTTTGGGGAGTCAGGAGGTGAGTTACTCATCACAGAATTACCAGCCTGTTGTTGGAGTCACAGTATTTATATGACTAGCCCAGTTCAGTTTCTGGTCAATGGTAACCCCCAGGATGTTGATAGTGGGGGATTCAGCGATAGTAAAGCCATTGAATGTCTATGGGAGGTGGTTAGATTTGCTTTTATTGGATATGGTCATTGCCTGGCACTTGTGTGGCACAAACATTACTTGCCATTTATCAGCTCAAGCCTGGATATTGTCCAGGTCTTGCTGCATTTGGGCATGGACTGCTTCAGCATCTGAGGAGTCGCGAATGGTGCTGAACATTGTGCAATCATCAGCGAACATCTACACTTCTGACCTTATGATGGAAGGAAGATCATTGATGAAGCAGCTGAAGATGGTTGGGCCTACCTCTACCCTGAGGGACTCCTGCAGTGATAACCTGGAACTGAGATGATTGATCTCCAACAACCACAACCATCTTCCTTTGTGTAGGTATGACTCCAACCAGCGGAGTGTATTCCCCCTGATTCCCATTGAATACAGTTTTGCAGCTTTGGTGTCAAGGGCAGTTACTCTCACCTCACCTCTTGAGTTCAGCTCCTTTGTCCATGTTTGGACCAAGGCTGTAATGAGGTCAGGAGCTGAGTGACCCTGGCGGGTGTCAGGGAGCCCAAACTGGGTGTCAGTGAGCAGGTTATGGGTAAGCAAGTGTCGCTTGATAGCACGGTCAGTGACACCTTCCATCACTTTGCTGATGATTGGCAATAGTCAGCTGGGGCGCTATTTGGCAGGGTTGGATTTGTCCTGCATTTTGCGGCCAGGACATACCTGGGCAATTTTCCACATTGTCACTTAGATGCCAGTGTAGTAGCTGTACTGGAACAGCTTTGCTGGAGCTCAGCTAGTTCTGGAGCACAAGTTTTCAGAACTATTGCTGGAATGTTGTCAGGGCCCATAACCTTTGCACTGTTCAGTGCCTTCAGCTGTTTCGTGATATCACATGGAGTGAATTGAACTGGCTGAAGATTGCCATCTGTGTGTTGGGGTCCTCGGGGGAGGCCGAGAACATAAAAGTAATGGTGTTACCGTCAGTTATACGGGGCATTGGTGAGACCACATCTCGAATATTGTGTGCAGTTTTGGTCTCCTTATTTAAGGAAGGATATAAATGCATTAGAGGCGGTTCAGAGGAGGTTTATTAGATTGATACCTGGAATGAGCGAGTTGTCTTATGAGGAAAGGTTAAACAGACTGGGCTTGTTTCCACTGGAGTTTAGAAGAGTGAGGGATGATATGATTGACATATATAAGATCCTGAACAATATTTGACAAGGTGGACGTGGAAAGGATGTTTCCTCTTGTGGGCGAATCCAGAACTAAGGGGGCACAGTTTTGAAATTAGGGCTTGCTCTTTTAGGACAGAGCTGAGAAAATTTTCTCTCAGAGGGTTGTGCGACTTTGGAACTCTCTGCATCTGAAGGCAGTGGAGATGGAGTCATTGAATATTTTTAAGGCAGAGGTAGATAGATTCTTGTTAGGCAAGGGAATCAAACTTTATCGGGGTAGATAGGAATGTGGAATTCGAAACACAAACAGATCAGCCGTGATCTTATTGAATGGCAGAGCAGGTTCGAGGGGCCAAATGGCCTACTCCTGCTCCTATTTCATATGTACTTATGTATGTAATTGACATTTATGGTTGAAGATGGTTGTGAATGCTTCAGCCTTTTCTTTTGCACTGATGTGCTGGGCTCCCTCATCATTGAGGGTGGGGATATTTGTGGAACCTCCTCCTCTGGTTAATTGTTTAATTGTCCACCACCATTCATGACTGGATGTGGCAGGATGCAGAACTTTGATCTGATCCATTGGTTGTGAGATTGCTTAGCACTATCTATTGTATGCTGCTTTTGCTTTTTGGCATGCAAGTAGTCCTGTGTTGTAGCTTTACCACATATTTTTATGTATGCCTGGTGCTGCTCCTGGCATGGTATCCTGCACTCTTCTTTGAATCCGACTTGATGGTAATGGTTAAGTGAGCGATATGTGGGGCCGTGAGGTTACAAATTGCAGTAGTTTACAATTCTGCTGCCATTGATGGCCCACAGCGCCTCATGGGTGCCCAGTTTTGACTTGCTAGATCCGTTCTAAATCTATGTCATTTAGCACAACACGACAGAGGGTATCCTCAATGTGAAGACCGGACTTTATCTCCACAGAGACTGTGTGGTGGTCACTCCTACTAATGCTGTTATGGATGCATCTGCGAAGGGTAGATATGTGAGGAGGTCAAGTAGTTTTTTCCCTCTTGTTTGTTCCCTCACCACCTGCTGCAGGCTCAGTTTATTAGCTATGTCATTTTGGACTTGGCTAGCCCGGTCAGTAGTGGTAGTACCAAGCCACTCTAGGTAATGGACATTGAAGTCCCCCACCCAAAGTACATTCTGTGCTCTTGTCACCCTCAGTGCTTCCTCCAAGTGGTGTTCAACATGAAAGAGTATTGATTCATCAGATGAGGGAGGGGGAATGGAGGGTGTGGTAGGTGACAATCAGCAGGAGGTTTCCTTGCCCAAGTTGGCCTGATGCTGTGACCCTTCATGGGGACTGGAGTCAATGCTGAGGCAACAGTGTACATCACCTACATGATGCACTGCAGCAACTCACCAAGGATCCTTGGACAGCACCTTCCAAACCTGCGACCTCTAACACCGTGAAGGATAAGGGCAACAGATGCATGGGAAAATCACCACCTACAAGTTCCCCTTCAGGCCACACACTATCCTGACTTGGAACTCTAATCTTCTTTCACTGTCGCTGGGCCAAAATCCTGGAACTCCCTTCCTAACAGTACTGTGGGTGTACCTACAGCACATGGACTGCAGCAGTTGAAGAAGGCGGTTCATCACTACCTTCTCAAGGGCAATTAGGGATAGGCAACAAATGCTGGCCTGGCAGTGATGCCCAAATCCTGTGAAATATTTTTTTAAAAAAAAATCTGGTAATGCTCTCTTCTCTTGTCAAGTTCACTGTTTAAGGACTAGCAAACCCACAGTTAACATGCACCATGGAAATTTGTCCCAGCGGAAATTGATTCTCTGCAAAAATAAATACTTTTTGGCATTTAACTTTATCCTTTGTCTACAGTTTTTACATTTATAACCTCAAATGTTACCGTTCCCATCCATTTCCATCAAGCTATCTATATACAATTCTTTCAAAACAGCAGACTGTAACACACAGGAAGTCAAAATCAAACTTTTCAGTGCATTGGTCAATTTATACCTTAAGAATTGTTTATTTTCAGGTCACTGAGATAGAAGAGAGACATTCAGGCATCAGAGGCAGTATAAACAAGACTGTTAATAGTGTTGCTTGTCTGGGTGATGAAGAAAGACAGGAGAGTCTTGGGCTTTTCGGTCTGAGAAGTGACCTTACAGAGATTTCTAAACTAGTAAATGCTTATAGAAGAGGTAAATCTAAAAAATTAAATGACATACATGGGCTCATTCATCCAATTGAATATAAATCAACTTGCAAGCTACCAATTTGCTTTCTGCTGCAAAACCCTTGAACATATTTTGTTAATCAGTGATTTTGGGAATGGTATTGCTTCAGCCCTTATTTAAATTATAAATGAAAATGATGAACAGGAATGAAGACTGAGCCCTGAGGTACTCTGTTCGTAACTGAGCTGCAATCAAATCCACTACCATTACTAACAACCCTCAGTTTGTGATTTCAAGCAGCTGGCTCTCCAGCGTGCTAATTGATCAGTAATCCTATGAAATCTATTTATTTCTAATAGATTTCTTTGAGGAACTTCATTAAACATTGTTGGAAATCAAGATAAGCAGCATGCACCAGATTACCTTTATTTACCATTATGAACGTTTTTTCAAAGAACTCTATCAAGTTAGTGAGGCAGGACCCATTGCTCCCTAAAGCCAAACTAATAACTGCCATACTCTCCAAGTGATCATTTATCACATTGCAACAAAACGCTTTCCATACTTTTGAAGTCGAGCTTACAGGCCTGTAATTTTTCAGGGTCAATTCTTCCCTTTCCTAAATAATGATACATGAACTTCCCTCCAATCCTCTAAAGCCAATCTGGACATCAATGAGCTTTTGAATATCTGAACCAGTAAATCACAGCCTCCCTCTTTTCTCTAAGAACCTTGAGCTAAATGGCATTAAATTCTATAGCACCAGAATCAATTGAGCCTTCCTGCAGTTGGTTCTACTGAAACAACTTTTGGGAAACTTGTTCTTGTAATAGTGGGGCCATGGCATCTGCATCGATATTAATGTAACTTTTTATCCATTGTTAAAACAAAGGAAGTTTGCTGACGATTCCCTTTAGCCTGGGACTGTTTGTATGATTGGCAGCTACATGTAATGTGTTGAAGTTCTGAAGTATTTTCTAGTTTATTACCAAATTTGATGATACAATTGAAAAATATCTATTTAGTTGAGGTGGCACGAGATGATCATGATCTTAAAAAATAATTACAATTAAGTTAGTGACCAAGGGCTAAGAATCTTTCTAATCATGTTAATTATTGTTTCCATTCATGTTTGAATATCATCCATAAGTTCTGCCTTCCACTCCTGACTGGACCCCTGTGAAGGCATTCTGCTAAAGTATGTCACAGGCCAATTTCCCAACCGCATTTAGCATCTGATGCCTCTCTGGTCTATGTGCCAAAATCAAATGCTCCATTTGCCACTATAGAAGTAACCATGGTATTCTAGTTGCCAGGGGATAAAATAAGAAATAGAGGAGAATAAAATGAAAAGAAACAGAGGAAGTAAAATTTAGAAGAGGAATACAGCCAAGAGTCTGGGAGAAGTGAAGAAAGCAGCAAGAGAAGGGAAGTCAAAAGAAAGGGCACTCCATCATGAAGTTGCAGATTATTTCATAGGGACAGAGAGAAAAAGCATGTCAATCTCGTAAGATTGTTGATGTGAAAATGGTAGATGCAAACAATTAAAGTGATTCACAGTCACCAATTCTAATGCCCCCTCTGCCTGTGTAAAAATGCCAAGAAAGAAGCATTGGCAGCCTTTCATATGATTCTACCAGGAGTTACTTTATTTTTTTTAATCACCCATGTTGCTCTTCTCCTCCTGCTTATGCTTGAGTTTGGTTGCATCTGCCTTGCTGATGCGACTAGGCCAATTTTTTAATAACCTAAGCCTTCATTGGTTAAGAACAATCTTAGTTTCAGCTAATCAAAGGTTGATATGAGCCTGATTAGCGGAATGGAAGGTGAGACCTTGGAGCCAGAGAAAGCAGGTCAGTAAATTTTTTAAAGTTAGAAGAGCATGTTTGGAAATAAAATAAAAGCAAAGTTGGAATAGTAAATGTAGAACAGAATTGTGGCACAGGTAAAATGGGGAGAACAGTTCTAATGTTGTTAATGTTACTGTAGTAATTATGGTTTTATTTAGTGTGTAATGGACCTTTAAGAATAATACTTGTTAAAGAAGGTTACATGATCTGTAGTAACCAATAGGAGAGGAATGCGGGTTACCTCAGCAGTCAGTGCAGAGGTGGAGTTGGAGTTGAAAGCACACGTGTAGTTGCTGCTGAGTATATTGTAAATAAACTTAAAGTTTCCATCCAAGAAGTGTCTGTTGATCAACTCTATCATTAATGGTACAACTTGGCCACCCTACAACAAACTGGCAATGAGGATAAATCAGATCTGGCACTGTCTCTTGCCAAGCGATAGTGAATATCTAAGATAATTAAAAAGAAAGGAAAATATACTCACCAGGTATGCTGTCGCTTTAAGTTAAAGAAAAAATGGGCCCCAATCTAAATGGCCGAGAAATCTCCCAGAGCATTCCCGGCATTTAAAAAAAAGTACCAAAATTGCAAGACCCCTGAGTAAGAGTCCACAAGACCAGTTAAACAAACAATAAAAAAAAGAGAATCTGTACTTATATTATAAAATAGGCAGCAGCCCCGCAGGCTCAGTAAGTTAGAGAAACTGGCATACACCTTGCATGATTGGAACATGAGGCCGTGTGGTGGACATACAGGAAGAGCAGGACATCCAACATCAAAAGAACCTGCAGAATTGAAAAAAAAAACCCTGCAGAATCGCCCAGAAAAGGGAGAAGAAATCATTGCTGTGTTTTTTTCCGAATGGAAATAAAGTTTTACAAAGTTAAAAGATAAGAAGGCCCATGATTGCGGGGATCCTGCTAAAACTCAAAAAGTGTGGAAAGCACAGCACAGAAAAGCCGGCAGCTACAGAGACAGCTCAAGTAAAAAAAAAACAAAATGATGGCCACTCTTAAAGAGGCAATACATTTGAAGTGGTAAATACATGAAAAAGGCTATGGGCAGAAAATTAAAAGAGACCCAGAGAGAAGGCAACTCTGCAGAAGGCAACAAGAGACTCCCGAGACATGGCAACCCTGCCAAAGAGAATAAGAGACTCAGAGAGAGGGCAACTCTGTGGTAGACAACAAAAGACCCTAGAAAGAGGGCAATTCTGCCAAGGCAACGGGAGACCCCCAGAGGGAGGGAAATAAGAAATTAAACAGTTGAAAGAGCAGTTAATTATCCTTCAAGATCAAATGAAAAAGGAACGCGTAACCATTCGGCAACATGAAGAAATGAAGGCCATCTCAAACAGTAGAATGAAAGCACAGCAGAAGAAACGCAAAGTGGGCTCAGGGAATGCCCTGGTGATTGAAGAGGGCTTAGGAGAAGGCCTGGTAATCAGAGAGGGCTCACAAGAAGCCCTGGGAGTCGTGTATAGCTGGATACAGCCAGGAGAGAGGAGAGAGGATAAATTCCAAGGCAATGCCAGCTGAGTGAAGCTAACTTTCTAGCAAAGAGATGAAGAATCAGCTAAATGAAGCCAAAGAGCCTTTGGAAGTAAAGGTCGCAGAATTTCCCAAGACAGATAATGAAATTTTGGGAGGCTCAGCCACTGACCTCTGACAAGTTGACCTTACATCTGAGAGAAGTCTGGCTAACGGTGAAGTCAAAAAGAAGGCTGAGATTAAAGTCTGCACTAGAAAGAAGAAAAATGCACATTTCAATTGAGGGAGGTAATCTATCTGGGTCACCGGGTAGATTCACAGTGCCTTCACTGGGCTGAAGAGAAAGTGAGAGCCATAGAGAGGCACCTAGGCCAAAGAATGCCTCAGAGCTCACATCGTTCCTAGGAATGATCAACTATTGCGGATGGTTCTTACCCAATTTGTCTACAGTGCTGGCCCCCCTGCATTCTCTTCTCAAAAAGAACCAACATTGATATTGGGAGGCGCCCCAGAGAGAAGCTTTTATAAAGGTGAAACAGTTGTTGCACTCGTCCAATCTATTAATGCATTATGACCAGACGAAAGAATTGGTGCTGACATATGTTGCATCTCCCTAGAAGTGGGAGCAGTGCTCTCTCATCGGATGGATGATGGCACGGAACAGCCAATAAGTAATATATCCAGAATGCTCAACACAGTGGAAAAGGGATACTCGCAGATAGAAAAAGGCCTCTCCATCATCTTTGTAGTCAAGAAACTTCATCAGTATGTGCACGGCCGCCATTTTACAATCATTTCAGATCACAAACCATTGCTAGGATTGTTTAGTGAGGACAAGGCTACATCACCCATAGCCTCAGCAAGAATACAACAATGGTCTTTAATTCTGGCAGCATATGAATACACTTTCGTACATAAGCCTGGCAATCAAATCGCAAACGCCAACACCCTTAGTCATTTGCCTTTACAAGAAAAAGATGAGCATGTCCCAGTTCCACAAGAACTTGTTTTACTGTTAAATTTCTTAGATTCTTCACCGGTATGTTCTCAACAGATCAGAGACTGGACAAGTTGAGACCCAGTCCTGTCTCAGGTACGAGAACAAGTGCTACATGGTTGGTCACAGGAGCCCGTATCTGATGAAATGAAACCATATTTCAACAGAAGACATGGAATAACCAGCCAGGATGGCATCCTATTGTGGGGTGCATGAGTGCTAGCTCCTCCAAAGGGAAGGGAGCCACTTTTAATTGAACTACACAGTGCCCATCCAGGAATTTCCTGAATGAAGACCATAGCACACAGCTATCTATGGTGGCCTGGGATGGTTGGTGAAATAGAGAGTTTAGCAAAGCACTGTGTGCAATGTCAGCAACTGAAAAAGTTGCCAGTGGCAGCTCTGTTACACCCATGAGAGTGACCAGGTAGACCCTGCGTGCGTTTACACATTGACTAAGTTGGACCTTTCCTGGGAACAATTTTTCTGCTCATTGTTGAAGCCCATTCAAAATGGTTGGATGTATATGAGGTGAAGTCACCAACGTTGGCTGCTACAATTGAGAAATTACGTCAGAGTTTTGCTATTCACGGACTACCAGAGGTAGTCGTTTCCGATAACGGCACGGCATTTACGAGTGCTGAGTTTCAACGGTTTATCAGCCTCAGCGGTATCACTCATGTGAAAACTGCACCGCACTACCCTTCCCCAAATGGACTGGCTGAAAGGGCAGTTCAAACATTCAAGGCAGGCATGAAAAAGCTAACTGGAGATTTTTTGGCAAGCAAGCTAGCACGCTTTCTTTTTCATTACAGGGCTACCTCTCACCCAACAACAGGTGTCACACCTGCAGAGGTATTGTTGAAACGTCATCTCAGGATGGGATTGAACTTAATAATGATGAATTTTGAGGGGAAGGTGGAAAGGAGTCAAGGAAGCCAGAAAACCAGACACGACTGGCAAAGTTGTGAGAGGAAGTTTACCTTGGGAGAACTGATATATGTAAAAAACTTCGGTGAAGGACCAAAGTGGTTGCCGGGTGAAATAAGTATGGTGACTGGATCTCTATCTTACCACGTGGAGGTGGAAGGCAGGATCATCTGTAAACATGTGGACCATTTAAGGAAGAGAGAGACAAATCACCAAGATTTGGCCACACCAGTGATCATGACCGGGTCTGCATCTCCTGTTGAGGATACTCAACCCAGGACTGACATGTCTGATGTTCCTGTAGGAGTTGAGGATACAGAACTGCAAGTGCCCACCGAAGCACCTGATGTTTAGGCAACTCCGGAAAAAGAGGTTCCTGACAAAGAATCTGAAGTTGTGGAGCTGCGACATTCCACGTGCATCAGGAAACCACCTGAAAGACTGAACTTGTAAATTCCTTACCCAGTGTAAACATTATGTTGTCTTGAAAAATGTGTATAATATATATAGCCGAGTTAAAGGTGGAGGAATGTAGTAATTATAATTTTATTTATTGTAATGTATCTTTAAGAATAATACTTGTTAAGGAAGATCACACGATCTGTAGTAACCAATAGGAGAGTAGCACGGGCTACCTCAACAGTTAATGCAGAGATGGAGTTGGAGTTGAAAACACATGTGTAGTTGCTGCTGAGTATATTGTGAATAAACTTAAAGTTTCCACCCAAGAAGTGTCTGCAGATCAACTCTATCACTAATAGTACAACTCGGCCACCCTACAGCAATTACAGTAATAAAACTATTGACATTTGAGAAACTTTGTTACTGTATTGTAAGAGTGTGTATTTTATTGCTGTGTTGAATGAACAGAAACAGAAAAAAATACTCTTCATATCAAATAGCCTGAAATTCTCCACAGCTGCTCTCACTCTGAGGTTTAAATGTTATTATTGTTAAATGAAATTGTTCATGCAAAAATTTGAGTTTAGGCTTTGATTAAGTTGTGAATGCTGAATCGCATGGCAAAACCTTGCTTAAGGCCGGGCCAAACCTCCCTGAAATCACTATCTTTATTCCCTTTTCAAAATTGCAACACAAAAGGTTAATACAGCATAATCCCCCCCCTTCTCATCACCATCCCCACTTCAAAAAGAATCCAAATTTCAGTATGAAGTGCAGATCCCTATAATGAGCCTATGACACGTGTGGGGGGTGGTGGGGGGGGTAGGGGGGAGGGATGTGGGGGGGGGGAGGGGTTAGGTCGGGGGGAGGGGTGGGGGTGCTAGCGGAGTTAGTGCAGATGCTCTGATACATCTGTGGATGCTTGGCTGGCTAAAGCAAAAACTAAAATACATGACTACTGAGTACTGGGGCTGTATGGATGGAGATTGCAGAAGTAATTACACTCACCTCAAAAACTACCACAGCGTAGAAAGAAGTTTAATAATTTCACAAGGTCAGCCAATGCTCTGGTACCTAACCATTCTGTGACAATGATACTGAACTGATTCACCTCCTCATCTGTCATGCTGTTTCTCTCTTGCCACCTCGTTGTCAGGGAAAAGTGTTTATGCAAAGGCTAATGTCTAGAAACACTGAAGCAAACTAAAACAAAAACAGAATTACCTGGAAAAACTCAGCAGGTCTGGCAGCATCGGTGGAGAAGAAATCAGTTGACGTTTCGAGTCCTCACGACCCTTCGGCAGAACTGAAGTATAGTTAGGAGAGAGGTGAAATAAGATTTCTCTCTCCTAACTATACTTCAGTTCTGCCGAAGGGTTGTGAGGACTCAAAACGTCAACTGATTTCTTCTCCACCGATGCTGCCAGACCTGTTGAGCTTTTCCAGGTAATTCTGTTTTTGTTTTGGATTTCCAGCATCCGCAGTAGCTTTTAGCTTTTTGTTTTTATCACTGAAGCAAACTATGCAGTTTAAACACCACCCACTCATAGGGGGGGTGGCGGGTGTGGTGCAGTGCAGGCTGGCCTATTTGTGGCCATAAAATCCATCCCTTTGTTCCTTGTGAGTCCCATGCCCCTCCCTTTAAAATAGGGACAAGAATGTTAACTCACAAACACTGTGTCAACTCATACTGCCTTCCACAAGAAGTTTTGTAGTCACAAAGAGACAATGCACCTTCACTTGCACCTCATGGGATGTATGCACTCATATTGGGCAACACAAGTATCTATGCATTTGTTTAGCATTGTGGTCTCTCCCTGTACAAGCACCAACAGTGAAGTACAACTAGGGAAGGAACACCAACACTGAAAGTCCTGAGTTTGTATGAAGAGCAAGTTCCATAGGTAGTAGGCAGACAGGTAAGGGAGACCGTGGGACATAAAAAAATGGCTTCAATTTCCCAATATTTAATTGAAGAAAATTTCTGCTTATCCAGTACTGGATGTCGGATAAGCAGCTTGGTAATTTAGATATAGTGGAGGAGTTGAGAGAAGTGGTGGTGAGGTACAGCTGAGTGTAGTTAGCGTACATGTAATGACAAATGCTGTGCTTCCGGATGATGTCACCGAGGGTCAGCATGTGGATGAGAAAAAGGGGCTAAAGATAGATCTTTGGGGGACTCCAGAGGTAATGGTTTAAAACCAGGAAGAGAAGCCATTGCAAGTGACACTCTGGATAATGATCTAGATGAAGAAACTGAGGGCATCCTGGCTAAGTTTGCAGATGATACAAAGATAGGTGGAGGGACAGGTAGTATTGAGGAGGCGGCAAGGCTGCAGAGGGATTTGGACAGGTTAGGAGAATGGGCAAAGAAGTGGCAGATGGAATACAACGTGGGGAAGTGTGAGGTCATGCACTTTGGTAGGAAGAATAGAGGCATAGACAATTTTCTAAATGGGGAGAGAATTCAGAAATCTGGAGTGCAAAGGGACTTGGGAGTCCTAGTCCAGGATTCTCTTAAGGTTAACCTGCAGGTTGAGTCGGTAGTTAGGAAGGCAAATGCAATGTTGGCATTTATTTTGAGAGGACTAGAATATAAAAGCAGGGATGTGCTGCTGAGGCTTTATAAGGCTCTGGTCAGACCACATTTAAAATATTGTGAGCAATTTTGGACCCCGTATCTCAGGAAGGATGTTCTGGCCCTGGAGAGGATCCAGAGGAGGTTCAAGAGAACGATCCCAGGAATGAAAAGCTTAACATATGAGGAACGTTTGAGGACTCTGGGTCTATACTCGATGGAGTTTAGAAGGATGAGGGAGGATCTGATTGAAACTTACAGAATACTGAAAGGCCCGGATAGAGTGGACGTGGGGAAGATGTTTCCATTAATAGGAGAGACTAGGACCCGAGGGCACAGCCTCAGACTAAAGGGAAGACCTTTTAGAACAGAGATGAGGAGAAACTTCTTTAGCCAGAGAGTGGTGAATCTATGGAATTCATTGCCACAGAAGGCTGTGGAGGCCAGGTCATTGAGTGTATTTAAGACCGAGATAGATAGGTTCTTGATTGGTAAGGGGATCAAAGGTTACGGGGAGAAGGTGGGAGAATGGGGTTGAGAAACTTATCAGTCATGATTGAATGGCGGAGCAGACTCGATGGGCTGAATGGCCCAATTTCTGCTCCTATGTCTTATGGTCTTATGGATATGATTAAATAGATAAGAATGGAACCAGGTGAAAGCAGTCCTGCCCAGTTGGACAACATTGGACAGGTGGTGGTAGAGGATAGTGTGGTCATGCGTCAAAAGTCGCAGGCATAAGTATCTTACTGAGTTTACCAAAACTGTTTTACAGTTGGCAGCAATTCAAAGGGAATTCCCAGCCGCCCACAAGCTTCACATGCCAGCTCTATATCTTCAGTTGTCAGTGATTCTTTTTCATAAGGGAAGGGAAAATAAAAAAATGTTCAGTGTCACATTGTTGCATCATCATGGGATTCGCTTTCCTCCTTCCTGCAATTTGATTTCTTCCCATGCCCTTTGTTCTCCATTCTCTTTTTGGCTCAGAGTTAGCCTCAATTGTGCATATGTGCTGAAAAATGCCCTTCGCCACCTTCTGCACATGTGTGCTGAAGCCTTCCCATTCTTTCAACCTGTGAGCACAATCCATAATTAATGATAACCCAATTAATTTTTTTTCAAAATTTATTTTAAAAATGTTGCAGTCATTAACCTCCACCAAGCTTGAGATGTAAGACTTTTCTAAGCTTTCAGGTGAACTGAAGAACAATCGCAAAGGATGGTTGCCAAAATATTTGAGTCCTGCATATAATGTAGGGAGTCAGAACAAGGTGAATTATAGGGTGTCAAATGTTTCATTTCCTGTTCATTTAGATGCTTATAATATATAGAGAAAACTAGAATAGTTTAAAACTGGATTAAATCAAGCAATGCCTAAGCACACTTCACAGTGAATATGGTAGCAGGTCAGCTGAAATGAATTGACTAATCTTTAATGGAACTCTCAAAAATTATTCATGCTTAAATGAATTGAAAATGCCATTTTTGATACGTTTTTTCACGTAATGTAAAATATTGCAGAAATCTGTATCACGTGATTTTTTTACATTTACACAAAATGCTTGGCAGCAGTAAACTTTGAAGCAAGCGATTAAAGCCATTAATCAGTCTTAAAATCACGTCAAAGAAAATTCTAAAGCAATTTACTCTGGAGGAAAATTCTGGGAATGCATGGTTTCTGAGATTGCTTCAGATTGCACTCGACAATTGGAGACAGTGGAGCAATTACGTGTTCAGCTATGCTGTGCAACATCTGCATTTCTAATGTTGAACATCTTGTATTATGCTGAGACTGACACCATGGAATCAATTAAAAGTGAAAATTAAGTAAGTAATCAATTAATAAATTAAGTAAAAAAACCATAATGGAGTTATGTACAGGCCTCCGAACAGTAGTTAGGATGTGGGGCACAAGATACACCAGGAGATAGAAAAGGCGTGTAAGAAAGGCAAGGTTACAGTGATCATGGGGGATTTCAATATGCAGGTAGACTGGGAAAATCAGGTTGGTAGTGGATCCCAAGAAAAGGAATTTGTAGAATGTCTACGAGATGGCTTTTTGGAGCAGCTTGTGGTGGAGCCCGCTAGGGAACAGGCAATTCTAGATTTAGTGATGTGTAATGAGGCAGATTTGATAAGGGAGCTTAAGGTGAAGGAACCCTTAGGAGGAAGTGACCATAATATGATAGAATTTACCCTGCAATTTGAGAGGAAAAAGCTGGAATCAGATGTAACAGTATTACAGTTGAATAAAGGCAACTACAGAGGCATGAGGGAGGAGCTGGTCAGAATTGACTGGGAGATGACCCTAGCAGGAAAGACAGTGGAACAGCAATGGCAGGAGTTTCTGGGAGTAATTTGGGAGACACAGCATAAATTCATCCCTAGGAAGAAGAAGCAGGAGGATGAGGCAACCATGGCTGACAAGGGAAGTCAGGGACAGCATAAAAGCTAAAGAGAAAGCATACAATGCGGCGAAGAGCAGTGGCAAACCAGGGGATTGGGAAGCCTACAAAGACCAACAGAGGACAACTAAAAAAGAAATAAGGCGGGAGAAGATTAAATATGAGGGTAAACCAGTAATATAAAAGAAGATTGCAAGAGTTTTTTTAGATATATAAAGGGTAAGAGAGAGGGAAAAGTGGAGATTGGGCCACTGGAAACTGATGCTGGAGAAGTAGTAGTGGGGAACAAAGAAATGGTGGAGGAACTGAATAGTTATTTGGCGTCAGTCTTCACGGTGGAAGACACGAGTAACATTCCCAAAGTTCAAGAGAGTCGGGGGGCAGAGGTGAGTATGGTGGCCATTACCAAGGAGAAGGTGCTAGGAAAACTGAAAGGTATGAAGGTGGATAAATAACCTGGGCCAGATGGATTACACCCCAGAGTTCTGAATGAGATAGCTGAAGAGATAGTGGAGGTGTTAGTGGTGATCTTTCAGGAATCACTGGAGTCAGGGAGGGTCCCAGAGGACTGGAAAATCGCTAATGTAACCCCCCTGTTTAAGAAGGGAGTGAGGCAAAAGACAGGAAATTCCAGGCCGATTAGCCTGACCTCGGTCGTTGGTACGATTTTAGAGTCCATTATTAAGGATGAAATTTCAGAATACTTGGAAGTGCATGATTAAATAGGGCAAAGTCAGCATGCTTTCATCAAGAGGAGGTCATGCCTGACAAATCTGTTAGAATTCTTTGAGGAGGTAACGAGTAGGTTAGACAAAGGAGAGCCAATGGATGTTATCTACTTGGACTTCCAGAAGGCCTTTGACAAGGTGCCACACAGGAGGCTGTTCAGTAAGATAAGAGCCCATGGCATTAGAGGCAAGGTATTAGCATGGATAGAAGATTGGCTGTCTGGCAGAAGGCAGAGAGTGGGGATAAGGGAGTCCTTCTCAGGATGGCAGCCGGTGACTAGTGGAGTTCCGCAGGGGTCAGTGTTGGGACCACAAATTTTCACTTTATACATTAATGATCTAGATGAAGGAACTGAGGGCATCCTGGCTAAGTTTGCAGATGATACAAAGATAGGTGGAGGGACAGGTAGTATTGAGGAGGTGGGGAAGCTGCAGAAGGATTTGGACAGGTTAGGAGAATGGGCAAAGAAGTGGCAGATGGAATACAACGTGGGGGAAGTGTGAGGTCATGCACTTTGGTAGGAAGAATAGAGGCATAGACTATTTTCCAAATGGGGAGAGAATTCAGAAATCTGGAGTGCAAAGGGACTTGGGAGTCCTAGTCCAGGATTCTCTTAAGGTTAACTTGCAGGTTGAGTCGGTAGTTAGGAAGGCAAATGCAATGTTGGCATTTATTTTGAGAGGACTAGGATATAAAAGCAGGGATGTGCTGCTGAGGCTTTATAAGGCTCTGGTCAGACCACATTTAGAATATTGTGAGCAATTTTGGACCCCGTATCTCAGGAAGGATGTTCTGGCCCTGGAGAGGGTCCAGAGGAGGTTCACAAGAACAATCCCAGGAATGAAAGGCTTAACATATGAGGAACGTTTGAGGACTCTGGGTCTATACTTGATGGAGTTTAGAAGGATGAGGGAGGATCTGATTGAAACTTACAGAATACTGAAAAGCCTGGATAGAGTGGACGTGGGGAAGATGTTTCCATTAGTAGGTGAGACTAGGATCTGAGGGCACAGCCTCAGAGTAAAGGGAAGACCTTTTAGAACAGAGATGAGGAGAATCTTCTTTAGCCAGAGAGTGGTGAATCTATGGAATTCATTGCCACAGAAGGCTGTGGAGGCCAGGTCATTGAGTGTATTTAAGACCGAGATAGATAGGTTCTTGATTGGGAAGGGGATCAAAGGTTACCGGGAGAAGGCGGGAGAATGGGGTTGAGAAACTTATCAGCCATGATTGAATGACGGAGAAGACTCGATGGGCCGAATGGCCTAATTTCTGCTCCTATGTCTTATGGTCTAAGAGCAAAAATCAAACGAAAATATTGTTTACTAAAGGAAACTTGGGCTGTGATAACAGAGGGCTGACTCATCCCAGATTTGCACTAAGTGTGGTAGCGAGCGGGAAAAAAGACGTTTCACCCTCTGACCGCAATGGCAGGTTTTCATGCCATATCATACCATTCCTGGCTCATTAATAACGCATTCCAGGGAAACGTGCTGGGTCACTGGCAGGGCGACCTCTCATTCCCCCGCCCTGCCGTCACCTCAGGCCTTCATTAATCCAGACGCCATAGTTAAAGCGCAACCCTGCAACATGCTTGCTCTCTCTAAGGGATTGGAAGCTGTTGGAAAACCATGGCTGCTAAAGGGAGGAGACATGCTGCCCCCAAATTTAGTAATGCCTCCCCTGGGTGGCTATTGGACACAGTGGAGGGCCGGTGTGAAGTCCTGTACTCCTGCTCTGAGCGAAAACCAGCAAGCAACGACACCAATCTAGCATGGGATGCTGTGGTAGTGGTGGTCAGAGAGAATGCCCTGCAAAAGAGGACAACAACCCAGTGCCGAAAGAGGATGAATGATTTCCGTTCCACCACAGTAAGCCACTCTGCTCAACATTTTCAGCTCTCACACTCACAAACCCACCACACATCCACAGGGATCTCACTCACAGCCAGTTCAAGGGACATCACCATTCCCCCTCTCTCACACACCTTCATCTACCCTGCGGATTGGGTCCTCATCCTGTCCATGGCACCACTCACCACCCATACTTGCCAGGCATCCTTCTCATCTGGCTTGGCAGGCATCCTGCTTACACTCCCGCCATCTGTATTCATGCAGGACAAGTTGGCACACAACAAAAGGGAGAAGTTGCAGACTGGAGGAGGAATGCCTGACATCAAGGCCCTCACAGACTTTGAAAATAAAGTCATCCCGCTGGCCGATGAGAATCTGGACCTGTCCTGTGCTGATGGTGAGCTTGGCAGTGCTCAACCAAATGAGGATCCAGCAGTGCAACACCCATCAGATAACTATGCTGTGCGTCAGGTCCCCTGTTCCGCAGTCCCCTGCCATGCACTAATTATCTCTCTTTGCTTTTGCAGGCACATCTGGGAAGCAGCTGAGAGGGTCCTCGAGCCAGGTTCTCGACTCAAGCCGCAAAGACACCTTGGAAGAAGAACCTGATGACACCCTAATTGAAGACCCATCATAGTCCTCACCCACACCCTCCACCAGCACAGAGACACATGCACCCCATTTGGACCTAGTTCTTGAGTAGCCTCAGGATCACAATTTGGTGAGCACATTGCACTGTCTGATCCACAGCAGGGGGAGACAGGGATTTCCCAGTTTTCTGGCACTCGGAGAACTGCTGGAGGCCAGAAATCTGCTGAGTCCGAGTCAGATGAGGAGCCTCTGGATTCGGTCATAACTCAGTTATGTAGTTTGCAAAGGCAAACTCGGGAACATCAGGCAGGGATGTCCACTACACACCTCAGATTGTGAGGCACAATGGAGCAGTCTGTCCACCTTCAGTCTGAGGTGATAGTGCCAACATGCCAACGCACCGAGGTCAACACTGGTAGGATGGCGGCTGCCATGGAGACCTCGATCCAGGACATTGCTCCTGCACTGCTGTGCAGGCTGAACTCCATTGCTGACGCCATAGGGTTCCAACTGTGTCAACGCGAGAGGGGTGTGGGGCAGCTCCGTCTCACTCCAGCTTCCCCTTCTCCTCAAGCGGCACTCATAGGGAGGAGGATCAGCAAGTGCACATCCCAGGGCCATCCACCCAGGTGACTCTGGGAGAGTCTGGCCCATCCAAATCCCCTATTCCTGTGAACTCAGCAGCTCAAGCTCCACAGGCTGAGGAGGATGCCACTGCCGCACAGCAGGACCCCGAAAGCAGGCCTCCAAGTCTAGGCCCTGCAGATGACACCCACCAAGGTCATCACAGACAGGGCGTAGCAGACAGGGCTGCCTCCATCTCCGCTGTGGATGTCCAGGAGCACAAAAGTGTAGCGGCAGGGTTAGGGAGGTTAAGAAGATGTAACTGTTTTCGAGTCAAAACAATTAACTAAATTAACAAAAACAAGGGGTAAATCAAGCACAGCCCCTAATTCAGGTCAGCTGTAAAATCAAGGAAAAACTTTAAAGGAACCTTACAAACATCAAACTAAGATGTGATTAAAGGGGTCAACAAAACACCCCAGTCCTCACGGTGCCCACCGGGCACGGAAGGCCTCGATGGTGCCGGCAGACACCGCGTGCTCCCTTTCCAGGGACATCCGGCCGCGAACGTAGCTGCGGAAGAGGGACAAACAATCGGGCGGGACTCCCCCGTCGATCGCCCGCTGCCTGAACCTGTTGATGGCCAACTTGGCCAGGCCCAGGTGCAGGTTCACGAGGAGGTCCTCCTCCTTCCCGACCCCCTTCCGCACCGGGTGGTTAAGAAGATGTAACTCTTTTGAGTCAAAACAATAAACTAAATTAACAAAAACAAGGGAGGAATCAAGCACAGTCCCTAAGTCAGGTCAGCTGTAAAATCAAGGAAAAACTTTAAAGGAACCTTAAAAACATCAAACTAAGATGTGATTAAAGGGGTCAACAAAACACCCCAGTCCCCACGGTGCCCACCGGGCACGGAAGGCCTCGATGGTGCCGGCAGACACCGCGTGCTCCCTTTCCAGGGACATCCGGCCGTGAACGTAGCCGCGGAAGAGGGACAAACAATCAGGCGGGACTCCCCCGTCGATCGCCCGCTGCCTGGACCTGTTGATGGCCAACTTGGCCAGGCCCAGGATCAGGTTCAAGAGGAGGTCCTCCTCCTTCCCGACCCACTTCCGCACCGGGTGGTTAAGAAGATGTAGTTGCACAGCCTGGGTCCGGGTGTTAATCACTTGTACATAATGTTCACTATTGTAAATAAACTCCTAAGAATGTCTCCCTGCCTATGGCTCCTTGTTCTGTTGAGCAGTGTTCGTGTCACTCAGATGTGAAACCTTGGTTCCTGCACAAGATAAAAGCAGGTGTCTCAGTCCAGGGCCTCTTCCCTGTGCAGTGTCTAACCTTCACACTAAAGTGATGGTCCAGCCTCACACTCCCTGGTCACATTACTGATGCCTGAACCTCGACGGTGCTTGCTATTGCTGCCAGAATGTCGTGGGCAGGTGTCACAGAGTCCCATCGTTCTCTTTGTGTGCTCTCAGCACCTTTGATGTGTGGCTGGCGCCCATCTCTTCAGCATCTGTAACCAGTGACGCTGTGCTCCTGAAGGGGACAGTTACTGAAGGCGGACAAAGGATCAGGTGCTTTTAAAATTTCATGTCTGTGTCTCTATGCTATGACCCTGATCACAGAGCGCAAGCGAGCTTCCCTCAACCAGACAGGAGTCAGACATTCACAGAGGCAATATGAAAATCTATAGAGTGTCCTCACTGCATGTCATCTTTATCCTCTTGGAATCTAGTGACCATTAGGGCATCTGCTGTGTATCCATGACATGAGGCTGAGCACTGAGGGTATGTGCGCTTCCATCAGCTGCGCAGGAGTCAACTGTTCACAGAAATAAGGTGAGAATGTCAGGACTGCCCTCACTGCATCTCATCATCATCCTCCTCCACAAACCTTGCAGCTATAAGGGCCTCCTGAGCACGCCTGCCTCATCTGGCAAGTGCGATGGCCTCATCGCCGGCATCCTTGCCTTCGAGGACCTCATCACCATCATCTCCTTCAACGTCCTCCTCATTGCAGGAGACGTGCAGCTCTTCCATCTACTCCCAAGCCAAGTCCTCCTTCTGTTGCAGTGCAGGTTGTAGATCGCGCAGCAAGCGACGATGATGCACAACATATTCGGGGGATTGTATTCTTGTGCTCCACTGGAGCTGTTGAGGTATCAGACTTCATTTTCAAAATGCCTATTGTTTGCTCCACCAAAATCTGGGTCACAGCATAAGCCTTGTTATAACATTGCTTTGCTGCAGCCTGAGGCCGCCGCATGGGGATCATCAGCCACATCCTCTGTGGGTAGCCCTTGTCCCAGAGAAGCCATCCCTGCAGTCTCTGTGGGCCCTGGAAGATGTCAGGGATCTGAGACCTGCTAAGGATGTGGGAGTCATGGCTGCTCCCTTAGGATTGTGCGCAGACCTGTAGGATGCATTTGTGGTGGTTGCACACCAGCTGAACATTCAGCAAATGGAAGCCCTTGTGGTTGACATAGTTGACTGCTTGTTGCCACAGAGATCTAAGCACCACATGAGTGCAGTTGATGACACCCTGCACCTGTGGAAAACATGAAATTTGCGCAAGTTCCAGCGCTCTTGCTCCCTGACTTTCCTGATCCCAGGCGAAATGCACAAAGTTCTGTGTCTTCACGAAGATGATGTCCGTGACCTCCTGGATGCACTTGTGTGTGGAGGCTTGTGGGATCCCACACAGGTCACCTGTGGAGCCCTGGAAGGAGCCACTGGTGTAAAAATTGAGCACCACAGTCACTTTCACGGCCACTGGCAGAGGATGCTCTCCATGTCCCTTTGGCACCAAATCCTGCAGCAGGTGGCATATGTGACCGACCAAGTCCCTAGACATGTGCAGTCTTCGGTGACATTGTTTCTCATTCATCTGCAGGAATGATAAGTGCCATCTATCGACCCTATGTTTAGTGAGGCGCCTTTAAGCGATGGCTCTTTTTGGTCTTCAGCTGCGTGCGCAGCAGGCCCTGCCACCTCCTCTCTTGGTTGAGTCTCAAGCCCCTTCATGCATGCGGGAGAGTGCTGGCCACCATTTGAATGGCCAGTGTGTAGTGCGCTCATTGGCTGTCCAAAATTCCACCCATCTCTGCCCCACTCCACTTGACCGATTGGCAGCAGCTTTGCCCACTGGACTGCATGCTGTGCTCTCAGCTCAGGCGCAGGCATTCTCCTAACCCGCACTGCAAGGCTGCACTGTTAGCTTGAACCATGGGGAAGATTGGTCCAAACCTTAATGAAGACATTGCAAGGGGCTGTGAGCACCTCCACCAGTGACTACTCCATGGCCTCCTTGTGCAAGGGGATTGTACAACTTGCCCAGTCGGCCAATTGATCTGCTGCCCTCCTAACACGCACATTAATTTGCAGTGTGCACCCAAGACGTGAAAAGTTCTGGAGCATTTGGTGGCACTTTATTTCTTTTGCATTGCTTGAGTGGGCAGAAAAGCTTCAGCGGCCCAACTTGAAGCATGTCAATGGAGCTGCGGCTGAATGAGAAGAATGCTCACTTTTGACAAGCTTTTCCAAGTGCATGGCCACTTCCCTCAGACCCCCCCATCCCCGCCCCCCTCCCCCATAGCATATGCTTGTGTGCTTCCTTAAGTCCTTAAACCCCACCACCCCCACCCCCCTCCCAAGCCTGGCCGCACTGGAGCCCTTGCCCTGGCACCACACTAAAAGCCAGCCGGGAAAAAGCGACTTGCCTGGGCTCCCCACCCCCCCACCCCCCACCCCCCCGAATGGATGGTGCCTCTTCCTTGATGTCCTAAGGGCGATGTTTGCGAGCGCTGCGCAAGGTTGTACTCACCTCTGGGTTCCCCTCGAAGTTCAGCTCACCTTTAAAGGCAGTCATGAAGCACGCCGTTCTGAAGTCACACCCATGTGGGCAGTAAATTTGACGAGGGGGATGATTCCGGCAAGTAGGGCTTATAACTAGATGCTAACGCATTGAAATTAGGGTCCCAACATGCGGTAACAGGAAACACGGTCCGCCATTGACGGGTGGAGCAGAGGATTGAAAACTGGTTTCACGATGGCATAAAACCAATTTTTGGCCTTCTCGCCACATCGTTCATCCCGCCTGCCCACCAAGACGCCAACGGGGATGGAAAATTCCGGCCAGAGGGTTTTATGCCTTCCCTTATGTGAGTGAAAATTTACAATCAAAATTGGTTCAAAATTGTTCTCCATCCTCCAAAAAAAAATTGTGTTATTGTTTCCAGAGTGTACTGTAACATAATACATATTCAACTGTAATTTGCCTAATTATGACATTCTAAAATTCTTAGAATTACATATTTTCAAAATATTTAGAAAAACAAAGATGTGAAAGCTGTTCATTTTAATTAGATCAATGTATGGGTGCTTTAACTTATTAACCCTTTACGTCCTGAAATTATTCAAATCTATCTTTCATCTTGCTGCTACATCATGCAAAAAATATGCCAAGCGCAGCTGAATGGAGGGGGAGAGATACCTGGACCATTTTTAATCTGATTGTGCACATCTTTTGCATCTATTGGACACAGATTCTGCCTCTAACAGGTGGTGGCTTGTGGAGGGCATTTCCTTCTTGTTTAAAGTTTATCTGTGATGGATGCTGTTGTGCAATTTACTCAGCAGTGAACTAAGAAGCAGTGGATTGGAATCTGCAATGGCAGGCAAGATTATCTGTGCAGTCGCAAATAGCCTTCGGTCCTGGTGAATTTTCAAAGACTTGTCCGTAAACCACCAAGAACCTCAAGTTTAAAGACCAAGTAATAAAGAGGGAGCCTATAGCTACCCATCTAGGATGAATATACCAGCTATTGGGGGTACATTTGCAACCATATGTTGACAGATTTATGCCTATAGTTCGCCTTGGAATTGCCCATATATGCAGTGACCAAATAAGCAAAATCACTGTAAGTTCTACCCAACTGGAAATTTGTATGCCAACACTTCTCTCAGAGTAAAGAAAGTACATTTGAAATGGGCTTCCGCTGTTTGTAGGCAGTGATAAGCATCTTGGATGTTATGGAAAGGACATGAAGTGGTGCACAATTTGCAGCAGTAATAATGGTGACGCTGTCAGCCATCACAATTATTATTGTGCAAATTTGACAGCAACTTCTGGCATTTGCACCCCTGCAATGAAACATGCAAATTGTGTGCAGATGCCAGAAGTTGCTGTCAACAGGTTAAAATAGATCTGTTGTCAAGATAAACTGTCCAAATTCTTGTTGTTGTTGTGAGGGCAAATGGAAAAGTTAAGCCTTGTTCAATCAGAAGTAATTGTAGGTACCGTAACATAGTGGTTAGTAATCCAGAGACCTGGGCTATTAATCTGGAGACATGAATTCAAATCCCACCATGTCAGTTTGTGAATTGAATTCAGTTAATTAAATACATCGGGAATAAAAAGCTTGTAACAGTGACCACAAAGTCACCTGATTATTGTAAAAACTCAACTGGTTCACCACTATCCTTTAGAGAAGGAAGTCTGTTATTCTTTCCTGGTCTCGATATGTATGACTCCAGATGCACAGCAATGTGTAATGGCCTAGCAAGCCATTAAGGCAGCACACCACCAACTTCTCAAGGGCAATTAGGAATGGGCAATAAATGCTGGCCATTCCAATGAAACCCAAATCCTGTAGATAAACAAAGGTACGTTTTTAACATCACACTAAGTCATAATTACAAAATCCTGGCCCTTCGCAACTAATTTTATAAGCACAGAGTCATATATATAAATATAAATTTATTTAAAGGTTTGTGTTCTGATATTTTTGTTTCTCACTGTATATGTCCCAATATTTGTTTCACTTTCTGTACAATGATTTAAAAGTGACTTTTTACTTGCTTTGACATGTGAGAGAATTCTTCAGTTTGATTGGCAGGCCAGACTGCCCTGTTGCTGGATATACAGATCCCCCGAAGAAGACTAAATTCAGATGGATATTGGAATGAAGGAAGTCTATACTCTGGAGCCTGCTAAATCTTTGGGGGCAGCTTTTTTTTTTGAGGTCAACAGTGAGCTTCACTCCTGACTACAAAATCCATTAAAATAAGGATAAGTGTTCCTGAAACATTTCTCAACTGCTTTTCCTGTTGATATTTAGGTTCTTCAATGTGGATTATTCAATCTGATTGGTTGAAGAGCTTGGTTGTTTCTTGTCCTTCTCACAGATGCCGCAGACCCCGGCTAGAGGCCGACACACTGGAAAAGACAACAGATTAGTGGAAATCTTCACTGAGAAGCCCACAAAAGCTTTGTGGGCAGCTGTCAGTGAGCTGAACGGCAAGTGACAATCTATCACCGCTGAACACAAAATCCAGGCCAATTATTAATGAACAAATTGCATTTTTAAAATAAACCAAAGCTGTCATGTCGATTTTCCCTGGTGTTAGCTCACAAATTACCTGTCTATTTACTTCAGGTTCACAACTTGCCATTGTTGGGATTGTATCTCACATCATCTGGGATGCTAGTGCAGTTTCACAGCCATTAGGAAACCAAATCATTGGCAATATTGTTGAAAAACTGATAATTTACATCGCTTCACTCATAAGAACCATCATATCAATAATAAATATGCATCAAGAGAAGAAAAGCAGTTAAGAAATGTTTCAGGAACACATCTTTATATGAATGGATTCTGCACAATAAAGGAGGGAATATAAACCCCATTTAAATCATTGTACAGAAAGTAAAACAAAGATTGGCGCATATACAGAAGGTTAAGAGGGAAACATAAATATCAGAATACAAATATTTAAAATAAATACATATATATCTGCAATTTTAGCTGCCTTTTGTGGAATGAAACTCCACACTTATAAAATTAGTTGCTTAGGGCCAGGAATATAATTGCATCAGAAACAGTTCAGAGGAGGTTCATTCGATTGATTCCTGGGACGAAGGGGTTATCTTATGAGGAAAGGTTGGATAGTTTGGGCCTGTATCCATTGGAGTTTAAAAGGATGAGAGGTGATCTTATTGAAACATGTAAGATCCTGAGGGGACATGACATGGCGGATGCTGAGAGGATGTTTCCCCTTGTGGGAGAGACTAAAACTAGTGGATATAGTTTAAAAATAAGGGTTCTCCCATTTAAGAGGGAGGTGAGGAGAATTTTTTTTCTCTCAGAGGGTGGTTAGTCTGTGGAATTCTCTTTTCCAGAGAGCAGTGGAGACAGGCTCATTGAATATTTTTAAGGCCGAGTTAGATAGATTCTTGGTTGACAGGGGAGTCAATGGTTTTCGGGGGTAGATAGGTAAGTAGGATTGAGGCCAAAATTAGATCAGCCATGATCTTATTAAATTGTGAAGTAGGCTTGAGGGGCCAAATGGCCTTCTCCTGCTCCCAATTTGTATGTTGGTTTTTTTATTTATTCGTGGGATGTGGGCATCATTGGCTAGGCCAGCATTTATTGCCCATCCCTAATTGCCCTTGAGAAGGTGGCGATGAGCTGCCTTCTTGAATCACTGCAATCCATGTGGTGTAGGTACACCCACAGTGCTGTTAGGGGAGGGAGATCCAGGATTTTGACCCAGCAACAGTGAACGAATGGTGAGACATTTCCAAGTCAAGATGGTGAGTGGCTTGGAGGGGAATTTCCAGGTGGTGGTGTTCCCATGCATCTGCTGCCCTTGTCCTTCTAGATGGTAGTCGTCATGGATTTGGAGGGTGCTGTCTAAGGATCCTTGGTGAATTCCTGCAGTGCATCTTGTAGATAGTACACACTGCTGCCACTGTGTGTCGGTAGTAGAGGGAGTGAAAGTTTGTGGAAGGGGTGTCAATCAAGTGGGCTGTTTTGTCCTGGATGGTGTCAAGCTTCTTGAGTGTTGCTGGAGCTGCACTTATCCAGGCAAGTGGAGAGTATTCCATCACACATTCCATGCAGTGCCATGTGTCCTGCTCACACTCTCTCCATTTGTTTTCATGCAGGAGAAGCTGGCTCACATCAGCAGGGAGAGGTCCCGGAATGGGGGTGGAGTGGAGCGTGCCATCGTGCTGACTGGTGAGGACGTGGACAGTGCCTGCAAAGACGGTGAGGTCGGCAGCAAACACCCACGTGATGTTCCTGCACCACACCATCCCTCTCTCAATATAACTGTGAGTGCTCTCACTCCTGCTTTTGACTCTGCTGCCATGCACTAATTATCTCTACTTCGGTTCACAGGGAGCTCTGCCAAGTGACCGACACCCTCAGCCAGCCAGTCCCTCAGCTCTATCCAGGTCCTCATATCCAGCCAAGAGGACACTTCCTCCATTGAAGAACTGGAAATAAACAGCCCAGAAGACCCATCACGGCACTGACCCACACCCTCCACCAGCACAGAGACACACACCTCGGTGGGACCTAGAACTAGATCAGGCTTGGGTTCACAATCTGGTGGATACTGCAGGAGGCAGGTAAGGCCGAGCTCCCTGGCACTCAGAGGACAGCTGAGGAAGAGGCATCTGTGAGGTCCGAGTCATATAATGAGCCTCTGGATTCAGCCTTCTATCTCATCCTGGAGAATCAGCAGAAGTTGAGGTAACATCAGGCAGAGCTGTTGGAAGTCCTCAACAGAGTGAAACTCAAGTCGGAAGAATTCGTCTGCCTGCTCTCTGATGAGGTGGTGCCCACATGTGCACATATGGAGGTGTCCATGGGAAGGATGGCGGATGCCATGGAGACCATGGTCCAGCAGAACGTGGAGATGGGCACAGACCTGCACTCCACCACAGTAACCATGGGCGAGTCCCTGAAATGGCAATGTGAGAGGAAAACGAGGCACCTTGATGTCCCTCCAGGTGCTCCTTCCCTCAAGGAGTCAGGCCGGGGCCCTCAGGCACCAGAATGGAGGAGGAGCAGCAGCTGGACACCCTTGGGTCATCCACTCAGAAATCTCAGAGGCTGTTATCCCCCTCTGAGGCCCCTTTGTCTGTGACCCCCTCAGCCTCATCCTCTGCAGAGGAGAGTAGCTGGCTCACAGGAGAACAGCCAAAACAAACCAGCATCCCCAAGGCCTCAGCTGTCCAGAGGTCACATGCCGAAGTCATCAGAGGCAACTGGGCCAACCATTGCACAGGCTGTCTCCACCCCTGGTGTGGATGTCAGGGCAGCACCTAGAAATAGTGGTAGGGCCAGAAAAGTTAGGAAATTCTAATCACAAGTGGTTGCACTGGTGAACATATTTTGTTACTATACAATTGGAAAATATAGTCACTTTCACTGAATAGTGTGTAATGGTGTATTTCAGCTTCATTTATAGGCTTCACGAGTCCTCCCCCTGCGTCGCCTGGCCCGCCTCCACTAGCAGTTCAACTACATGCAGCTGGCCCATGAGTGATTCTGGAGAGAGAAGTATGCTTGTGGTAGGGCCTTTCAGAATCTCGTGCAAGCATTTTCTGATGCACGTGGATTCTTCCTCCCTCATACTCATCTCACTGTCCTGAGCACTTTCAATGCTGCCTGCTGGGGTTCTCTTTCAGTTGTCCATCTGAGCTGACCTGCATCTCTGCCCGCCCACTGATCACACTCCCATGCAGCATCTGCGCCTGTCTAACGTGAGGTTCCTTTCACTTTCAATTTTGCAAGGTGGTTGTAGTGAAGTATGACTTCAACTTTCCTGTCCTTTCCCCTCCCCCAATCACTCATGTCCTTTCCCTCATCACTGTTCATCCCCCGGCATCACCTTCCACCTCCCCACCGTCACCTACCAGCCACAACCCTTTTCTTTCTGGGATGTCCAAGTGAACGTGCACATTCCCAATCTTCCTATCCCGATCCAGATTGACCTCCCCAACCGCCTCCTTCCCACTCCCAGGATTCGTGTCTGCCTGTGAGTACCCACCAACTACCCTCGCCATTCCTTCCACCGTTACCATTACTCCCTCACCCTCTCACCTTACCAGCTCACTCTGCCCTCTCTCATTCTCACCATTCCCTCCTACCATGCCCACCCTAATTTCACTCCCCAGGAAGCAGTTATTGACTCCACAGTCCCCTCCCTTGCATGTTCATCTGCACATCCCCCCCTTACTCCTTCCTCTCACCTGCCTTCTTCCTCCCCCAGATACATTCCCATCACTTCCACCCCACTCCTCCTCTCCCAATCTCCTTCCTCCCCCCAAAATCCTGCCCCCCTCCTTCCTCCTTCCTCCTTCCTCCCTCCAAAGTCCTGCTCCACTGAGCTCTTTCTACCCCTTGAAGTCCTTCCCCCCTCTGAACTCCTTCCCTTACATCTTCTTCCCCCTTATACCTACCTCCTGACTTGCCTCATCCCCCCCTTTACACCCTCCTTCCCCTGTACTCCTTCCCCCCAAACCTCATCCCCATGGCATCATTGTTCCCCCCTCAACCCTACCCAGCCCTGACACTGTCATTCCTCCATTTCCCCCCTCCCAACATTACTCTCCCAAACTCCCGGTACACTTTCCTCTCCCAGTCACAGCTGGACCTTCCTCTCCACCCCGTCGATGACCATCTGTAGCAGACTGTGGCCAAAACACTGATGTCCCGAAGCAGACCCTCAAAGGTGACCTCCCACCTTCCGTGAGCTGCTTCCTGGCGGAGCCACATCCATGAGAATCCACACTGCTCCATGTAGGGCTCCATCACCTTCTGCTCCCCAGATGTCCACGATGTGAGCAAGATGCCGATGGCAAGTCCCAACTTCTGCACGCCACACTTGTCAAGATGTGCTCTGCAGCAGCGTGTTTGACCACCGACATGGGCGGTAAATTTGATGTGGGGGGATGATTCTGGTGAGCAGGGTTTATAATGAGATGCAGCTGTATTAAAATAATGTTCCTGACATGCAGTGGCGAGAGTGGTGGCCCTCCATTGATGGGCGGAGCAGACAATCGCAAACTGGTTTCACGATGGCGTGAAACCAATTTTTGGCCTTCTCACCGTTTAGTCTGCTCATGCCCGCCATGATGCCCGATGCCAATGGGGATGGAAAATTCCACCCCTGTTGACAGCATTAGATGATGAACTTGGCATTTAATAGTCAACTCATGTTGAAGTGATGTCACCAATGACTGATATGTCATGATATGCGCTATGTTGAGTTTGTACACTTTCCCCATATCGGCACTAACTCATGTCTTTCATGTGCCATTGATCCTAGATGGGTGACGGCGATCATGAGGGACCAAGCTGAGGAGTCCTCAGGAAGGCAAGCACTCATATGATTCCTGCGCACCTTCCATTGGCTCAGATACACATGAATGCTCACGGCTGATCTGAGGACATTTTGCTTGCCACATACGCATAATCAATGAGCCTCTGTACCTGTGGAAATCCAGTTTCTGCAGTAAAGCTGACAGCGCTGCTTGTTTGAGTGACCTCATCCGTGGAAAACTGGACAGGTATGGTGACCTTGAAAAACAAGACAACAGTGGCTTGGGAAATACACTAATGAGCCCAGATCAAGAGATCCTTGAGATGTCACTGGAAGATCTCTGGAAGGAGCCGGAGGTGAAGAAGTTCAGGCCTGTTATGACCTTGACAGCCACTGGCAATAAATGGCCACTGGTCCCCTTAGGAGGAGGTTTTATTCAAGGTATCTGCAGATGTCAGCGATGGCCTGTCGCAGGCCTTCTGAGGCTCTGTCATGTTGAGGAAGATCACCCTCTGTCCGTATACCCTCTGTGGGGGTATTGCATCCTTCGAGCTGGAGCTTTCTATCCATCCCCTCTGTTGTGCGGAATGGCATGTGATTGCGAAGAAGGTAGCTGTTGTTGGTGATGTTGCTGCTCCTGGTGCTTTTGGTTCTGTAGAGGCCGTTGTGACTGTGATGCTGCTGTTGCTGCTCCTGTGCTACTTATCAGAGGTCCAGGCTATTGCTGTGTAAGCTGCTGTAGTGAAAGCTGACAGCAGGAAGTTGAGATGAAGGTAAGTACACTCCAAGGCAGTTGAAAGTACTTGCAAAAAGTTGAAATGGACCCTCAAAGTATTGAATTCGGGCTCTCAGAACTCTTACTTTCACTGTGGCTGGCGACAAACTTGGCGATCCGTTTACCTCACTGACCCTGGTGAATTGCAAAGAGCTTGGGAAACCCCAGTGCTGGCTGTTAAAGTGAGAATCTTGGGTCCCATTCATATTGTGATGACTTTCCCAACAGGTCCAAGAGGATTCCCTGCTCACCTGCAAAAGCACCCGGGTGAAACCAGGAAGTGGACGGGATCATGTCGGCTTCCCGAACTGACAACATTTTTCAGGAATTTAACCCCCCTCCAGCACACAAAGGAACTTCCAGTTGACCGTTAAAATCATGTCTTATGTTTTTGACTCCTAGTTTGGTCAGGATAATATATGATAGCATGAAAATACAGGATTATCAATATTCCAGGAATAAATAAAAAGGCTACTTATGAGTTGAGATGTCCTCTGAAGCTCCAGAATTTTTGTCTTCCTACCTTCCTATTCACTCACCTTGGATCATCATTGCTCCTTTAAATTTGATTTCTCTGCAAAGAATGATAATGCATGATAATGAGCTGATCAAGAAAAATTGTTGTTGCTGCTGGTGCTGTTGGTGTTTCTGTTCTTCCTGTTGCTCATCAGAGGTCCAAGTTCGAGCTGTGCCCATGGCACAGTGAAGGCTGACAGCAGGGAGGCGTGAATCAAGGTGAGTGAAGCCTAAGACAGATGCACTGACTTCTGAGAAATTGGAATTCACCTGTCCAACAGTAGGAACACTCTCAGAAGAAACTCTGGGAGCAGCAACCTTTCATCTAGGCAGGGCTGCAGCTAGTCATTTTTATTGTTTACAGGTTTCCCAGCCTGTAAGTTTCACTGTAAAAAGCACTCCCCACTGTGCTTTCACCTGACTGACCCTGGCGAGGTGCAGATAGAGTTTGGGAAACCTGTGCACTGGCTCTTAAAGTCAGAGTACTGGGCTAAAATCAAACTTAATTGCCTATTTATACATTGTTATGGCTTACCTGACAGCTACGCAAAGGTGCCCTGATTACCCTCAAACCCACCTGTGTCAAAACTGGAAGTGGGCAGATTTATGTCATGTTCCTGACCCAATGCCACTTCTCCAGGATTTAATCTGATCACTAACACCACTCCCCTCCCCCCTCACGCACACCACCCCTCTACCCTGCCTGCACCAAAACCCACTTCCCCTTGGCAGTTAAAATGTTGCCTTTAGATTCTGCTGCAAATCCTGGAAACTGAAGAGTAAAGAACAACTTCATAGAAGTAGTTAGAACATTGTTTGTTAGGCTTTTGTTATTTGTGAATCCAGAACCAAAAAGTACTTATTTACATATCTGATGATTGACAATGCCCACGCTTTTTCTCTATTATTGACATTAGTGTTGATGAAGCGTTGTAAATTTATAAAACAACCTGTACCATTACATACTTACCATTACTTCATACATTTAATAACATTTTTCATGCCTGTAGGGTCTATTTTGATTCTTGCTGTTTAGTCTAACATATTTCATTGACAGGGTGGAGAATGACTGAGGCCCAAGCAGTGTTATCTTTCTGATTCATCTGATGTGCTTGTGGCAGAGCTGTAGACCAGTGAGGTTTACAGTTACCTGTATAACAAAATAATTTTAGAAGCACCATTACAGTCCACACCTCTCATTACAACCTACTGTCTCACAAGATCAAACAGCAAACATATTTTTGCCAGCAATGTGAGACTTCAAGGTACTTGACATGTAAATATCTATTACACAAGTCAGTGTGATTTTTAAAAAGTAAATTACTAATGCAATACATTTTAACATCAGGCTGATACAGAGAGGCCAGGGCCTGGTGCATTCTGCACCTGCGTTGATTATAATCTAGGAAGCAAAACTGAACTTGTATTTAGATAATATCTTTTATGCCCTTGGGATGTCCCAAAGCAGTTCAGAGCTGACGAGTTAACTTCAGGGGTGTAGCTGCTTTTATGAAGGAAATGTGGAAGCCGATTTGTGCCAATTTGGATAAATTTGGTTGAGGAATTGTTGGCCATGCCGACATCTTGATCCTTCATGAATAGTATCATGGAAATGTTTTACATTCATCAGAAAAGGCAGATAAGGCCTTGATTTAGTACCTCATCCAAATGGCAGCATCTTCAACATTGCAGCACTTTCTTGGTACTGCATTGAAACGTCAACCTAAATTATGTGCACAAGTTCTGGAGTGGGTCTTAAACCCATGACCTTCTGACTGAGCGACAATCGCGCTACTACTGAGTCAAGTTAACTTGAATTAAATGTTCACATTTAATTTTTCAAAGAAAACTTTCTTTCTGTGCCTCCCCTGCATATACCCTGCTGTCCACACAGCAAGACTTCATCTTCAGCCTGTGAGCAACACCACAGGATATATATAAGTATCTAATTAAAAAGTTTTCTGATTCCATATGGTGGAGTTGTATTCTTTGATTGAAAAATCTTTTCCATCAGCCCTCATTTTGGCACTATTCTGTGTTCTTGCTGGTTTGTCAGTAAAACAACTAAATCTAACCCCACTTAAATAAGGGATTCATGACTGACAATGAGGACATGGATTTGGAGAGATTAGTTGTCATTTTAAAAAATTGTGCAACCATTCTTGATGCAAATTCTCCAACCTCTATAAAATATGTTATGCTAAGAAAATAATTTGCTCGCGAGCTGGCTTTTCTTCTCCCCTTCCCTTTTTGGCACCCTGTGATATTCCATCAGCACCTGCCCACTACAGCACAACTTCAAGCAATCTGCTGTGTTACACATTGAACTTCCAGTGCGTGATGCCACTGTGCTGCCTACAAGTGGCTACATCAGAGAGAATTAGAAGGAAAAGCTGAAAGGCAGCCAATTAAGAAGAAATTAGGATCAGTGTTGCTGGACAACATCATACCCAAAATGCCCAAAGGAGTATCAATTCTCTGTAAAACAGTTGATTATTGCACAGTAAAGCCCTCTCTCTGTCAGAAGATGTTATTTTATCCTTCACCTAAGGTTATAATAGCACTTCTCTTCCTGTCACATGGCATGACATATTAAGGGTTTATAGCCACAATAGTGGCAACATTGGAAGGTACAATCTCTGATAATTTAAGTCTAATGACCAAACACTTGAACATTGAGCAACAGTGTGTATTTACAAAGCAGTGGGGTGTGGGGCAGAATTTCTGGGCTCTAGTAGCTACTGAGAGTTTTGGTTTGATGTTATCTGAACTGCCATATGCAAGAACCTGCTCCAAATTACCATTTTCTATATGATTTCTGTAATTGTTACACATTTGCTTCCATTATCATGGACTCGGTTACTTGAATTGTACCGAGCCAGTCAATGGAAAGAGACCAACACATAAATTGTAATAATAGAATTATAAACTGATATATTATGGAAAAGGTTGTTGATTATTAATTTAACAAGCATAATTATGCAATGCGAAAGGTGAGCACATGTTTCTGCTGCAGTTACATATTGGGAATATATTGAAGTCATGTCTAATTTTAATAATTTTTTTTCATAAAATCACAAGTCTAATGACATAAGCTGTTGATGAATAATGATTGAGTAAGAATGTGGCTGCACCTACAAGGATGACACCCTAAGCATCCTTTTAACCCATTTTAGAGGGTACATTCTAGCCAAACTGAATAAAGAAACATTTTGTTTTAAATGAAATTGTCAGTATTTAATTTTATGTTAGAACTTACTGAGCAATGTTCTAATGATTATTGTGCCATTATAAAAACCAGAACGCTTCGCTTCCCTCCCCCAAAAAAATGTTTTTTACTGAAACTAACTGTCTCACAAAGAGGGCAGAGGGTTAAGGCACTCATTATCTACCTACAGCCTGACACATGTAATTAAAGACATTTCTCTAACAGCTGCATATTTACATTCATCCTGAGTTTGCAGCTGTTTCATGTTATATTGCTATTGTACATGATTCAATTATTTATCTGAATTTTCCTGTGGAGAACAAATCCTAAGAAAAATCCTGGTGCCACTTGAAGCTGGCAACATATGAATGTAATTCAACTCAGTTTGGTAGAAACAGATTGATTTGAGTTCGCGGTCACTTTTTGCCTTGAGGATAATCATAGTGCATCTCCTGGGCTGGTGCAATTTAATACTGTCTGGCACATGAACAATGTCTGGGCAGAGGGCTGTGTAAATATTGATATCACATTCACTTCAGATCAGCTTGATTCAAACTGAATGTGATCTCCATATTTGTAAATAAGGATTAGGAAACAAGACAGTTTTAAATGTTAAGAAGTTAATTAACAGTCATCTACTACCTGGAACTTCCAGGTCAGATGTGGTACTGAATAAAAATCAAAAGGAAAGCCATTTGTGAAGACAACATTTTAGTAAAAGGATAAAAGGTGTTGTAAGCCCTGAGTCTCCTCATTGTCTTCAGCGCTTACAATGTTGTTACACTTATTACATCAAAAGGATTGGGGAAATTTAACATTTACTTTCCTTTATTGTGCTACCAGCACATTTCCTCAATCTTTTTAACTTTTTTATCTGTTCATGGGATGTGGGCATCACTGGTTAGGCCAGCATTTATTGCCCATCCCGAATTGCCCTTGAGAAGGTGGTGGTCTGCTGCCTTCCTGAACTGCTGCAGTCCCTGTGGTGTAGGAACACCCGCAGTGCTGTTAAGGCGGGAGTTCTGGGATTTTGATCCAGCGACAGTGAAAGAATGGTGATATACTTCTAAGTCAAATGGTGACTTGAAGGGGAGCTTACAGGTAGTGTTGTTCCCATGCATCTGCTGCCCTTGTCCTCCTTGGTGGTAGAGGTGGTGGGTTTGGAAGGTGCTGTCAAAGGAGCCTTGGTGAGTTGCTGCAATGCATCTTGTAGCTGGCACACACTGTTGCCACTGTGCATTGGTGGTGGAGGGAATGAATGTTGAAGGTCGTGCATGTGGTGCCAATCAAGCGGGCTGCTTTGTTCTGGGTGGTATTGAACTTCTTGAGTGTTGTTTGAGTTGCACTCATCCAGGCAAGTGGAGAGTATTCCATCACACTCCTGACTGGTGCCAGGTAGATGGTGGACAGGCTGTAGGGAGTCAGGAGGTGAGTTATTCTCCGCAGAATTCCCGGCCTCTGATGTGCTCTTGTAGTCACAGTATTTATATGGCTAATCCAGTTCAGTTTCTGGTCAATGGTAACCCCTAGGATATTGATAGTGAGGGATTCAGCAATAATCACACCATTGAATGTCAAGGGGAGATGGTTGGATTCTCACTTGTGTGGCGCGAATGTTACTTGCCGCTTATCAGCCCATGCCTGAATATTGTCCAGGTTTCGCTGCATATGGACATGGACAGCTTCTGTATCTGAAGAGTCGCAAGTGATGCTGAACATTGTGCAATCATCAGGGAACATCCCCACTTCTGACCCTAAGATAGAGGGAAGATCTTGGAGAGCTCAGTATTAACATTACAGCCAAGGCATCCAGAGACTGAAAACAAAAGCAATTTTTCACTTTACGGACGCTGGAAAACTAAAACTCATTCCCCCAAAATGCTATGGATGCTGGGTCAATTGAAATTTCAGGACTGATAGATTTTCGTTCATTAAGAGTATCCAATGATATGCATCAAAGGCAGGTGAATGGAGTTGAGGTATAGATCAGTCATGATTTGATTGGTGGAACAGGTTTAAAGGGATGAATGGCCTACCTCTGCTCCTTTGTACTTCAAAGACCCTCAGGGTTCACTTACATAGCTGCACTGTTCAAGAACATTGTAGTTTCCTGGATTTACGCTACTCCTGCAATTGGTATAACAATATACCTCAAAATAAATAGCCTAACAGCTCCCATAGCACGTCAGCCAACTGTAATTGAGGAGCTGGTGAGCTGAAGAGGGCACAATTTCACTCAATGATTGGAGGTTTACAAAAATTATCTACTGATCCATTGCTTCACCTTGCTTAATCACTGATACCTGCACTTTCCCAATTTTACCCAAGCACTTTCCTCAATCCCAGGAAAACAGAGACCCTCAACTTGTTAAATCCCCAAAACTAGGCTTTAATCAACATTGTACACAGATGGTTTTTCCTATGGGTATTCCATTTTATGCCATCATTATGCAGGGTTGCACCAGCAGCACATCCAGGAGAATTAGACAACCTGGCTGAGGACAGCAGCCATCAGGGAGCACCCTTTTGTTGTATTGTGGCCTTTTTGCCTATTCGTAATAGAGTTGATCTGCAGACAACTTTCTAAGTGGAAATATTAGGTTTATTTACAATGCAGCTAACAGCAACTGCACATGTGCTTTCAATTCCATCTCTATCTCTACATTAACTGTGGAGGAAGCATGTGCTGCTAACACATTCATTTACACAGATCATGTGATCTTACATCACAGGATTATTCTTAAAGGTACAGTCCAAAATTTAACAAAACCATAATTACTCCCCCTTTAACTTTTCTGCACATATTGTATGTACAAGTATTTTTATCTCATGACATTATAATATTTACATAGGTCATGAAATTTGCAAGTTCAGTCTTTCAGGTGGTTTCCTGATTCGTGTGGAACGTCGCAGCTCCACAACTTCAGATTCTTTTTCAGGAACCACACTCCCTGGAACTGCATAAATATCAGGTACCTCGGTGGGCACTTGCAGTTCAGTGTCTTCCACTCTGATAGGGACATCAGACATGTCAGTCTTTGGCTGAGCATCTTCAATCGGAAACGTTGGTTCAGTAATGGTTACAGGTACAACCATATCTTGTTGTCTTATCTCTCTTTTTCTTAAATGCTCCACATGCTTATGGGTGATCCAGCCTTCCACTTCCATGTGGTATGATAATGGTCTGGTCACTGAACTAACTTTATCCGGTAACCACTTCAGTCCTCCACCAAAATTCTACACATATACTGGTTCTCCATCAGTAAATTCTCTCTCACAACTATGCAAGGCATGCGCAGCTTTTTGGTTTCCTTGCCTCTTCTCCACCTTCCCCTCCAAATTTGGAAATATCAGACTCAGTCTTGTCCTAAGATGGTGTCTTGTCAACAATTCTACAGGTGTTGCTCCTGTCGTCGTGTTGGGGGGTCATTCTTTAGTGAAAAAGAAAGCATGCAAGCTTGGTCTCCACCAAATCACCTGTTAACTTATTCATATTGTCCACAGCAAGTAGGATTCTTTCCAGATAATGCTTTGCAAGTAACTTATACCTCTTTGATTTTATCTTCAGCATTATCCAGCGCACCATTGTGAGGGACTCAAATAATATCAAAGTAGGCACAGTTCGATAATTTATTTATTGCCTCCTTCGAGTGTTTATAGGTGCCACCAGACACCATTTTATTGTCTTTTCGGAACCCTCTTCCTTTTTGTCTTCTTCTTTCTACCACAGAGTTTAGTCTCGTCCTTCATTTTGACTCCAAGGTCGGTCAGACTTCTCTCAGGTGAAATCTCAGCTTGTCTTAGCTCAGTAGCTGAGTCTCCCAAAACTTCATTATCTGCTCGCCTCTTGGAAAGCTGTCCAATTTTTTGTTTTCAAAGCCTCTTTGACTTGGTTTAGCTGATTCCTCAGCTCTTCTGTCTCTTTTTTGTTTGTTGGCTGCTTCCTGGAAACTTGAACATTGATGTGTCTCCTCTGCCAACTGGTTCTTCAGTTTGTTTAGAGAGGTGCTGAATTCTTTCTGTTTCTCTTCGTACTGTTCCAGAGGTACAAACTTTGACCTGAGGGAATCTTGTAGTGTGTGAAGGTCTTTCAGCAGGTTTTCCTTTCCCTTGCGAAGGTTACTCACTTTGTCTTGAACTCTGTCATTCAGTGGGGTCTCCTTGAGTTTTTACTGCTATTCCTCCATGTTTTTGTTTGAGATAGACTGTGCTTCTTCAGGTTGTTGAGTCCTTACACACTCATTTTTCATCCTGCTGTGGTCTTTAAACTCTCCAGGCTCTTTCTGCCATACTTTGCCTTGTTCCTTTTTCAAGACATGAACTCTTCCAGCTTCCTTTTGAAATCTCAATGACCAATCAAGGTTGATTTCCCTTAACCAGTTTCACCCTAGAAGGCTTGGTCCTCTGCCTCTCAATGCCAACACCGGTAGCTGTGCCGATTGGTTTCTATAATGGATAGTTGTTGTGCTGATACCTTTTACTTGGATTTCTTTGCCTGTGTACATTTTCAATTTGGCAGATGTTTATTCCAAATTTAATTGATGTTCATCATTACTTAAATATCTGAAAGTATGCTCTCCAATTACAGTAGTGGAAACTTCCGTGTCTACTTCCATTTTTACTGGTTTACCATTCACTTGTACCATAACTCTGTCTTCCCAACTTTCATGTGAAACAATGAATAAATGTCAGAATTTATTGTTTCAGGCTTTTCTACACTGTAGATTTCATTGGGCTTCTTCTGTTGTTTGAAAGCCTGTTTAAATCTCTCCTTGCACTGTCTCATTATATGTTCACTTCTGTAACAAAAGTAACATTCTCCTTTTTTAAACTGCCAATCGCTGAAAGACTGATTGCCCAAAGAAAGTTATAAAGATCTGCCCTGCAATTATAAACCAGTCAATTTAACTTTGGTGGTGGGGAAACTCTGAAGGGCAGAATTTTACAGCCCCGTTTCGGCGGGGACGGGTCTGTAAAATGCGGTGAGACATTCTAAACCCCATTGACTTCAGTGGGAACGTAAAATCCCACTGCCGTAAAATTCTGCCCTTAGGAACAATTATTCGGGATAGAATTAATAGTCACGTATAGAAAAATTTGGATTGATTAGGGAGAGTCAGCATGGATTTGTTGAAGGAAAATCACGTCTAACTAAGTTGCTGCAGTTTTTTGAAGAGGTAACAGATGGTTGACGATGGTAAGGCCGTTGGTGTGGACGTCCAAAAGGCCTTGGATACAGTGCCACACAACAGACTTGTGAGGAAGGTTATAGGTCATGGAATAAAAGGGTCAGTAGCAATGTGAATACAAAATTGGCTGAGGAATAGGAAAGATGGTTAATGGGTATTTTTCGGGCTGGAAGAAGGTTTGTAGTGGAGTTCTCCAGGGGCTGGTATTGGGACCCTTGCTCTTCCTGATATATATAAATGATCTAGATCTGGTGTGCAGGGGACAATTTCAAAGTTTGCGGATGACATAAAACTTGAGAGAATTGTAAACTTTGAGGAGGACAGTGTAGAACTTCAAAAGAACATTGACAGATTGGTGGAGTGGGCAGATAGGTGGCAGATGAAGTTCAATGCGGAGAAGTGTGAGGTGATGCACTTTGGCACAAAGAACATGGAGAGACAGTATAAAATAAAGGATACTATTCTAAAGGGTGTGCAGGAGCAGAGAGACTTCGGTGTACATATACATAAGTCATTAAAGGTAGCAGGACAGGTAGCGAGAGCTGTTTCCAAAACATACAGTATTCTAGGCTTCATTAATAGGGGCATAGAGTAAAAGAGCAGGGAGGTTATGATGAACTTATTTAAGACACTATTTAGACCTCAGCTGGAGTATTGTGTACAGTTCTGGGCGCACACTATAGGAAGGAGGTGAAAGCATTAGAGAGAGTGCAGAAGAGGTTTACGAGAATGGATCCTGGGATGAGACACTTCAGTTATGAGGAAAGATTGGAGAAGTTGGGGCAGTTTTCCTTGGAGAGGAGAAGGCTGAGAGAAGACTTGATCGAAGTTTTCAAAATAATGAAGGGTCTGGACAGAGTAGATAGGGAAAAACTGTTCCCACTCATAAACGGATCAAGAACCAGAGGGCACAGTTTTAAAGTGTTTTGTAAAAGGAGCACAAATGCAAGGTGAGAAAAAGCTTTTTCACACAAGGAGTAGTTAGGGTTTGGAATACACTACCCGGAAGTGTGGTGGAGGTAGGTTCAACTGAGGCATTCAATAGGGCATTGGATAATTACCTAAATAGAAACAATGTACAGGGTTATGGGGTAAAGGCAGGAGATTGGTACTAAGTTAAAATGCTCAGAGAGCTGGTGCAGACACGACGGACCGAATGGCCTCCTTCTACACCATAACAATTTCGCAATTCTGTGATTGTTTCCACATCGATTAAAGTTGTTGTTTGATTTAGCTGCTAAACTATTCCTTCTTATTTTTTGGTTAGCTTCGTGGTGAATTCTCGCTTTTTCGCGCCACTTTCGGCTGACTGCTCCTGCTTGATTTGGAGTATGGTGCCATTTTGAGTCCTTTGTATTGCTTGCGAATCTATTACAGAGATTTCCATGGCCAGTGCTATTCCTAATGTCTTCTTAAAATCCAAATTCACTTCAGCAAGCCATCTTCTCTGAATAGTGTCCTCTTTCACACCACACACTAAACGATCTCTGAGCATGTCATTCAGAGTCTCACTGAACTCACAATGTTCCATTAGTTGCTAAATATTTGCCACATAGCTAGCAATTGTCTCACCCACGGCTGTATTTCATGAGTTGAACCAAAACTTCTGCATCGTGACTGAGGGCTTGGGTTGAAAATGTCCCTTCACGAGGCCCACCAATTCTCAGAAATTCTTCAAATCTGGGGCACTGGGTGCCATCAAACTTCAAATCAAACTGTAGATTTTGCTCCCACAAGTACTCAAGAGGATCGCTCGCCTCTTCTCTTCCCCCATGATTTTGTTCACTTGAAAAAAGAATGTAAGGCATCCATGGCTGACTCAAAGGGATTGATTCTACCAAATTGTGGCATTTTGGGTGAGTATACCTTCTGTTATTTTAAACGGACATTGATACTCACAATCGCTGGGTGAGGTTCAGTATCGATTCCGATTTATCCTGATTTATCCTCGTTGCCAGTTTCTTGTAGTGTGGCCTTGATGCCTACTTGTAATAGAGTTTATCTGCAGACAACTTTCTTAGTGGAAACATTAGGTTTATTTACAACCAGCAGCAACTACATGTGTGCTTTCAACCCCATCTCTATACTGCCTGAGGGGATAGCCCGCGCTGTTAACACATTGGTCATGCAATCTGACATCACAGGACTATTCTTAAAGTTTCAGTCCAATATTTAACAAAACCATAATTGCTACATCTTTCCAAAGTGTTTTCAGTCACACCGGTCCTATGTGGAGCTCTCCAAGGAGCTGTGCTTCTAACAGCAGTGCCTCTTCAAGGATGCCATTAAGCATCTCTGCCAATGTCACACAGATCTGCTCTATTGCCACAATTGCTTTCCCTGTGGTATTTAAGGTGACAAAAGCACTCAATATTTATGACTGATGCTTTTACAGTAGCTCTCATAGAACCTTACAGCACTAAAGGAGGCCATTCAACAAGCAAGCCTTTGTCAGCTCTATGAAATAGATACCAATTAATACCATTCCCGTACTCTTAACTCATAGCCCTGCAAAAGTTTCCTTTTTTAGTATATAACCAATTCCTCTAAGAAAGTTATTATTGAATCTGCTTCCACCACACTTTCAGGAGGTGAATTCCAGATTATAACAACTCGCTCTGTAAACAAAACTCATCCTACATCTGGCTTGTTTGTCATTTATCTTCAATCTATGTCCTCTTGTCACTGACAATCCTCCCCATAGAAGCAGCTTTTCCTTATTTACTCTATCTGGGCAACATTGCCAAGATTTACCCCTACCTGGGCAACATGAACAGCGGAGTGATTGGGCTACACCATGTAGGTAATGAATGCCTTCTTTCAAAGGTCTCAACATTAGCATCAGAAGATCCAAGCTGTCATCTTCCAGACCTGTTCCCATCTTTCCTGCAACTCCCTATTTGAGTACTTTCAATCAGGTTTTTCGCAGTTTTGAAGTGGCTTTAACCAAAGACAAACATATGGTTCCTGTCACAAACTCTGTAACCTCTTTCACTGCTACAAGATCCCTCTCCCAAACTCTCCATCCCTCTGACTTCAGCCTATTGCACACATTCACATTCACCCACATTGGTGGCCATGCATTCAGAGACCTACTCCAAAAACATGAAGGACATAATTGCCGAACCCGACCTGCAACAAGGGGTGAGAGAACCAATGTGAGGGAAACTGAGTAAAGAAATATGGCCATAATGAAAGGGTATAAGGGTAAAATAGTTATTTTCCTATAAATAAGAGCATAAAGAATTTGAAAGCATTCATTTGTTAAAAAAGGTCAAAAACAGCTCATAAAGGCCCAGCTACACATCCTGGCAAGTACTGGCTTGTGCCTTTTAGTCTTTTACAATAATGAAGAGCCACTGAATAAAAAAGGTACACACCCAAAAAACGTCACACAAACACATCTTTTCTAATGACAGGAAGACAGCACAATATAGGAATTGAAAGGAGACCACACTCGGCAAAGATATTTTACAACCTAGCACCATATTATAATCTTAAGAAGCAGGCCCCTGACTAGGGTAAAAGATTTTGACCACCACAGAACTCATAAGCGTGGCTTGAGTAGAAACAAACGGGTCAATAACTTACTAGAAAGTGGCAGTTAAACCAATCTTCTTAGACGAAGGGAAGGCTGTCTTTCAGAAAGAAATAACAGTGACCAAAACCAAATTTGGAATATAACGTAGGAGGGACCTATTACAATTAAGAGACCACCCCTATGTATAAGAAATCAGTTATGCAACACAAGGCATACTATAAGTATTGAGGAGCAAACCAGAAGACAGTTAGATTCACTTGATTAGCTTAGATATCACATTCGCATAACTAGCTTCAGTATCTCTCATTCATTTGGGGATTAAGGTGAGTATTATCTTAATATTTGATGGATATTCTGCTTAAAATATTTTACTGTAACTATTGCAATTCAAAACTGGATTCTCTACTAGAAATAAGATTGTACTATCTTTTTCCAAGGACCTATTTAATGTGCAATTGACTGTTTTCACCATAACTTTGGATTGCATGTTCAGTTCTTTAATAAACTTTTATATCTTTTAGAGTTTATAGTGTCTCATAGTTTTCTGTATCATTAGCTCGAGAACCTGAATCCATATTCCCTATGGTGAGGGAGTACAATACTGAGGAATTTTTACCTGGGCCCTAATAATATCAGGGAAATTATAATCTGGGTTCAATTTATGAAAAAGGCACTGTCTGAAAGAAGATAATAATCTTGGCTGGCACCTTTTCTTTGGGGAACGATAGATCAGTCCTTCAGACCCATTTCAGCATCACTGGGATCTGACTTTATCTATGTGAAGATTTGGGGTTTCATCTAAGAGGTACTCCTGACGTGGGATCATCCCAAAAAGAGGCTTGGATTATAATACACCACACCAACACAAGGGCACAATCCTACTCAACTGTCCTTGCCGATATACCTGTTGGAGATGCATTTATCCATGGCAGTATTGGTAGGAGGGACCATTGCACAGTCCTTGTGGAGATTGTCCTGTCTTCATACTGAAATGTTGTAACCATCTTCAGCTAAAAGTGTTGAGTGGATGGTTCCTCTTGGCTGGAGTGTAAAGGGATAATGTTAAATATGTAAATAGACAATCTACATCATCAATGATGTGAGACCACATGCCAACAGAGCCTACTGAGGGATGGTTCTGTTTGAAGCCTCATGCTAAGCCTTGTCCTGTATATATTTAAAAGAATGTTTGATCAAAGTTAAGGTTTACCATCAGCCTGGCCTCCAGCAGTCTCTATTGATCCTAGCCAAGGACAACTTAAGATAAGGCCCACAATGATGATAACAGATTGGCCTGCTCCTAAGATCCCCACCATCAGAGAAGCTAGTCTTCAGCCAATTTGATTCACTCCACATGATATCAAGATATGACTGAATACAGCAAAAGCTACGGACCTGATAATATTCTGGCTGTAGTGCTGAGGCTGTGTGCATCAGAACTAGCTGTGCCCCTAGCCAATCTATTCCTGTGCAGCTATAATACTGGCACATACCAGACAATGTGGAAAATTCTTCAAGTTATTTCATGTTCACAAAAATGAGGACAAATCCAATCTGACCATTCCCACTCCATCAGCCTACTGTCAATCATTAGAAAAGTGATGAAAGATATTGTCCACAGTGGAAATGTGGAAGGCCGCATTTTGTGCTGGAGGGGGGAATCTGTTGTCTCAACTGGCAGAACCAAGGTTGGAACGAAGGCATAATAGCCCCATAGAAGGTCTGCTGAAAAGCCTGCCTTGGGAGTTCTGCTGATCCCTTATGAGTGCCAGCAACCAGGCCTAAGCCTCAGTTGGTGGCGCTTAAAGATACCGAGAGTCATCAAAATCGATGCCTGCGTAAAATTTCATCCCTTTATGGAATCATTTCCCTGACTCTACTCCATCCTTTACTGATTTCCCTCCAAGTTAACTTGCCTCCTATGCAACCCTTAAGTTCATAAAAATCCTCTAACATAATTTTCAAAAACGGTCCTCGTGGCTGTTCCTCATTCGGTGGGGTAGCAGCGGGATTCCAAAGCCCACCAATCTCAATGAAAATCCCGTAAGCTCTGGCCTTGGGCCTTTTGATAGGGGTGGTTGGGCTTCCTATCCCATGCCCTCTCCTTTTGGAGGGGTATGGGCTGGGGGGAGTTTGGGGTTGGGGTGTGGGGGGTGTTGGAGGAGGGCGTGGAGGGTGGGGATGTTAGAGGTGTGGGGGGAAGTTGTAGGGTGTTGGAGGGGTGGTTGGGTGTAGAGCATGGGGCGTTGGAGTGGTAGGGGAGTGGTTGGGGCTGTTGGAGAAGTGGTGGAGTATTGGGGGTTAGGAGGAGGTTGAGTGGTGGGAGTTGGATGGGTGCGGTAGGGGGAGTTTGGGGGGTATTAGAGGGGCGTGTGAGAGGTGGGGGGTGATTGGGGTGAGGGGTTGAGTTGGTAGGTGGGCAAGATTGGGTGTTATGGTGGGGGATGTTTGGGGAGTTGTGGATGTGGGGTGGCAGGGGTGGAGTGGGGTGAGGTTGGAGTTGGGGTGGGGTGAGGGGTTGCATGTGGTGGGGATGTCACTTTTTTGCTGTTGGAGTTTCTTATTTATTAATTTACATTTTTTTTCCATTTTAGGCTGTAAATTCACAGTGTACAGTATAATTTTTATGACAGTTTCTGGAGGAAGGGGAAGCAACCTAGTTCTCAAGTTAAGGCCATACTGAATTTATATACCATGTAACATTTTTCCTTGAAAAGTTAAGATCAACAACTTAATCTACATTTTTCCTAAGCTGCTGGTAGATGTCTGATGGGCAAGTCCTGGGGATAGTGTCATTAGCTTAAAAGGGGCAGATGCCATTTATGGTATATTTTTGATTGGCGCCAGAGAAGTCAGCATGATAAGGCTGTATCAGCTACAAAGTTGAACTGTTTTGTAAATATAGCGATTTATTTGTAGCCACTTTCCTAACATCAGTTGATTGCTGTGTGATTTATTATCCTTAAAGAATCAGCATTGGGCCTCCAATTTCACCATTGTTACAGTCACTCTGCCTACTGCATGCAGATGTAATGAAAGAAAGACAAAACCTATATTTATACAACATTTTTCACGATGTCTCAAATTGCTTTACAGCCAATTAAACACTTTTGAGTTGTAGTCACTGGTATAGTGTAGGCAATGTTATCAAATGGTGGAGCAGACTCAAGAGGCCGAATGGCTTACTCCTGTTCCTAATACGTATGTTTATATGTCATTCTGGATGGCTGAGATGAACTAGGATAGATGGCCTTTATCATTCATTAATATCTTGTGAACAGAGGGTAGAACCATGGCTGGAGTTCTGTTTATTTTGCTGCTAATGGGAATTTACTGTGAGCAGGCTTTGTAGAGTGAAAGTGCCAGGGCAGGAGTGCATAATGGGCTCATTGTGAATCAGTAACCAGTTCTACACTGCACATGATTCTCAAGAGTCTTTTCCATTGACTTCGATCTTGTCCTTTTGTCTACTTACCTATTATCCCACTCTATTTTGGTGCTTTTATGAGTTTTTTGAGGAATGCAATATAGTGACAAAGTTGTATTGCATAGTAGATATTAGCATTATGTTGCAGTGAGAGTATTCAAGACTTCCTGTCAGGAAAACACAGATATAATTGTGAACCATCCAGTATTTGTCCTCTGGCCTCTTAAACGTTATGTTGCACAGAGACACTTGAAGACTCCAATGCTTCTCACTGACAGTTAAGGTCTATATTGTTCAATCACTCCACTTTGTTGCTAAGGGCCAAAAAATGTTAGTGGCAGTTGTATATAGGCCCCAAACTGTAGTGCTGATGTTATGGAATTAAACAGGAAATTAGAGATGCATGCAATAAAGGAGCATCTGTAATTATGGATGACTTTAATCTGCATATAGATTGGGCAAATCAAATTAGTTACAATACTGTAGAGGAGGAATTCCTGGAGTGTACACGGGATGATTTTCTGGACCAATACGTTGAGGAACCAACTTGAGAACAGGCCATCCTAGACTGGGTATTATGTAATGAGAAAGGAATAATTGGCAATCTAGTTGTGTGAGGCCCCTTGGGGATGAGCGACCATAATATGATTGAATTTTTCATCAAGATGGAGAGTGATGTAGTTGATTCTAAGACTAGGGTCCTGGATCTTAATAAAGGAAACTACGATAGTATGAGGCGCGAGTTGGCTATGATGGATTGGGAAACGTTACTTAAAGGGATGACGGTGGATAGGCAATGACAAACATTCAAAGAGCGCATGGGTGAACTGCAACAATTGTTTATTCCTGTCTGGCACAAAAGTAAAACAGGAAAGGTGGCCAAACCATGGCTTACAAGGGAAATTAGAGATTGTATTAGATCCAAGGAAGAGGCATACAAATTAGCCAGAAAAAAACAACAGAACTGAGGATTGGGAGCAGTTTAGAATTCAGCAAAGGAGGACCAAGGGATTGATTAAGAAGTGGAAAATAGAGTACAAGAATAAGCTTGCGGGGAACATAAAAACTGACTGTAAAAGTTTCTATAGGTATGTGAAGAGAAAAAGATTGGTGAAGACAAATGTAGGTCCCTTACAGTCAGAAACAGGGGAATTTATAATGGAGAACAAAGAAATAGCTGACCAACTAAACACATACTTTGGTTCTGTCTTCACAAAGGGGGACACAAATAACATACCAGAAATGTTGGGAACATACGGTTTAGTGAGAGAGAGGAACTGAAAGAAATCAGTATTTGTAGGGAAATGGTGTTGAGGAAATTGATGGGATAGAAGGCCGATAAATCCCCAGGGCCTGATAATCTACATCCCAGAGTACTTCAGGATGTGGCCCTAGAAATAGCGGATGCATTGGTGGTCATCGTCTGAGATTCTATAGACTCTGGAACAGTTCCTACAGATCGGAGGGTAGTTAATTTAACCCCACTATTTAAAAAGGGAGGTAGAGAGAAAACAGGAAATTATAGACCAGTCAGCCAGACATCGGTAGTGGGAAAAATTCTAGCGTCCATTATAAAAGATTTAATAGATGAGCACTTGGAAAACAGTTGCAGAATCGGACAGAGTCAGCATGGATTTATGAAAGGGAAATCATGCTTGACAAATCTACTGGAATTTTTTGAGGATGTAATTAGTAGAGTTGATGAGGGTTAGCCAGTGGATGTGGTTTATTTGGACTTTCAGAAGGCTTTTGACAAAGTCCCACATAAAAGATTAGCGTGTAAAATTAAAGCGCATGGGATTGGGGGTAGTGTATTGAAATGGATAGAAAACTGGTTGGTGGACAGGAAACAAGAGTAGGAATAAACAGGTCTTTTCTCAAATGGAGGCAGTGAGTAGTGGGATACCGCAAGGATCAGTGCTGGGACCCCAGCTGTTCACAATATATATTAATGATTTTAGATGAGGGAATTAAATGTAATATCTTCAAATTTGCAGATGACACAAAGCAGGGTGGGAGGGTGAGCTGTGAGGAAGATGCAGAGATGCTTCAGTGTGATTTGGACGAGCTGAGTGAGTGGGCAAATGCATGGCAAGTGCAGTATAATGTTGATAAATGTGAGGTTATCCACTTTGGTAGCAAAAACAGGAAGGCAGGTTATTATCTGAATGTCTATAAATTGAGAGAGGGGAATGTGCAATGAGATCTGTGTGTCCTCGTACACCAGTCGCTGAAGGTAAGCATGCAGGTGCAGCAGGCGGTAAAGAAGGCAAATGGTATGTTGGCCTTCATAGCGAGAGGATTCGAGTACAGGAACAGGGATGTCTTGTTGTACTTATACAGGGCCTTGGTGAGACCACACCTGGAATATTGTGTGCAGTTTTGGTCTCCTTATCTGAGGAAGGATGTTCTTGCTATTGAGGGAGTGCAACGAAGGTTTACCAGATTGATTCCTGGGATGGCGGGACTGACATATGAGGAGAGATTGAGTTGGTTAGGATTATATTTGCTGGAGTTCAGAAGAATGAGGGGGGGATCTCTTAGAAACCTATAAAATTCTAAAAGGACTAGACAGGGTAGATGCAGGAAGGATGTTACCGATGGTGGGGGAGTCCAAAACCAGGGGTCACAGTCTGAGGATACGGGGTAGACCATTTAGGAGTGAGATGAGGAGATATTTCTTTACCCAGAGAGTGGTGAGCCTGTGGAATTCGCTACCACAGAAAGTAGATGAGGCCAAAACATTGTATGTTTTCAAGGAGTTAGATATAGCTCTTGGGGCAAAAGGGATTAAAGGATATGGGGAGAAAGCGGGAACAGGCTATTGAGTTGGATGATCAGCCATGATTATAATGAATGGTGAAGCAGGCTTGAAGAGCCGAATGGCCTACTCCTGCTCCTATTTTCTATGTTTCTATGTTTCTATGATCTTTCTACCCTGTGAGATCACTCATAAAATAGAATTCAATTACACCCCTTCTATGAAATAATTATATTGAATAATATCATGCGCCTAGGGAGGACAAAGCCTTCTAATTCTTCTACAGGATGGAAAGGATCTTGTGCAGTTTATCTGGGTTGCAAGTATTGAATCTTTCACCCAAATATTAATTCGCTATCACTGAGTTCATATTGTGCAATTTGCAGAACATGTTAATAAGAGCTGAGGCGGTAAATGAAATCAGTGTTGTTATGTTTTAACTACGGGTCACTTTGCTCATGAACCAGTTGCATGCTTATCAGTCAGCAGGCGAGTTGATTACAATATATGGCAGACACAGAGACCAATATGAAATGAAGCACATACTCTTTATTTACACAAACCACAAAGCATTAACATGATGTCTGCTTCTCCAGCTAGACCCTACTCTACAGTAACATTTACATGGTAGCCCGTGCTACACAGCTATTGGATCTTACAGTCACGTGGTCAATCTACTCACAGTCTCTTAAAGGTGTATTACACCTCAGATTACCACAAGTGTTATCATCTACACAGTGTTATAAATAACTAATAGGATATTTTCCTGTCAAATTAACAATATTGCATGTTGCTCATAAAGTAAAATTTGTACTCTCTGGTTTGTGTAATATTTGTGGTGGGATCACCTATAGGGTGCACACAAACTAACTGCATTATATCATTGCTGCTGTTATTATTATACATCAGATTATATTTGTAACCGGATGCCAACAATGGGCGTTATCATTTTCCTAATACCTTTCTGTGATTGGTGAATTGAATGGTGTTGGTGAATATTGAAAGGGGGAAAAATATTGAGGGGGAGGGTTAAGTGGGTGGGGAGGGATGTGTGTAGGGAATAAGGGGCCCAGAAAGAGGAGAAGCACCAGGGCCCACAATTTCACCCCCTGGCCCTGCCTGTGTCCCGCAACATGGCTGCTGGTACAAATGGAGGTGGAACTTCTTGCCATGGTACCTGGCGGCCATATTTTTGTTGTCCTGCCTTTTTTTGGTTCTGTTTGGCGATCGCAAAATCCATACCAGGTGTCAAGAATGCAAGCATGCTGGATAACTCTTGGAGCTGAGATCGGGTCCTACACTGTACCCTCTTTATGCTCCTCTTGGTGGTCCCCTTGCATTCATCCTGTGGTTCCAGTGTGAGCAGACAGTTGGGGAAAATAGCGTGTTGTTTATATTGGTAAATGCTGAAACACACTCCCCTCACTCACATTACAGCCTCCAGGCAAATTAAAACCTCCTCACAAAGAAACACATATGTCTTGAATTACATTGTTACAAACCTTACATCTAAAACATGGATGTGGCTTATCTTCAACTCATCTATGAGAACCAGCTTATATATCAGAAATTGAACCTGAAGACATTGACAATTAGAAATATTACTACAACCAGCCAACCACAGACCTCTTTAAAATCACAACATTTGCTTCAAACATTGATGAAGATGATATTTTTCTACAGTCAGCACCTAACAAAATTCACTTGAGACAGAAAGAAACAGAAAAATAGTCTCCTCAGTCCTGGAAAAAAAATCCTTTAAAGAAATTTGCAATTGGCCAAAGAAATAGCAGAAAATTCCAGCATAAAATTAAACAAAGCGGATAAATTGGACCTCATTTTGCCTGCTTTTTTTGGTGAAAAAAGTGTTGAGGGGTCTGATTTTTGCTTTGTCGTCTCCCCAAAAGTATTCCAGCTTCCAACTTGTTCAGGGCGCTTGCCTGAAGCAGGCGCTCGGTGCCTCAAATCTGCAAATTGTGGTTTTAAGAACTCTGCTCGAGAGTTGAGACCACTCAGTTTTTCCATGCGCAGTAGCCTAACCAGTAGTTCTTAAATTGACTCTCCTACTGAAAGGTTAGCAGCTTTTTAAACTTTAGCTTCTGTGAAGTTTTCCTCGTGAACCATGAAAATGCTCCATGCCGCCACCAATCTGGGCCCACATTCCTCCACTTACCTCCTCTATCCCTACATTCCCCAGCGTGACTTACTACCAGAACTGGCTGACTTGGGGCAGAATTTTATGGCCCCGTCGCAGCGGCAGCGGGGCCATAAAATGCGGTGAGCCATTCAAAAGCCCATTGGATTTGGTGGGATCATAAAAATTCTGCCCTTGGTGTCAGTAACTCAGCAGTTTTTAGAAGATGAGGTCCAAATTCCAGTGAGGCTTGGGCCAAAGTTTTTGGGTGCTCGTTCCCATGGCGACACCCACTTTGGGCTGGTTTTGGATCCCATTCCGAATTTTAATGTTGAAGCAATTGTTTTTTTAAAAAAAGTATGCTGGAACCCACATTTCTGTGGCATTTTATAAAGAAAAGTCATTGCAAGCATGTGGTTGTCATTGGCAAGGCCTGCAGTTATTGTCTATTCATAGTTTTTCTGAGGGCGCTAAGAGTCAACCCTATATTGTGGCACTGAAGCTACATATAAGACCAACTAGGTATGTGGCAGGCTGCTTTCCCTGAAGGACATTAGTGACCTAGTTAGGGTTTTATGACAAGGTGGGAGCTCTGATTATTTTATCTGATGCTAGCCCACAAATCATCAAATTTAATGGCCAGAATTTTTCCCTCATCGGGTGGGCTCGGCAGGAGCAGGAGGGGGCAGTTGGGAAGCCGGCTGGGCAGCGTAAATTTGATTTTAATTAGCTTGTTAATGACCTTAATAGGGCATGCAGCAGACTCTGGCGCACCCCTGCCGAACGAAATATCGCGTGAGTGCGTGATGATGTCAGGATGCATGTCCGACATCATCGCTCATCATTTTACGCTCGGGTGTGTCGGGTGCGCACCCACGCTTGGAGCATAAAATTCTACCAAATGAATTCAATTGCCCAAATAACTAGTAGGCTACCATACCGCATTGCACAGGCTGCTTGTGTTACCCTGAAGTTACAAATTTTGATTTATTTGCTTAATTATGACACCAGAAGAAATGGCATATTTCATTACTCAGATTAACTTCTTGGCTTAAAACTATTGGGATCAAATTCACCACAGTCTATAACAACCAAATTCTGAATTATTAATTGTCTCTTCTTCAGAATACAAGAAACAGCAGAAAACTACAGCTCAAAATGGAGATGCGTCCAGCTGAAAGCAGAGACATTACTGAGTACTCACATGTCTGACAAAACACCAGACAAAAATAGTACAGCAATCAACACAGAGAAACAGAACCAAAGGTTATTCCGCATCATTCAACTATGAGAGAGACCCTGCTGAGATATACAAAATCCACAAAAGCTACATCTTTTCCTAATGCATCTTACTTCCTTTCTCTGATCCATCATACTTCCTTTCAAATCAGCAAGGCCTGAGGAGCAATGATTTCAAATGCCCTCCAATGTTGATTAGGGTAATTGAGAAAGTAAAAGTAATGCTGAAAGGACCCACTGTGCAAGAAGGCAAAAAACTAAGCAAGGCAAAGAAATTAGAAAAAAATAATTCCATTGAATCAAATTATAAAAATTCCCAATCTCAAAGTACCTTATCGACATAAGTGCATTTTTAAAACTCTGTGTCAACTTGTACAATTCCTAGAATCTTAGCTGCATCTGAAGTGAGAAAAGAACAGCAGTAACATGAAATAAAACTGTACAATGATTACCCAGATCTAACATGCACCATTCCATCAGTTCAACATTATTCTCAGTCAGAGCCTACATACTCTACTGAAACAAGGACCATCATTATCAACTATGAAAATAACTCTAACAAAAATGCAATTGTAAAAAAGCCATCAAACACACCAGAATAATAGACCAGAGAGGGGGATAGAAGAGGAGGGGGAGTTGCAATATTGATCAAGGAATCAATTATAGCAGTGAGGAGGAATGATATCTTGGAAGGATCATCAAATAAGGCCATATGGATAGAAGTAAAAAACACAAACGGGGCAAACACACTGTTGGGCGTGTACTATACGCCCCCAGACAGTCAGGGAGAGATAGAGGATCAAATATGTAATTAAATTTTAGAGAAGTGTAAGAATAATAGGGCAGTAATAGTAGGGGATTTTTAACTACCCAAATATTAACTGGAATAGTTTTAGTGTGCAAGGTAGGGAGAGAGCAAAATTCTTAAGTTGCATCCAGGATAACAGGAAAACTTTTTTAGCCAGTACATAAAAAGCCCAACAAGGGAGGGGGCAGTTCAGGACCTAATATTCGGAAATGAGCCCAGGCAGGTGGAAGACGTATCAGTAGGGGAGCATTTTGGAGATAGTGACCATAACTCAGTTGGATTTAGGATAGTTGTGGAAAAGGATAATGTTGGGCCGGAAATAAAGTTCTAAACTGGGGAAAGGCTAATTTTACTAAGATGAGGTATGATTGGGCCCAAGTGGACTGGGAGCAGCTACTTGCAGATAAGATTGTGTCAGGGCAGTGGGAGGCATTCAAGGAGGAAATTGCGAGAGTACAGGGCAAATACATTCCCGTAAAGACAAAGGGGCGGGTGTGGAGCCAAATGTGGAGAGCCCTGGATGTCAAGGGACATAAAAGTTAGGATTACGAAAAAAGAGAAGCTTCTAGCAGATACCGAGGGCTCAATATGGCAGAGTCCCAAGAGGAGTACAAAAAGTGTAGGAGGAACTTAAAAAGGAAATTAGGAAAGCTAAGAGAGTACACGAGAAAGGATTGGCTGGGTAGAATAAAGGAAAACCCAAAGGGGTTTTTTTAAATATATAAAGAGCAAGAGAATAACTAGGGAAATAGTGGGGCCAATTAGGGACGATAGAGGTAATCTATGTGTGGACCTGGAAGACGTGGGTACAGTCCTCAATGAATACTTTGTGTTGGTCTTCACAATGGAAAAGGACGACGCAGGTTTAGACATCAGGATGGAGGACTGTGAAATATTAGAGGAAATTAACATAGAGGGAAAGGAGGTACTAGCAGGTTTAGTGACCTTAATATTGGATAAGCCCGCAGGCCCGAATCAGATGTATCCCAGGCTGTTGAGGGGGGCAAGGGTAGAGATGTCAGGGGCGCTGGCAATAATTTTCAAATCCTCTCTAGCCACAGGTGAGGTTCCAGAGGACTGCAAACATTGCCCATTATTAAAAAATGGAGGAAGGGATAGACCAGGAAATTACAGGCCAGTTAGTCTAACCTTGGTGGTGGGGAAGTTGCTAGAAAGAAGTATGAGGGACAGAATATATCCGCATCTGAAGAGACATGGATTAATTAGGGATAGTCAGCATGGATTTGTTAAGGGAAGGTTGAGTTTGACAAATTTGATCAAATTTTTTGAGCTGGTAACCAGGAATATTGATGCGTGTAATGCATTTGATGCGGTCTACATGGACTTTAGCAAGGTTTTCTATAAGGTCCCTCATGGCAGACTGGTCAAGAAAGTAAGAGCCCTGGAATCCATGGCAAAGTGGCATTTTGAATCCAAAATTGATGAGAGGCATGAAGCAGAGAGTGATGGTCGAGGGATGTTTCTGTGACTTGAAGTCTGTTTCCAGTGGGGTTCCGCAGGGCTTGGTGCTGGGGCCCTTGCTGTTTGTTGTGTACATAAATGATTTGGACTTAAATGTAGGGGGTATGATCAAGAAGTTCGCGGATGACACGAAAATTGGTAGGGTGGTAAATAGTGAGGAGGATAGCCATAAACTGCAGGATGATATCAATGGACTGGTCAGGTGGGCAGAGCAGCGGCAAATGGAATTCAACCCAGAAAAGTGTGAGGCAATGCACTTGGGGAGGGCTAACAAGACAAGGGGTTACCCTATGAATGGTAGGACCCTGGAAAGTACTGAAGATCAGAGGGACCTTGGTATGCATATCCACTGATCCCAGAAGGTAGCAGGGCAGGTAGATAAGGTGGTTAAGACGGCATATGGGATACTTGCTTTTATTAGCCGAGGCATAGAATACAAGAGCAGGGAGATTATGCTGGAACTGTATAAAACACTGGTTAGGCAACAACTGGAGTACTGTGTGCAGTTCTGGTCACCACATTATAGGAAGAATGTGATTGCACTGGAGAGGGTGCAGAGAAGATTTACCAGGATGCTGCCTGGGCTGGAGGGTCTGAGCTATGAGGAAAGATTGGATAGGCTGGGGTTGTTTTCCTGGTAGCAGCGAAGACTGAGAGGGGATCTGATAGAGATGTATAAGATTATGAGGGACATAGATAGGGTGGATAGGAAGGCACTTATTCCATTAGTGGAGGGGTCAATAACCAGGGGGCATAGATTTAAGGTCAGAGGTAGGAGGCTAAGAGGGGAGTTGAGGAGAAATTTTTTCACCTAGAGGGTGGTGGGAGTCTGGAACTCACTGCCTGAAAGGACGGTTGAGTCAGGAACTCTTGTAACCTTTAAGAAGTATTTAGATATTCACTCGTATTGCTATAGCCTCCAGGGCTATGGGCCAAGCGCTGGAAAATGGAATTAGTGTAGTCAGATCTTAGTTGACTGGCTGGGAAATGATGGGCCGAACGGCCTCCTTCTGTGCTGTAAACGTCTGTGAGTCTACCTATGAGTTTATAATTTATTCACATACACTTGCAAAGCACCTACACAACACAGGTACAAATTATTTCATCCAGAATCTTTCTAATTTGCATAACTTCTAATTTGGGGGGATGGTGGCGTAGTGGTCATGATACTGGACTAGTAATCCAGAGGCCCAGACTAATGCTCTGGGGACATGGGTTCAAATCCCACCACGGCAACTGTTGGAATTTAAATTCAAGTAATAAAATCTGCAATTAAAAGCTAGTCTCAATGATAGCAACCATGAGACTATTGTCAGTTGTAGTAAAGACCCATCTGGTTCACTAATGTCCTTCAGGGAAGGAAATCTGCCACCATTACCTGGTCTGGCCTACGTGTGACTCCAGACCCACTGCAATGTGTTGAGTCTTAAGTGCCCTCTGAAATGACCTAACAAACTATTCAGTTCAAGGGCAATTAGGGATAGGCAACAAATCTTGGCCTTGCCAGCAACACCCGCATCCCATTAAAAAAGAGATTTAAAAAATGAAAAATGTCAGTGTAGGATAGTTCAAATTAAAGAAACCCTGCTCTTGGGGAATGGTTTAGCTAACTTAAAGAAAACGGGAAAGAAATAAGCCTCGGTAACTTCTATTTATTGTGCATTACAAGTGCCCTTGGAGCTCCAAAATGGCGACGCAGTGTGCATGTACACTTGTGGGGCAAATAGTTGTGGAATACATATTGGGCAAAGCATTAGTGCGTGTTTAGTGAATGTCTGCCAGAAGTGTGCAGAACAGGCAAATCATGACATATGTGATGCCAGTGCTGCTATTTTGGAATTCTACATTCCAGATAATGTCCTCTCTTCACCTCGTACAACTGAAGATGCATTCAACTACAACCTCAGAGCAGGGTGAGGACCATTTTGCAAGTGGCTATGAAGATGACCGTGTGATGAACCTTTATGCATCTGGCTCCTTCGAGATATCGTACAGTTTTACTATCCACTGTTGTATAAGAGAGACTTCTGAGGCTCTCTATTCAAAGAGAGTCAGCTAAATCTTATCCTCTCCTGCCAGGTTGAGGCAGGCAGGTGGAGTGAGCATGTGGCTTCGCCAGGACTGCAGGCTTCCCGTGGTGCAGGATGCCATTGACTGCGTGCACATCGCTTTTCAGCTGCTGCATGTCAACTCTGCCCTATACTGGAACCGAGAGGGGCCCCACTCCCTCTACATCCAGCTGGGTGCGATGATAGAAAGTGAATCGTGCAGGTCAATACCTGGTACCCTGGCAGAGGTTATGGTACCTTCATTCTGCAGCAGTCCGCTGTGACAACTGCATTTGAAGCACCTTGGCAAACCAGGGGGGCGACTAGGTGACAAGGGCTTTCTGTTGATCACATGGCTTATGACACTGGCTTGCAACCCATGCATATGTGCGCAGAATGCACACAATGAGAGCCATGCTGCCACAATAAATGTGATAGAACAGACCATTGATAGACTGAAGCAACTCTTACACTATCTGGATCATTCTGGAGGAATCCTGCAGCTGAGAGGATCTCAAGACATGTTCTGCTTGTGCTCTGCTGCATGCTGTACAACCTTGTTAGCATAAGAGGACAGTCCTTGGCAACACCTATCAGGTGGGAAGCTGAAGGACTGCAGCATGAGGCAGAGGAGGAGAGAGAGGAGACAGAGGAAGAGGAGGAGGCAGAAGAGGAAGAAGGGGAAGGGAAGTTGCAATCTAGAGAGCCCCTTTCAGCTTGGGCTGTATGTGAAGAACTAATTCAAATGTGATACAAGTGATCTCAACCCCAATCCCCCTTCACCAACATTCATTCACTTCCCTTTGTCACTGACCATCATATTGTTTCTTGGCTGCAAAGGAAAAATAAAAGACACCATGCAGACATTCCAAACCAAATTTATAAATTAAATTATGCCATTTGTGTACAAAAGCAAACTAATCACCCTTGTGCATTCACTTTGTGCCTGTCTTTCCTGTGCTTTTGCCTCACCTAGTGTTCTGACACAGTGCTACCTCAATGGCTACAGCATGACAGGTGGAAGGTAGCTGACTCAGCTGGGGAGACTGCAGATGGCTTTGAAGGATGACCTCGAGCAGCTCTGGCACTAGAAAGCCCAGATTCAGACTGCACCCATCTCAGAATGGGTGGCAGCGCCCTGGATTGGCTGGTTGACAAGCAAATGTAAGGGCACTGATGGAATGGCAGGTGCAAAGACAAATGTTGTCTCCTTAGGAGCAAAACAGCAGATTTGTGCTCCTTGGAGCCAAAGCCAATTCCTAGACGCTTTCTCAGTAATCTGAATAATTTGTTGGAGATAGATTGCTGGACTACTCTGGTACCCTGTAAGCCCTTTTGAGCACTGGTAGATGCAGCCATGATAGCAGCAGTCTGAGCTTCCACTGCACCACTCTGACATTGGGGGAGAGCTGCTTTTGTTACAATGGAACCATCAGCCATCAGATGGTGTATCATGGTTGGCTCCACAATTTGTTGATGGAGTTGGCCACCAGTTCCACCCGGGAAGGGATGGGCTCCAAGCTCTGTGCAAAGCCTTGTGTCAAGTTGGAGCCGCACTGCTGTACGCCCCTTGACATTGAATGCAGTCTTTCCGGCAGGTTTTCCAATTAGATGTAGCCTTTGCTTCTAATTTTTTCCAGTTTTGATATAAAGTCATCAATCTGAATTGTTGAGCTGAATTTTTCCAATTTAGTTTTCTTTTGGACGTCAGGACCATTTTCTGGTCATGAATCTGATAACTGGATTAGCAGGCCTTCCAGTTGCTCTTTGCTAGAGCAATCCAATCGAGAGCCTGCCTAGGGTATTCCTGACCAATCAGGGCGGGCAGGCTGGACGACGTGGACCTTTTGTCAGGAGAAGGATTTATGCTTAAGGGGACCACAGCATGTTTCAGAAAACTTCACCAGGGCCTGGGTTTTGTAAGCTGCAGCACCGACAGGAAAGGGGAGAAGACCTGAGAAGGCTGCCCCCAGGAAGTCCAACTGATGGAGATGAGGTGAGCTATTTGAAAGGCAGGAGGTGGAGGGTACCTTTTTCAACCAAGCAGGCATGGTTGGCAGTGGCCGAAGAAGTGAAAAGCAGTAGTGTGGCTTCGCTAAGCTGGAGACAGTGGACCAGGAGGATCTACAATGTTAGGAGGGCAGGACATGCGAACACGTCTCGGGTAAACACCTTGCAGCTCTGCTCATTCCTCTCTCTGGAGGCAACTCATGCCTATCTGAACAGCCAACACATGCAATGACCCTCAGCCCAACGCACTCTTTCACCCATTCCTCACGGTCACCATTACAAATGTCTTCCTTCACTCCTCTGAACACAATCCATTCCAAACACTCCCACCAACTCCCTGCTTTCTCTCCTTGCAGGAGAAGAGAGCGCACAACTTGGCAAGATTCAGAGATGTGGGATTTTGGGATATGGGGTTGCGTGGGCCTCCAATAACGGGTACCTTGTCTGCCGTTGGCAATGCTTGCCCGGCTGTTCCACTGGGACGTGATCTTGCATCATGAGGAGGAAGCTGTCAGCAGCGAGCTGCTGTGATGGGCTGAGCCTCATGAAGCATTGATGCACATGTCAGGATTAGCTGGTCCATTGCTGATCTCCTTCCAGCTGCTTCTCGGTGGCCATTCCCTCTGTCCTATGGAGAGGCATGTGGCTATGGAAAAGACAGCTGATGCTGCTGTCGGCGTTGCTGCAGCTGTAGTTGGAGCATGTTGCAGCAGAAAGGCTACACTCCTGGGTCCTCAGCAGTGGGGATGGTATAGCTGTATAAGCTGTCCTCCTGCTGCCTGCAAGGCTGGCAGCAAAGAAGTGCAGCTGAAGGTGGGTGAAGTGCTGGTCAGGTAAATTGTCTTCCAGGGGTTGGCACTCACCCGTTAAACATTGATAACGCTCTCTCACAGGAGTGCTGAAGGCAGCCTTTCAGCTGGTCATGTCTGGAGTTCCTCAGTACAACAGATTGAAGCTTTCCCAGCTTCAGTTTGACTGAGGAACTCCTTCCCAATCTACTCTCGCTTTCTCCTCACTGTCAGGCGTGGGACTACTCCAGTGTTGTGAATGAACGATCCAAGGGGAACATCCCTCTTAATTCCCTGCTCAAGGACTTTAAATGCCTTCCAGCCTCAGCCCAAGGGAATTTCTGGCTTCAGCATCCACCTGCTCTTATCCGGAGGTGGGAACATACCGGAAAATTGGTCTGTCGCATTTTTTTCTAATATCCTCCCCCCACCTCCCCTCCACCCCCGACTCGAAGGGGCTGGGAAAATATCTCTGTTTCTCTCTTCACAGACACTGCTTGAGCTGCTGTGTATTTCCAGCATTTTCTGTTTTATTTCAGATATCCAGCATTCACTGTCTTTTGCTTTTGAACCAAGCATTTCGCTGTGCACCCCCATCAACGTTCTTCTGCAGGGGTCCCCATTGTTCTCTTCATCTGTGTCCTCTGTAGCAAAACTCATCTGCAACCTTGCCCTCCGACAAGCTGGCACTTGCATTATCCTTGCCTCCTGCCCTGACTGCAGTTGACACGTGCCCAGGGTTTCACCCTGTGTATACCTTGCCTCTAATCTATTCTTTGAGATATGCACAGTGTCAGTGGCTGTGAGTGTGAAGTCAAGTGATGATGCTGTGCCTTCATCATCACCCTCTTCTTGCTTCTCTTGCACTGAGTGATGATTCCATGGAGCAGACTGGTTTCATCGAGAAACTGTTGAACTTTATTACAAAGACATTTTCAGCGCTTGCACGCTCAGCCAGATCTCTCATCGGAAAAGCCCCTCCCCTGGGGATAGCCCACGCTATGAGCTCACTGGTCGGAGCCCGCCACAGTACATCACATTACCCGTGATTCACAGGAGGGAGTGAGTGACTACACATCCAGTTACCACACACTGCCTGACCAGGTTGCACTTCTTGGGCAATTGAAAAACACCAGAGTAACATTGTGATGTGTGAGTGTGTGGTGGGGGAAGGAGTGGGGAAAGTTAGTAGTGCATGCTTACACTATCTTCAGCTTATAAATCAGAAGCGACTGTAGGTTGAGGGCGAGGTGAGGTGGGATGTGACAAGGAGGATTGGGTTTGAGCATATGAATATCTTGCATGGTTTCAGCCCCACCACTGGCCGCATCCTAAGCAATGGGTGTCCCAATAATAGACGACAGAACCGTCTCCTTCATGGGGACCAGAGCATGCAGGCATGTCTGTCCCCTTCTGGTCAGCTCCTGCTGTGCCACCTTGACCTGCAAGTAAAATAAGAAGTGTGTCAGTGAGTATGGTGCCGTGTGTTTGAGTGCTGTGGCTGTCATTGTTGAATAGTTGTGCAAGCTTTAAGATGTGAGAGTATGAGGTCTGTAGCAGTGCTAAGTATATGAGGGATTGGTGGAGCATATGAATTTTAGGTATGAGTCCTGATTGATAGAGATCGTTGATAGGTGAGTGCTGGGAATGAGGTAGTTGAGTTTGAGGCTAGGAATGCAGTTGATGGAACACGGCATTTAATGGTGCATTCACAGACCTTGGATTCTGTGTGAGTTCATTGAACGTTTTGTGACACTACATCCTGGACCTTGGAGCTTGACTCCTGGCATTGACCCCTTTGGCTATCTACTCCCACTGCCTTCTTAGCTTGTGCTTGGAGAGCATCCTGGCTCCCTGCAGATAAAGGACATCTCTCCTCCTCCACCAAGGCCTCCAGTCCAGCATCGGAAAAGTTTGGAGCGCTCTCACTTCCATGTTTTGCCGTTATTCACTGTCTCCCAGGTCAGAGTCACTCTATATGACTGCTAGCACCTACTCCAGCCACAAGCTACCTCCCCTTTAGAGATGTGGGCTCGCTTCAAGTGGTGTGAACAAGTACGATATTCATCCCCTGTCGATTCATGTAGCACTAGCTCAAAGCAGCAATCATCCTAGTGAGCAGGCAACACAAAATTGGAGCACTATATGCATTGCATTGAATAGGGGTGGATCAATCACACATCACAATCCCTGTGCCCATTTTGGGGGCTCTCCAATTTAGCCCTCATCATACCATCTTAAACTGAATTCCTTTTACCACTGCAAACACTACCCAATTAAATAAAAGTTACAAATTCCAATATTTTAATGTATTTTTTTGTTCTTGGGATGTGAGGATCACTGGCAAGTCTGGCATTAATTGCCCATCCCTAATTGCCCTTGATCAGGTGAGTGGTGGTGATCTGCCTTCTTGAACCGCTGCAGTCCATATGGTGTAGGTATACCTACAGTGCTGTTAGGGAGGGAGTTCCAGGGATTTTGACACAGTAACAGTGAAGGAACAGAGATATAGGGTGAAATCATCCCAGATTTGCACTATGTGTGGCAGCGGGCGAGAAAAAGGACATTTTACCCACCGGATGCAATTGCGGCTTTTCGCACTGTATCGTCCCATTCCTGGTGTGTCCTGCCTCATTAATTATGCATTTCCGGGAAACACACCGGGTTGCTGGCGGGGTGGCTTCTTATTCGCCTGCCCTGCCATCACCTCAGTCCCTCAGTAAACCGGACGCCATATTTAAAGACCGCCCCTCTACATAGCTAGCATTCTTCAAGGGATAGGAAGCTGATGGGAGCTGATGGCTGCCAAAGGGAAGAAACATGCTGCTCCCAGATTTAGCAACGCCTCCGTCGAGCGCCAACTGGATGCAGTGTGGGCCCGCCATGAAGTTCTCTAACCCCACTCTGGGCAAAGACCAGCAAGCAAGGACACCAATCCAGCATGGGAGGCGGTGCCAGTGGTGGTCAGCGCCAATACCTTACAATCACCCAGTGCAGGAAGTGGATGAATGTTTCATCCGATCCGCCAGAGTAAGTCACTCTTCTCATCACTCTCAACTCACACATTCACAAACCCATCACATATCCACAGGGATCTCACACCTCAAGGGACAACACCACTAACTCTCACACACACCCTCACATCTCCATCAGGCTCATATCCTCTCAAGCTCACATCCTCATCCTGTACATGACTCTGCTCACCACACAAACATTCCACACAGTGCCATGCTCACACTCTCTCCATCTGTTTTCATGCAGGAGAAGCCTGCTCACATCAGCTGGGAGAGGTCCCAGGCCGGGGGTGGAACGGCCCACATTAGACCCCTCACTCACTTTGAGGAGCGTGACATTGTGCTGACTGGCGTAGATGTGGACCGTGCCTGTGGCAATGGAGGGGTCAGTGACGAGCGCCCACATGAAGATCCTTCACCACATTATCCCTCTCTCAATGCTTTTGACTCTGCTGCCATACACTAATTGTCTCTACTTTGGTTCACAGGGAACTCTGCCAAGCAACTGATACCCTCAGCCAGCCAATCCCTCAGCTCCATCCAGGTCCTCACCTCCAACCAAGAGGACACCTTCTCCACTGAAGAGCTGGAAATAAGCAGCCTTGTAGACCCATCACAGTGCTTACCCACACCATCCACCAGCACAGAGACACACACCTCGGTTGGACCCAGATCTAGAGCAGGCTCGGGCTCACAATCTGGTGGCTACCACACAGACACGTGTCCACAGCAGGAGGAGGCAGCTTCAGCCGAACTCCTCGACATTCGGAGGACTGCTGGGGAAGAGGAATCTGTGAGGTCCGAGTCAGATGACAAGCCTCTGGATTCAGCCTTCCAACTCATCCTGGAGAGTCAGCTGAAGTTGGGGTAACATCACGTAGAGCTGTTGGAAGTCCTCAACAGAGTGGCACATGAGTCGGAGGAGTGTGTCCGCCTACTGTCTGATGAAGTGGTGCCCAAATGTGCACATATAAAGGTCTCCATGGAGAGGATGGCGGATGCAATGGAGGCCCTGGTCCAGCAGAACGCGGAGATGTGTGCAGACCTGCACTCCATTGCTGTAGACATGGGTGAGTTCCTGCAGTGGCAACGTGAGAGGGAAACGGCACCTCGATGTCCGTCAAGGTCTTCCTTCTCCTCAAGGAGTCAGGCCGGGGCCCCCGGGCACCCGAAGGAAGGAGGAGCAGTTGCTGGACACTACTGGGTCATCCACTTAGGAATCTCAGAGGCTGCCCTCTCCCTCTGAAATGACTTTGCCTGTGACCCATTCAATCTTGTCCTCTGTCACTACAGAGGGAGCAGCTGGCCCACAGGAGGAAAGCAAACCAGGGGCCTCAAAGCCTCAGCTCTCCAGATGACCCACACTGAAATCATCAGAGGCAACAGGGCCAACCATTGCACAGGCTGTCTCCACCCCTGCTACGGATGTCAGGGCAGCACCTAGAAGAACTGGTAGGCCTAGAAAAGTTAAGAAATTCTGATCACAAGTGGTTGCACAGGTGAACATACTTTGTCACTTTATAATCTGCAAATGTATTCACTTTCACTGAATAATGTGTAATGGTGTCTTTCAGCTTCATTTGTAGGCTTCATGAGTCCCCCTCCTGCATCCCTCCCCATTAGTAGTTCAGCTGCACGCAGCCGGACCACGAGTGGTTCTGGAGGGTGAAGTCTGTATGTGGCAGGGCCTTTCAGAGCCTCTTGTAAGCACCCTCCCACGCACGGGGAGCCTTCCTCCATCACACTCATCTCACTGTCCTGAGCATTTTCAATGCTGCCTGCTGGGGTTCACTTTCAGTTGTCCATCTGAGCTGACCTACATCTCCGCCCACCCACTGATCACACTCCCATGCAGCACCTGTGCCTGTCCAGCGCAAGACTCCCCTCACTTTCGATTTCAAAAACATGGTTGTAGTAAGTTTTTTTCTCAGCTCCCCCATCCTTTCCCCTCCCCCAGTCACCCATGTCCTTTGCCCCATCACTGTTGACCGTCCCGGCATCGCCTTCCACTCTGCACCATCACCCACCAACCCGAAACCCTTGTCTTTGTCCAGGTGAACGTGCACGTTCCCTACCTTCCTGAGAATCCCACCCCCATTCACATTGACGTCCCCAACCTCCTCCTTCCCACCCCCAGAGTCCGTGTCTGCCTCCCAATACCCACCAACCATCCTCCCCGTCCCTTCTACTGCTACCGTCGCACCATCACCCTCCCACCCTTCCAGCTAACTCTGCCCCACTCATATGCAGCATTCCCTCCTAGCACGCCCACCCTCAGTTCGCACCCCAGGAGGCGGCTATTGACTCCACAGACCCCTCCCTTGCATGTTCATCTGGACATCCCTCTACTCACTCCCTCCTCCACCCTTGTACCCTCCTCCACCCTTACTCCCTCCTCGCCTTGGACTCCTTCCTCCCCTGGACCCTTTCCCCCCCTCTGAAATCCTTCCTCCCCCGGGATTCCTTCCCCCTCTGAACTCCTTCCTCTCCTGGACTCCTTCCCCCCTCCAAATTCCTTCCACCCTCCCGACATCCTCCCGCCCTCTGAACCCCTTCCCCCCGAACTCCTTCCCCTTTCAAACTCCTTTCCTTACCCCTTCCTCCCCAGCTGCCATATCCTCCCTCGTTACAGACTCCTCCCCCTGTACTCCCTCCTCCAACCCCCAACCTCACCCCCTGACACATTTGTTTCGCCCCCAACCTCACCCCTGACACCTTCACCCCGCACTCCACCCCCAAACTCACCCCGCACTTGTACACCTTCCTCTCCTGGTCAAACTTGGACCTTCTTCTCCCACCCCCACCCCACCCAGGTACACCCTCCTCTCCCACTCACAGCTAGACCTTCTTCGTGCATCCCCCTTGGCAATCATCCGTAGCAGCACATGGCTAAGACTGATGTCCTGAAGCAGACCCCAGACATGAACAGAGACCTCCCGCCTTCCGAGAACTGCTTCGTGGCGGAGCCATGTCCATGAGAATCCACCCAGCATGCGATGCATGTGTTCCTCCAGGGTCCGGTAGCTGTAGGGCTCCAGCATCTTCTGTTTCTCGGATGTCCAAGATGTGAGCAAGGCCCTAACGGTAAGTCCTGACTTCTGCATGTCACACTTGTCAAGACAGGTTGGCGTGTTTTCCTGCTGATGTGGGCAGTAAATTTGATGTTGGGGGGGGTGACTCCGGCGAGCAGGTCTAATGATTGTATGCAAATGTATTAAAATGATGTTTCCGACATGCTGCAGCGGGAAGCAAAGCCCACAATGGACGGGGGGGTAGGGGACTGGTTTCACGACAGAGTGAATCCGATTATTGACCTTCTCGCCATATTGTCTACTCAGGCCACCATGACGCCCGACGCCAATGGGGCCGGAAAATTCCAGCCATAGTTTCAAGTTAGGATGGTGTGTGACTTGGAGGGGATCATGCAGGTGGTGGTGCTCCCATATGTCTGCTGCCCTCACCCTTCTAAGTGGTTGAAGGTTGTGGGATTGGAAGGTGCTGGCAAAGGAACCTTGACAAGTTTCTGCAGGGCATCTTGTAGATGATACACACTGCTGCCAGCGTATGCCAGTGCTGGAGGTAGTGAATGTTTAAGGTGATGGATAGGGTGCCGATCAAGCGGGCTGCTTTTTCTTGGATGGTGTCAAGCTTTTTGAGTATTGTTGGAGCTGAGCCAATTGAAAAGTTAATGTTGCTTCTTTAATACCTTTCTAAGTTTCAAGCTTCTAAATATTATATCAGTTTTTCAAATAATTCATCTCCCCGCAAAGTCTCTGCCTTCACTTCTGGTTCACATTGGTAAGTGTTTTGATACTTTCATCTATCTCCTGGGTCTTGTTTGTATCTCCTGCTGTGGCTGCATTGGATTCAGATTCTCCCTGATCTCTCTTAAACTCTGTTGAGTAGCTTGTGAATCTCTAGAGACTATTGGTTCTCCATTCAGGTTGTCTTTCTGATCATTTGGATAGTTAGTCCATTCGATTGATGGTTTTCTTCTTGTTGATATGAGTGTGCTTCTATTTCTTCTCGCTATCCCATTCTCTATTTTAACCAGACAAGATCTCGGGCTTCAGGTCTTTTCCAGTACTTGGCCTCCTCTATTCTGGTCTCTACTCCAGACTGATTCAACTGATTGGAGTTCTAGTAACCAGTGCACTCTGCGGCAGTGGTTGTAATTCTTTGTCTTAATTGCATGATATTCATCATCCTTCTCCCTTACTCTTTGTTACAGAGTTGATCTTCAAACAACTTTTCTTAGTGGAAACATTGAACTTTATGTACAAGACAGTAGCAGCAACTACACATGTGCGTCAAGCTCCATAACTAAAGAAGAACTCTCCTGTAGAGGTTCCTTGCGCTGTTAACACATTGGTTTATACAGGTCATGTGCTTTTATAACACAGGATTATTCTTAAAGCTGCAATCCTACATTTCCAAAAATTATAATTACTACATTCTCTCAACGTCAGGGGTTTTTACACATGGATGAGCGTGGGTGGAAGAATGGGTAGTTGTGTGCGTAATCTTCTTTCCCTTCAGTAGTTCTGACAGAGCTAATCCACCCTGTAGTGGTGTGAAATGGTAACACAACAGTGCTAAGTTGAGATCATCATTCTTTTTCAACAAAGCTTTGACCATTGTTACTCCTTGCTTGGCCTTACTATTTGCTTATGGGTACCTGGGCGTGTGGACAAATCCACAGTGTTCTGTAAATTTCTTGAATCCTTCATTCAAAAACTGTGGGACATTGCATGAAATAACAAGATCTGAAATGCCATGTGTGACAGAAAATTTATTTTAGTGAATTGATGACTGCTTCTGAGGTTGTTCCATGAAGATGTTTAACCTCAAACCATCTGGAGTAATTGTCAACAACTATGGGGAATGTCTTCCCCTTGAGCTCGAATAAGTCCATTCCAAGATGCCCCCAGGGTCTGAATGGGAATGATTAAATACCATCAAAGGTTCCTCTGTCCCTGGCAATGGATTGTACAGATGATGCAGCTCGAAATCATATCCTCTAGTGATTTTGAAATGCTTGGCCACCAAACTGGGTTTTGTGCTCTAGCATGACACTTTGTAATGCAAGGTGTCCCTAGTTTATTCTTTGGAGGACTTTGAGTCTGAGGATTCTTGGTATGACCAACCTCTCATTGTAGGTTAATAAGTTGTGCATAATACTGAGATTTGTGCATTGCTCAAAGTGTTGCTTAAGATGACATTTGAGATAACATATTCAGGCTATCCATTTTCGCAGTATTCTCTGATCTTTGCACATTCTTCATCTGTTTTTTGTGCTTGGCATATCTCGTTCAGCTTCTTTGTGGTTGTGGTAAGAATTTTGTTATGAGTGAGCTGTGTGACTCTACCTCCTCAACGAGATTTCTGTCCTCCTGTTTAGGCTTCCCAACAGGAATGTGTGAAAATGCATCTGCTGTTGGTTGCTGCTTGCCTCATGCGCATTCATCTGGTTCCTTCTCCTGCTGTTCCAAGGAAATCTTCTGCCTGATTTCCTCTGTGTCTTTCAATTAATCTCCTTTAAAGATAAATTGTAAATCTATGCAAGCTTTCCAGCTTAACAGTGAGCATTCTTGATTGTGAATAGCATACAAGCTTCCTGTGATTTCTCTTCCTTTATGCTGGAGGTGAGCAGTCAACTGTCACTTGACTTTCAGCCAATTGTCTCCTGGACCATAGAGTCTTAGTGTTGATGGCTGGAATATCTCTGGTTTTAACCACTTTTCTGTATCTGACAGAATTGAAACTGCTGCTTCAGTGTCTAGCTTGAAGTTGGTTTTATGTCCAATGACCATATTATCTGCACTCCAATAGTTTCCATTTGATCCTGTGACTTTGCCCAAGGATGGTACTTCTGGTTCTTTTTCTTCTTCAATTTCTTGAATGTCTTCAATTTCTTGAATGGTATGTGATCTTGGCTGTTTTGTGCTTTAATTGTTTGGTTAAAAGCTGTTTGCTGTAGCAAGCTGATTTAAGATGGCTTGTCTTCTTGCATGAATGGCACTCCACATTTTTGACAGGGCAATTTTCATGCCGATGCAACATTTTCGAATGACAACATGAAGACTGAATAATGGCGGCAACCTTGCCCTCTCCTCGTTTTCTCTGTTTGGGATTAGGTGTGCTGTAATTTTTTCATACTATAAACTGGACTTTATCAGCCTGGTTTCTCCATGAGATTTCTTTTCCACCTCAAATAAAACTTTTGTTTTGCTCTCTCTCTTCTGCTTGCCTCGCTACCTGCGCCGCTTGTGACGTGGATAAGCCTTCCGTGATTGCAAAAAAAATCAGAGAGTGACTCTTCTAAGACTTCCATAGCAATGTGATCCCTCATTAACTATTCTTTTAGAGTTCTGTATTCACCATGTTCTGCTAATCGATATAGCTCATTGGTAAAGGAATCTATGTTCTTGCCCAGTCTTTGCTCACTATAGTATGGTATTTTTGTGAAAATTAAAGTAAGTATCAAAAACTTTATTAACTTCTTCATATGATGCTGTCTGTTCGTTTATGTCCTGTCTGGCCTATACATCATTTGCACTGCTGCCTATGGCATATAGTAATGTACTGACCTGCTCCTTGCTGTCTTTTCTGCTAGTCCCGATGCTGTTCTGTACCTGGTGAATCTTCGATGCCAGTTCTGCCACATCTCAGCTTGATGCAGGCCTTCCATGTGATTGAAGCACCCTGGTAAAGGTAGGACTTCTTCCATCGCTTCCATTTATTGTTGATCCTTCTGGACGACAGTTATGATTTTCCCATGCTGTTCTTGTTCTACAGATGGTTCCCTTGCTGCTCCTTTTAGTTGCTGGGCTCTTCACTGGTTGCTCCTTTCGTCGTTTTTAACCATTGCCACCATCTGTTATTGTTGGTTATGTAGTAGTTGTGGTCCAGGAATTAGTGATAAGGCTGGAGGCGAGACTGTTAGCAAACTCTACCATTTATTTAACATTATGCTAACTATTTACAAAGTAGTCTCCTTGTGATTCTCTACATAGAACTATCTCTCACCATGCTCTATTGTCATGTGATCTTACATCACTGATGATGTAGACTATATACTTACATCTTCAACATAAATCCTTTATACTACACAATCTTGGATCACTGTATTGCCAGCAGCAGCCCTCAGGTAGGTCCTGGTAGGAGGTGGAGTGAGCAAGAGGCGGGGAAAGCAATTGGGATGGAGGTAGTGATTGAGAGAGGGAAAACTGTGATCGGGAGATTGATGATGTGATTGGAAAGAACCCGACTGGCTGGTGCTGTGGTTGCTATGGAAGGTGCACTCCTGTGGTTCCTGGTTTTACATTCAAAATAACAAACTACCCTTTCAGTGGCAGCTCACTCTCTGCTGCTTAAGCTGCATGCAGACCACATTTTCCTGAATGTGACTGACCCGCCACCAGCTGCCTTCAAATCAGTCCGATTTTACAAAAGTGGCCTCAAATAGGCGTTAGGCTTTAATTTGCATATGCTCCAGGTGTGGGCCCTGGGTGTCTCTTTTTCTATCTTTATCAATATGGTGGGTGGTGAATTTCTGACCTGTAATGAATTCATGTGACCCACCTGCCTTATTGGACACTTCAGATCCCCTGTTGCAAATTTGAAGGATGATCGGTAGAAACCTGGGAGAAGCAGAGAATTTTTGCCATGGAGGTGGGAAACTGGTGCCTCTGTTATTGGATTAGAAACCCATCTCTGGTGGGAAACGGATTAAAGTTAAGATTTTCATGTGGGTGAGCTCTTAATTGGTATTGGGAAGGGTTTCATGCCCACTCAGAGCTTGTGGGGGCGGGAGTGGAGGTGGGTCAGATAAAGTGTGAGACTCATTTAGACTCCCCATGGCAGCTATCACTGAGGCTGCCGGTGAATCTGTAGGAGAAATCTGCTGATTGTGCCAAAACATTCCACTGCGCCAGAGGGAAGCGAGATGCCACAGGATAGCCTGAGCCCTGGCCCCTGGGGCAGGGATGCCCCTTGCTACGTCGATGCCAACCTGGATCTAATGCTGGAGGCCATGAGGGAGAGAAGGGAGGTCTGCTTCTTGGAGAGCAACAAGAGGTGGACACTTCATTGTGCAGCAGGGGTACCTCTCTTTTCAGTGCCATCTCCCTCAACCCTCAATTCTCCCTCTTCCCTTACCTCCAGCTCCTGCTCCTCCATAGGTACGTTGTCTCCTATAACTGACATGCCACTGGCGCAGATATTTTTGGGGTGCCGATATTTTTGGGGCTCTGCTGTCTCTGTTCCCATCTTCAAGGGGGTGGGATGGCCCTGAAAATTCAGCACAGAGTCTCTCACAAAGTTACAGGGTGGGGGTTGGTGGCGGGGTATGCGGGAAATGTTGGAGACTGTCAGGTAACATGCCCCTGGGACTGATAGCACTTGAGGAAGCCCTGGGACTTGCAACATTTTGGCAAGAGGACAGTGGTCCCAGAGTTTGTGAACATTGTTTAGCAGTTCCACATTCTGTCAATGCCAGTGCTCTGGATGTTGAAGTGTTAAAGTGTCTTATTTGTCACGGTTGGGTTGTGTTAGACATGGAATGTATGATGGGAAGACCACAGGCCTGAAAGCACTGAATGTGTAGATGGGAGTGGGGGGAAAGTGGAGTGAGGGAGATTCAGGGAGTACTAGGTATGGTGTGGGTCAAGGGCGTCCGAGTAAGGAGGGGAGGGGTTCCAGGAACTATAGGAGCCCTGGTATCTGGGAACACTGAGAGGTGGATGGAGTTACAGAAATCTGGCAACATAGGGATGTGCAGGGACCTCGACAATGTTCAAGAGACTAGTTTGTGGAATGGATTGATCCACTGCCCAACCCCATTCCTAGTCTTCTCAAAACCCCTATTTTGATCTCAGGCCATCAGTTTTCATACTGATCTGAAGTTGTTTATAAAGAGCATTTTGTGTTCTTGTTGGGTGGAATTTTATGCTGGCGAGATTTTACGGTTCCACCAAGGTCAATGGACTTTTGAACGGTTCACTGCATTTTACAGCCCTGCCCTCGCTGTGATGGACCTGTAAAATTCCACCCATGATATTTGTCAACTGTATGTGTGCATAGAGTTGGCAGATATTGTATGTGGAAAAAAAAAGTCTTGGGATCCCTGAGCTAAGATGAATTTCACTTGCTTTGTTAAAAGTTAAACAGGCTGCTCCAAGTCACTAAACTATTTGATCAAACTGTGGATTAGATAATTAATTATTGCCAGATACAGTTGTAGCAAATATCATGGTGCTTGGATTCCAAATAATGGGACTAATTGCCATTTTTATCTAATCTGCAGGAAACTGATGAAGAAGAGTGCTCGTCTGTTCTAGAACTTGTCTGATTTTTCACTGAGATCAATGGATTTACTTTCAAAGGAGTTTAAGATAAATAAAGTGAATGTTTGTCTTCAGCAGCTCTGGCATTGTGGCCGGCTGTATCAAACTCTGAGTTTTCGGATCATCTAATCCTCCTGTATCGCTTCAGCTTGAAAACACTGCTGAAGTGATGAAAGATAGCTTCTCCTTTTTATTCCAAGAATCCATTCTATTTAAGGAGCTTTAAGAAAAGAGGTTTTACTGAGCTCAATAGGATATAGTAACCTCTAGTCTATGGTTTTAAGATTCTTCAAATATCCATGTGTCCTCGACAGTACTTCCTTATATGCCCCCCTTCTTCTTTATCTTCTTTCATTCTTCTCCTATCTTCATTCTTTTCCCCCACATCCCCATTCTCTTACCCTGCTCTTTCAGTGGTCTCAATCTCTGTCTCTCTTGTCCCCTCTACCCTGGCTCTGTTGATAATGTTTGCCACTTTAGTGAGGCTGTATGTGATAATCATGGTGCTTATGGAGTACAAGAGCAGGGAGGCTATGATGAACTTATATAAGACACTGGTTAGACCTCAGCTGGTGTATCGTGCACAGTCCTGGGCGCCACACTATAGGAAGGATATGAACACATTGGAGACAGTGCAGAAGAGGTATACGAGAATGGTTCCAGGGTTAGGCAATTCAGTTATGAGGAAAGATTGGAGAAGTTGGGACTATTTTCCTAGGAGAGGTGAAGGCTAATAGGAGACTTGATCGAAGTTTTCAAGATCATGAGTGTTCTGGACAGAGTAGACGATTGCCACTTGTAATCGGATCGAGGACCAGAGGGCACAGTTTCAAGTGTTTTGCCAAAGAAGCAAATACGAGGTGAGAAAAAGCCTTTTCACACAGCGAGTAGGTAGGATTTGGAATGCACTGCCTGGAAATGTGGCGGAACCAGGTTCAATTGAGGCATTCAAGAGGGCATTGGATGATTATTTAAATAGAAGCAATGTGCAATGTTATAGGGAAAAGGCAGGAGGTTGGCACTAAGTTAAAATGCTCATAGAGCCAGTGCAGACATGATGGGCTGAATGGGCTCCTTCTACACCATAACAATTCTGTGATTCTGTGATTCATATGCTTCTCTCCTTGGAGCATCACCATTATCTGTTGATTCAGTTATTAGCGCATATGCAAGAACATAGCAGGAAGATATCCCCTCTCATATTCTGGGATTGCACAGAAAACATTTGTGTAAGTTTTTTGGAAATGTATTCTGTTGCTTAACTTCAAAACAAAACCTCATACTTCAGCTCAACTTTTATGGACTAGAGGATTTGAATCTCCCTTTTCTGATACTTCACACGCATTACTAGATCCATCTAGTAACTCTAGGTAGCATGGATGTTGAGAAATAGTGTCACCATAACCAGCTTTGTGGGCTGCGTTTTATTTTAACTGTCAATTTTCCTTGCATGTAACAGTACAGAGCTGCGCTGACAGGAAGGATCTCACTGGTAATGCAAAGTGGCATTTAAAGCGTTCTTACAGAATTAATAACACCTGACTGTCACTGTCATTTCATTACTCACTAAGTACCAATTTGCAAATCAGTAAAATTGTGAATAATGAATAGCATGTGAATAATAATTTATTGTGTCATAGCTCCAGATAAATGTTACAATCAGTATAGACAATATAGTCAAATATCTGTGATAGGGGTCCAATTGTGCAGAGCTTGTGAATAACAGAATCTTCAAGACAATTTGGCAGTCAGCACTATGTGAGAAAATCTTGGGGGGCAGAAATAATTCTTACTGGAGCCATATAAGTTTCAGAAAAAAGGCATTTATTGCAGCATAAGGCAAGCTAATGTCAGGTGCATTATTACTGACACTTCATAATTGGAGTGAATGGGATAAAAAATTGGTTTGTCCCATTTTTTGAGTTGCTGGGGTTGCAATTCATGACCTGCCTGCACTAATCCTGGTGGAGCTAGGCATCTCATAAATTTTATGCTACCATCTCATTTACCTGATAATAGTGTTGGGCCAAGTGGCTCCCATACTGCTGGCTGCCTCTGCACCCAACAGGGGGAGCCAAGAAACATTGTGCTGAGAGCACCTGATGCAGGCAGCCTTCTGTTCTCAGAGGCATTCTGTTCCTCTTAAAGGGAATCCACAAGGAATAGAAAGAAACAGAAACAGAATTGTTGGGGGACAAAGATACCCGCATATCTTGAGCCCTATGGAGGAGATGGCTGATTGACGTCACAATCTTCTAGTCTAAATACTTACAGTGGACACTCCCTGTGTGTGCGCTAATGTCCTCACCAAAATGGTGTCAGGCGTGGAAAACACTTGAAGTGTGTACATGCGCTATTGACAACATTTTGGAGGCAAAATGGCACTGGTTGCACCCATAAATTGGTGCCAAGTTTCACAGCCAAGGTGTTGTACATGTAAGCTGCAATGAATTATCCACTTAACCTCATTCATAATTTATTGAATGTAAAGACGATGTCAGACTGAAACAATAAAGTAACAATGAATGAAAAAATGTATTATTATTTATAATCTTACTCTTGTCTCAACTATTCCTTTTTATCCTCAACATAGATAAAATATTATCCACGTGATGACTGCTTGTGTTGCACAACAGGCTTACAACAGGCAAATCAACCTCAAATACAATGCATACAGAACAAAAACAAGCTTCTGCTATGATTAGATGGCGTCTGGGAAGACATCTCCCTACAGAGCTCCTTGCTGTGCACCTCCATCCGTGGCTATTAACTGCCATCCTTTGAACATTCTTTCCCAACCCTCTCTCTTTCATGAAGTGCCCCTGGCTCTAATATTGGGTACATTTCAGCCCTAACTGCAAGTTAATTGCTAGTTGAAAATGTCCACCATCCATCCTCAGACCATGTCAGCTCTTTGTCTTCCTCAGCGAGCACAGGGTTTCTTTTTAAATTTGTCTTTGGATATAAAGATGCAAAATTTGGCTCTGTAGCACCGTTGTTGTCAGTGCCACAGAAGTCTGGAGACCCGAAAATGGCAGCTGATCCGCTTTTGGCCATTTCTGGCACGACTGCGTAGTGTGCTCTATTGGTAAGGACATCAGCATGGGGAATGCCATGCATGTGGCAGATGCATGTAGAATGGGCAGATTGTGATGTCATTCAGCATCTAACGTCTCTATTCAATCACTTTGGACCTTGCAGGATGTCACTGTTACGTCATGATGTGTCTAACCAACTCATTACCATAATGATTAACCCATTATACTACAAAATGCTCTCATATGCATTCAGCTGCACGAAGGACCCCTCCCCCAAGCACTAGTATGGGACTTGAAGTAAGGTGTTTCTGATTTTCTCCTGCTGCTATAGCGTTAGTGTGTTCTGTGAGGTTGGAGGAGTTTGGGTAAGTTGATGAGTTGGAAGGAAGTGGTGCTGGATTTTTCTAGGGGGTTTAGTGGAGTTCGAAGGCCTGTAAGGAGAAAGTCTGCTACATTAATGGAGGTTACAGCTGCAGCCACTATTAGGCTGCAGCATGGAGCACAGACATCAGAGATTGGAAATTGTGTGCAGATGGAAGAGGAAGAATCTCATTGGGATATCATATACACCCAGGGCCTTGAGGGAGCATTTCTCCTATCTCCACCTTTGCAAGAAGCAGTGTCTGAAGGAATGACAATTCACCAGGGAGCTGATCACCAAAATGCCATCTCCCCCAGCTGAACCTGGAACACTGCCAGTGACCACGAAGATGAATGTCACCCTCACAATCTATGCAGATGAATCCTTCCAGGCTGGAGCCAGTGACATCACCAGCCTCTCACAGTTTGCCACACAACATCGGATCAAGAATGTGACAGAATCCCTGTTCACAAGGATAAGGGACTTCATACTCTTCCCTTTAGGAGGAGAGAAGCAAGAGGAGAAATCAGGTAGCTTTGTCAGGGTAGCAAGATTCCTAAAGGCACAGGGAGCCATCGACTACATACGTGTGGCTCTGAGAGTGCCACATATTAATGGGGAGATCACAAAGGTTATCATTCCATTAATGTGCAGTTGGCCTGCGAGTATACAGACCCTCAAGTTGGTGAATGCCTGCTGTCCTGGAAGCAACAATGATGCTGTGCCAGTCAGCCATTCCTGCTTTATTTGAGCCACTAAAATGATCCAGAAGCTGACTGTTTGGTGATAAGGGCTATCTGATGTATACAGTCATCTCAGCTCCAGGACAACACTGCAGGAGTTCCTCAAGCTAGTGTCCACGGCCCAACCATCTTCAGTTGCTTCATCAATGACCTTCCTTTCATCATAAGGTCAGAAGTGGGGATGTTTGCTGATGATTGCACAATGTTCAGCACCATTCGCGATTCCTCAGAAACTGAAGCAGTCCATGTCCAAATGCAACAAGTCCTGGACAATATCCAGGCTTGGGCTGACAGGTGGCAATAACATTCACGCCACACACGTGCCAGGCAATGACCAATTCCAACAAGGGAGAATCTAACCATCACCCCTTGACATTCAATGGCATTACCATTGCTGAATCCTCCACTATCAACATCCTGGGAGTTACCATTGACCAGAAACTGAAATGGACTAGCCATATAAATACTGTGGCTGCAAGATCAGGTCAGAGGCTAGGAACCCTGCAACGAGTAACTCACCTCCTGACTCCCCAAAGTCTGTCCACCATCCTCAAGGCACAAGTCAGGAGTGTGATGGAATACTCTCCACTTGCCTGGATGATTGCAGCTCCCACAGCGCTCAAGAAGCTTGCCACTATCCAGGACAAAGCAGCCCGCTTGATTGGCGCCCCTTCCACAAACATTCACTCTCTCCACCACTGGCACACAGTGGCAGCAGTGTGTACCATCTACAAGATGCACTGCAGGAATTCACCAAAGCTTCTTAGACAGCACATTCAAAACCCACGACCACTACCATCTAGAAGGACAAGGGCAGCAGATAGATGGGAACATCACCACCTGGAAGTTCTCCTCCAATTCACTCACCATCCTGGTCAATGGTAACCCCTGAATGTTGATAGTAAGGGGTTCAGTGATGATAATGCCATTGAACGTCATGCACAGGGGCTTCGAAATATATCACTGTTTCTTCACTGTCGTTGGATCAAAATCCTGGAACTCCTTTCCTAAAAGCACTGTGGGTGTACCTACATCACATGGACTGCAGAGGTTCAAGAAGGCAACTCACCACCACCTTCTGAAGGGCAACTAGGGATGGGTAATAAATGCTGGCCCAACCAGCAAAGCCCACACCCCGTGAATGAATAAAAAAAAATCATGGCTCATGACTGCCCTCCCCACCTTTCAGTGATGGTAATGCCATGCTTGGACAGTGTGTAGACAATGAGAACCATGCAGCGACTAGGAACATTGTGGAGCAAACCATTAGCGTTCTAAAGTTATGATTCCTCTGCCTGGGCTGCACGAGGTGGAGTCCTCTAATACTCTCCAAGACGTGCCACAAATGGTCGTCTACTGCAGTTACAGCAGGTAATTAGGAAAGCTAATAGAACATTATCACACCTTTTGTGATTCATGCACTAGGACATCCAGATCCCTCTGAATCTCAGAGCTCTGCTATCTCTCATCATTTAGATAATAAGCTTATTTTTTTAATCTTCCTGCCAAAATGAATGATGTCAAATTTGCCAACATTACACTCCACTTGCCAGATCTTTGCCCACTCACTTAACTTATCTATGTCACTTTGTAGCTTCCTTACGTCCTCTACGCAATTTACTTTCCTACCTATCTTTGTGTCGTCAGCAAACTTAGCAACGATTCCTTCGGTCCCTTCATCCAAGTCATAGGTATAAATTGTAAAAGTTGAGGCCCCAGCACTGATCCCTATGGCACACCGCTCTTCACATCCTGCCAACCAGAAAAAGGCCCATTTATGCCAACTCTCTGCTTTATGTTAGCTATCCAATCTTCTATCCATGCCAATATGTTATCTCCTATACCAGCAACAATCCCCCCCGGGACCCTGCTTTCACTACCACACCCCATCTATGGTCTCACAAGTCCCCCTCGTTGGTCTCATGAGCAACTACCATACCCCTCACCCGCCCCACCTGTCTCCAGTCTTATCAGAACCGCCCCTCGCTGTCAAAGCTTTTTTTATTTTCTCTCCTCAGAGTTGGTCATCATAATTCTGGGGCTAAAGGAGATCACAGAGGTAGGGAGGAGCAAGGTCAGGGAGGAATTTCAGAACCAGGAAAGAGAATTTTAAAATAGAGGTGTTGCTTGGCTGGAAGCCAATGTCGATCAACAGCCATAGGGTTGATGGGTGAACAGGATGTGATGTGAGTTAGGACATGGGCAGCAGTTTTGGATGGCCTCAAGTTTAGGGAGTGGAAGATCAGAGGCCAACCAGGATTGTGTTGTGTTATGATCCCAGCTGATGTTACTACTGGGCAAGTCAGATCCCAGGGTGGAACCCAGCTCGATAGATCCTAACTTTTATTTTTTGTTTAGAAACATAGAGGATGGCTACTGAACAGAGTCACCCAAGTCAGCTGATAAACTTTTAACAAAAGAATAGAACATTTGTTAAACAAGATGACTATCTTACATTACTCCTTCACCCGCAACTATACCTTTATAGATATATATAGTTTCATAAGGATAACACAAGTTACAAAAGCTATCTTATACTCTCATGTTCATAGTAAGTGCACAGTTCATGTAAACCAATAAGTGACCTGTGGTCAGGCACACCACACTCTGAAACCAAGTGACAGATGCCACCCCAAACAGATGCTATGAATCTCCCATCAACTCCACCCAGACACTTATCACACTGTGAGCCAACTGGTCTCATTGAACTCAGTCTTTCACATGAGGGTTTCCAATCTCCATTCTTGAAGAACCCGCTTTGGAATCTTCTCCCAAACAATGATTTCTCTTGGACGTCTTCCATAAGGTCCCACCTCCAGGGTTTCAAACTCTCCTTCCAATGTACCTCTCACCTGGATCACCACATGCATTTATGCTTTGCCCTCCACGCACCTTCTCACAAGTTCTCAACAATGCCAACAGAATATCACTGTTTCACATGCCCACATTAAAGAGTTCCAGACCTTCGGCTGTCTCCTTGGATCTTCAGGCTTCTTGCAAGCTTATTTTGGTTTTGGTCTGCATCCTGCAGCTTTCTCCCTCTAAGCTTGGAGCCATTCTCTGCTCCTCACTCTTGACTTCACTTAACAGGACCTTTTCCTGGTTCCTATTCTTCCTTTGACTAGACTGCCCTCTTGGGACATTTTTTGTTTCACTCTCTGGCTTTGGATTCTTCATTAGTTTGAACTTGCTATTTGTCCCTCTCCTATGCTGCTTTTCTTGGCAACCCCTTTCAGCTGAGCTGAAATTACTTTTTTTTCTGTGTCTGTGGATCCTTCTCTCTGGACCCCTGTTGCTAGGCAATAGCACATTTTTTTACCTTATGTTTGCTTTAGCTTCCCTTCAACAGTCATAAAACCTCATTAGAATGCAGGCATCTCTTAAAGAGAAGTCAAAACTCAAGTTCCCCCCTTTTTTAACATACAAACACAAATTAAACTTAAAGCTAAAACTCATTCCTAACACCCACAAATACAAATATAACTTACTTAAACTATCTGTAGCTCCTTACAGTTGGAATGGACAAGTCTAGAGGTAAGAACACATGGACGAGGATTTCAGCAGTAGATGAACTGAGGGTAGGGTGGGGGTAGGGTAGAAAATGTCATGGAGGTGGAAATAAGCGAACTTAGCGATTCATTTTTTTCTCATGAGGAAGGCAATATTAGATGTTTTTCTAAAAGTACTATGCTAAAGAAAGTTAAAGACATAACTTTTATGTTAAAGCAGTTATTAGGAATGTTATCCATTCATTGTTGTAAACAATGTGCCGTATGTGCCAACCACACACCGTGGCATTAAGTTAATGGATTTCTAATCTCAAAATGTCCTCAATTTAATAGCTCTGTTGCAACATTGTTGCTCAATCATTTGATTCAATCCAATAGATCATAATCAAATTAGTAGTAAGAAATGCACTTTATGATATCATCAGGTTAGCAGCAGGTCTGGCTATGGATGGATACTGGACTAGCTTATTTCAGTTTTTTGTTAGTGTTCATTTGATTCGAATTTAAAAATGGTCATCAATTTCCTTATGTTTGCTTGCCTGTATGCTAAATAGTAATCTCTGACAATTTTAAAAACTCTGGTCCGTTTCTCTTAATTACTGATTTTGTTACTAGTAATCAAGAAACAAAGATCTATGAATTTGGAACAGCCCTTTTAACTATTGCAGTCCATGGTCCAGACCTTAGTTTATAATTAAGAAGCCATGGATCATGACGTTCCAGTTCCTTTTAATGGCTTCATGATTACTGGGTTTTGTTTGTAATTGAGAAATAGGAACCAGGAGGAGTTTGGAATTCCCAAATTAGTGCAGTTTGTGGTTAGTGGATCATGAGTAATCATTCCTTTCATAATCAGGAAAGAGACTACTTAAATGCTGTATCAAAATGTATTTATTTTTTCAGTCATTCAAAGTGTGAATAGAAATTGTTTGATGAAAAATGGTCATGGGAAAATTCTCAGAACAAGGCACCAATTTACCAAAACAGTTGTATAGTCACCACAGTGAATGACTGAAATATAGATAGTATAAATTCATGGAAAGACTTTGCACAACAAAACCATAGGTTTGAATTGAATTCATTAGGGCCAAGTTGCCGCAACATTGTTTTGATTAATTTAATATTCAAATGGACATTAAATTGACTAATGGTGCATTTTGGTGTGTTTGCAGTTTCATTTCCAAAGGGGCCATCAGAGGTGAAAATAGGCTTGCACTCTGCAACACAAATGCTGTGGCCCATTCCTCCCAATGAACAAGAATTAAGATTTATCTTTGAGGGTGAGCTTTATATTTTTTCTGGGGATTTGATCTGAGCAAGTATTGATCAGTGGATAAGGAGGGCAGTTCCCAAAGGATAGCTACAGTTTTTGATAGTGTACAGTTCAAGGTGCCTTTGTACTTATAGCCTCTTGTGTGTTCACAAAACTACTGGTAATCATAAGGTCTGTCCAAGTCTGCATGGTATATGATCTACCTTCCCCCAGTTTTTAGGAGTAAGCAAAAGTTAATTGTATGTATCATGTACAATGATAGTTTCATGATTAACTTTCTTGACTGCAGTCACCTTCTCCATCAGAGAACAGATGACTTTGAAAGATCTTGGGGCAGGTGACAGATGAGGCAGGTGAGAAATTCAAGCTGAATCAGTGTATTACTGATATCACTCTTTTTTTTTGTCTTAAGGTTGACAGATGACTTGATTCTAACCTCTGCGGAAGACTGGTCTTCAGAAGATAAATGAAAGTGGTACAGCTGACTGACCTTCTGAGTTCCATCACCTCACAGTTGGATCCAATATAATTTGGCATTCCCTCCCTTGTAATGAACTACAGTTTGAACCGACACGTTGATATTCTGTGGTATGGAAGGATCTGGATCTAATAACATTAATCAAATGAAGCTGATAGAATTCTTTAAGGAGATGACAGGTATGATGGATGAGGAAACACAGTGAATGTGTTATACATGGATTTTCAGAGAGCCTTTCTACCGCAGAGTTAACTACCAGGATAAATAAAAGTTGTGGGATTAAGAGGAAAACAACAAATTGGACTAAAAAATGGTTATCAGGAAGAAAACAGAGGGTAGGAGTTAAAGACAGTTTATGGAGTTTACATGAGTTTACAAGGTTCTGTCTAAGGAGCCTTGGTGAGTTTTTAAAAATTCATTCATGGGATGTGGGTGTCGCTGGCTGGGCCAGCATTTATTGCCCATCACTAATTGCCCTAGAAAAGGTGGTGGTGAGCTGCCTTCTTGAACTGCTGCAGCCCCTATGGTGTAGGTACACCCACAGTGCTGTTAGGGAGGGATGTATCTGCTGCCCTTGTCCTTCTGGATGGTAGCAGTTGTGGGTTTGGAAGGTGCTGCCTAAGGAGCCTTGGTGAATTCCTGCAATGCATCTTGTAGATGGTGCACACTGCTGCTACTGTTCGTTGGTGGTGGAGGGAATGAATGTTTGTGGATGTGGTGCCAAGCAAGCAGGCTGCTTTATCCTGGATGATATCAAGCTTCTTGAGTGTTGTGGGAGCTGCACTCATCCAGGCAAGTGGAGAGTATTCCATCACACTCCTGACTTGTGCCTTGTAGATGGTGGACATGGTTTGGGGAGTCAGGAGGTGAGTTACTCTCTGCAGGATTCCTAGCTTCTGACCTGCTCTTGTAGCCAAATATTTGTGTGGCTAGCCCAGTTCACTTTCTGGTCAATGGTAGCCCCCAGGATGTTGATAGTGGGGGATTCAGCAATGGTAATGCCATGGAATGTCAAGGGATGATGGTTGGATTCTTTCTTGTTGGAGATGGTCATTGCCTGGCACTTTTGCAGCATGAATATTACTTGTCACTTGTCAGCCCAATCCTGGATATTGTCCAGGTCTTGCTGCATTTGGACTGCTTCAGTATCTGAGGAGTCGTGAATGTCTGAACGTTCTGCAATCATCAGTGAACATCCCCACTTCTGACCATATGATGCAAGGAAGGTCACTGATGAAGCAGGTGAAGATGGTTGGGCCTAGGACACTACCCTGAGGGATTCCTGAAGTGATGTCCTGGAACTGAGATGATTGAACTCCAACAACCACAATCATCTTCCTTTGTGCAAGATATGGCTCCAACCAGCGGACAGTTTTCCTCCTGATTCCCATTGACTCTGGTTTTTCTAGGGCTCCTTGATGCCACACTCTGTCAAATGCTGCCTTGATGTCAAGGGCAGTAACTCTCACTTCACCTCGAGAGTTCAGCTCTTTTGTCCATGTTTGCACTAAGGCTGTAATGAGGTCAGAAGCTAAGTGACCCTGGCGGAACCCAAACTGAGCATCAGTGAGCAGGTTATTGCTAAGCAAGTGCCACTTGATAACATGTTGATGACCCCTCTCATCACTTTACTGATAATCGAGAGGAGACTGATGGGGTGGTAATTGGCCAGGATGGAATTGTCCTGCTTTTTGTGTACAGGACATACCTGGGCAGTTTGTTGTTGCTGTACTAGAACAGCTTGGCTAAGGGAGTGGCAAATTCTGGAGCACAAGTCTTCAACACTATTGCCAGAATATTGTCAGGGCCCATAGATTTTGCAGTATCCAGTGCCTTCAGCTGTTTCTTGATATGATGTGGAGTGAATAGAATTGGCTGAAACTGGCATCTGTGATGCTGGGGACCTCCGGAGGAAGCTGAGATGGATCATCCACTCGACAATTCTGGCTGAAGCTGTTGCAAATTCTTCAGCCTTATCTTTTGCACTAACGTGTGGGGCTTCTCCATTATTGAGGATAGGGATATCCAGTGAGCTGTTTAATTGCCCACCACCATTCACAACTGGATGTGGCAGGACTGCAGGTCTTAGATCTGATCCGTTGGTTGTGGAATCGCTTAGCTCTGTCTATCACTTGCTGCTTATGCTTTTTGGCACGCAAGTAGCCCTGCATTGTAGCTTCACCAGGTTGACACCTCAAATTTAGGTTTGCCTGGTCCTGCTCCTGCCATGCCCTCCTGCACTCTTCATTGAACCAGGGTTGATCCCCTGGCTTGGTGGTAATGGCAGAGTGGGGGATATGCCTGGTCATGAGGTTATAGATTGTGTTTGAGTACAATTCTGCTGCTGCTGATGGCACACAGCACCTCATGGATGCCCAGTCCTGAGTTGCTCGATCTGTTCAAAATCTATCCCATTTATCATGGTGGTAGTGCCACACAACACGATGGAGAGTATCCTCAATGTGAAGACAGGACTTTGTCTCCACAAGGACTGTGCGGTGGTCACTCCTACTGATACTGTCATTGACAGACGCATCTGTGGCAGGCAGGTTGGTGAGGATGAGGTCAAGTATGTTTTTCCCTATTGTTGTTTCCCTCATCACCTGCCGCAGACCCAGTCTGGTCTGCTGTGGTGCTTATGAGCCACTCTTGGTTATGGACATTGAAGTCCCCCACCCAAAGGAGTGAGTGGCAGGGTTCTGTTCAGGGATGCTTTTGCTTTTTATGTATATCAATGATTTGGATATAGGGCAGAGGGAGTTGTTTCTACATTTTCAGAGGGTACTAACTATACTTAAAATTTACTTGTTAAAACCTGCACAAGTCAACCTCCACACAGCAGCCGTAATTTTATTAGTGGGAATGCTGTAGGAATCCTAACAATGGTCTCAAAAGCTGGGGAAAACCCACCTCAGCCATCTGAGTGACACACGGCCACATTTTACAGGGTTCAGACGACTAACTGGTTACGATTTTGACAGCCTTCCCTTTGAAGGACAGCTGCCCAGCGCCCCCCAGGATTTGGAAGGCAGTGAGGGTTGGTAGATCAGCTGTGCCATGGGGTACGGGTGCCCACTGCTGGCACTGCAGCTGGAAGCAGCGGATGTCATGGAAAAATGTCACCTAAATAACCAGGTAAGTGGGGTCTGGGTGCTGGGGTCACTGAGAGATTACCAGGGTTTATGTGACAGTCTTCCCACATGGCAGAGAGTCCATTCACCGCTGGTAAAATGCCAGCGATGGTGTGAACAGAAACTTAATTGGCCACAAAAGCAGCTCAGTTAGTCTCTGGGCATAACAGCCATTCTCCAGTTTCTCCACTACTGGTAAAATAGCATGGTGACAGAAAGATAACCTGCACTTTTAAAAAGAAAGTTGTGCTCCCAGTTGATAGCTGAAGGATGATATGGCAAGAATCAGGTTTTATGACCTTTATTGTAACAAAAAGCTAAAAGCACTAATGACAAAACACTACCTTTGTGGGCGACTTAGACTTTAAATCACAACATACCCCTTTTTCTTTTAGCACAACCAAAAACACACTTCACAGATATTATTTAAAGTCTGTCCTTTAAGTAGACATTCAGTCCTCTCCAAACCAGTCCAAAGTGATCATGAACTCCTAAGGGCTTACTCCTGTTCTTTTCCTTTCTCAGCCTGGGGAATCTTAATTTCAGAACTGTCTTTTACAGTGAGATTTCACACCCCTCCTGACCCCACCTGGCAAATCTTCCTCTAGCACAAACTAGGCGAATCTTCCAGTCTTGGATTAATTCCCCATGAATTTGTTTTTTTCATTCTGAGTATGAGGTGCACCCACATTCCTGCATGGTGAACCACAGTGTCATGCTATATATAGCTGCTCTTCCTCTCCTGGATCCTGGCAGATCAACCTTGCCTGTGTGTTTTCAGGGATACCTTAGAAACCTTTCCCCTCTCAAATCACATCTCCATCGCAACGTGACTCACACGGGCCTTGTAACCAGGTAGAAATGCTGATTAGCTATCCTCAAGACTCCAACTCGCTTTTATCTTGGAATTAATTGGACAGTTTAAAGCACAACTGTTTACAACCCAACATTCTCAACTCTTTTCTGGGACTTTGGAGACTCACAGTCGATCCACTGTTGGCACAGGCTGCTGCCATTGGGCAGAATCATCCCAAAATTGCACTAAGTGCTGTAGCAAGCATGAAGAAATACATTTTACCCACTGGCCGCAATGATGGGTTTTTGCACCTTATCATCTGCTTCCCACCTCATTAAGTATGCAGCCACAGGAAACACGCCATCTCGCTGGCGGGTGATCACTGAATCACCCGCTACGGCATTACCTCACCATTTCCTTACTCCTGGTGCCATGTTTAAACTGCAGCCGTGCACACAGTTCTCAATGCTTACTGCCCAGCCCTGCTCCAGTGAAGACATGGCCCTGAAAGCCAAGAAAAGCTCAGTGACCCATCACTGGAATGCCTTTTGGAAGCCCGCTGTGATGTCCTCCACCCCTGCTCTGGCCGCAGGAGGTTCAGCAATCTCACCACTCTGGCTTGGGAGGCAGTGGCAGTGGTGGTCAGTGCCAACACTGCACAGAAGAGGTTGGTCATCCAGTGCAGAAAGAGGATGAATGATCTCATCCGTGCTGCCAGGGTAAGGCAACCATCTCATCATTCTCAACTCACACACTCACAAGCCCATCACACAATCACTGGCACCTCACTCACTGCCAGCTCAAGGGACATCACCATTCACTCTCTCACACACACCCTCACATCTCCATCTGGGCTCATCTCCTCTGGAGACTGCCTCCTCAGCCATCACCATCTTGAGGCCACTTGCCCAACATGTGCCCCCCCAGACACCCTGGGAAACCCCTCCTTCCCCAGTACAGCCCTCGTCCTGCAGCCTCTTCCCTTGCCTGAGGCCACTCCTCCCCATTCCCCAAAAAAGCCCTAGCCCTGTAGCTGTTGAAAAGCCACCCCTTGCTTACGGTGGGTCTGGTGGATAGAGACCTGCCCATGAGCCCCCCGAAAAGTGATGTGGTGCTGCCTGTGAAGTCTGGCGCCGATGACCGTGGGTGCCGTCCAAAGCAAGGTAGGCAAACAAACCTCGAAGTTCCATGCAAAGTGCAGCTCGCCAGCTGCACGTCGCTTGTGTACTGTTGTGAAACATGGTGGCTGCAATCACGCCGGTGTGTTTGGATGATCCAGCATGGGGGGAATGATTCTGGCGAGCAGGACTTCTAATGAGAGGCTAAAGTATTGAAATTAGGTTCCTGATGTGCGGCGGCAGGAAACGCAGTCCACCATTAATAGGTGGAGAGGGCGATCGCAAACTGGTTTCATGATGACGCGGAACTGATTTTTGGCCTTCTCGCCATATTATCTGCTCATGTCACCAAACACGCCCTCCGACAACAGGAGCAGAAAATTCCACCCATTGTCTCCAAGGTCTTAATTTTTCCCGCGTCTGGCGGGCTTGGCGGGAATGGGCGGGGCTGTCACGGCGCCGACCACCACCTGTGATTGGCTCCGCACCACCGTTTGGTGCGGGTGGGCCAATTAAGGTAACCCATGAACGGTAACGCTCAGCACTACCTGTGCAGTTGGAGGGCGGAGGGAGAGCCGGGGCCAGTGCTCTTTCGTGCATGCACAGGTATGAGTGCTTCAGTCTCCCTGAGGCACGGAGCTGCCTCAGGGAGATTGAAGCACTTTTGAAAATAATAAATAAAATCAATAAGAATTTAATGAAACATATCCCATCATGTGCCTATGTCACATGAGATGGGACATGTTTTTATTTTTCAGGAAAACTTTTTATTGAATTCATAAAAGCTTTAGGAAACCTCATCCCACTCGTGGATGAGCTTTCCTAAAAAATGTAAATGCTGCTTGGCCTTTTTGCCTGCCCGCCAACCGTTAGGTTGGATGGGCAGCATTAACTTGACATTAATTAATTCATTAATGACCTTAATAAGCTTATTAATTATTGGTGGGCGCGCAGCTGACTCTGGCGTGCACATGCCGAATGAAACATCGTGAGACAGCGCGATGATGTCGGGATGCACGCCCTATGTCATCTCATGTTATTTTAGGCGCTGGTGTGTCGGGCCCACCCCCGCATGCTGACTGAAAATTCCTGGCCCAAGTGTACACACCTTCCCAGTAAAACAACCTGGGCCCCCTTTAATCTCTAACAATCAAAACCAACCAGGCTTGCTGTCAGGCAAACTTTAGAATAGGTCACATGACCCCCTTCATTTCACCTTAAGTTAAAGACACAGTCCCAAAACATAACGATCTTATAATCCTCATAATTGTAACACCACCTTCCCCAAAGAATGAATAGTCATCACCGTAGTGACGAGTCTTCTTAAACACCATCCGAAGTTTAGCAACTTACAACAGTCCATGCATTTTAACCGCCAAGTTACTACATACAGTACAAGTGATATTCTTCACATTTTCCCATTAAACAGTCTGTCTTGGCAGCTTCACAATACTTAATCTGAATCAACCAAATGCATGTAACAGTTTGGATTTAAAGTCCACTTTCTGTCAATTTTTAAAGTTCTACCTCTCATGTAGATGAGAATTTGTTTTGCTGTTCGTGGTTTTGCCTTCCAAAATGTGTCTTGGTATATCTCCTTTCTCCTGTCGAATAAATTTCACTGCATTTGCATGTCCTTGGTTAAAAGCTTTCTCAATCGATTCAGTCTGAGGAATTTTGTCAAGTGTCTTACTTGCAGATAATCCCAGTGATTTTTAAATTCCATTAGAAGTAAGCTGTAAATCGAGTAATTGCTTTTATCATTCGATTTCAATATATCCCCATGTTTTTCTATAGCATCAGTCTTTGAACCACTTGGTTCAGATTCTAACTTTTGATCTCAATTTTCTTTCATGGCTGTAGTTTCTTTATTGTCCAGGTCAGTATAGAACATGTTTGTCTAATCTTTTCACATGGGGAGCCACATTTCAGTTTTTTTCTCACTCAAGGGGCCAATGAGCAAGTTTCAGAAAGATCAGGTTTGGCACAACATTAAACATGAATAAAAAAAAACCTGAGGCACGAAAAGAAACAACTCGCTGAGCAAAGATAAAACAATGTCAAAGTAATAAATTGATTATTTTAAAAAATGAGTAATTGATAAATAATGATGGTTATTAGAGTGTGAATGAGTGAGAGTGTATGTCCAGCTCACTCCCAATCTTAGGGCTCTCACTTGCTCATTCACAGCCACCGTGAGAGTGAGTGAGAGTGCGTGTTGGTGTGTGGGGGTGAGGGTGAATGAGAACTCCGAGACGGGGAGCGAGCCAGACACACACATAATCTCCTCCCTCACACACAAAGACACACACTCTCCTTACTCTCTCACACACCCCTCTCTCTCTCTCACATACACTCTCTCTCACACACAGACAGATCTCTCTCACACAGACTCACACACTCCCCTCTTTCTCTCACACAAACTCTCTCTCACACACACGCACACTCAAACTCACACACACACACACACACACACACATAAACATACACACACTCACACACACATGTGCGCACACACTCTCTCTCTCACACACACTCTCTCCTTTACACATACACGCTCTCTCTCTCTCACATATACACACACACTCACTCTGACACACACACTCACATGCACACAAACTCTCATAGAGACACAAACACGTTCACACACTCTCCTGTCTCTCTCTCGCACACACACACACACACACACTCTCTCTCAAACATATACTTACTGGATTAATAATCCAGAGACCCAGGCTCATGCTCTGAGGACATGGGGCAGAATTTTGCCCTCGTCAGGCAGGCTCGGTGGGGGCGAGCGCGAGTGGTTGGGAAGCCGACTGCCGCCTGCAATCAGGATGCGGCCATGATTTCACGCTGGTGGGCCAGTTAAGGCCCGCCCAGTGTGAAATGCATGCTGCAGCGAAGCCTGTGTTGGGGCGGAGGAGGGCAAGCGGGGAACTTCGTGCATGCACGTGGGTGCGCGCAGGAAAACCTTCCTGAGGCACAGAGCTGTCCCAGGGAACTGAAGATATAAAACATCAAAAATAAAGAATTTAAAAATGTTAAAAAAAATGTCCCCATCAGACTTCGGGAATCTCATTGTAATACATCAGCATATCATTATTAGGCCTGCCTGCCAGAATCATCCCCCCGCTGGATTGTCCACCCATATTGGCAGGAAAACATGCCAACATGTTTCACAACAGCACAGAAACAACGTGCATCTGGCAGGCTGCACTTCACTCAGGACTTAAAGGTTTGTTTTCCTACCTTGCTTCAGTCAGCACTCGCAGTCATCAGCGCCAGGCTTCACAGCCAGCACCACATCACTTTTAGGGGGGCTCACGGGTAGGTCTCTATCTACCTGATCAGCCATATGTGGGTGGCTTTTCAATGGCTGCAGGGCTAGGTTTTGCTTGGCGAAGGGGGAGAAGTGGCCTCAGGCAAGGGAAGAGGCTGCAGGGCGAGGGCTGTACTGGGGAAGCAGGATACCCCAGGGTGTGTGTGGGACACATGTTGGCCTGTGCAAGTGGCCTCAAGATGGCGAGGGCTGAGGAGGTAGTCTCCAGAGGAGATGAGGCCAGATGGACATGTGAGGGTGTGTGTGAGAATAGGTGGTGATGTCCGTTGAGCTGGCAGTGAGTGAGATGCCAGTGAATATCTGATGGGCTTGAATCTGTGAGTTTAGAGTGATGAGATAGTTGCTATCATGGTTGCCATAGCTCTGAAGAAGGGTCATACAGACTCGAAACATTAAGTCTGTTTTTCTCCACAGATGCTATCAGACCTGCTGAGCTTTTCCAACATTTTCTGTTTTCCTTTCAGATGGTTGCCATACTCTGGCTGCACGGATGAGATCATTCATTCTCTATCTGCATTGGATGGCCAACCTCTTCTGTGCAGCATTGGCACTGATTATCACTGCCCCGTCTACCAAGCTTGGTTGGTCACGCCGCTGCCCATCCTGCAGTCAGAGCAGGGGTAGAGGACATCGTGGCGAGTCTCCACAGCATTCAAAAGACGTTCCAGTAATGTATCACTAAACCTGGGGGCTGCAGTCTTTTTGCCTTTCGTGGACATCTTCCCTGCAGTAGTAGTGGGCTGGAAGCACTGAGATGTGTGCGCGCAGCTGGACTTTAAATATGGCGCCCGACATGATGAGGCGGCGAGGTGATGGTGTGGTGGGCTAATGAGAGTCCGCCCACCATAGAAACAGCGTGTTTCCCAGGAATGCATAACTAATGCGGTGGGTTTGGGATGATACGGAGTGAAAACCCAGCATTGCAGCCGGAGGGTAAAACATCGTTTTATCTACCCGCCACCGCACTTAGTGCAAATCCGGGTTGATTTCACCCACTATCTCTCTCATACACACACTCACACCAACTGACTCCGGTGAGCCCCTTTCCGGGCCCCACTCTCACTCTGCATCCCACTCCCTTTCCAAACCCCTCTCCCTTTCCAGTCCCCAGTCCCTCTCCGTGCCCCGCTCCCTCTCCGGAGCCCACTCCCACTCTTGCTTCAGACCCTGCCCTCGCTTTGGGCCCCCCTCCTTCTCTGGGCCCCCCTCCTTCTCTGGGCCCCCTTCCTGCTCCAGGCCCCACTCAAATCTAGGCCCCACTCAGCTCCAGGCCCTGCTCCCAACTCTGGAAGCTGGAAGCAAACTTAAAAGTTACCTGCCCAGCTTGCTGCTCATCCAATCACAGTCTGGTCTCTCCCTGCATTTGCTGCTGATAGGCTAGTGAGCCTATCAAAAGCCATTTCAAGGAGAAACTAGTGTGGGCGATTGGACAAGTTGCTTTACAGCATCTTCAAACTGAAGTCTGTTGTATCAACAACAATGTGTGATTGGCCAGATAGAACGGATTCGGGGGCCTGATTCTGGCCCGTGGGTCACCTGTTTGACAAGGCTGGTATAGGATGTCTCAGTCAGGCAAGTGACTGAATGGTCTTCCTCCTCTTTAAATGCAGGAATACCACCACCTTTAAATTTGTTCCTAAGATTTATACTTTCAGTGTTCTTCTCCAAGAAAAGCAGGCTTAACATTGCCTCCTTTCGTGCAAGCAGTTCATTCTTCCGTTGAATAAAATCCTCTTTGGCTGATTTTTGGCAGAGCTTTGTTAGGGTTACATAGGCCCTCAGACAAAAAACTCCTAGTATTCTTTTTAATCACCTCTCGCATTCTTTTACATTCTTTCAGTTTTCCATCTTCCCATTCAGCTCGAGCTTTATTAATTCCTTCCCAGTAAGAGCCAGTTTATTCATTTTGAAGTTTTATTTTCTGCCCTAGGACTTAAATCCATCCTTGTAGTTCCACGGCAACAGCATAAGTTAGAGCCAAGTCATTTTAGTTGAAAGCACTATCTCTCTTTGTCCATTAGCCTGAAACTCTGCTGCTGTATTCTGTTTTGACACCTGTGGCTTAGGTTCTGCAGGCAAGTTTACTTGAGACAGATCCAATTTGTTTCCAGCTGGTTTTAACTCTTTGCTGACAATCTGAGATTTCACTGCCTCTTTATTCTCAGATGTCTGAGCTTTTGATTCATTGGACACATCTTTAGCTGAAACTGTACCTTTTACATCTGGATTACAAATAGCCTCTGATTTCTTTGGCATATTGTCAGTTTCAATAGGCTTCCCTAATGTCCTTTAAGATAACAATACAATAATCCATAAGGTCTGAGCTCCAGGGCATCGTAACTGGGGTGTACCCCAAAGATGCGTTGGGGAACACCCCTCCCCACCCCCTCACCCACTTCGGAGGTCTCCAGGTAAGGATTGTACGGCAATTGCCTGGGAAGTTCAAACTTCCTTTGGGCAATTGCCCTGCAATGAGAACCATCTGAAAGTACGATTTCAACTGCAAACTTCATATGGTTCCGACTGTCTCACCAGTATAGTTACCCAGGAGATGTTAGAAAAACTAAAACCACTTCTAATTCCTGGGTAACTATATTACTGACCACACACCCCCCCACAACTCCCCCATGGGACTCCCCCCACCCCCCAATCCCCACATGGGCCACCCCATGGCCACCTGACCCCCCTCCTGACCAACCCTCACTGAGCACATGACCCCCCACCCCCCAATTGACCACCTGACTCCCCCCACTGAACAGCTGGCCCCCGAGAGCACCTAACACCTCCCCCCACCCCACTGACTACCCAACCTCCTCCACTGGCCACCTGACAGCCTCTGAACACCCAACACTCCTGCCTGACTTCCCGCTAACCAACTGACCCCCTGACCATCTGACCCACCCCCCCACCAAACACCCCCCCATAGACCAAATAACCCCCACCCCCTCCCACTGACAACCTGAGTCCTACTGACCACCTCCCACTGGCCAACTGACCTGCACCCACTCCCGACCAACCCATCCGACCGGACTGACCCCCTCACCTGACCCCCTACTGACCTCCTGACCCCCACCCCCACCCCCTGCTGACCATCCAACCCCCAACCCCCACTGACCAACCGACACCACCCCTCGACCAACTGACACCACCCCCCAACCCTCCGACCGACCCTTCCTGGCCACCTAAACCCCCCACCGACACACCCACACCAACAATCCTACACCACCCCCCACCCCAATCCTACCCACTTACCTTCCAAACTTACCTTCTCCCTGACTTCCGAAAATGGCTGGGCCTTTAAATTTATTTGCTTTACGACAGCGAGTGCCATAAGAAATTGGTGGTGGCTTCCTTACCTCCGACTCTTCAGCTCTCAACTGGAGGCCTCAGCAGCACGCTACACTACACAGATCTCGCTTGAGTCGGAAGGTCCAACGAGGAAGGAGCAGCTGGAATTCCAGGTAAGTAACTAGGAGCTTACAGTCCATGGACACTCAGGTCCTTTATCTCTTGCAAGGTCTTTTCCCTAGTATGAAATCACCATCTTTAATAGGTAATTTTGACACCACTGGAACAATAACAGACCCGTTGATGAAAGCAGAGTTTAAATTCACTCTACACAATGGAACAGGTAAGCTAGTTGCCCTGTATCAATATACTTTTATTTATTGAACTCTCTGGAGAGAAATTTACATCTTTTGTCAACATTAAACTTTTAGCCGACCCCGTGTCTAGAAGGATAACAATCTTTTTGGCTCCTTGAACAGACAAAAATGGAGTTACTTCACTGGTACAGCATTATCTGGAGAAACACTAGACATGCCCACAAAAGCTACTGGATTAGCTTTCAACTTCTAGCAGTCTGCCCTCCTATGCAAATGTAACATGGTGGTCTCCTTGAATCATATTTATCACAAAACACTGTCTCTTTCTCTACTCTGAAGCACCTGTCTTTCCATTTCTGCTATCTCTCTTATTGTAATTAGTGTCCTGTTCACTATAATTTCTCTTATCTCTCCAGTTTCTGTGTAGGTTTGCAAACAAAGGTTTGCTGCCACATGTGTGTTTGTGGGATAGCTCATAACTAACAGTCATAACAGCCGCCTCCCTTATTTTAGAAATTTTACAGTCTTCTAGATGGGGACGTGATTCCCGAAGGAATCCTGTTTTTAAATTCTTCCATTAACAACATCTCACTGAGGTTTTCAAAATATTAATCAAGCTTCATCACGCTATACCATCGATCAAACACAATTTCTTTTTCTCTAGCAATTTCCACAAAAGCCTGATTCTGTCTTCCTCAGATTTTTAAACTTTTACTAATAAGCTTCTGGAACTAACTCATGTGCATTAAGCACAGCTGTCTCAACTGTACTGTAGTCTGTGGACTGTTTATTTGAATGGATTGGATCAACCTCCAACGTTTTACCTACCAAAGCACATTGGGGAGAATTTTCTGCCTGTCGGGCGGGCCGGTTGGGAGCGGGCGTGGGGCCAGTGTCGCTGCCAGTGATCAGTTCCACGCCGCCATTTTACGTGGGTGGGCCAATTAAGGTCCGCCCAGCATGAAGCACATGACGCATGTGCGCGAAAGAGCGCAGAAAGCTGCCTCAGGGAGATTAAGTTCATTTTGAAATCTTTAAGTAAAGAAAAATAAAAATGATTCAAACATGTCCCCTCATGTGACAGTGTCACATGAGCTGGGACATGTTTATGAATTGTTCAAAAAATATTTATAGATTTTATTAAACCTTCAGGAAAGCTCATCCCGCCTGTGGATGAGGTTTCCTGAGAAACGCGAAGGCTGCTTGGGCTCTTCACCTGCCCACCAACCTTAAGGCTGGACGGGCAGCGTTGATAATTAGTTTAATTGGTTTTTAAATCGCCTTAACAGGCCTTTGACAGTTTGGCGGGCACACAGCCGCCTCCGGCACACACCCACCAAATGAAAGATCTGAATGATGCGCGGTGATATCATGACGTACGCCTGATGTCACCATGAGTAATTTTACGTGTCGGCGTGCGGGGGCGGGGCCTGCACATCGACGGGAAAATTCTCCCCTTTGAATTAAAATTGTCCAGATTTATTTTGGCCATTGTAGCTTTTAGAAATCTTCTCAAACAAGACAAAATACATTTAAAATCCTTCCTCGTTGAATTTAGTTTTGAGGTGAACATTCTTGCCAAATCACAACAAGGAGTTAAACCTGACCCATTGCCACGTAATCAAAGGCTTTCTCTGCCCAGTTCAAGTTTCCTGGCTTCCCTTTCTCTTTGCAGTCCAAGACTTTCCTTTTCTTTTATTCTTTGAAATGTCCTATCTCTTTCCCTATGCATTTCCTCTCTTTCTATTTTCTTCTCTTTTGAAATCAAAGGTCAAATTTCCACATTTCTCTTTCTTTTCCTCTTCCTTTCTCCTTTTCCTCTCTTTTGAGTTGAAGTTCTTTAATTTCAAGTTGCTTCATTTGCAACTGAATCCTAGTCAACTCAGTCTGAGTTTTATCTAGATTAGCTTTTTCATACTCAACGTTTAAGTGTTGAGCCAACATTTTAACCATTTCTGACATCTTAGTGCCTACTTTTAAATCAATTTCTAACTTTTCCGCCACCGTTTTTAAATTAACATTTGTTAATTGTTGCAAGGCACTAAAAGACAAGTCCTCTCTTTGGAGCAATAAACATAGCCGTTTTAACATTTCAAGAAATACAGCAGAAGCCAAGGTGAAATATTATTTGTTTAAACCCTGGCAAACCTAGTGTACTCACCTCAGCCCATGAATTCATATTTCTGCCAGAACCCCAATTTTGTTACGACCTCCGTAGAGACTGATAGCTTTTGAAAAGAAATTTGAACTTCCAGTTAATAGCTGAAAGGATGACACAACAAGATCTCATGTTTTTAAACCTTTACTGTAACAAAAAAAACATAAAACCACAAGACTACCTTTGAATTTGTAGGCACCTAATACTTTAAACCACAAAGCAGAACATTCCCTTTTTTCTTTTAACACAACTGAAAAAAACCACTTCACAGATATTCTTTACACTGTCCTCTAAGTCGGCATTCAATTCTCCTGGACCAAGTCCAAGGTCATTCTTAGCTCCCAAGGGTTTACTTCTGTTCTTTAATTATCTCAGCCTGAGAAATTTTAATATCAGAACTATTTTTCACAGTGAGGCTTCTTCCCGGAGATTCTTCCTCTAGTGCAAGCTAGGCGACTCCTCCAGCATGTTAACTATCCATGAATTTGGTCTTTTCAATCCGAGCGTGAGCTCCCACCTGTATTCCTGCGTGGTGAACCACAACATCATGCTGCTTATAGCTGCTTTTCCTCTCCCAGATCCTGGCAGGCTAACCTTGTCTGTGAGTTTTTAGGGATATCTTAGAAACCCTTCCCCTCTCAAAACCCATCTCCATGGCAACGTGACTCAGATGGGTCTTGTATCCATGTAAAAATGCTGATTAGCTCTCTTTGAGACCCAAATCTCTTTTATCGTGGAGTTAAATGGACAGTTTAATGCACGGTTTACAACCTGACATTCTCAAACACTTTTTTGGGATTTTGGAGACTGACAATCTACTGACTGTTAGCACACAGGCTGCTATCAGTGTTACCAAGTGTAAATACTTTGCATTTTCTTCCCAGTAAAACAATCTTGACCCCCTTTAATCTTTAACAACCGAACCAACCAGGCTTGCTGTCAGGCAGACTTTAGAATAGGTCACATGACCCCTTTATTTTTTACCGTAAATTAAAGACGCAGTCCCAAAACATAACAACAACCTTATTAACCTCACAATTGTAACTAGAGTAGCTGACATATAGTTCAGGAATGTACTTCTATGCTGAGATACAATTTAGTGGATTTGGTTGCTGGCATGGGAAAGGTAGGTTTGTACCACAACCTAGTCATCACTTTTGGACCTCAAAAAGCATTTGGCTGCTAGAGAAGATGCATCTACTTCAAATCCTTAACACAGTAAGTATGCAAATTTAGGCAATGACAAGCATTCTGCAAACTATGAAACTTTAAGGTCAAAATTTGAATACAAAAGACGTGGGGTATGAGGGGCCATGGAGGGGACATGGGGCTAAGTGGGGCATGAGGAGGGTAAAGGGTGCAGTTTACGGTGTATGCAAACAACGTTGGGAGCTGGTCTACAGTCTCCAAGAACTGAGGCAGGCAAATGAAGGAGATTTGCAAATATGGACATTTGAAAATTTGAAAATCCAACCCCTTACCTCCCCTAGCCTTACCTTCATCATGCAATTTACAGGATTCTCAAATCAAAATTTGGTGCCACATAACACTTTGTTTCCTGATTTAATGTTCTCCCCTGGTGATTCTAATGGAGCTCCCTGCACCATGGGGCATCGTCCTCAAGGGGAGACACAATCTAAGAGAAAGTTAATCAGAGACATTGGGCTGGATTTTCATGTCGGGGGTGCGAAATGTGAGTCAGGCACTTTCCTAAGCTCCAGAATGCACACCTGACCCATGACTGACTTTGCCCCGGATTTTCGTCTTTTTACTTAGGTTCGCATGTATCCTCCATGAGGCCCCAGCCCTGATCCTCCTAGCACTCCGCGAGTCACAGCCTGCCAATATCCTATTTAGGCCTACACTTTGCTTCCTGTCCATTAAATAATCTTCCATCCAAGCTAATATCTCATCCCAAACTCTATCAGCCCTTTAATTGCTTAACATTTTGTGTCACAGCTTTTTGAATGTCTTTTGGAAATCCAGGTACACTATATGTACTGGTTTCCCTTTATATATCCTACTAGCTACATTCTCAAAATATTCTGATAAATTTGTGAAACATGTAATACCATGTTGACATTTTCTGATCAATCTATTACTTTCTAAATGCATTGTTAAGACTTAAAAAGGTTGCAGCATTTTCCTGACGACAGATGTCAGGCTAATTGGCCTGTAGTTCCCTATTTTCTCTCTCTCCTCTTTCAGTGATTGTGTCATGATGGGACTACAGTGCTGTCAGCCATCTAATTGGCCAGCGGATCCTGATGGGGGGTGGGGGCTTCCTCCCAAGATAGGGGCAGAAGTCTTGCCTTAAAGCAATTAATGCTGCTCCTAGTGTTAAATTGCTGCAGGGTAGCTGTTAGGATTGTCTGCAGGCTCCCCTTGGCTTTTTAGCCGGGGGCTGGGGACCACAGCGCCATAATCCAGCCCATAATGACATAATTAACTGATTGCTTTATTAAATGCAAACATTAATAATAAAGCATGATCAAAGTTATATTGTTATGACAGAATTTTAATGGCACAGAAGGAGGCCATTTGGCCCATCATGTCTGTACCAGCTCTCCAAATGAGCATTATCACCTAATGTCATTTCCCTGCCTTTTTCACGTACCCCTGCACACTGTTTCTATTCAAATAATCGCCTAATGCCCTCTTGAATGCCTCGATTGAACCTACCTCCACCACACTTCCAGGCTGTGCATTCCAGACCTGAAACACTCGTGTGAAAACGTTTTTTCTCACGTCACATTTGCTTCTTTTGCATTTCACTTTAAATCTGTGTCCACTCCTTCTTGATCCTTTTACGAGCGGGAACAGCTTCTCCCTATCTACTCTGTCCAGCCCTCTCATGGTTTAGAACATCTCAATCAAATCTTCCCTTAGCCTCCTTCTCTCCAAGGAGAACAGTCCCAACCTCTCCAATCTAACTTTGTAACTGAAGTTCCTCATCCCTGGAACTATTCTTTTAAACCTCTTCTGCACTCTCTCCAATGTGTTCACGTCCTTCCTATAATGTGGCGCCCAGAACTATACACAATACTCCAGTTGAGGTCTTACGAGTGTCTTATACAAACTCAACATAACGTCCTTGCTCTTGTACTTTATGGCCCTATTAATAAAGCCCAGGATACAATGTGCTTTATTAACTGCTCTCTCCACCTGTCCTGCCACCTTCAATGATCTATGCAAATATACACCCAGGTCTTTCTGCTCCTGCACCCCGTTCAAAATTTCATCCCTTATTTTGTATTATCTCTCCATGTTCTTCCTGCCAAAATGAATCACCTCACACTTCTCCACATTGAACTTTATCTGCCACCTATCTGCCCAATCCACCAACTTGTCTATGTCCTTTTGAAGTGCTACACTGTCCTCACAGTTTACAACACTCCAAAGCTTTGTATAATCTGCAAACTTTGAAATTGTCCCCTGCACACCAAGGTCTAGATCATTAATTTATATCAGGGAAAGCAAGGATTCCAATATCAACCCCTGGGGAATATCACTACAAACTTTCCTCCAGCTCAAAAAATATCCATTGACCGTTACTCTCTGATTCCTATTTTTCAGCCAATTTTGTATCCAGGTTGCTATTGCCCCTTTTATTCCATGAGCAGTAACTTTTCTCACAAATCCGTTGCGTGGCACTGTGTCAAATGCCTTTTGAAAGTCCATGTACACCACATCAACAGCATTTCCCTCATTGACTTTTTTATGTGACACAGTCGCATGAGGGGACATGTTTAAATACATTTTTAAACCTTTAACTTAATCATTTCAAAAGCCCTTCAATCTTCCTGAGGCAGCTCCGTGCCTCAGGGAGATTGAAGCGCTCTTTCACGCACATGCGCGAAAGAGTGCTGGCCCCGACTCTCCCTCCTCCCCCAGCCTGCACTGAGCACTATCACTCGTGTCTTACGCTGGGCAGGCCTTAATTGGCCTGCCCACATAAAACTGCGGCGCGGAACTGATTGCGGGTGGCGATCGGCTCAACGACCGCGCCCCCCACCCTGCTCCTGCCGAGCCCTCCCGCCACCTGAACTATTCAGGCTCATGTGACTACTAATTCTATCCCAAATAATTGTTTCTAGAATCCTGCCCATCACTAAAGTTAAACTGACTGGTCTGTAATTGCTGGGTTTATCCTTACAACCTTTTTTGAACAAGGGCATAATGTTTGCAATTCTCCAGTCCACTGGCACTTCCCCTGAGTCTAGGGAAGACTGAAAAATTATGACCAGTGCCTCTGCAATTTCTACTCTAACTTCCTTCAATAACCTTGTATGCATCTTGTCTGGTCCTGGTGCCTTGCCAACTTTAAGTACTGATAGTCTATTCAACACTTCCTCCTTAACAATTTTGAACCCTTCGAGTGACACCCTTCATCTGTTACCATGGCCTGGGTAACATCTACCTCCTTGTTAAAGACGGTTGCAAAGTATTCATTTAATACCTTAGCCATGGCTCCTTTGTCCATGTGTAAATTACCTTTTAGATCCCTAAATCGGCCCTACTCCTTCTTTTACCACCCGTAAACTATTGCTATATTCAGTGCCAAGTACTATGCTTGTTCAACCTTGACACTCATTGTACAGGGAGCATCCTCTTAGTCACATTCTCCAAGCTTCTTTATTTGTCAAGATGAACAGTCAGCAATTTGATTTTTTGCATATATCTAAGTTACTCAAATTTGCATTGGAGTTTTTACCAATTTATGTGTAATAGCGGAACATTTATTTGGAAGATTGAGAGAAATTCTAAAATGCTATGAAAAAAAAGTTGAATTCTTTTAACAATAAGCATCAGTAACATTATAATTCTCCTTTAGACACAAGGGGTGGAATTTTATGGGCCCTCCCGCCAGTGGGATTTTCAGGTCTCTCTGAAGTCAATGGACTTTTGAACAGTTTGCCGCATTTTCCAGTCCCAGTCCTGCCGCAATTGGGCCATAAAATCCTGCCCAGGAGTATTCAGGTGCACTTAAGTGCACTTCCACGTTCCACACAGAATAATGATCAGTAATTTGGCTGTGTATAAAATTCTCAGTCTTATAAAACTTAGCCGAGGGTGTCAGCTTGGCTCAGTTTGTAGAACTCTCACCTCCAAATTAGAAGATTGGGGGATGAAATTCCATTGTGAACTGGGGCACATAATCTCGCTTGATATTTCAGTAGAGCACTCTGTTGTCAGATGGTTGTGTTCCAGGTGATGAGATTTAGGAGTCACAAACAAGTTCTGAAGTGAACTGATTGATTCATAGTTAACATAATCCTTTTGCCTTAAGTGTTGTGGGTATCATTAGCCTCATCTAGGGAAAGGATACGAGGACTGTCTTATAAATGAACTGTTCTGATAATCCTAAAGAGCTGGTTTAAAACAGTTAGGTGAGAAGTTAAACATTAAATTAATTCCCATATACAGGGAAGGAATTCATTCCAAATTGAGTCAAATATCCAGAATTTCTGCAGGAAATTGTACAGTGGTGGGAATAGAGAGCTCCTTCATGCTGATATGAGCTGAGAACTGAAAGATTGAGTTGCAGGAGAAAAAGAGGGATGATATGTAATTGAGGTTATATGTCTCATGAATTTGAGCCTGCCTTGGAGAAATTTCATTGGGGCGCGTGGAGTATTGTTTAGTACATAGTGCAACAATGTAGCTCTGATGAACAGATTTAGACACCTACTCCCTTTAACAACACACCTAGAGGATTAACTAGTTATGAATAACCTCCCATCATATTTGACATGCCAATCTCCACCCCCGACAAAAAAACATACCCAATTGTGGACTGTAACATCCAGCCCACTGTCTTTTGGATAGGGTATTAAACTGAGGCCCCATTTGCGCTCCCCAGTGTCTGTAAAAGATTGGCAGGAGAGTTATCCTGGACATTTATCTCTCAACCAGCACTACCAAGACAAATATTGCTGTTATGGGATCTTGCTGTCCACAACCTGACTGTCATGTTTGTCTCTATTATGACAGTGACTATACTTCAGGAAGACTTCTCTGGCTGTGAAGGGTTTTGTGATGCCCTGGAACCATGAAAGACATTGTGGGCGGAATTTTCCACACCTGCCCACCGCCAGGATCTTCCGATCCTGCCGCAAATCAATGGACTCCTGGCTGGAGCGGCGCCTCGCCTGCAGTGGGTTCCGCCCGCGAGGGGGCCGGAAAACCTCGGCCTATATAGCACTTTACCAAATATATAACGTAGAACTAAATATTTTAGAGGCTGAAAATGTTTCAATGGGTGGAATCTTCCATGCCCACCAGCAACGGGAAGTTTGGCAGGTGGGGAACTTAATTTGGCGCGAAGCCAAAAGCCAGTTTCCCCATGAGGGTTTGAACTTTTGCAATTCTGTTCTCAGTACTTTAAAGGTGAGTTGAGCTTCCTGATAAACAATGTTGGGAAGGCCTTAGCATGTCATGCATCTCATTAAAAGGCCAGCTCACCAGGACTAAATTCCTTCTCCAAATTAAGTTCCCTGCCATGCAGAAATTAGAACGTTCACGTTTACGACTGCATGTAGGTGGTGTGCACCCGGCTAGGTTGACACCTTCCTGGACTCTGAAGTGAATAGCCGCTGCTTTAACCTTTCTGGGGTCCACTCACAAATCTCAGCCTCATGACTGAGATTGGGTGCTGGTAGGCCAAGCTGTGCAAAGGCTGGACATGGGAGGCAGGAACAGCAGGGAAGGGTGCAATGGAGGCTTACATGGGGGGGAGGACCGGTGGGGGAGGGTGCCTGGGAGGGCCAGTAGGGGAGGGGAGAGATGTTGTCTGGGAAAGGAAGACAGACTGTCTGGGGCAGGGAGGGAGGCAACAAGGGGATGCGAGGGTGTAGGGACGTGGATGGAGGGAAAGGTTGGGAGGAGGGGGGGTGGAGGATTCCAGGCTGAGGCAGAGGTAGCGAGATGGTCCTAGAGAGCGGGCTTGGTGCTGTCTACGGTGGGCTCCTGGGGCTACTGAGCAGTGGAGGGAACAGTCACAGTGAGAGGGGGGATTGGGAAGCAGTAGAGTGGAATGTCCAGGGTAATGGTCAAGTAGTTGAAGATTTCATGGGGGGAACACGGAAACAGACATAACAGGTGTCTCAGGTAACAGAAGGGGTCAGGGTTAGGGTGGACATGGAGACAGTAACAGATGTAGGCTCAGAGGAAAGAGAAGGCATGTGGAGGGTGAGAGTTATAGGTTCAAGGCTAATGGGTGGGGGGCAGGTTCAAGGGTAACAGAGGGGAGAGGAATGGTTATATTGGGTGGGTTAAGGGTGATGGGGGGAAGTTGGTGGGTAATGAAGCTCCCTGGTGCTGTTGGGGAGGGTTTAAACTAACTTGGCAAGGGGGTGGGATCCTGACAGGAGGTTCGGCAGGGGAAGATGCACAGCCAAAATTAGAAGAGAGAGCAAGTGAGTCTGGAAGGCATAGAAATTATAGGCCAGTTAAGGCACACGGGAGTTTGGCAAGGTTGGATGGTATTTATTTTAATGCAAGGAGTCTGACGAATAAGGCAGATGAGTTGAGGGCACATATTAACACATGGAAGTATGATGTCATTGCTGTCACAGAGACAAGACTGAGAGAGGGGCAGGATTGGCAGCTCAATATTCCAGGATATAGGGTCTTCAGGTGAGACAGGGAAGGAGGTAAAATAGGAGGGGGTATCACAATATTGATCAAGGAATCAATTACAGCAGTAAGGAGGGATGACATCTTAGAAGGCTCCTCAAATGAAGCCATGTGGATAGAACTTAAAAACAAAAAAAGAGCAATCACATTGCTGGGAGTGTACTATAGGCCCCCAAACAGTCAGAGAGAAATAGAAGAGCAGATATGTAGGCAAATTTCAGAGATGTGTAAAAATAATAGGGTAACAATAGTGGGGGATTTCAACTTCCCCAACATTAACTGGGTTAGTCATAGTGCGATAGGTTTAGAGGGAGTGGAATTCTTAAAATGCATCCAAGAGAGCTTTATAAGCCAGTATGTAGAAGGTCCTACAAGAGAGGGGCAGCCCTGGGCTTAATTTTAGAGAATGAAGCTAGGCAAGTGGTAGAGGTATCAGTGGGGGATCATTTTGCAGATAGTGATCATAACTCTGTTAGATTCAAGGTTGTTATGGAAAAGGACAAAGATGGGCTGGAAATCAGGGTTCTAAATTGGGGGAAGGCTGATTTTAATAAGATCAGATATGATTTGGCCAGAGTGGACTGGGAGCAGCTACTTTTAGGTAAATCTGCGTTAGAGCAGTGGGACTCATTCAGTAAGGAAATAGGGAGAGTACAGGGCCAACATATTCCAGTAAAGACAAAGGGTGGGACCAACAAATCCAGGGAACCCTGGATGTCGAGGGATATACAGGATTGGATAAAGAGAAAAAGGGAGGCTTATGGCAGATACCAAGGGCTCAAAACAGTGGAAGCCCTAGAGGAGCAGAGAATGTATAGGGTGGAACTTCAAAAGGAAATTAAGAGAGCAAAAATGGGGCATGAAAAAACATTGGCAGGTAAAATAAAGGAAAATCCAAAGCTATTTTACAAGTACTTTAAGAGTAAGAGGATAACTAGGGAAAGAATAGGGCCCATTAAGGACCATTGTGGTAATTTGTGTGTGGAGCCGGAAGACGTAGGTAGGGTTCTAAATGAATACTTTGTGTCGGTGTTCACAAGTGAGAGGGATGATGTGGGTATGGAAATCAGGCAGAAGGACTGTGATATAATTAAAGAAATTAGCATAGAAAGGGAGGAGGTTCTAAGTGGTCTGGTAGATAAATCTCCAGGCCCGGATGAAATGTATCCCAGGCTGTTGAGTGAGGCAAAGGAGGAGATAGCAGGAGCACTGGCAATAATCTTCAATATTTCTCTGACCACAGGAGAGGTACCAGAGGACTGGAGGACAGCCAATGTGGTACCGTTATTCAAGAAGGGAGGGAAGGATAAACCAGGGAACTACAGACCAGTCAGTCTAACTTCAATGGTGGAGAAGCTATTGGAAGCAATTCTGAGGGACTGAATTAATCTATCCTTGGAGAGGCAGGGATTAATCAAGGACAGTCAGCATAGTTTTGTTAAGGGGAGGTCAGGTCTGACCAATTTGATTGAATTTTTCGAAAAGCTAACCAGGTGTGTAGATGAGGGCAATGCATTTAACGTAGTCTGCTAGGACTTCAGCAAGGCTTTTGATAAGGTCCCGCATAGAAGACTGATAACGAAGGTAAGAGCCCATGGGATCCAAGACAATTTGGCAAATTGGATCCAGAATTGGCTGAGTGGCAGGAAGCAAAGGGTGATGGTTGAGGGGTGTTTTTGCAACTGGATGCCTGTGTCCAGTGGGGTTCCACAGGGATCGGTGTTGGGCCCCTTGCTGTTTGTGCTATATATAAACGATTTAGAAATTGAATGTAGGTGGGTTGATCAGTAAGTTCGCGGATGACATGTAAATTGGTGGGATGGTAAATAGTGAGGAGGATAGCCTTAGATTATAGGAGGATATAGATGGGCTGATCAGATGGGCTGATCAGTGGCAAATGGAATTTAATCTGGATAAGTGTGAGGTGATGCACTTGGGCAGGAGAAACAAGGCATGGGAATACATGATGAATGGTAGGACCCTGGGAGGTACCGAGGATCAGAGGGACCTTGGTGTACATGTTCACCAGTGCCTTAAGGTAGTGGGACAGGTAGATAAGGTGGTTAAGAAGGCATATGGGATACTTGCCATTATTAGCCGAGACATAGAATATAAGAGCAGGGAGGTTATGCTGGAACTGTATGAAATGCTGGTTAGGCCACAGCTAGAGCATTGCGTGCAATTCTGGAATCCGCATTATAGGAAGGATGTGATTGCACTAGGAGAGTACAGAGGAGATTTACCAGGATGTTGCCTGGGCTGGAGAGTTTTAGTTATGAGGAGAGATTGGATTGACTGGGGTTATTTTCCCTGGAGCAGAGGGGATTAAAGGGGGACATGACTGACATGTATAAAATTATGAGGGGCATAGATAGGGTAGACAGGAAGGAACTTTTCCCTTTGGTGGAGGGATCAATGACCAGGGGGCATAGATTTAATGTAAGGGGAAGGAGGTTTAGAGGGGATGTGAGGAAGAATTTTTTTCACCCAGAGGGTGATGGGAACCTGGAACTCACTGCCTGAAAGGGTGGTAGAGGCAGAAACCCTCATAACATTTAGGAAGTATTTGGATGTGCACTTGCGATGCCATGGTATACAAGGCTATGGGACTAGTGCTGGAAAATGGGATTATAATAGTTAGGTACTTGTTTGACCGGCCCAGACTCGATGGGCCGAAGGGCTTTTTTCTGTGCTGTAGACCTTTATGACTCTATGAGAAGGTGGAGCATGTTTTAAATGTGATGTGCAGCATTTTTTAAATGTGTCCTCGAGAACGTGGGCACACTGAACGTGTGACCCTTCAAAGTGGGAGGAGTGTCTTTTTGGATGGGTGCAGTTAAAGGTGAGCACAATTGGCCGACTAAAGCAACACCTTAATAATCATGAGGCAACTGGATAAGAACCATGCTCAGTTGTGCTCTCCTCTCTATTGTGAAGACCACACGGCAGCAGGTTTTCTCCGACTCATGGGTTGATATCCCAGCAAGGTTAGGAGTTGCAGTAATCTCATCTCATGAGATAATCTCCCAGTCCCTGGAATAAGTCCAGTGAATCTCGGTTGCAATCCCTTTGTACCCCATGCAGATGGTCAATCTTTTTCTAGGTAAGGAGAAGAACAGGACACACAATACTCCAGGTGAGGTCTCACCAACGCTGTAGTCAACTGCTTTAATCCTACTGTCTATCTCTCTTGCAAGTAAGGGCAACTTGACAGTTGCTTCCTTACTTGCTGGCTATACCCGCATGTGAGCGTATACCTACTTTTGACAGCCAGATCTGTATGGCCATCCACATTCTCGTTGGGATGTATCTTTGGCTCAGCAAGCGGGGGCGGGGCCTGCTCACTGAGGCATAAAATGATGTGGGGTGATGTCGGGCATGCATCCTGACGTCACTGCGCGTCATTTAGATTTTCAGTTCGGCAAGCTCGCAGCTGAGAACTGTCAAAGGCCTATTAAGGCCATTTAACTAACAATTAAGATAATTAATGGAGCTGCCTGTCCAACCTTAAAGTTGATGGGTAGGCGAAGAGCCCAGGCGGCCTTCGCATTTTTCATGGAACCTCATCCACAGGCGGATGAGATTTCATGAATGATTTTAAATTTTCTCAAAAATTTTTATTGAAATTAATGCACATGCCCCAGCTCATGTGACAGTTTCACATGAGGGGGCATGTCAGAAAAATGTTTTCAACACTTTATTGAACAGTTTAAACTTAAAACTAATCTCCCTGATGCAACTCTGTGCCTCAGGGAGATTTCTGCGCTCTTTCACGCACATGCGACTCAGGGAATCCACACCCGCCCCCCCCCCCCCCTCACCCCCCTGCCCTCCCAGGGAACACACAGCACTTCCAGATGCGAATCATGCTGGGCGGGCCTTAATTGGCCCGCCCATGTAAAATGGCGGCACGGACCTGATCAGGGGTGCCGATCGGCCCGCGCCCGCCCCTGCACAATGCCCTCCGACGGGGGGAATATTCTACCCATTATCTCACAATCGAGAAAAGAACCTTGCTTGTTATTCAGGCTACAGTAGAGAGGCTCATGCTTTTGACCCTCATACTCCATCTGCTATGTTCCTGGCCATTCAATTAGCCTGTTCAACTCTCTTTGCATCCTCCTCATATCTCACATCAGGACACCAGCAGGACATGTAATGACTTGATTGCAAATGCTGAGGAGACAGAGGGCTCAAAACCAGGTGAACAATACCTGCTGGGTTGCCTTGTGTGCACCAAGGCCAAGGCTGAAACACGTGCATGTTGGAATACTCAGTGATGACATTACAGATGATGTGAGACAATAAATGGTGTATCCGTAGAACTACATCATCCAAATCTGATTGGGAACAAAGTAAACGGCACTTCATTGCATCAACAAGCAGCATAATGAGAATGGAGAAAACCTGATGACAGTGCAATTAGACATATATTTACAAGTGCCAAAAATACATATGGCTGTACACCCGTGCCACATGTGTGTCTTCAAAACTTCTTTATCTTTCTTTTCCTATTACTATGCCTAGGAGCAGCCCTGACATCCACAGCTAAGGTGGAGGCAGCCTGCTGACTGCTGTGCCCTGTTGACGGTGATGACTTTAGCGGGCGTCCTCAGGTGGCCTGAGGCTTAGTGGGCCTGGCTGGACCCTCCTCAGTCTGACCTGCTGGATGCAATGAGGTTACTGGCAGAGGGGAGGTGGAGTGGCAGTGTGGAGTGGAGTGTCCTGGGATGAAGCCTCCAGGGTGTCTTTCTGGTGTTCCCCCTCCTTGGGTGCCTAATGGCACCTGCCTGACCCCCTGAGGAGAAGCTGAACCTGGAGGGTGGTTGAAATGCCTCATTCTCCCTCCCGTTTAGCCACTGCTGCACTGCACCCATGGCTAGAGTGACACAGTGCAGGTCTGAGCACATTTCCAACAGCCACTGTGTGTTCTGCTGGACCTGGGTCTCCACAGCAGCCGCCACCCTTGCCATGGAGGCAGCCAAGCACTCGCATGCCGGAGCCACGACAGCAGACAGAACGTGAACGGGCTCCTCCGGCCTTCGGTCCAAACTACTCATGGCACCTGGCAACTCTGCCTGTTGTTCCCTTGCTTGTCTTTGCATTTCCATCAGGTCACATGGCTGAGTCCAGAGGCTCATCATCTGTATGGGGCTGAGCAGGGGTCTGGTCTCAGCAGTCCGAGTGCCAGAGATCACTGCTGACACTTACTCCGCCAGCTGTGGACACGTGTCAGTGATGCGCTCATCAGATTGTGACCCCAAGGCTACTCTAGAGCATGCACCCAATGAGGTAAATATCTCTGCATTGGTGGAGGGTGCAGGTGAACATTGTGTTGCTGCACCCTCTGAGGCATCCTCAGAGGTGGCATTGGGGCTGGTTCAGTGGCTGGTCTCCTTTGTGGGCCTTCCCCTTTTCTTGCTGGTACCTGGAATGGAGAAAAGAAACATTTAGTGAATGCCTAAGCAGGCTCCTTATTAAAGCAATGTGTTACTCTGTGGATGCAATGGACAACTACAGACTGGAGGTATCCTCACTGGCTTCCTGTGGGAGTCCTACCTCACCTTCATAGCAGTCACGGTCCTGCTCCTCCCCAGCTGGTTCTCCAGCCTTCTCCTCAAATGGGGTGAGGATTTGGATGTCAGGCAGGCTGCCTCTGGTCTTGGCCCCCTGTTGTGTGGGTTCTTGTCCTACACAAAGACAGAAGGATTGATTGCCATCCCTATTGGTGCATGAGCAGTTTAGGAGCATGCATGCCTAGGTCAGCTCCTGAGCCCTGCCCAGTAAGTAATTTTCCAAAATTCCCTAGATTTGGGGAAGATTCCATTAGATTGGAAAATGGCAAATGTAACTCCTTTATTCAAAAAGGGAGGGAGACAGAAAGCTGGAAACTACAGGCCATTTAGCCTAACATTCGTCATAGGGAATATGTTAGAAGCTATTATTAAAGATGTTGTCGCAGGGCGCTTAGAAAAAGTCAAGGCAATCAGGCAAAGTCAACATGGTTTTGTGAAAGGGAAATCGTGTTTAACCAATTTATTGGAGTTCTTTGAAGGAGTCACATGTGTTGTGGATAAAGGGGAACTAGTAGATGTACTGTACTTAGATTTCCAGAAGGCATTTGATAAAGTGCCACATCAAAGGTTATTTTAGATAATAAAAACTTATGGTGTGGTGGGGGTAACATATTAGCATGGATAGAAGATTGGATAGCTAACAGGAAGCAGGGAGTTGGCATAAATGAGTCCTTTTCTGGTTGACAGGATGTGACGAGTGGTGTGCCACAGGGATCAGTACTAGGGCCTCAACTTTTACAATTTATATAAATGACTTGGATGAAGGGACCGAAGGAATGGTTGCTAAATTTACTGATGACACAAAGATAGGTAGGAAAGTAAATTGTGAAGAGAACATAAGGAGGCTACAAAATGACATAGGTAGGTTAAGTGAGTGGGCAAAGATCTGGAAAATGGAGCATGTAGGCAAATGTAAAATCTTTAATTTTGGCAGGAAGAATAAAAAGGAAGCTTATTATCTAAATGGTGAGAGATTGCAGGTCTCTGAGATTCAGAGGGATCTGTGTATCTAAGTGCATGAATCACAAAAGGCTGGTATGCAGGTACAGCAGGTAATCGGGGGTAGGCAGGATTGTGGTGTTGAGGTTACATTCAGATCAGCCATGATCTTATTGAATGGCGGAGCAGGCTCGAGGGGCTGAGTGGCCTCCTGCTGATCCTAATTCGTATGTTCATATGTTAGTATGTAACGAGCAGTGTCCTGCAACTGATAGAAAACTGAGAGCATGAAGTAGCTGGCACACATGTCCCATTTGCTGCTGTGTCCTCCAACCCAAACTCCTGTCTGACATCCCTGTGCACTCGCACACTCACTCTACCTAATAGGAAAATTGGAAAACAGAGTCATAGGAGCAGGAGTAGGCCATTCAGATACCCTCATGGCTGTCACTTTGCAATGAGTAGACTATGCCACTTGCCCTGAAGGAGCGCAGCAGGTTGCTCATGCTTTTCCTGCAATGCTGGGCAGTTCTCCTGTGTACCCTACGGGCACTAACCTCTGCTGTGGCTGGATTTCCATGGTCAGATGGGAGGGACCCTGCTGCCATTCCTGGGAAACAACACCCCTTGCCTTACCTGGAGGTCTGGAGGTAGGATTGCCAACTCTGGCTGGACATATTCTGGGAGACATCAGGGGAAGTGATGTCATAGAAAGCTGGCAGAAGTGATGTCATGGAAAGCCGGTGGTGTGGCGGGAGTGGGTGAGACTAGAGAAAAGGCCTGTGATGTTGAGTGAGAGGGAATGAACATGCCTCCACTAAATTCTACTACTAAGCCTAAACAATTCCTTCCCCTGCCAATCGCTGCCAGTTGCTCCCAGGAGATGGAAATCCACAGTGCACCGCAGTCCGTTCAGTCACCACCAATTCAATCCGACACTAATTTATAACATTATTAACACTAATTAATCACTGCACCAGCTTCCAGCCAGTCTCAGCTGAACCTAACCTTAGCTCATGATCAGCAGCCTTTCCTCCAGCTCTGTGGCCCACATGGGCATCGCCTTGAATGACTGGAGCACTGATCATGTGGCCTGTAGGCTGTTTGGATATTTCTATCAAGCGGTCTCCACTGACAACGAGTCAGGCTTTTTCTGGATGAGTGGGGGAGTAGGTTCCTGACTTAGGGAAGGTCAGGTGGTACCTGAGCACAGACTGTGATTGGCTGTTGGATAGTCCTGGCCTACCCTACCTGGAGGACAGTCTGCAGAGAGGCTTCGCTGAACTGTAGGGCCACACGTTGTCTGCTCTGTGACATTTTGGCCTTAGCAGAATCTTGAATGACAGCCAGGCTGATGCTTCTGACCTGCAGTGAATGTATGGATGTCCAGGTGCCCTGTATATATGATGCCTGGTTCTTTGTCCCCATGAAGTAATGACAGGGACAGCGACTTCCTGCATGCCCCGCCCTGAGAATTGGCGAGCTCCTCGCAGATACATATGTAATGAGCTGAACAGTGCAAAATCGTGCATCGTCAGCCCTCCTGCCCCCCCAAGCATAAATCACTCTCACTTCCCTGCCTGCCACCAAACTTAGACTCCAGAACAGAAGATTCCATCTTCTGTGTGTATCCTAACATTCATTTCATATTAGCTGCATTGATTTAAGCCATTCTTTACTGAATGGAGCCATCTTGTCTTCTGACATGTTGCTGGGACCGAATAAATTGCTTAATAAAGATGCTTTCAAAGTACAAGTTATTGATTTGTCTCAAAAAAAGAATAAAATAGGAAAGGAAATTGTTAAAATAATCCTCCTACAAAGTGAGTTGGGAGTGGAGACATGTCAGTGCAAACATCAGGCTTTGTGTGGAGGGAGAGAGAATTAGAGGAAATCTTTTGGTAGAGAATGATGCAAAAGGGCGCTGCCGAAAATGTTTGAAGATTGGTGGTCACAATACTGGATCCATGGCGACATAATTAGAACATTAAGAGTGCATTTCAGTTCATTCATTGTTATTTTATATCAGAATAGCTGTGGTTTTCAAACTGTATGATATATATTATATAAAGCAACATATGTGGTTGGCATAAAAATCAGGGCTCTGTCTCACATATTGGAGCCAAAATCTTGTGATGATTGACAGTAAGCAAATGCATTAACTCCTGCGAAGGATAGAATGATTCATGAGCCAAGAGCCCCTTGTTAAAATAAATTTTCCTTTCCAATTCTCATGCCTATGCCTAAATGTTTGGTTAATAAACTGTTACTACTTAAATATTCACGGTCTAGTCAATGTTGTCTGCCAACCAGTAGTTCCGATTTTTCTGCCAGGTTTATTCTATTCTGAGCTTCTTGTGCTGTCCAATGATCCCAGAATATATAATAGAGATAACAATTGACTGTAACCAAAATGATTTTGCTATCTTCAAAACCCAACTTACTTTACTGCCACGTGGAACTCTTTGGCCAGCCAAGGGCGGCACATAACCACACTGGTGGTGCTTTGAGGAGCAACCATTTGATGAATAAGTAAAAAAGATGGTTTGAATATAGATGAAAGTATTTGATGTCTTTACTGAGGTTTTTTTGCATGTAAATATAGAACAGCTTGACTCTGCGGAGGAAAATTTGTGTTAATATAAAAACAGCTTTATTGAATCTTGCATGCTATCTTGTAATTAAAGGGGTATCTGTGCAATGCTTCCCACCAAGGAGTTCTGCCAATTTAAAATTATTTGATGCAATCTGCAAATCAGTCTGCTGTCCTAAATGAATTTGAAATAAAGATTGTGCTTATCTAAGGTTAGAACATTATGTAAAATAACTAATAAAATCTGCAATTCCACATGAACAGGCACAAGAATGAGGACTTCGATTACATCATTTTGACTGATTCCATTAAGATAATTCCAGGTTATCAATATAGTTGTTTTGTAATCTTTGATGAACATCCATCTTTGATGGATTTAGGTGCCTCTGTAGTTTACTTGAGCATTGTTGATAATCATCTCATGAATGATACGGTAGGTTGCTTCTTAATATCCACCTTAAAGTTAATGGATGCAGAAGCCTAAGTAAAAGTATCAGCTTTGCGTTATGCAGCTCTTGAAAATAAAAAAATGCACTTTGCAGTTTAATTTTTTTTGTCTGCTCTTACGCAGCCAGAATGAATGTCATCAACAAAGATGAGTTCCAGATTTCTGGCATTGTTTGCATGCATAAAAATACATTGAAATAATAAAGAAATACTTAATGGTAAAGTAGTCTCACGGAAAATGGATAATTGCTTTCTATTTTGCCTACAATTAAAAGATTACATTTTATCTATAGTCACATTCAATTTGAGCTTTACTCATATTTTTAAAGCTAATGTCATTTACAATGCCTGTACTTAGTATCAATATGTGCAATAACCAAACCTGCAGAATATTTTCCTATCTTTCAGTTATATATTTCGTTCGCAAACAAGCATGTATCAGTCAAGCATGTGCTGAAAGTATTAGTTACATCTAATATGTGGTAAAGTCTATGGACAGTTCCTGTTAGAAACAGAAATTCTGTAATGATGGATTCATTTTACAACAGATTTTCCTTGGAAATCAAGACACTTATGCATTAAATATGTTGTTGTACATGCATTTTTATGAAAGCACCCAGCTACTTTTTGTCTCAATTGAATTACTTTCTCTAAACATTAAAACAGGTTGAATATGTTTCAGAGTACTTGAGAACAAAGCTTGGATGGCCAACAAACAGTAGACTGTCTGTTTTCAATCGGTTGGTTTACTTTACTTTATTAAAAATAAAAACTTCCATAAGATGTTAAAAGTGGTGTTCTAGTGATTGTATCATGATGGGTTTGTTTAGAAGATTAGTTTTTTTGATCAGTGCTTGGCACACAAGTGCCATATTGGGCAGGGGATGTTTGAAAATTAGATGAGCAGTCCTCAACCATGCTTTGTGTCCAATTCACATAACAGAAGGAGGAATATTTATCCTTTTTTTTGCCATATCCTTCTTGTGGACGAAGACGTTTGTAATAAACATTTCAATGAATACATAGTACAGATCTGAGGCCTTTTCTTAGTCTGCGATTTTATCCCCTCGATTTTAAATGGGTGCAAAGGAAACTCCTGAAGATTTGTGCTTGAACTATTCTTCTGTTTTTGTTATTGTGTCATCTTCAACAATATATATGAATATCTTCATAATAATAGGTAATTTTACAATTCTTACTCATTTTATGTTTGCTTATCACAGTGGGCAGGATTTTCCCCTTGTTGGGTGGGCCCAGGAGCGGCAGTGAAACTGTCCACCGCCCGCGATTGGGCCCTGACTGCAATTTCACACTGGCTGACCAATTAACAGCCATCCAGCGTGAAACACTTGCAGAGAACCTCAGCACTGCTGGGGTGGGGGCGGGAGGAGCGCGAGAGCTGAAGTCTGCGTATGCGCAGGGGTGTGCTCACTGAAAGCTCCCTGAAGGCACAGAGCTGCCTCAGGGGGCTGAAGATTTTTAATGAAAAATGAAGAATCAACAAATAATATAAACTTGTCCTCACATGTGACTCAGCCACATGAAGAGGGACATGTTAAAAATAAGTTTAAAATTTTTAATTTTTTTTTATTCACTGTAGGAAACCTCATCCTGCCCGTGGATGAGGTTTCACAAAAAGTACAAAGGCCGTCTGGCCTACTCACCCACCCACCAACCGTAAGGTTGGACGGGCAGTGAAAAATTCAACTTAATTAACTGCTTAAGGGCCTTAATAGGCCTCTTAATTGTCGGTAGGTGCGCTGCCGACTCTCCCGTGCGCCAGCTGACCGAAATATCCTGCGAGTGCAGGATGACATCATGACACTCGCCCAACATCATCACGTGCTATTTCACGCTCGGGCGTGTCGGGCGTGTGCCCGCACGCTGAGCTGAGAATCCTGGCCAGTGTGTTTGAGAATGATTCCACTGTCCCCTACTTCCTCCATGCTCTGATATGCAAGCATATCCATTAAACGAGTCAAGGCTTGTGATTTATCTGCTCTTCTCTAGTACAGGATTGCACCCTAATATCATGCAAGCTGAGAAACATTCTTGAAACATAAAACGTGGGAGCACATTTTACACCATCTACTCGGAACATGGTGCTCTTTAGTAATCTTGCCACATCAAACTCATTGAAGTGTGCTGTCTTTTGTAACTGTTCAGCTCCTGCAGATACATTACATGTATAGCAGTAAATATGATGGCGCCCTTTTGTTCAGCATTGTGCAATCTAATCGAGTGGGCAGCATGTTCTCGAGTTCCGAACAGGACAGTCCTCCTTTCATTCATCTCATACTTGTTCATTTTGCCAGCCATCAAATTGAGGGTTAAGTGCTGTGCCACTCTGTCACTTGACAATACTCGTTTCCTTGCATTCAGTTTGGTTTGCTTCCTCATGTTTTTGCCTTCAAATTCTTCCTTCCAAACAGTCTTTAGAGATGCTGACAAATAGTTGAAAATTATTTTCCACCTTTAAGTAACCATCTCCCTTTAAATTCTCCTACAATAATAGCATTATTTTAAGGGCTACAATGTTGCACTTCTTCAACCACCCGTGCCCCCGCCTCGAACTGCCACCCGCCCCCCACTTCCCCCATTCATAAGCTCCCAGTTGTAGGTCCAAACTAGCTCAAAGTACACGTAAATTATAGTAATGAGATGATCTTTAATTATGATGTAAAGTCAGACTTTGCTCCTTTGTCTGAATCCTTTGTTCACAGCTGGAACTACACAATTGACTCTAGGATGATCACAAGGATAATTGTAAAATATCTAGGTTCTTTGAGACTGAAAGGAAAGTTTTAAAAACTAATGGAGTAGCAGAATCAAAGTGGTTAAAGCCTTACAAAATTGAATGGGGACAGTGTGGTTTTGAACAGATGGTCTAAAGGGATTGTGGCTAAGATAGCAGAAGATTTTCTTGCTGAACTGTGAAAAAAAATTCTGTGTTTAGTCATTCTACTGATGTCAGAAGAGACCTGTTGCCAAAGTTTTTTTTCACAATCTTCAAGGATAGTTGCAGTTGTTTGATATCATTAACGCTTTGAGTGCTGAAAGTTCCTGGGTCCTCACGGGCTTCCTGCATTAATAATTTTCAGCAAACATGAATATTATAGTTAAAAAAATCCAATTTCAGGAGCAGCTTCACTCCAGTAATATTGGCAGGATAACTGTCAAAATAAACACACAAAATGTAACTCAAAGAAAACATTAAATACTTTAGGCGAGAAACGGAGATCTTTTGTGTCCGCAAAAGTGCAATGAATGCCGTTAGAATTCCAAAATGGTGTCTGCAGCGCACATGCACACTTTTGAGGTGAATCACACCAGTCGATATATTAATGAGGCCATTAGTGCATGCACCATGAACAGTCACTGGGTGTATGCGGAGCAGGCAGATCATGATGCCAATCAACGTGCAACACTGATTTGACACCGGCTTTGCCATTTTGTAGCTCAATGCTCCAGCGAATGCCCCCTCTTAACCTTGAACAGATGAAGATGTATTCAGCAGCTGGAGGATGCCCCTTTAGTGCTCGTTAACAGGATCATCAACTGCTTACAGTTTGTTGCTGGTTGATACCTTCCGGCTTATGCTTTGATTTCACAAGTTGTTGGTGCTTTGTATAGTTGTTTAAATCTGCAAAATATTACAGAGAATGGTGTATCAGGAACTGAAAGAGTTTTGCTGACTTCAAAGCTTTTTCACAAACCAGTTGCTCCTAGCCTATAATTTGAATCTATTATTATGGAAGTCTTAACAATGCATTTGGCAAAGTATAGTATCATTAGAGCTAGTCAACATGGTTTTACTAAAGAGAAAAATTTATTTGCTTTTTGAGGTTGTAACTAGTAGGGTAGATAATAAGAAACCAGTAGATGTAGTTTACCTGGATTTCCAAAGGCTTTCATTAAGGTGTCATATAAAAGGTGAATAGGCAATATATTTGCTCAGGAGGTTGGGGGTACTATATTAGCCTGGATAGAGGATTGGTCAATGGACAGGAAGCAGAGAGTGGGCATAAATGCGTCATCTTCAAGTTGGTAGGCTGTGACTAATGGAGTGCTGGGGCCTCAGCTATTTATGACCTATACTAATGGCTTAGATGAAGAGATGGAGAGTAATGCATCAAAGTTTTCTGATTATACAAAGCTAGGTGGAAAGGTAAGGTGCGGGAAAGACACAGGAGGACTGCAAATAAATAAAGACAGTTTAGGCGAGTGGGCAACAAGATGGCAGATGGGGTATAATTTGGGGAAGTGTGAAGTTATTCACTTTGGTCGTAAGAATAGAAAAGCAGAATTTTTTTTAAAGGTGTGAAACTTGTGAATGTTGTGTCAGGAAGATATAATAATTTTCATAATGTTATTGGAATTTACTGTAAAGTAGAGTAATAATGTGGTCTGTGTCTATGGGTCTGTGTGTGTGTGTGTGTGTGTGTGTGTGACTTAATTGAATTAAAGACAGCTGATCTGAAGGCTTGGATGTGGAGGGTCCAGGCGAGTGGGGAAATTGTTTGTTGGAATTTCAAACTTCTCAGGCAAATCCCACAGAGGTTAGCGCACAGGACATTTGCGATGTCCCAACGCACCTCTTTGCCCTTATGTCTGGTCTCCAATGATCCAGAGACCGGAATGGTCTGGGCCAATATGTACAAAGTGTCTGTACTTCACTAAGGGCGTCCTCATTAAAATCTGCCATTTGCTGTAGCAACAACTGCCGGCTCAGTGCAGGACAAGGACTGTATTGTCAGATTGCCAGGCTGTGAAGGTGACCATGGTGATGAACTTTTACGTGTCTGGCTCATTCCAGGCTGGGCACGAAGATATTTACAACATCTTGCAGATTAACATCCACTATTGTGTAAGAGAGGTGATTGAGGCGTTCTATTTATTGCAAGCTAACTATATTTCATCACTGCATTACACCATCTGCAGCTTGTAAATCAGAAGAGATTATGGAGAAGGGGAAGTGAGATATGAGAAGCAGGATTAGGTATGAGGCTACTGTTATCTTTGATGGTTTCAGCCTCACCTCTGGCCACAGCCCCAGTAATGGCCATCCCGATAATTGGCCAGCACCAAGTCCTCTATGGGGGAGCAGGACGTGCAGGCTGCTTGTCCTCCTGTCAGATTCTGCTGCCTCTGGTTGTGTGCACACTGTCCCTCAAGAGAGATGGAAATGTGACAGTGAATGCTGTATATTCTGCTTGGGTGATGCGGCTGACAGCTTGTGCAAGTGTGAGATGTGAGTGTGTGGCTTTCAGCAGTGCTAAGTGTGTTAGAGTGCAGTGGAGCAAATGAATGGTTTGTATGAGTCCTGATTAATAGACATTATTGTTAGGTGAGAGAGTGAGATGCAGTGAATTGTGAAGTGTCTGAAACTATTGCTGCAGTTGGTGGGATATGGCATTTGAAGATGCATTTACTGACCTTAACCACTCATCTGAGGTTACTGAACATCTTGTAGCATTGTATTCAGGTATTTGGGACTTGACTCTTGTCATTGACCAGCTATTTGCCTTCACTACCTCCTAAGCTTGCGTCCAGAGTACCTTCTAGTTCCCTGTGGGGATCGGTCCTCCTGCCCACCTCCTCCACAAAGGCCTTCAGTATAGTGTCAGAAAATCTGGAAGCCCTCTGTGTCCCATGTTGTGCTATTATTCATTGTTCCTATGTCAGAGTCACTTCCTGCACGATTGCAGCACTTGCCCTGGCCACAAGGCACCGCCCCTTGAAAAGGTGCAGGGATTTCAGCAGTTCAGGCTAACTTTAAATAATGCTAGCATTTCTGATATTGGACACTTTCTGATGCATGTGGCTTTTGAATGCTAAACATGGGCTGGATGTTTAAATGTTTGAAATAAGCAGAAAGCACAAAGCTGGTGTGCTGCCTGCATTGCAGTCAATGGGCATGGGTTATTCGCAATCGCGGTCCCTGGGCCCATTTACAGGGGCTTTCGCATTTTCCCCCTTTAGCTCAGCTTGAAAACCCTATTTGATAATCATCTGATAAGCAAATGTCAATTTAGGCCAGGATTTTCCTGTCAGCGATTTGGGGGCGGGGCCCGCTCGCCGAGGGGAAAATGACGCGGGATGACGTCAGGAGGAACCCCCGATGTCATCCCAGTCCCTTCAAATTTTCAGGAAGGCGGGCGGACAGTGAAAGCAACTGTCCACCCGCCGACCTGTCACTGGCCAATTAAGGCCATTGACGGGCTAATTAAGATCATTAAAGATCCTGCCCGTCCAACCTTAAAGCTGGCGGGCAGGCCAGGACTCCCAGTCCCACTGGCGGGATGAGGTTTCATGTCCGTTTTTAAAAAATGTAATAAAGTTAATGTGTTTTTTATTAACATGTCCCATCTCGTGTGACATTGTCACATGAGGGGGACATGTTAATAATGTTAATCTTTTTCTATTTTTGGTGTTTTTTTACCTGTCAGTAATTTCCCCGAGACAGCACTTTGAGAGCTGGGAATTCCCTCCCACCCCCGGCACAGGAAGTGCATAGCGCTTCCCGTTGGGCAGGCCGCTGGGTGGGCCTTAATTGGCCTGCCCACTCAAAATGGCGGCCGGCCCCGTTTGGGTGGCAGGGGTTGGCTGTCCACCCACTGCCAAGCTGGTGGGGCCCGCATGCCCAATAAGGGCAAAATTCTGCCACATGCATCAGAAAGGATCCAATACCAGAAAATCACAGTATTGCATTTTTAACATAATGTATTCCCTATTGAAGCAACAGGATTGAAGCACCCAATCTCAGAGGAACAGCTGTTCGGCCTTTGGCGTCAAGATGTGTGCATGAAGTTAACAGAAGAATGTGAGAAGTAGGAGGAGAGTTAGGCCATACGGCTTCACAAACCTACTTAACCATTTAATAAGATCATGGCTGATTCTTGACCTCAGCACTGCTTTCTTACCTGGCCTCCATACTCCTTGATTCCCATAATATTGTGCAGTGTTTATGGCGAATTACATTAATGGTGTAACCCTTCTTTTTCAAACCAGTCACATCCAAGTTGGCCTAAGAGGGTCGATGTTGTGAGGTTCAGTCTCACTGAATGTGTGTGCTGGGCACAGAATCAAGATTGTAATGTAAGCCTCTCTCCAACCCACACTCACTAGTAGCAGGCTCCCTTGAACCCACACTCATTTTAGCCACAACTTTTAAAAGATCTGCAATGAAGGCAGAGAAGAAGAGGTTTTTGAATTTGACACTCTAACTGGATTAGCAGCAGTTTGGAGAAGATTTTCATTAGTGTAGGCTGGATTCTGTAACTGATTCAGCCTGGAAAAGAATAGGTTAATTAAACTGCTGAAGAAAAAGGCACCTCCTGGCCACAACTGCATAAGATCAGTCAAGGAAATTATTGCCTGAAACAATTCAAATTAGGGGTAGTACCTTTCGGAAAAAAATGTGCCTAAAGCTCCTTCTGAAAGCTTTGGTTACATTGCCATCTGGCACTAGGAAAGTTTTCCATGGAATACATATAGGCCGAGAATTAATTTGGGTGAAGGTGCTCTTGCCCATTGGTTGGAGAGCCGGTGATGGGACCACTTCGCTTTTCCCCAGGAGCCCGATGCTATTCCAATCAGGCAATTGCCTGGGCAGTGTCTGGCCCCCTGTCCAATTAAGCCCCCAGTAGTGTGGAGATTCTGCCCTGAGAGTTGCTTGCCAAGCAGAGGCAGCAACTCTCCTGGACCGGCAGCACAACCGGAAGCGGGGGCACTGCCGGTATGACAGTGGGATCGCCAGATAGAGGTGGGGCTTGGCAGGTTGGGGAGGGGGTTACTGGCAAGGGGTTGGTGAGGGGGGTCAAAAGCAAGAGCAGGGCTTTGGTCACCTGCAGGGATACCCCTTCCTGATGCCAGGTCCCTCCATTGGGCACAGAGTGCCTGATGAATAAGGGAACCCTGGGTAAGCCATTGGCAACCAGACAGGTTTGGATGGCGAGTCCCCTGCCCGTCAGTAGGGGCTTCAATTGGCCTCCTGGAAGGCTGCCCGCAAGCCTTCCTGTCTTGGACTTGATCATAGGTTGGAGGGGCGTGGGACTTCCACCCCGCACCCTCCCAGCCGATCACATGGTTCTTTCCCCCGCCTGTGAACTCGCTTCCAGGGACGGCTTTAAATTCCAGCCATAGTTTAAGAGTTTTCATTCCCAAGGATCTGCTTGGTGACACAAATTATGTTGACACGTAATAATTTTGGATCTTTTAGAGAAGCAGTTTCTTTCTCATTGGTTTCACAGAAGTTCCTGTGTGTGGGCATTGTGCCCAATGAATGGGAAGCTGTACTAACTGGGCTCGATGGGTGAAGGGAAGCAGGCCTGGGGTATTTTGGTGTTCGTTGGAGAAGAATTGAATACTTTTGGTTTTCCTGACATGGGGGAGGTTTGGCTCCTCCCGGTCTTAATTTCAGAAAGACACTTGGAAAGACTTAGAACAGTTTTGAGGCCGATGGAAGCTCCACATGGGCTGTGTCGATTGCCATTGATGCATAGCTGGAAGTTTACCTGAAGCCATATCTAGCTTTTTATTCGTTAAATCTTTTCAGGCAGACACTTGCTGGTGAATTTAATAATTTCAGATATACAAAATTGTGAATAATTACATTCTGTAAATAAAAACTTGCATTTATATAGTGCTTCATCACAAGTTCCAAAATTATACATTTCCAATGAAATTTAGTAATGTAATAAAATGCATTAGCCAATCTGTGCAGGCAAAGTCCCCCAACAATAAATGTGATGAATGGCCACTTAATATGCTTTTGATGTTGTTGGTTGAAGGAAGAATTTTGACCAGGACAACTGGGAGACCTAACTAGCTATATTTGATCAAAAAGTGCTTTTATATCCATCTGAACAAGCAGGAAAGGTCTCGGTGTAACGTTTCTTCCTAAAGATGATACATCTGATGTTCAAAACAATTAACAAGTGCTTTTATCTAGTGATAGGTCATAATGCCACAAATGCTGAAAAGGAGGAACGGGTGGACAACATCATTCCGGAGCTCCACACTGAGGCAGAGCAAACCACAATAAGGCCAAAGTCTCCACCCAAACTGGTGATAGAAATAACATGTTGAAACAACTCTTTTTTTTGTCTAGAGAGATCAGGTGATGTCCTGTTCTGCAGCTCCAAGGAAATAACTGGGATCACTACATCTGCTGTGTGCTGCACTACTTCCCCATTCATTGAAGGGAATCTTTGAAGCCAGAAAAGTTGAAAAATGAGTCTGAAGTCAGTGGAAGAATAAGAGGAGAAAGAAGAGGAAGAAAGATAACTGGGCATGGTAGTGGTTATGGTAATTGACAAGCAACTATGTGGTTGACTCAATGCCTTCCGGGAGATTAGGGATGGGCAAAAAATACTGCCTTGTCAGCGTCACACATATCCCAAAAACAATTTTTAAAAATTGGCTTAGGCTGATGCATGGCCAGGCAGGCTGGTGCTTTGAGGAATGAGTAATAGGAGTTTAACCCTCAATGGAATACCCAGCCCTCACTGTAACACTAATGTGGCAAAAGCACACTTGTTAACTTGGGGCAGGGTGGGTGGACTTGGGCAATGGTGGGCAGCATATTGTCCAGTGGGAGGCCTGGAGATTTTTCTTGCAATGGACCATATAAAGGGCTACTGCTGATCATTTTGTGCAGCTTGGTATGTAATGTTGCAAAGGTATTTGTACCTAGAACATATGCTAGTGTTATTAAAAATAGTGTGAGAGAGGTGTGAAATACTTTCTTGTCTCATTTTTATGTAGGAACAATGGGAAGGTGCCCATTGCAAGGGAGCAATTGGCAATGATCTACGTGTCTGGTTCCCACCAGTACTAAGGATTTGAAAAGATCAGGCAGCAAAGCCATGCAGATAAAGTAAGCCTTTACTTAATTAGTCCAAACTGTTCTTGGGCATTGAGGCACTGTGGCTATTATTTCTGGGCAATGGTGGAATTTCCAGCCCTAATGCTGAGCGCAGGCCCCTGTTTATTGAGGCCTATGCAAATGACCTGAACCTGAAAATCCAAAAGGATTCTGGTCATGTGAACAGGGGTGCATTGTGCCTGATTTATGCTGAGGTGAATGAGGGGAGTGGAGCTAGGGGTTTGAGGGGTGTTTGAGAGGGGGAGGGGGCAATGTGCGGTGGTGAGGGGGAAATTGTAGGTTATTATTTAAGCAAAATCTTATTGCTTATAAAGTGGTTTCTATTAAGAACTTTAAGTCACAACAAATTTGAATTATTTTACTTTATTTTACTGGCTATATAAAATAAAAGGTACAATTCTATTGGAGGCGCAGGAACAGAGAGACCCATGCGGTGTGTTTACATGAAGCATTGAAAGTGGCAGAGCAGATTGAGAAAGTGGGTTTACATGACATTGGGTTTTATAAGTAGAGGCATCGAGTACAAAAACAGGGAAGTTATGGTGAACAGTTACAAAGCAACGGATCAGCCTCAACAGGGATATTGTATCCAATTGTAGGCACCACACTCTCAGAAGGATGTGAAGGCTGTGGAAAAGGTGCAGAAAAGATTTGCGATAATGGTTCCAAGGATGAGGGACTTCAGTTACAAGAATAGATTGGAGAAGCTGATGTTGTTCTAAGAGCAGAGAAAGTTGAGAGGGGGTCTGATAGAGGCGTTCATAATCATGAGGGGTCTAGACAGAGTAGATAGAGAGAAAATGCCCCCATTGGCATAGATTTAAAGTGATTGGCGAAACCACCAAAGTGACATGAGGGAGAGTTGTTTTATACAGTGATTTGTTGGAATCTGGAAATACACAGAATAACAGAATCTTTATACAGTGCAGAAGGAGGCCATTCAGCCCATCGAGCCTGCACAGGCTTTCTGAAAGAGCATTCTATCTAGTCCCACTCCCCTGCCTTATCCCTGTAACCTTGCACATCCTTTCTTTTCAGATAGCTATCCAATTCCCCTTTGAATACCTCGATTGAATCTGCCTCCACCACCTTTTCAAGAAGTTCGTTCTAGACTCCAACAACCCTCTGGGTGAAAAATATTTTCCTCACATCACATTTACTCCTTTTGCTAATTATTTTGAATCTGTGCCCTCTAGCTCGTGATGCTCTCTTGAATGGGAACAGTTTCTCACTATTTACCCTGTCCATACTCCTCAGGATCTTGAATACCTCTATCAAGTCTCATCTCAGCCTTCTTTTCGTTAAGGAAAACAGACCCAACATCTCCAATCTATCCTCATAGCTACAGTTCTTCATCCTGGAAATCATTCTTGTAAAGCTGTATACTCTCTCTAATGCCTTCACATCCTTCCTCAAGTATGGTACACAGAACTGGATGCAGTACTCCAGGTGAGGCCTAACTAGTGTCTTATGCATGTTTAACATGATCTCCTTGCTCTTGTACTCAATGCCCCTATTAATAAAGCCTAAGATACTATATGCTTTATTAACTGCTCTCTCAACATGCCCTGCCATCTTCAATGACCTATGTACATATACACCAAGGTCCCTCTGTTCCTGCACCTCCTTTAGAATCTCTCCCTTTATTTTATACTGTCTCTCCATTTTCTCCTCACACTTCTCTGCATTGAACTTCATCTGCCACTTGTCTGCCCAATCCACCAACATGTCTCTGCACTTTTGAAATTCAAGACTGTCCTCATCACAGTTGACAACATTTCAAATCTTCGTATCATCTGCAAATTTTGAAATCATGCCTTGAACACCACAGTCTAGATCATTAATATATATCAGGAAGAGCAAGGGTCCCAACACCAACCCCTGGGGAACTTGACTACAAACCTTCCTTCAATCTGAAAAATATCCATTAACCACAACTCTTTGTTGCCTGTCACTCAGCCAATTTCTTATCCAAGTGACTACTTTCCCTTTTATTCCATGACCTAGAATTTTGCTCACAAGTCTGTTGTGTGGCACTGTATCAAATACCTTTTGAAAATCCATATACGCCACATCAATAGTGCTGCCCTTATCAACCTTCTCTGTTACCTCCTCAAAAAAGTCCAGCAGGTTAGTTAAACATGATTTCCCCTTAATGAATTCATGTTGACTTTCCTTAATTATCCTGCACTTGTGTAAGTGACTATTGATTTTGTCCCGAACTATAGTGTCCAGAAGTTTCCGTACCACACTGAAGTCAAACTGCCTGGTCTGTAGTTGCTGGCTTTATCCTTGCACCACTTTTTGAACAAGGGTGAAACATTCGCAATTCTCCAGTCCTCTGGCATCACCCCTGTGTCTAATGAAGACTGGAAAATTATCAGTAGTGCATCTGAAATTTCAACTCTCACTTCCCTCAGTATCCTTGGATGCATTTCATTCAGCCCTGGTCCCTTATCAATGTAAAGATAGCCTTTCTAAAACCTCCTCCTTCTCAATTGTAAATTCTTTTAGTGTACCAGTTACCTCCTCTCTCGTCTTGGCCTGGGTATCATCTTCTTTCTTTATAAGGACAGATGCTATTTCTCCTGCCTCCACATGTAAATCCCCTTTTTGTTTATCCCTAATCAGCCCTACCCTTTCTTTCGCCACCCTTTTATCATTTATATGCTTATAGAAGACCTTGGGATTCCCTTTAATATTAGCTGCCAGTCTCTTTTCATGCTTTTTCCTTGCTTTTCTTATTAGTTTTTTCACTTCCCCTCTGGTCCTTCTATATTCAGCCTGATTCTCCATTGTATTTTCTACTTGTCACCTGTCATATATACTCTTCTTCCTTTTCATCTTTACCGCTATCTCTCTCGTCATCCAGGGTGCTCTGGATTTATTTGTTCTATCTTTCCGATTCAAGGGAATATACCTTGACATAGCCTACAATACCTTTTCTTTGAAAGTAGTCCATTGTTTAGCTACCATCTTTTCTGCCAACATTCGATTCCAACTCAGACGACTCAGATGCATTCTCATTCCATTGAAATTAGCTTTGTCCTAATTAATTACCCCAGCTCTGGATTGTTCCCTGTCCTTTTCCATGGCCAACCTAAATCTAATGATGCAATGGTCACTGTTCCCTAAATGGTCCCCCACTGATATTTGATCCACTTGGGCAAACTCATTCCCCAGAACCAGGTTGAACAGTGCCTTCTCACTCTTTGGACTGGAAACATACTGCTGCAGAAAATTATCTTGAACACATTCCAGGAGCTCTCTACCCTCTTGTCCCTTTGCACTATTCCTATCCCAGTCTATATTTGGATAATTGAAGTCTCCCATTATGATTACTCTATAATTCTTGCACCTCTCTGTAATTTCTTTGCAAATTTGTTGCTCTATATCCCTTCCACTAGTTGGTGGTCTATATACTACACCGGTCAATGTTGTTGCACCTTTTTCTTTCCTTATCTCTAACCAGAGAGATTCTCTCCTTGGCCCCTCTGGCACATCCTCTCTCTCCAGTACTGTGATGTCATCTTTAATCATTACAGCCACTCCACCCACTCTGAGACGTGCTGGAATCAGACGCAATCATGCATTTCAAAAGGGAACTGGATAAACTACTGCAGGGAAAAAAATTGCAGGGCTGTAGGGAAAGTGCAGGAGTGGGGGACAAGCCAAATTGCTCTTCAGAAAGATAGTACACAGTGGGCTGAATGGCCTCTTTCTGTGCTGTACCCATTCTATGGTTCCATAATTCTATGTATGGTGTTAAATTGCACATTACTATTAATTTTCCATTGCTAACGTTTATCAAAGAGGGCATGGTTTGAGAACAAGGATTTTTTTTTTACCATTTATAGCATATACCCATTATCTCATCACTTTCCTTACACTAAAAAGGATAATAAATGTGTAGAGACTTCAGCTAAATTACAGCTGAACAATGACAATTATACATTTTCTACTTAAGATTTTAATTAACGTTAAGTATTTCATCTTCCAAATGACAATGAAGTATAAATCTTTTGGATTTTTAAATCTATTGTATCCTAGATACTGGAGAACTATTTTAGGACATTTGCCAACGTTTGATTTGTAAAACATTCTTAGGCCTTTAGGAAGAGGTTCGCCATAGTTCATGAATCTAATCATTGTTGATGTCATTAGTAAGAATGATTATCCCTTTTTACAGAAACTAACTGTGACACTGTGGTGCTAATGGATATGTTAACAGATGATCAACTTTAATTGTGCAATTAATACATTTTGAAGAGAAAGAATTTCACAAAGTGACGTAACGGCAAAGTGAATTTCTCTTATCACTGATGATACGGAATGCAAGAGGTTTAAGGAGCCACAGAGAGTGGAAGAGGAAACTTAAACTCATTATGCCAGATGAAGTTGGCTTTAGCTTTTGTTCAGGCATAGTATGTGTAAAATGTGAAGGTTGGGACGAGAGTCATACAGACTGCAATGCTGATATGCCAACATCATGTGGGTTGAGTAACTAGTGCATGAATAGTACCAGAATTCCTTTACTTCCAATAATCACCCTTTAATTATAGACATAGAGTCATAGAGCACAGAAAAATACCAACTGTCCATCAAATCCATGCCAGCTCTCTGTGAAGTAATTCAGTCAGTTCCATTCCCCTGTTTTATCCCCGGTAGCTCTGTGAGTTTATGTAATGCTCATAAAGGGTGAATAAGGTCTGTGGGACTGTCAGGCTGTCAAATTATTTAAATCACCTGCCCTTTAAATTTAAAAAAACCTGCCTGTGTCTTTGAGTTGAAACAAATCTGTGCTTTCAGTTTCAATAGTTGTTTGTTGACTTAAGCCTCAGTGCTATCAATATGACATTATTACTACTTCCACATCTATCATTTTCCCATTAGCAGCTGTAAGTTCACAATTTGATTGACAGCTCCAAGAGGTTATTAAAGGATTAGCTGTCTTTGATGTGGGTTCATGTATGCAAATGCTTGTTTTTAAAAGGGATTAGGTGATTTAAATGTATTGAATGGTCTTTTATGAATGAGAATATTTATTTTTAAATAGCAAAGTCTGTAATAGATACTTGGCATAGAACGTGTAATGACAGAGAGTGGTGGGTGGGGGGCATGGGTTGGCATGAGTTGGAACTAAGTTGGAATAGGGCTATAAGGAGCCATGGGGATGAGTGTGGTGTCATGAGTTGGCATGATTTGTCACTAAGTTGCCATAGGGCTGCAAGGGGCCATTAGGGTGGGTGGAGGGGCATGGATTGGCATGAAGGGCAAGTGGGGCCATTGGGTGGGTGGAGGGGAATGGATTGGCATGAATTGGCATGGATGGGGCATGGGGAGTGGATGAGGGTATGTGAGGGTTGAGGGTTAGATGGTCTAATATTGAACAACACAACTGGGCTGAAGTCCTTGAGAACTGAGGCAGGCCTTTTAAACCAGCCCACCTCGGAACTTGGGAGCCCCTGCTGCTACTTCCAATCTGCATGCAAGACTAGTGGGCTCAACTCCAACAGTTGAGTCTCCAAGTTTCACAGGGAGGTATTAGGAATGTCAAGTTTTGTAAATGAGTATACTTTAATCTGTCTATTTAATTCCAATATAGAATAAAGCTAGGGGTCTAGAGAGTAGCTAATTAGCATTTCTACCTGGATACAATGCTCATGTGATTCACATTGCCATGGAGATGGGTTTTGAAGGGATAAGAGTCCATAGCAAGCCACTGAAGGATCGGGTTACAGGTTTTTTTAAGGTATCCTTGAATATCACAGACAGGTCAGTCTGCAGGAATCTGAGAGCGAGAGATAGAGAGAGCAGAGAGATAGAGGCATCCAGTCTCTATTGTTCACCATGCAGATTGTGGATGGGAGTTCATGCTCAGGCTGAAGAGACCAAGTTTGCGGGGATTTAAATGAGGCTGCAAGATTCACATAGGTTTAGCTAAAGAGAGGAATCTCCAGGGCACCCTCACCTTGAAAGTCAGTTTGGGATTAGAAGTTACTCAACTGGAAGAGGAAAAAGGAAGTAAGCCATCGGAAACAGAGTATAGCTTTGGATTGGTTCCTAAAGATTAAAGTATCTACTGAAGGGACAGAGTAAAGCATAACTGTGCAGGGGATTTACGGCCATTTTGAAAGTTAAATGGGAAAACCTTTCTTGAAGTTTAGAGTATATGTTGCCTACTGAACTGTTGTTTAGACAATATTGCTTTTAGCCTGTTTGTTACAGTAAAAGTCTGAAAACTTGAAATCTTGTTGTGTGACCCTTCTAGTCAGTAATTGGAAATTTGATTAACTTTCTAAAAGTTATCAGTTTCTACAGGAATTATAACAATATTCATATTTTGCTTGTATATTCATACCATTCTTTTCCTGATATTTCAAGTCTTATGCTCCCTTTCACCTTAATAGAACCTGGCTATTGTTATGGGAATATGTATTACGCTCAATAACAACTGGCATTTGTACAGCATCCTTAATGTAGTAAAAAGTCCCAAGCTACTTCACAAGAGCATTATCAGGCAAAAAATTGACACATGGCCAATAAAGGAGATATTAGGAAAGGTGAGTAAAATGTTGATCAAAGAGGTAGGCTTTAGGGAGGAGAGAAAGCAACAGATCAAATATGCTGTAATAAAGGTTCATAGAAAAAATTCTTTATTCAACATCTTATCTTATTTGACCTTCTACAACTATATTCTGTATTACTTTGACATACAATGGGTGCACATGATACAATGGTTACAAGCTAGCTTACACATGACTAAAATTGATGATGCATAGTGTTTATACTGCCTGTCACAAAAGTCTTGACTGGTGTCTAAATAGCAATAACTGCATTATTCTAACCAGCTTGGATTGACTATAAACAACAATAAGGTCATTATTTTCCTATTCTCCATTAATAAACCAGGTTGAGTAAATAACTTGAATTTGGTCTGATAGTTCCTGATATCTTTTATCTGGATATATTCAAATTTAGACAACATCTTTTAGCACTTTAAATCAGCACATACCACAGCTCATTAAAATGATTGACATGGTCATCAAATCAATCAAAGATATAAAAATCAATCAATGGCTGGGTTTCACTTTGACAATAGGGTTAGCATAATCTGTTTTGAACACATTCTGTCCCAGATTCAAACAAAATGATTTCTTAGTGGGATGTAGATGTGCTAATAATCTTTGCAAAGTTCTACTTCAATTTATCCCATCTTGTGATAAATTTGCATTGTGCCTTGTTTGAAAGTATTTATTTTGCAGTAAAAAATTAGCATACAATAGAGGTTAAGTTCTGTAAGTTCTGACCCCAAAAACAATGTTGTTGATGACTGGATCAATATTACCAAGGCTATATAGAGAAGATTTAGGATACCCCAAGAGCTGCCTTGCCAATCTATTGATGTGTAATTTTCCTAATAAATGCAAAGCAGGCACAAACATTGTACCTTTCTAGAAATGTTTGCGTGTATTTCCATTGATCTTTAGAATGACAACTTTATCATTGTTATTTAAACATTTGGGTAAATTAGGGGATATAGGAGCAAATTAAAATCTCAGCTGATAACTCTGTTTCTCTGTCCCAAGATCCTATCCATCCCATTATATTTTTCAGCATTTATGTTTTTATTTCAAATTTCCAGCATCCAAATTACCTTGCATTTGTTGCTGTGAATTATTCCGAGAAATCAAACCATTCTCATTGCAGCTTTGTATGTTGCACATCAGCAGTTGTGTTCAACGCATCCTCCGAATAGTCTACATGATAAATAACAGTGTTGACTATAAACCTGCATGCAATGAATCCCCACCTATAATGCACATATTTGAATATTGTGACTTAAATGTAATGTAATTCAGTGTAATTTTTCTTGAAGCACACAAACTCAGAGATAATTCAATTTTTTTGCAAAAGCATCATCTGCTGCACTGCAGGCAAATTGCTTTTTCCACAATGTTACACATGACTTATGCTACAATTCTTATATGAGGCCCGAGGCTCAGCTTTGGCACAGTTAGTGCTCCATGCACTTATAACGCCAGACAATGTAGGACCGCTGATCAAAACAATGGCTGGGATAATACATGGAGGCGATTGTATCGTTGTATGGTCAGGGTGTAGACGGGGGCTTTGGGGATTGTCTATTCTCCAAATATATGCTGCTCAAGTCTGTAGTTCTCAAAACCATTATATTTATTTATAGCAACTATTTACACATTTGGATCTCTACAAGAGGTTGGAGCTTCTCTTCCTTCCAGAACTCTCTTACTTCTCAGTTATGTGATCTGACATTATTACATCAGCATAAGGTATGCTTCTGACGTTAAACCCTTTACTCTATGTCTCCCCCCAAAGTCTTTATCCCAATCATATTTACATCCTCCTACATCTCCCACATATGTCTCATACTTCACAGGGTTAGTCTTGAAGGCACCTTGACCAAGGTGAGGCGAGAGTGACTGCCCTTGACATCAAGGAAGCATTTGACCACGTGTGCCATTAAGGTACTCTAGCAAAACTGGAGTCAAGGGGAATCAGGGGGAAAACTCTCCACTGGCTGGAGTCATGCTTGGCACAAAGGAAGATGGTTGTTGTTGTTGGAGGTCAGTCATGTCAGTTCCAGGACATCACTGCAGGAGTTCCTCAGGGTAGTGTCCTAGGTCCAATCATCTTCAGCTGCTTCATCAATGACCTTCCTTCCATCATAAGGTCAGAAGTGGGGATGTTTGCTGATGATTGCACAATGTTCAATACCATTCGTGACTCCTCAGATACTGAAGCAGTTCATGTCCAAATGCAGCAACATCTGGACAATATCCAGGCTTGGGCTGACAAGTGACAAGTAACATTTGTGCCACACAAGTGTCAGGCAATGATCATCTCCAACAAGAGAGAATCTAACCATTGCCTCTTGACATTCAATGGCATTATCATCACCGAATATCGCACTATCAACATCCTGGATGTTACCATTGACCAGAAACTGGATTGGACTAGCCACATAAATACTGTGGCTACAAGAACATGTCAGAGGCTAAGAACCCTGCGGCAAGAAACTCACCTTCTAACTCCCCACAGCCTGTCCACCATCTTCAAGACACAGGTCAGGAGTGTGATGGAATACTCTCCACTTGCCTGGATGAGTGCAGCTCCAACAAGGAAGCTTGACACCACCTGGGACAAAGAAGCCTGCTTGAATCGCACCTCATCCACAAACATTCACTCCCTTCACCACTGATGCACAGTGGCGGCAGTGTGCACCATCTACAAGATGCACTGCAGAAACTTGCCAAGGCCCCTTAGGCAGCACCTTCCAAACTTACGACCACTACCATCTAGAAGGATAAGGGCAGCAGATGCATGGGAACGCCAGCAGCTGCAAGATCCCATTCCAAACCCCTCGACATCCTGACTTGGAAATATATCAATGTTCCTTCACTGTTGCTGGGTAAAAATCCTGGAACTCCCTCCCTAACAGCACTCTGGGTGTACCTACACCACATGGACTGCAGTGGTTCAAGAAGGCAGCTCATCACCACCTTCCAAAGGGCAATTAGGGATGGGCAATAAATGTTGACCTAGCCAGTGATGCCGACATCTCATGTAGGAATAAAAAAAATCTCCCTGATCTCATCCTGAATTCTTTTTAAGGTCGGGGATATTCCGTACTTTCCCTTCTGTCAGTATGAGTGTTCCTCTCCTGGGTGGCTGTAGAGCTTGTAGTAAGTCTTTCTTCCTCTTCATTAGGATCTGAGTAGTAAGCCCAAGTTTTTATTGGCTTTCCCTCCAAGGTTATTAAGGTGCTGCGGTTTCTCCTTATGATACCTTGGTCTGTCGCAATCCTGCACGATCTTGATTGTAGAGTTTTTTCAATGATTGTATCTTCCTTCTGTTGGTCTAAGACCCATACCCAATCCCTGTGCTTCAGCACTGGTAACTCACGTACTCTATGCCTATGATTAAAATTCTGTGCCTGGTTGCTTCTGTGTTCTTCCTCACAATGTTTTATCCTCTCATGGTTATTCTTGGTGATATTGTGTTGGAGTTTTTGTTCTAGAGATGGAAGCTGTGTTCTCAATCTCCAATTCATTAGTAACTTGGATGGTGAGAAACCATTCTGTAGTGATGAGATTCGATAACTCAGAAGAGCTAGATTAAGGTCTTCATTTTTCTTCAATAAATCTTTGACAGTTTGTACTCTCTCAGCTCCTCCATTCACTTGAGGATACCAAGGTGAACTGGTTACATGAATGAAGCCATATTTGCTTGCAAAATTGTAGATTAGCTCATTAGCAAATTGCAGCCCATTTGAGACCACTACGATATCTGGGATGCTATATATTTCATAAATTCTCTTGAGGGATTAGATAACTGCTTCTGCTGCGATACAATCCAATCTGTTTACTTCAATCTACCATGAGTGGTAATCAATGACAATAAGGAAGTTTTTTTCCCCTAAATTCAAATAAGTCCATTCCCAGACGCTCCCACAGCCTTGATGGAAAAGTAAAAGGTGATTATTTTCTTCTTGGCTGTTTACGGCACAAGACAGTTAGAAATCATTTTTTCTATAGAGTGAGTAATGCCTGGTCACCAGATAGATTGTTGTGCTCTCACACAACATTTTGCTATTCCTAGATGACCTTGGCGAAGTCTTTGAAGAATATCAAGCCAAAGTGTTCTCGGTCTGGCTATGCTCTAGTTGAAGACTAGTAAGTAGTCAATGACAGTGAGGTGCTTGTGCTGTTCAAAGTACTGCCATAGTACTGGATTAATGTGGATGCAGTCTAGCCATCCATCCGGAGAATATTCTCAGACTTTGCTAAGCTTGTTTTATTTCCTGCAACTTCTTTGTAGTAGCTGGTAAGCGCTGAGTGATTAAGGGTGTATATGCTTCAACCTCCTTGCTGAAGTGTAAATCCTCTTGTTTGGTTCCTGCTGATGGTTTTGTGACAGTGTGTCTGCTGTTGTTTGATACTTTCCTTGAGCATACTCTGTGATGGAGTCATATCTCATCAATCTTAGTCTGAGCCGCCGGATTCTGGGCAGCATCTTCCCAACTTCATTCATGTTCAGAAGGGTGACTAGTGGCTTATGGTCTGTTTTGATTCTGAAACATGATCCCATAACAAAGTCTGAGTTTTTCTGCATATTCACATTGCTGCTAATGCTTCTTATTCTATTATAGTGTATTGTTGCTCTGTTTCTGTTAGTAACCTAGAGGCAAAGTAGACTGGTCTATGATTGCCGTCTCTCTGCACTTGAAATAAAGCTGCCCACAGAAGTCTATTTGTTGCAACTATGGTTGGTAATTCTGGGTCATAATGTGCCAAGATTTCAAAAGAGATTACTACTTGGTTAACCCTTTGAAAGCATTTTACTGGTTCATTTTCCAGCATCACTGTTGAGCCTGCCTCAACAGCTGTCCCAATGGTTCATTGACATCTGCTAAATTTAATAGGAACTTGTGTCCTTGGTTGACCATCCCAAGGAACCTTTAAAGCTCAGTTATGATTCTCGATTGTAGAAATCCTCTGATTACATTTTTTCGTGTGGATCAACAGTGCTTCCAGTGGCATGTGACCTAGAAACTCAATCACAGGCTTGGCGGAATCACATTTTTCTTTCAATGTTAGGCCTGCATCCTGTAAGACTCTCAGGACTGCTCTGACCCTGCAATCATGCACTTCTTGCATGGAGCCATGTATATGTATGTTGTCCATACAGCATATTACTCCTTCCATGCACTCTAGAGTGTGAGACATAGTTTTCTGGAAAATTCCAGATGCAGACTTCTATGCCAAAGGCCAATCTATTAAAACAATAATGACTGAATAGTGTTATAAATGTGGTCAGCAATCTGGATTCTCTGTCCAGAGGCAACTGCCAAAATTCACATCTTACATCCAATTTGGTAAATAAAATACTCTTGGTTAGTTTGGCTATTGGGTGGATCTCACATTCCACTGATTTGTTTAGTGGAGTTAAATCCATGCAGATTCTTATTGAGTCATTTGGCTTTGGGATTGTAACCATTCCTGGCCACCATTTTGTTGGCATAGAGACTGGTGAGATAACCCCTTATTACTGCATCTTTTTAATTCACCATTGACTTTGTCAAAAAGTGGGTGAGGGACTTTCCTTGATTTAAAGAGGTTAATTGGTTTACCATCAGCTCATAGGGTGATATGGTACTTGGCCTTTAACATCCCTAGGCCCGTAAACAATTTTGGAAATTCATTTTGAAATGTACTGCTTTAATTCTCATCAGCAATTGCATTTACTTTATAGATTAATCTCAGTGATAGGCATGCATTTCTGCTTAGTAGAGACCACTCTTGATTTTGAATGACATAGAGAGGTTTGAGGATTTCTTGGTCTTTATATTTCAGCTTTGCCATGAGGTGACCTTTCACTTTTAAAGTTGTCCCACCAAGCCCTTGTAATTTGATAGATGAGGTTGCAATGAAATCTGTTTGAGCCATTTGACTTCACCTGATAAAACAGAAACCCCTGCTCCTGTGTCTAATTTAAACTCTGTGGGGTGCCCATCCAGTTCAAGTTTAATACTCTAATACTTGTTTTCAGTGTCATTTACCTCCCCCAAGGAAAGTTAGTTTCTTTGCTTATTGTTCTTCCACTTCTTGTATGTGGCCCTCTTTTAAAATTTTCTCCCTCTTTTTATAGGTTGCCAGCATTCAACTAGTTTTTTTCCACAGTTATGGCACTCTGCCCTCCCTCTGCCCGCTGGATGTTCTTCTTGTTTGTGCGGTTTGTTCCTGCCACACTGAAGACATTTCAAAATGGTGGTTAGCATGTTTGTCCTCATTTTGGTGGGCTTTAGCTTTGGTAAAAGCAAAAAACTGCGGATGCTGGAAATCCAAAACAAAAACAAAAATACCTGGAAAAACTCAGCAGGTTTGGCAGCATCTGCGGAGAGGAGCACAGTTAACGTTTTGAGTCCGAATGACCCTTCAATAGAACTAAGTAAAAATAGAAGAGAGGTGAAATATAAGCTGGTTTAAGGGGGTGGGGGGGGGGCAGTGGGACAAGTAGATCTGAATAGAGGGCCAGTGATAGGTGGAGATAACCAAAAGATATCACAGACAAAAGGAGAAAGAGGTGTTGAAGGTGGTGATATTATCTAAGGAATATTCTAATTAAGGGTAGAAAGCAGGACAAGCAAGGTACAGATAGCCCTAGTGGGGGTGGGGTGAAGGAATCAAAAAAGGCTAAAAGGTAGAGATAAAACAATGGATGGAAATACATTTAAAAATAATGGAAGTAGGTGGGAAAAGAAAAATCTATATAAATTATTGGAAAAAAAGGTGGGGGGTGGAATCGGAAAGGGGGTGGGGATGGAGGAGAGAGTTCATGATCTAAAATTGTTGAACACAAGCATTACCCAGACCTCCCTGTCGCTTGCCATTTCAACACTCCACCCTGCTCTCATGCCCACATGTCTGTCCTTGGCTTGCTGCATTGTTCCAGTGAAGCTCAACGCAAACTGGAGGAACAGCACCTCATCATCCGACTAGGCACTTTACAGCCTTCCGGACTGAATATTGAGTTCAACAATTTTAGATCATGAACTCTTTCCTCCAGCCCCACCTCCTTTCCGATTCCTCCCCCCCCCACTTTTTTGCAATAATTTATATAGATTTTCCTTTTCCCACCTATTTCCATTATTTTTAAATATATTTCCATCCATTGTTTTATCCCCACCTTTTAGCCTTTTTTGATTCCTTCACCCCACCCCACCCCCACTAGGTCTATCTGTACCTTGCTTGTCCTGTTTTCTACCCTTAATTAGCACATTCCTTAGATAATATCACCACCTTCAACACCTCTTTCTCCTTTTGTCTGTGACATCTTTTGGTTATCTCCACCTATCACTGGCCTTCTATCCAGCTCTACTTGTCCCACCCCCCCTTAAACCATCTTATATTTCACCTTTCTTCTATTTTTACTTAGTTCTGTTGAAGGGTCATTCGGACTCGAAACATTAACTGTGCTCCTCTCCGCAGATGCTGCCAGACCTGCTGAGTTTTTCCAGGTATTTTTGTTTTTGTTATGGCTTTGGTGCATTTTCTTTCTAATGACTTACAAACTAAATAGTCTCACTTGATCTTCTCCACGGGACCTCTCCTTCCCTGCGAACAAATGCCCGATTCTGTTTCCCATGTTCCATTTGCCTTGCAAAGTTCACTAGGTAGCCCTCTGTTATAAATTCAAACAGACGCTGAAATAAGAGTTGAAAGCTTGCAGGACTTCATCCTAAGAAGTTAAAGTCTCATCAACCACCAGCCATGCTATCACATCATCAGCAATTGATCCTACTGCGTCAAGTAGGATACTGACCTGGGCTTTTTGATCTTTCTTGTGTAATCCTGAAGCAGTTCTGTACCTCTTAAACCTTTTTCTCCAGTTGACCCAGTTCTGGGCCTGTTGTGAGCATTCTGCACTCTAAAATGGATCTGGGAGTGGTAGTGTGGATCCCTTGCTTCTGCTGAGCCCTGGAATTGTCCCTGCTTTTGTACTGCTGCTTGCAGTTTTGGGCCTGTGCTCACTGCTGTCTAGTTTCAGGATTTGTGCCTCAGCTTGTACCTCATGCTCCTGCGATGTTCTGATATCTTGGTGAATCTTAAATTTTTTCTTCTTTTGTCCTTTCTTCAAGGATCTTCTTTCGTACCCGCCATTTACCTTCTTTTTAAAGCTCGCTGGGCCTTTTACACTGGAAGTCATGACACAATTTTAGGTTGAGCAGACCTGCAGCCTAAATAAATTGGCTGCAATCAGTCATGCCTTCTGCCCCTCTGATGTAGGATGTCCTGTTCCCAAAGGCTGCTGGACAATCAGAGAGCTAGCAGTACTTAAATCTGAGCAGCACCACTGGGAGTGGTGGCTACTGCTGGAACTGCAGCAGGCGCTGGACCAGCCACAATGGAGGAGGCAGGTAAGCCGATTGCCAGAGACAATCAGGTAGACCCCAGCGAAGTTGCAGGGGGGGGCATCAGGAAGTGGGGATGATCTTCCAGTAGGGCTGGCCCTTGTCACTGGGCATCTCTTCATGGGCTGCAGGGTGCCCATCAGGAGGGGACCCCCCTCCCACCAAATAACTTGCTGGGAGGTCACTAGGTTTTACTGGGGGGCCTTCGTGTGGCAAAGTGCCCACATGCTGCTGGTAAAATACTAACTGCGGTGGGAAGGGCCCTTAAGCACCCACTAATTAGCTACTTAAGGGTCTCAATTGGCTTAAGGGAGGTGGGTTGCCTACTGCCTATCCCGCTGTTAGTAGAACACCAGCAGAGGTGGGAAGGTGATGGCATGCCACCCTCTGCCATCCCATCTGATTTTATGCCTCCCCTGCCTCCCAGTCTGCTCCCAAGGGAGAATAGGGGAGGTTGTAAAATTCCAGTGAAAGATGCAGCAGAGGAGAGATGGAGTAAGTAAGAGAAGTTATTCACATGCGTAGATTAGCGCTTTGTGGCATTTGTTTATATTAAAGCCACTAAACAAATGTTATATCACTCGACTCTCCTTAGCACATTTTGTTTTAAGACCAAACCAAATGTTGATGCAAAACTGGCCATGTTGGTGTCTTTAATGCCCCTCCCAATCTCCATGGTAACCATTTGGCTAGTTCTTGTTCTACCTGCATCAATGGAGATCAGCACTTTTGTACCATCTGTTGTTATTCCTAATGCAGTAACAATACAGGAATATTCAAGTGAATTGTTGCAGTAGGCACATCGTGTCCATTAACTGTATTCAAATGTTACAATGTGGATTTGAGTAACCATGGTGATTGTACAGTTGAGCTCATCACTACAATGGTGAAAAAAAAACAAAAGAAGTCCTCCTGGTCTAGCCTCAGAATGCATCCCAAATCTTGTGTAACATTATGGAACAAGCAAATTGGCTGCTGTGCAGTAGATCATGTATTTGTAAGAAAATTCACTTTCCCGAGTTCATGTGTTTCAACCAAATCTGCATAGAATGATGTTACACTTAATTCAGGTACTCAATGGGCTGCATTTAATGGCAGTGACAGTGCTCCTGTTCACCGTCCTTCTGGATGGTGGCAACCCTTCTGTGGTTATTTCCAGGAGCCCTGATGAAAATTAAATGGCCACTGGGCAGTCTATGCCGGCCTTTGGGGTTCCTTGGCCTTTACATGTGAAGAGCCCACCTTCAATTGCAGGCCAATTAGAGGATTGGCAACCCTCCGGTCCCTGCAGTGCCACCAGGAGCGCTGGCCATTGCTGCAACTGCAGGCAGCCCAGAACAGTAGCCAGTGATGAAGGCCTCAAAAAAAAAGTAAGAAGGTGAGAGGATTCGGTGTGGAGGGCAGAGAGGGCTCTTACAGCTGGTGGGGCCCTTAACACTGGGGGGTCCTCCATGGGCCACAGTGTGCCCAATCAGAAGGGCCCTCCCCAAACCTGCAGGAAGGCCATGGTATAACAGCCTCATAATATGCCTCCACCTACCCCCTCCACCATTAGTAGAATACCAGGTTCTTAAGTGGCAATTACTTCAACACTTAAAGGCATAAATTGGTCTCAGGACTGCAAGGCTGACTGTGACCTTCCCTGCACCAACTTAATCAGTGGGAGTCAGGAAAGCAATGGCTCTCCACACCAGACCTTCCCACTCAACTATAGGTGCCACCCCTGACTCCCATCACGCTCCCAGGAGGACATTGTATTCCACCCAATATGTGTAGTGTAGATGGGGATTCATTGTATTCAGGTTTATTGTAAACATGGATTGTCATTCAGAACCCTTTTAACTCATCTGAAGGTCCGTCTGCATGAATTGTGGAGAAGGTCCCAATTCCTCTAGACTGTTGAGCGGTCACATGCAGAATGTGACTTTGTGGGTCCTCTGAAAGCTCATTTTTCATTTTAATGAAAATTCTGCAAATAGAAAAAAAATGGATGAAAAGAAAAAAAATACAGAAACAAAAACAGAAAATGCTGGAAACACTCGAGAACAGTCAGCATCCATGAAGAGGGCAGGCAAGATAATGCTTTATCAAATCTGGAAAATACTGCCCATGTAGAACATTTAAAAAGGAATAGAACAATGGGATGGGGAGAAAAACACACACAAGAGAAGAAATAGGAGTCTCAGTGTCAAATTGAAAATGGTTAAACTACAGAAATGGTCAGCTTGAGACAATGGGTGGAATTTTCCAGAATTGCACCAAGTGCGGTAGCGGGCGGGTAAAATGGAGTTCTGCCCACCGATGAAAATGATGGGTTTTCACACCGTAGCTTCCCGAGCCTGCCTCATTATTTCTGCATTCCCGGGAAACACGCTGTTTCCAAGGCGGGCGGGCTCTCATTCGCCCGCTCGCCATCACCCCCTCCGTCACGCTGGCCGCCATCTTTAAAACGAAGCCGCCAGCAAAGCGCTCATCGCCACCAGTTCACCACCGCTGCCTCGGGAGACATGGCCAGCAAAGGCAAAAAGTCTGCAGCCCCCCCGCTTCAACGACGGGTCCCTCGAGCGATTGCTGGATGCTGTGGAGGCCCAACAGGATTTGCTCTACCCCTGCTCTGGCCGCAGAATGGGTAGCAATGTCACCAACCTGGCTTGGCAGGCCGTGGCAGCTGCGGTCAGCGTGAATGCCCTGCAGAGGAGGACAGTCACCCAGTGCCACAAAAGGATGAATAATCTCCCCTGTTCCGCCAGGGTAAGTCACTCTTTTCATCACTCCCAACTCACACTCACAACCCCATCACACATCCACAGGGCCATCACTCACTGCCATTACAGGTGACTCTGGGAGTGACTGGCCCATCCGATTCCCATCTTCCTGTGACCTCCGCAGATCCAGCTCCACAGGCCGAGGAGGGTGCCACTGCCACACAGCAGGACCCTGAAAGCAGGCCAGGGCCCTCCAAGTCTCGGCCCTCTAGAGGACACCCACTAAAGTCATCACAGACAGGCTGCCTCCACCTCTACTGTGGATGTCCGGGGAGAACCAAGAGTTAGGACAGTTAGGTAAAAGTAGTTGCACAGTCTGGCCATGCATGTTGATCATTTCTACATACTGTTCACTATTGTCAATAAACTCCTAAGAATGTCACCCTGCCTATGGCAATTTTTCTGCTGAGCTGTGTTCTTGTCATTCAGATGTGAAACCTTTCTGCACAGGATAAAGGCAGGTATCTCAGACCAGGGCCACTTCCCTGTGGCCTTCAGACCACAGTGATGGTCCAGCCTCACACTCCCTGGAAACATTACTGATGCCTGCACCTCGGCGGTGCTGGTCATTGCTGCCAGAATGTAGTGGGCAGGTGCCACAGAGTTCTCTCATTCTCCGTGTGCTCTCAGCACCTTTAAGGTGGGGCTGGCCCCCATCACACCAGCATCTGTGACCAGTGTTGCTGTGCACCAGCTCCTGAAGGGCTGAGGTGCTGAAGGCGGACACAGCATCAGATGCGTCTGAAGTCTCATGGCTGCGTCTCAGAGACGGTCCAGATCATGAAGCGCAAGCGAGCTGCCCTCGGCCAGACAGGAGTCAGACATTCTCAGAGGCTGTGTGAAGATCTATGGAGTGTCCTCACTGCATGTTGTCATCATCCTCCAGCGATCGAGTGACTTTTAGGGCCTCCACTGCATCGCCATGACAGGAGCATTCTCACCGAGGGTATTGGCGCTGAGATAAGTCAGACTGGAGTCAATCGTTCACAACTGCGATGTAAGGATCTACAGGGACACCCCACTGCATGTTGTCATCATCCTCCAGCTATGAGGGCCTCTCGAGTATGCCTGCTTCATCTAGCCAGCGTGAGAGCCTCATCCCTGTCATCGTCACCATCGATGATCCCCTCACCCCCATCCCCATCGACTTCATCCTCATCGGAGGAGACGTGCAGCTCCTCCATCTCCTCTTCAGAAAGCTCCTCTCCCCGTTGCAGGGCCAGGTTGTAAAGGATGCAGCGGACAATGATGTTGTGTGACACCCTCTGCGGACTGTATTGCAGGGCTCTACCAGACCGGTTCAGGCACCGGAACCTCATCTTCAGCATCCCGATGGTCTGCTCCACCAAGTTGTGAGTTGCAGCATTAGCCTCACTATACCATCACTCTGCTGCAGTCTGAGGCTGCCACACAGGTTTCATCAGCCACAGCCTCTGTGGGTAGCCCTTCTCCCCAAGGAGCCAACCATACAGCCTCTGTGGACCCCGGAAGACTGCAGGGATCTGTGAGCGACTCAGGATGTAGGAGTCGTGCACAGTCCCTGGAAACTGCGTACACCTGCAGGATGTGTTTCTGGTGCTCGCATACCGGCTGTACATACAGTGAGTGGAAGCTCTTGCAGTTGATGAAGTCACTGAGTGTAGCCCTGGAGACCTGAGCGCCACATGAATGCAGTCAATTGCACCCTGCGCCTGTGGAAATCCTGAGATCAGGGTGAATCCAATGGCCCTTGCATCCTGGCTGCCCTGGTCCTGGATGAAATGCACAAAGTTGTTGCCATGGAGAAGGTGGTATCTGTGACCTCAGGGATGTATTTGTGGATGGCGGATTGTGAAATCCCACAGAGGTCACCTGTGGAGCCCTGAAAGGAGCCACTGGCATAGAAATTGAGCGTTGCAGTCACTTTCACAGCCACTGGCAGTGGATGCCATCCATGTCCCCTTGGCGCCAAGTCCTGCAGTAAGTGGCAGATGCGTCTCACCAGGTCGCTAGACATGCGCAGTCGTCGGCGACATTGGTTCTCGAGTATCTGCAGGGATGGCAAGTGGTGTCGCTAAGCATTGATGAGCCGCGTCTCACTGTCGCTCCTGGGCAGCATTTGTGGGAGACCCTGCTGCCTCTTCTTCATGAGGTTGCTGCTTCTGCCTTTGCGCATCCAGGAGCCCCAGTCGCTCCCTCCTCCGTCTTCTACGGTCTCTGTGGGCCATCAGGCACACAGCTAGGTCACCAGGATCTATGATCCTGACGTAGTCCTCCTGCAGCATGAAAGACAGAGAGACGTGGTTATCATGGCTGTACTTAGCACCTTTCCTGGCCCTGTGTGACCGACCCTTAATGCTTCCCGGAGAGTGCTGGTCACCCCTTGGATAGCCAGAGATGGGTGCGCTGCATGGCTGCCTGTCAACATGTGACCTTGGGACACTGGCCCAAACCAGGATGCTGAGATTGAGATTGGAAGGGGCCGTGATTGCCTCCAGCAGTGACTGCTACTTGGCCAGTGTTGGCGAGGAGATTGTACAACGTGTGCAGTCCAACTGCTTCGTGATTCAATAAAGTGGTGGCAGACTCGAAGTCTGAGCCTGGGGGGGCGGGGGGTGGGTGGGAGGTAAGGTATGGGGCACTTGGTGGCCCTTTGGTTGCTTTCATGGGTAGACAGACTAGGAGCCTGATCCCAATCATATCACTGTGACTGAGCCTGGCCTGTCTTAGTTGCAGAGGCCTGGTCAGTTTATACAGGTGTCCCTAATGTGTGGCCACTTCCCTCACTTACCCACCCCTCCCACCTCGATTGCCTATGTGTGGGATGCAGCACCAGGGCAGCACTTGACCCCCCCACCCCACCCTCCCCCAAGCAGTGGCCTCCGAGGCTGGCTAGCACTTTCTCCTGGACACCATCCCCTCCTTCAGCAGTCACCTCCGGGGCCAGGCATCAGTTTCCCCTGCCCCCCTGGCGTGACTGAGGTCTGTAAACAACGGACGAGTTGTGGAGAGTGCTGCTGCTCACTTACCTCCGTTCCCCCAAAGTGAAGGCCGCCAAGTGCACGTCTCCTGCGTGCTGTTGTGAAACACGTCAGCGTGCTTTCCCACTGACATGGATGGATGGTACGGCGGGGTTCCAAGAACCTGGCAGGATGGCCTTTTAATTATATGCTGATGTATTACAATTAGCTCCCCGCCGACCGATGGTGGGAAACACGGCCCGCCGTCAGCAGGCTGAGCGGACGATCGCGACCTGCCTTCACGCAGTCGTGAAACAGGTCACGCCAAATTTTCCGCGCATGCCACCTATCACGCCCGCCGCCAGCAAGCTCAGAAAATTCCGTCCAATAGATGGCATAATGAGAGTAGCCACAGACAGATAGGAAATACAGCGAGTTTATGAATTACCGAATAGTAGGTGCCATTTGTATGTTGCAACCTGGTTGCAGGTGCCCAACCTTTTCAGCTGGCTACCTGGTCATCTGAAGCAAACTGAGGCAGTTGTCCTCAATCACTGGCAGGTAGGATATTATGAGGCCTTGGGCCTTCTGAAACCCCTTTCATCTCTCACCACTGCAATCATTAAATACTATTTTTTAGGCATGAAATAAACTTCATGAAGAAGTAAAAGAAAGAATGCCTCCCCTCAAAAGATTTGCAAATAATTGTATCAATGCTGTTCCAAGAGATGGTGCCGTAAAACATGTTTGCTCACGGAGCTTCCCTTTCTCTCCTATGGATGGACTATATTTTGAACTGTGTGTGAAGGGAAAAATTATTTACGAGCATTTAACCATTTTACCGCGACAACCCACCCCAGATTAGTAAAATAATGGGCTGGGACCTGGGAGTTGGTGGGGTGCTGGGTCTCGTTGTCGGAAATGGAGTTCTCATCATTGTCTGGGCTGAGCAGACCAGAGGTTCAGACCTGAAAAACCGATTTAAAAAAAAAAAAAATTCCAGAACTGTCAGCTGAGTTTCACTGAGTTGCTGCGCCGCTCCTTCTGACTTTCCAGCAGGTTCGTGGTTCCAATGATTTTTCTTTTAAAAGCCGGCCAGAAAAATCACAAAGCTGCCCAAAGATTAGTATCTGCCTCGAATAATACCTCAAACTTTCAGAGCTGATCCTGGATGTTGGGAGGGAGGGTTGGTGGGTGGTCGGTGGGGGTGGGAGTGGAGTTGATTACAGAGGTAACTAATTTCATTGGAGAGTAAATTCAGTAGGGGTGTAGAACAAACATCCAACCCAAGCCTTGAGTCAGGATAAATTCGGGTCCTCTGTTCATCTTAGCCTGAAGTTTATAGATTGTTTATAATGTGACCACAAACAAAAATTACAACTGGTATGTATAAGCTGTCATGTTGGAAATGGATTCCACTCCCTCACACGCTTGTCTCTTTTCAACATAAACTTTATACTACAAATATTACGCGAATAAAGATTTCGTAATTTGCAGTCCAGGTTTGCTTCAAATAGTTTGAAAAAAAACCAAAAAGATATGAAGAAACTGAAGTGAAGGATCTGTTGAGCTCACTAAGTGCTATGACCCATCTTGTGCAATTATAAGCATCACTGCTCAGACTGCCTTCAGCTAGCAGAATTACAGCTCTAGGCAAAAAAATATACTATGTTAAGGCGACTCTTGAGGCTTTCAGATGAAGAGTAACAGAAAAAATAAAAATAATCTGCAATTATATAGAACTTTGTTATAGACAGGAAGTGGGGGGAGGGGTGGCGGGTCAGTTCAAACAGTACTGTTTTCCTCTTACCACATCTCCATAAACAGGAGGTGTTTTGAATTGGGTTGACTTGTTTATGAATAAATGGTAGCATATTTTCCCCTTGGGGTTTTGTGTGATCCAATTTTACTAATAATCCCACAGCAAATTTGAGTTGGGATTAACTCAGCAGGTTAGTTTATTGTACACATTCAAAACCTGGGAAAAGGAGTGTTAGCAACATCTCACTGTGTATTTAGTAAAGGCGGCATTGAGAAAAGGAGGTTTTATAGTACAAGGACCACAGAGAAAATGAATATTGGTTCACGTGAGTTCCAGAGTCCTGAAGTCAGAGTCCAATGAGGAAGTCTTTCACCTGGACATTTGATGGTCGGCTGCCTAGAGACCAGTGTTGTAAAATTCGCATTCCCAGGTGCCGTTGATGCCACGAGATGAACTGGGCATGCAGAGATCGCATCAGTTCTGTAGGCGATGATACAAAACTTTCCAGCAGAGCCAGGTTAGATGGGCCAGTAGTCCAACCCGAGCAGAGCTTGCTTCTGTGTGGCCTGCCAGTTGGTTGTTAAACAGCAAACTGGTTGCACGGCATAGAAAGGTAACATTAGACTGCTTATAAGGCCAAGGCTTTGGGCCATGTGACCTTCCTTCTCCACAGTGATTTCAACAAAGGATGTTTGTCCAATGTCTGGAATTTGGCTTTGTTTTCAGGACTGATGATGTCTCAGCCATTATGGATTGATAGAGGTGCCATTTATGTTGAGGGTCTGGTGTTGGGGAAACCATTGTCTCAACAGCCCTAAACAAGGTTGGCTTATCAAATGCAAATGGAATTCCTGTAGCTCCTTTTGAAATTGTTCTGTGTAGCCCCAGGTGGTCTGTTAGAAGCTCCTTAAACATAATGAGGTGTGAGAAGAAAATTCTTTTGTTCTGGAGGCCACTGGGGATAATTTCCAGATAGAGGGTCAACCATCTTAATTGTCTTTGTTCAGCAGAACAGTTAAGTTTAAGAATAAGAGATAGTAATAAGGATAATTTTAAAAAATATATTCAGGGTTGGGTTCCTGTTCTGTTAGATGAGCCAAACAATTTAAACAAGTCCTCAGCATCTCCCAAAATGCTTTATAACCAACAAATCACTTTTGAAGTAGTCCCTGTTATTAGGTAGGTGAACGTGGCTGACAATTTTTTCTATTCATTCATGGGATATGGGTTTTTCTGGCTGGTCCAGCATTTATTTCCCATCCATAGTTGCCCTTGAGGAAGTTGTGTTGAGCTACACTTTCATGAATCGCTGCAGCCCATGTGGTGTAGGTACATCCACAGTGTTGTTAGGGAGTGAGTTTCATGATTTTGACCCAGCGACAGTGAAGGAACAGTAATATATTTCCAAGCCAGGATGTTGAGTGACTTGGAAGGGAACTTCCAGGTGGTGGTGTTCCCATCTATCTGCTGCCCTTATCCTTCTAGATGGTAGTGGTCATGGGTTTTGAAGGTACTGTCTAAGGAGCCCTGGTGAATTCCTGCAGTGCATCTTCTGGATGGTACTGTTATGACACGGCAGTTGGTAAAAGCCGAGTTGTTTAAATCCCTGAGGGAAACTTGAACGACTGTCATATATTTTCAACTGGCATGTTTGAGATGCAGCTCTGAATTCAGGAATAAAACCACTGAGCCTCAAGAGTTTTTTTATATAAAACTAAATTAAACATTTATTAATTTAATAACAAATTAAACACATGCATATGTCTACAAATACTACCATAAAACCTTTAAGCAAATTCCCAAATTAATCACTCCCAGGTAAATCTCCATCTAGGCAGCAGTAACCTATAGACTTTAAACAGACACCAGGCAAAGCACGCTTGACTTTGAATTCAAAATGAGGTTCCTTGCAATTTGGTTCCTTTGCAGACACAGTTGTAGGCTTACAGGCTGGTTAGATCTTAAATGCCTTTACTTTACACACCATCTTCTTTCCCTCTTTATACCTAGCTTCCCCTTTGAATGTAAATTTTCCATTGTATCATTAGGCATCACAGCTTCTAACAATAACATTTTCATCCCACTATGTTATTAGTAATATAAACACATTGCTTTGCATCTCCCAGTTAGGTACAAGATTTTATTCCCACTCTTGAGTGCTTTATTCAACAAATGCAAATTTACTATACTATTTACCTAATAACATCTCAAAACTACTATACATCAAAACACCCAGACTAACTGGCTTTAATCCAGTTAAGCCACACACATTCACACAGATCCCACCACAATTCCAATTTAAAAATAACTTCCAATAACATTATAGACATTGCTCTCTCTTCGTGACTTACCCTTCCCTATTGAAAAATGAACCGTCATAATTTTAAAAGATGGCTTCAATTTTTAATAACCCACCTCACACTGTCTCCTATACTTATTACACTATTACATCACCAGATGCATTCATTAACGTAACAATATATATACACAAGTCATTGGTATCAATAGAAATCACTCCAATCCAGTGTCCAGATTTCTTAAAATGTCCAATTTTCCCTTCAAGCTTCAAACTCTTGGTAACGCATCTGCGAACAGATTTTCTCTAGCAGCAACATGTATAATCCGCAGATTAAATGGTTGTAATAATAGACTCCACCTGAAAAGTCTTCTACTTTTGTCTTGAGATTTGTCCAAAAACTTCAAAGGATTGTGGTTAATTGTTTCTGATGACTTGTTTGCAACATAAGTTTCAAAATGCTAACACCAAACCCAAGGTCTCTTTATCAATTGTTGAATATCTTCTCTGTTGTACATCCAGCTTCCGTGAAAAATACTCTATTGGTTTTTCAATTCCAGTGTCATCCTTTTGTAACAGTACAGCCCCAGTGCCTATATCGCTCGTGTCAATGGCCAACTTAAATTGCTTGGCGTAATTGGGTATTATCACTACTGGTGTCGTACTTAATTCAGTTTTCAAAGTGTCAAATGACTTCTGACACTCCAGTTTCCATTGAAAACTCTTGTCCTTTTTAGTTCAGTCAGTGGAGCAACCACACTGCTAAAATTTGGTACAAATTTCCGATAAAACCCACTCATGCCCAGGAATCTCAAAACTTCTCATTTTGTTGTAGGCAGTGGGAAATCCACAACAACCTTGACTTTCACATCTCTTGGAGTCACCTTACATACCCAATTGTACGGCCTAGATACGTAACTTGCGCTTTTGCAAATTCACTTTTAGCCAGGTTCATCACCAAATTAACTTCTTGTAATCGAGAAAATAATTCTTCCAGATGCTGTAAATGTTCCTCCTACGTCTGACTGAAAACTAACAGATCATCAATATAAAAAGCACAATTGCATAGCCCTGCAAATACTTTGTTTATCAGTCTTTGAAATGTTGAAGGTGCATACTTCATACCAAGTAGTATGTCTTTAAACTGATATAGTCCATTTGGCATCACAAAAGCCAATATCTCCTTTGCTCTCTCCAATAATAGTATTTACCAATATCCTTTTAGCAAGTCAATCTTTGTGATAAATTTCGATTGCCGCACTTTCTCAATGCAATCTTCCAACTGTGGTTTAGGATAGGAGTCCCCTTTTGTCATCGCATTTACCTTTTGATAGTCCACACACAGACTTGGTGTTCCATAAATTTTAGTACCAGCACAATAGGCGAACTCCAGTTACTGTAGTTAGACTCAATTATATCATTTTGAAGCATGAAGTCAAATTCTTTTTGTGCTTATGATAACTTTGCCAGATTTACTCTATAAGGGTATTGCCTTATTGAAGATGTATAGCTAAACCTTTCTTCCCCAACTTATTCCCACAGATAGGTTTGTGTGACTGCAATAGCTTTCCCAAATCGCTGACACTTGTTTGGAAGGTAACTCAATATTTCATTTAAATTTTCAAGCACCCCCTCATTATCCAATTTGATTAGAGGAAAATAAATTTCAGTCTTGCATTTCTAGTACTTTTTAAGCATGTTTAGATGACACACCCTCGGCTTCTTCCTTCTATCTGGCATATTTATTAAATAATTTACTTTACTCAATTCCTTTTCAACCTGTAAGGTCCACTAATCCTTGCATTTAATGAATCACCCAGTACTGGTAACAGAACTAGAAATTTCTCTCCAATGGTAACCCCAGGATGTTGATAGTGGGGGATTCAGCGATGGTAATGCCATTGAATGTCAAGAGGCGATGGTTAGATTCTCTCTTGTTGGAGATGGTCACTGCCTGGCACTTGTGTGGCATGAATGTTACATGCCGCTTGTCACCCCAAGCCTGGATATTGTCCAGGTCTTGCTGCATTTGGGCATGGACTGTTTGAGTATTTGAGGAGTCGCGAATGTTGACTGAACATTGCAATCATCAGCGAACATCCCCACATCTGACCAAATGATGCAAGAAAGGTCATTGTTGAAGCAGCTGAATAAGTCTGGGCCTAGGACACTACTCTGAGGAACACCTGCAGTGATGTCCTGGAGCTGAGATGACTGATCTCCAACAAGAACAGCCAGCTTCCTTTGTGCTAGGTAGGACTCCAACCAGTGGAGAGTTTTCCCCCTGATTCCCATTGACTCCAGTTTTATTAGGGTTCCTTGATGCCACACTCGGACAAATGCTGCCTTGATGTCAAGGGTAGTCACTCTCACTTCACCTCGGGAGTACAGCTCATGTGTTCATGTTTGAACCAAGGTTGTAATGAGGTCAGGAGCTGAGTGGTCCTAGCGGAACCCAAACTGGGCGTCAGTGAACAGGTTATTGCTAAGCAAGTGCTGCTTGATAGCACTGTTGATGACCCTGAGAGTAGACTGATGGGATGGTAATTGGCTGGGTTGGATTTGTCCTGCTTTTTGTGTACAGGACATACCTGGGCAATTTGCCACACAGCTGGGTAGATTCCAGTGTTGTAGCTGTACTGGAACAGCTTGGCTAGGGGCACGGCAAGTTCTGGAGCACAAGCCTTCAGTACTATTGCTGGAATATTGTCAGGGCCCATAGCCTTTGCACTATCCAGTGCCATTAGCCGTTTCTTGATATCACGTGGATTGAATTGAATTGGCTAAAGACTGGCATTTGTGATGCTGGGGACCTCTGGGGGAGGCCGAGATGGATTATCCACTCGGCACTCCTGGCTGAAGATTGTAGCAAATACTTGAGCCTTATCTTTTGCACTGATGTGCTGGGCTCCCCCATCATTGACAATGGAGATATTTGTGGAGCCTCCTCCTCCAGTGAATTGTTTAATTGTCCACCACCATTCACAACTGGATGTGGCAGGACTGCAGAGTTTACATCTGATCTGTTGGTTGTGGGATCGCTTAGCTCTGTCTATCTCTTGCTGCTTATGCTGTTTGGCACGCAAGTAGTCCTGTGTTATAGCTTCACCAGGTTGAGTCCTTATTTTTAGGTATGCCTGGTGCTGCTCCTGGCATGCCCTCCTGCACTCTTCATTGAATCAGGGTTGATTCCCTGGCTTGATGGTAATGTTAGAGTGGGGGATATGCCAGGCCATGAGGTTGCAGATTGTGTTCAAGTCTAATTCTGCTGCTGCTGATGGCCCACAGTGCCTCATGAATGTCCAGTCTTGAGTTGCTAGACCTGTTTGAAATGTATCTCATTTAGCACAGTGGTAGTGCCACACAACACAATGGAGGGTATCCTCAGTGTGAAGGTGGGTCTTCATCTCCACAACGCCTGTGCGGTAGTCAATCCTACTGATTCTGCCATGGACAGATACATCTGCGGCAGGCAGGTTGGTGAGGATGAGGTCAAGTATGTTTTTCCCTCTCGTTGGTTCCCTCACCACCTGCCGCAGACCCCGTCTAGAAGCTATGTCCTTTAGGCCTTGGCCAGCTCGGTCAGTAGTGGTGCTACCCAGCCAATCTTTTTGAAGTTCCCCACCTAGAGCACATTCTGCACTCTTGCCACCCTCAGTGCATCCTCCAAGTGGTGCTTAACACGGAGGAGCACTGATTGATCAGCTGAGGGGGGGTGGTATGTGGTAAACAGCAGGAGGTTTCCTTGCCCATGTTTGACCTGATGCCATGAGACTTCATGGGATACAGAGTGGATGTTGAGGATTCCAAGGGCATCTCCTTCCCGACTGTATACCACTGTACCACCACCTCTGCTGGATCTGTCCAGCCGGTGGGACAGGACATTCCCAGGGATGCTGATGACGGTGTCTGGGACATTATCTGTAAGATATGATTCCGTGAGGATGACTATGTCAGGCTGTTGCTTGACTAGACTAAGACAGCACTCTCAATTTTGGCACTAGCCCTCAGACGTTTGCAGGGTTGACAGGGCTGTGTTTGCCACTGTCATTTCCAGTGCCTAGGTCGATGCCGGGTGGTCTGTCCAGTTTCATTTATTTTTTGAGACTTTGTAGCAGTTTGATACAACTGAGTGCTTAGAGGCCATTTCAGAGTCAACTACATTGCTATGGGCCTGGAGTCACATGTAGTCCAGACCAGGTGGGGAACCAGGTAAGGACGGCATTAGTGAATCAGATGAGTTTTTACAACGATCGACAATGGTTTCATGATCATCCTTAGACTTTTAATTCCAGGTTTTTATTGAATTCAGATTCCACCATCTGCCATGGTGGGATTTGAATCCAGTTCCCTAGACCATTACCCTGGGTCTCTGGATTACTAGTCCAGCAACAGTACCACTACATCGTGAATGATTGATCAGAAGATTTGGTTTTGGTTGTGCTGGCTGAGGGAGAAATATTATGCAGAACGCTAGCAATGGCATAGAACTCTAAAGAAGAGTCATATGTACTCGAAAAGTTAATTCTGTTTCTCTCTCCACAGATGCTGCCAGACCTGCTGAGTTTTTCCAGCATTTTCTCTTTTTATTTCAGATTTCCAGCATCTGCAGTATTTTGCTTTTATCTCCAACAATGAAACAGCATAAACTACCCCATGGAGACGGTCTTTCTTTTCTGTACAGAACAAATTTGAAGGAGTAACATGTGCTCTGGATAAAGGGGAGCCTGTAGATGTGCTGTACTTGGATTTCCAGAAGGCATTTGATAAGGTGCCACATCAAAGTTTATTGTGGAAAATAAAAGCTCATGGTGTAGTGGGGGGGAGGGGGGTAACATATTAGTATGGATAGAAGATTGGCTGGCTGGCAGTAAACAGAGTATGCATAAATGGGTCTTTTTTTGATTGGCAGGATCTGACAAGCGGAGCTCTGCAGGGGTCTGTGTTGGGGTCTCAGCTTTTTACAATTTATATCATTAATTTAGCTGAGAGGAGTAAAGGCATGGTAGCTAAATTTGCAGATGACACAATGATAAGTAGAAAAGTATGTTTTGAAGAGGACGCAAGGAGGTTGCAGATGGATACAGATAGGTTGAGTGAGTGGGCAAAAATCTGGCAGATGCAGTATAATGTAGGAAAATGTGAAGTTCACTTTGGCAGGAAGAATTAAAAAAAACAGAATATTAATGAAACAGAGAACGGCTGCAGAATTCTGAGATGGAGAGGGATCTAGGTGTTCTAGTTCATGAGTCACAAAAACGTTAGTATGCAGGTACAGCTCATAATTAAGGTGGCTAATGGAATGCTATCCTTTATTACGAGAGGAATTGAACATAAAAGTAAGGATGTTATGCTTCAGTTATACGGGGCATTGGTGAGACCGCACCTTGAATATTTGGTCTCCTTATTTAAGGAAGGATGTAAATGCTTTTCAGGCGGTTCAGAGGAGGTTTACTAGATTGATACCTGGAATGAGAGGGTTGTCGTATGAGGAAAGGGTAGACTGACTGGGATTGTTTCCACTGGAGTTTAGAAGAGAAGAGTGAGGGGTGACTTGATTTAGTATATAAGATCCTGAACAGTATTGACAAGGTCGATGTGGAAAGGGTGTTTCTTCTGGTGGGTGAGAACTAGGGGCCACTGTTTTAAAATTAGGCATCGCCCTTTTAGGACAGAGATGAGGAGAAGTTTTTTCTCTCAGAGAGTTGAGTGACTTTGGAACACTCTGCCTTCAAAGGCAGTGGAGGCGGGAGTCATTGAATACTTTTAAGGCAGAGGTAGATAGATTCTTGTTAGGCAGGGGAATCAAATTTTACCAAGGCTAGATTGGAATGTGTAATTCAAAACACAAACAGATCAGCCAAGATCTTATTGAATGGCAGTGCAGGCTTGAGGGCTGAATGGCTTACTTCTGCTCCTATTTCGTATGTTCATTTGCAAGAAAGCCATTCAGGATTTTTTTTTATAATCAGGGTTGCAAATATTGAATCTTTCTCCCAAATATGAATTTACTGTTCATGTCATCATGTACATATGGTGCAATGTGCTGAACATGTTAATGAGGCAGTCAACAAAAATAGTCTTATCGTCTGCAGTGTTATAAATCCTAATGGGATATTTTCCTGTCAAATTAACAATATTGTATGTTGCAATTAAAATAAAATTTGTACTCCCTGGTTCAGTTAATAGTTGCATGGGATCACCTATAGGGCACACACAAACTAACATTGCATTATATTGTTGCTGCTCTTAATATTAAAGATCCACGATGCATATATATTGGATGGTGTTTGTAACCAGATACAATAATGGGAGTTATCATTTTACTAGGACCTTTCTGTGATTGATTAGTGAATGGTGAAAGGGGGAAAAATAACATGCATGATTGGGGAGGAGCATTGAAAGAGGTGGTGGTGGGGGGTGGGTAGGGGATAAGGGGCCCAGAAACAGGAGAAGCACCAAAGTCCATGACTTCTGTCCCTGGTCTTGGCTGTCACAATAGTCACCAGAATGGAAAAGAAACATTCTCTTACCTGCTGCTGCTCTACTGCCTCAGCGTTAACAATGGATGCTGCCTTCTTCCCAGTATTATGTCACCAAACTTGGCTTTCTCCTGCAGCTGTCACCAAACCCGATCCCACTATGCCTTTAAATGGGTGACCATGGCTGACTTCCAGTTCACGGCCTAATCCTTCGCCCATTGAGAGACACCTGATTGGGCGTGGAGCACCATCTCCCACCTCTCCTTCCCAACTCTAATTGGCTGGGCAGCCACTGATTGGCCGTCTGACACTTGGTTCACTGTGTTGAGATGGTGAGGGTGGGAGCGAGCGAATCGTGTACTTCTTGTTCCGCCTCCCCTAACCTGTCGGAAATTGTAAAGGCCAGACACATATTTCTTTAATTTTAAACAGAGAATAAAATGAACCCCATTTTGTTGCTTTATCTACAGGTTCTGCACTTATTAATATTCTCAAACAGAATGTGATTTGCTTTGCAATCTTTGAAGCCTCTAATTTACTATTGGCGCAAAACAACACTTTTCTTCAGGCCCTGTTCAGAACACTTGAGCAATATAGTCTAAAGCAAGTAGGTTCATTGCACACATTAGACTAAGCAATGGTTCTATTAAAAAATCATTAGTGTTGCTTCATAACAACGCATCAGTAACGTTTGAATACTTATTTTATATTGTAAACTATTATCAAGTATATATTAATCCTTAATCTGCAAGGGGTAATAATGCCTATTCAACTGTTACTAATAACGCTGATGGAATAGGGAGTTTGAAGTATTGGAGTATGTCAGACATATTTAAATTGATACCCAATTCTCATCATTCGATAAGTTGATGTTTTTCATTCTCTTCCGATAAAGTATTGCTATGTTAAACCATGTCAGATTATGCAAAGCAGCAGTAACACCACTAAAACTATGTTTTTAATCTCAGATGTAATCTTCGACTTGGTTGTGAATTGACAGGTAAAAGTACTGATGATTGAATGTGCGCACCCTATTTCTGATAGATATAGAAAGCATAGAATCACTAACTCCCAAAACACACCAGAAGACTGGAACAAAATTACCCTGGGAACTAAAAATCAAGAGGAAATCTTGTGCTGTCCCTGGGATGAGTTTGGTAGTGGGGGGCATTTCATTGGACAGGAGAATCCTGCCACCTTCCCACCTTCACCCTGATTAGATCTGTGCCAGGGAGGGCTGTGGATGACCTTCCTGCCCTGCTGCCAATTGAGGCCGTTGGGTGACCAATTAATGTCCACGTAAGGATCTCATCCTACCGCTCCTAGTATTAACCCAGCGGTGGGCAGGGAGTGTGTCCTGAGGGTAGCATGACAAGCAAACCCTAGCGGGTTTGCTCCTGGGTTCCTGGGGGGGGGTTGAGGGGAGTGGTGTTGGGGGGGTAGGGGGCGGTGTCCTTCATTCAAAGGTACTCAGTGCCTGATTGAGGGACTTGTCATCAGGAATGGGGGAACCACTGAAAGCTACCTTGCTGCCGACTCCTTCACCTCCTCCCCTGCAACCTCCACCTCACGAACCCCCCGTCCGCCATCATTTACATGTGCCTCGTTCCCGCCTCGATCTAAAGAAGGGAGAGGTCCCAAACCAGTGGCGGGTGAAAGAGCTCAGAGTCCTCACCTAGTATGAGGAGCATGCAGTACACCTGGCCGGAGAGGACTGTGGCTATGCCCGTGGTGATGGTGAGGTCGGTGGCGCACACCCAAGTGAGGGCCCTGCATCAGCTGATCATTCGGACAGCAAGACTGAGTGCAACGTTATGTCTTGGAGTCTGTTGCCATGCACCAACTATCTCTACTCTCCTTCATTGACACCACAGTTAAGTGCCCCAGGGACACCGGGACACAGCCCCGATGACACCTCAGATGAAAATCTTGAGGACCCACTTGTGGAAGACCCGTTACAGCGCTTACCCGTGCCCTCCACCAGCCAGAGACACACGCCACGGCGGGTCCTAGATCTAGAGCAGGTTTGGTATCACAATCTGGTGAGCACAGCACAGATTCTGCTCCACAGCAGGCGGAGGCAGGGGCAACCAAGGTCACAGATATTTGGACGACTGCTGGAGGCCACGATTTTGCTGAATCCCAGTTGGATGATGAGCGTATGGACTATGGCTTAACACAGATGTTGGGGAAGCAGCAACAGACATGAGAATATCAGGCTGGGTTGTCAGCTGCAATCCACAGATTGCAACATATGATGGAGGAGTCCATCCAAATTCAGTTCAGGTGATAGCACCAGCACACCGAGGTCAACATTGGTAGGATGGTGGCTGCCAAGGAGTCCTTGGTCCAGGACATAGCCCCTGTGCTGCCCTCCAGTTGCACTCCATTGCTGTAGGCATTGGTAGCATCCATCAGTGGCTACGCGAGAAGGGGCCAGGGCATCTAGATCTCACTCCAGATGCCCCTTCTCCTCAAGGAGTCAGCCAGAGGCACTCTGGCACCCATAGGGAGGGGATACCCCAGGACCATCCACCCAGGTGACTCCAGGAGTGTCTAGCCAATCCCAATTCCCTCTGTCTGTGGCCTCCATCACCTCCAGCTCCACTGGCCGAGGAGGGTGCACCTGCCCCAGAGCAGGAGACCCAAAGCAGGCCAGGATTCTCCAAGTCTCAGCCCTCCAGATGACACCCTCCAAAGTCAGCGCAGACAACATGGCATAGCAGTCAGCAGGCTGCACCCAGTTCCACTGCGGGCATCTGGGATGCACCAAGACTGGCAGGGTTAGCAAAATCAAGAAATATTAAGAATAAAATGGTGGCATGGGTGTTCACCACATGTATATACTTTCCACCAATGTAAATGGAATTGCACCCATTCCACATCTCCCCTTGTGTTTGTCTCCTCTGTATGCTGAGTTGTGTTGTGCTTGATCAGATTTCACACCGTGTTCCCTCCCCCACCCCGTCTTATCACAGATTTCACATCATGTGCCTCTGGTAGGTGTTTTGTGCAGCCATATCATCAGTGTGTGTCCCTACGCAGTTCATTACTGACATCTGTGATAACTCACCCTCAATGTAAAGTGCGCTTGTGCAAGGCATCTCTTCGACATGCATCGCAGGTTCAAGTGATGTTCATTCTTGGCTCCAGAAGATGGAGGCTCATCTAGTCCCCCAACTCACCTGCAATGTCAAAAGGTGATGGTGTAGTGCAGAAGGAGAGATGTAGATGTGGATGGAGAAGGGTAACCTTTCCTTGACCTCGATGCTCTTTGTCACGTGTGAAGGTTTGCAATCTAAAAGCCCAGGTTGTGTGCGCTCCTGCCAGCCCTGTCCATTGTCGACTCTATGAAAGTGTATCTGCTAAGCTGACCTGTAAGTGTGTGCACCTTCCCACCTCAATGTACCAGTGCTCTGTCCTTCATGGGCACAATTTTGTCCTGACGCTCAAAGCTACAGCTTTAACCATTTTGCACCCTGGAAGTGTCTGCATAGCGCCAACAATGCTAGCGTCAAAAAGAAGGGACGCAGCACTCATTAATTCTGCTTAGCCTCCCCCCACCAAACACTAACAGAGCTCAGTGATGTACATCCATATGGAGATGTGTTGTGGTCAATGGAACCGTTAAACATGGTCTCGCTGCTCATATGTTATCTTGACAGGAAGACAGTGCTCAGGGCAGAAATAGGCTAGGAGCTAGGATGTAATGTAGTTGATGTGTTGCTTTATTATCAACGAAGCAGAACCTTGAGGGCTTCATGGCGTGTCTGCATTTCTGGTGTTGCAAAGGCCAGTGCTGACCATTATGGGAAACTGATAGTGTGGAAAAGGAGGCTTTTTATATCTGTCAGGCAAATGTGTGAAGATGGTCATCATAAGGTGATCTATGTCCATTGAATGGTCAGACTAACTGGAGCCCCACACCCCTAACTGAGAGTGGAGGTCTCAGTGTAATGGGGATTCTGATAATATTGAGGACTGAGTGTTTTGAACAAGCATTAACACCTGTTGAATGTCCTTGCCTGCCTTTGCCCAAGTCTAACCTCGCAGTATCACCATCAAAGTGACACATAAGGCGTTTTTCCATTGCTGGAGGTGGATCTGCTTGAGACCCTTTGTCAGACTGAAGGTAGATTGTCATGAATCCACTGACGACCGCAATGCAACTCCTGCCTCCTGTAAGCTGCCTTAGTGAATGGGATGTTGGAAAGGTGCTTGAAGAGGCAGCTCCTTTTGTCATGTGATGCTGGAATGGCCTCCTGCAGTTGGTACCTCATCTCGGCAAGGACACATGCCCCTGAGGCTTCATCATCCTTCAAAGGATGAAGACATAGTGAGCAGAATATGTAACTACTCAATCTCAGAATGAAGAGGACAGTTGAGAAGACAAGCCATGCTGATGGAAATGTGGGCCTATCATGGAGTGTACTTTTCCAGCAGGATAAGCATTGCTACTCGTCATCATCCTCCTGGAATCTGTTGGCTATGAATGTCTCATGTGCATGCATGCCTCACCTGGCCTGTGCTATGGTTTCTTCCCCTGGAGCCTTGGCCTCCTTGTCCTCATCGCCATCATCCCTCTTGATGTCCTCATCGGAGGATACATGCAGCTCCTCCATCTCGGCATCTGGTAAGTCCTCTCCCCTTCACAGCACCAGGTTGTGCAGGGCGCAGCAAACCACGATGATCCGTGAAACCCTCTGAGGAGTGTACTGGAGTGCTCTGCCACATCTGTCGAGGCATCGGAATTGCATCTTCAAGATGCCACTGGTCCACTCTATCAATGTTCATGTGGCAGAATGAGCATCGTTGTACGTTCCATCAGCTGGAGTTTATGGTCGTTGGATGGGCGTCATCAGCCACATCCTTTGTGGGTAGCCTTTGTCTCTGAGGAGCCAACCCTGGATGTTGTGTGGTCCCTCAAAGGTGTGTGGGATCTGCGATCTACTCAAGATGTAGGAGTCATGGCAACTTCCCAGCTATCTTGCATAAACTTGCATGATGTGTTTCTGGTGGAACAGTTGCACATTGAACAAGTGGAAGACTTTCCTGTTGCTGTATTGCATTGCCCATTTCCAAAGAGCTCTTATAGCCACATGAGTGCAGTTGATGACACTCTGCACCTGTGGGAATCCAGACAAAGCATCAAAGCCCAGTGCTCTGGCTGTCTGGCTAGCTTGATGTAGTAATCTGAGGTGCAATAGACTTTTAAGAGAATGTGAGCAGATTGACCACGTGATTGCATTACCCAATTGCTGTGTAGCACGGGCTACAATATTAATCCGTAGTTTAGAATAGTTTGAGAATCACATTGTGTTAGTGCTGTGTTACTTGTGTAAATAAACAGCATGTGCTTCATCTTATATTGGTCTCTGTGTCTGCAGTTTATTGTCTGCCAACTCACCAGCCGGTAGATAGGCCGGTGTTCATGAGAAAAGCGACCCGACAGATGGAACATGACACTTGACCTCGAGCGAAGTGCAAGAATTGTGGCTCATAGCAAAGAGGGCATCCGTCACCTCCTGTATGCACTTATGTTTGGAAGCTTGAGAAATCCCGTAGAGGTCCCCAGTGGATCCCTGGAAAGAGCCACTCGTGTAGAAGTTAAGAGAGGTGGTGAATTTCAGAGCCACTGGCAAAGGATGAATTCCCAGTCCCCGTAGCGTCAACTCATGGAGAATGTGGTAGATGTGAGCCACCAGATCCCAGGGCATGTGGAGATGTTGATGACACTGTCTCTCGCTAATCTGCAGAAAAGACATGTGTCTTCTGTACATCTTTTGTCTTGAGAGGTGCCTACGCGCAGCATTTCTATGAGCCTAATCCTCTGGGTCCAGAGGGGGCCCTGCTGCCCTTGCTCATCAGGGTGAAGCTCCTCCCTTTGGTGAGCCTGATGCTGCCATAGCACTCTTCTCTGCCTTTCCACCTGCCTGGATGCAATGGTGCAGGCAGGATTAAATGCACGCTCCATTGTCCTGAATGTTTCCTCTCTGCAGGAAGATTAAAAGAAAGACATGACTGAGCACCAGCCTCCGAAGGTCCTCTTTCTGTCACTGACTCGTGAGTCACCATTCGTTCAAGAGCTTGGTTACAATCTAGGCACCTATTAGCCAACACAATCCTGGCCATCGCAATGACTGCTCTCAGTGTCACAGTCTGCTTCCCCCCACATCCCCAGCCCCACTTTATTCGACATACTGCTATGAAATGGATTTGATCGAACACTTAGATGTCCTGCATTTATTCGTGGCGATAAATTACTCATTCAGTGGACTCTCTGACTACATCCTTTGGAATATACATGAGGGCACGTGCTCTGTGAGGGGATGAGATTCTTCTAGGGGGGCCTGGGAGTTCCCATCTCTAAACCTGGCAGCTGCAAGGTTCTGAGGTGGCCATTCCAAGGGGCTTCTCCTGTTTGTCCAAGTGCCCACTTGCTTTTGGAGTCATTATCACACTGGGGAATTAGCACAATTGGTACAATGGGTTATTGCAGGGAGATTGATGATTAGAGTGCATCAGAATTAATCTTGCATGAATGCGTTATTACATCGAAGGGTCCAGATTGCCTCTATTGAGATGCTCCTAACATATCTCAGCTGCGCATTCCTCCTCATTTGGTAATAGAGATTCCAGATGGGTGCACCTTTAATTGACCCCACAGTGCAGTGATCCCTTCCTTCCGGAAACACTAACAGCTTTGACATCCCTGTGTGGCCATGGAAATCCCTCCCATCATCCTGGAGGAGCATACCTCCCCCTGTATTCCTTGATCCCATTGTAATTGTGGTTGATATCCCTGTGTTACCCTGAGTCGTTTGAGGTGGATGTGCCTATACCATTGTAGACCTTATCCCTCGCCATCTTGAGGTCTACTATACTGTCACATATAAGGACCCCCCCACCCCCCACACACACCATGAGACCATCGAGTGCCTGCTACCTGTTCCCGATTTACAGGCTCCAGATGCCTCCCTTGAGTGTGACTGTGACTGTATCACCTGCGGCCAAGTACTATGCCAGAAACCCTTCGGATCGCTGTGCGCGAGGTGATGACCCACACCCTGCACATGGTATGCTGAGCACGCCTGACAGTGGACTGACAACTCCCCCCACCCCCCCAAACACTCCCTGGACTGGGGCAAGGACTGTCTTTGGGAGCTCAGCAATATAAGCTGAAGCGCTTCTTCACTCCGCAATCCTCTCACTCTGGCCCCGGCTGGCTTATGTCCTTCTGTAAGAGACTTTCTCCCAATTCAAGCCCAGACTCGCTTATGTTCTCCTATAATAGGCTTTCTCCTAATTCTGGCTCAGAGGATGCTCCTTCCACCCTACCCACAATCATGAGCCTGAGTGCAATCTTCACCAGTCTTCCCCCGTCATGTGTTTGAGTGCAACCATCCGCAGTCTTCTCCCACCTCCCAGTCAAGCCCTTTTCCACCAGCCCCTTCGCTTGCCTCTGTCTTGTCTTCCCCCGGCATTCAAGCCCTTGCCCTGGAGCACATGACAACCTACCCCCGCCTTACCACTGGTCTTGTATATAAAGCCTTGCCTCTGTAATCACCCCCCTTGAAAACGAAGTGGTGCTGCCTGCAAAGCCGGCGTGGAGTCCGAGGTGCCACGAGTGCTGCGTGATTCAAGGTAGGCGAATAAACCTGAAAGTCATGAGTGAAGTGCAGGTCACCAAGTGTACATCGCTTATATGCGGTTGTGAATCACGCTGGTCTAATCAGATGCTGGTGTGGCCTATTGACCCAGTGCTGGTGTGATTCCGGGCGGCTGCCTTGATAACGAGCATTAACAATAGTCTGATGTATTCAAATGGCGTTACTGATATGATGCAGTGGGAAAAGCGTGCCACCATTGAGGGCAGGAGCAGACAATAGCAACCTGTCTTTACACTGACGGGAAACTGACTTTTTTGTTCCTGTGATACTTTCCCTTCCCAACCGCCATTATGCCTGCCCTGGGGGGGACCGGAAAATCCCAGCCAATGTATTTTTATCCCATTCAATAAGGCTACATCTGAAGTGTGTTCAGCAACTTGTCTTCACATAGAGAAAATCATTTGCCATTGTTCCAGAATTTATTCAAGGGTAAGAAGACAGGCAATTCATGGTCATGATGCTGAACCATTAGAGTGTGCAAGAATAGCACATACATCTCTTACATTCTGTTTCAAGTAACCTCAATACTTTCATACCCCACCTTTCATGCCGTGAAGGATTCAATGCTGTAACTGCACTCAGAGTTTGGGAGGGGGGCACTGGGGGGGAAAGCCTACCTGCTGTGTTAAGTGACCTCTGCCAACATGGTACTCACCCTACCCAAGCACAAGAAGTCGTTGAATCGCTTGCAGCACTGGACCCACGTGTGTTGCACCACGTCTCGGGGGCTGACTATCTCTGCCACCTCCCCCCAGGCATGTTTGGTCAGGTGGGGGGGCCTCCTCCTCCTGTCCCTCAGAATGAGGACCTCCCGCCGCGCTGCCACCTCCTCTAGGAGGGTAGCTAGGCACTCATCAGAAAACCGAAGGGCACACTGCCCAGCTGCCCGACCCTCCGGCCTGGCCTGCTCTCCAGCAGCGCTCTGGGGAGCCCTTCTACTGGCCATTGTGAACAGCCTTTGCAAGGCTGCTAACACCTCATTTAAACAGGCTGCCGGGTCGCCTCTGGACCCGGTGGTCATTGAACTCCCTCTGCCGCCTGCCCACTCCCATTTTCCTTGGGCGACACGCATTACGCTGGTTGGGTCTTAATTGGCCCACCCGCGTAAAATGGCAGCGTGGACTCGAACGCAGGCCCGACATGGGGAACATTCTCCCCTTTGAGTTAGTTCATAGATCTAAACCTTTTCTTCATCACCCTTTTAAATCAGAGCAGGATAGAAAGTGGGAAGGTGAAAGGAAGGGAAGAGAAGGAGTAGGAAGTTCTCAGGAAGTTTTTCCTCAGACCAAAATGGAAGGTGCTGAGGGTCAAAGTGACACTCGAAAATCAAAGTGCTTTCATTGTAATAAGGTTGGGCACACAGAGTCAATGTGTTGTAAGTTACAAGAAACATCTGTTGCAGTAATTGGAATGCAGAAAAATTCTGGAAGTAAAAGTACTATGGGTTCTGAGGGTCAGGCACAGGAAAAACCAGTGGTTTGTGTATAGGTGAAGCAGGGAGAATCAGTGATAGGTAAAGAAGTAGGAACGTGTTCACAATTTACCCAAGGGAGTTTTGAAAAGCAGTTTGCAGAGATGCTTAAAGAATTTGTATGTGACAGGGAAGTCATTCCATGTGTACAGGGTGGAGTAGGTAAAGATATTAAAATTTTAAGAGACACAGGGGCTAGTCAATCCTTAATGTTATGGGATAGTGACATTTGTTGTTCAGAGGGAGTATTGCAGAAACAGGTGATAATAAGTGGGGGGCTCATGGAGATGCTAAGCCTATTCCATTGTGGAAGGTTAAATTGGAAGGATTTGGTCCGCCTGGCACACATCATCTGTCACGTCATAACATGGGTGAGGAATGAACGATACAGAAATACACCACACCTAAACTACACAACATTTTCTCTATTATTTTGTACTAAGAGAGGCACACAGAGTTAGTTGAGAGTATTCCTCAATTATCAGCTTTCTATTTTTGAATAAGTCTCACAAACAATGTTCAGCAGACTCTTTACATTGTTGAAAATGGGCAGGTGATTTGGAAATCTGGGAAACACACTTCAAATTGCAGCAATAGCTTCTGTGCAGGAAAAGTGGTAAAAGTTGCAATGGCTAATGTCTCTGGCACAAATAACAGCAAAGAGGAATCAACTCTTGGACATGGAGAGGAAACCTAATGAAAAGTAGCACTGGTATTATGGAGGGATGTGGCATTGTCAGCCAGTACCACCTCTTCCCCTTCATTTTCAATCTTTTGTTGAAGATGAGCCTGAGTGCCTTGTACTTCTTCTTCCTCATCTGCAGAAAGAAAGATAATTCCTTTCAGAATAGCAGCAGAGCATCTCACATGCCAATATGATACTCAAAACTCTTGAAGGGTTGCACTGCAGTGACTGTCCAGATAACTGAAGCAAGACTTCGGTTTCCCAATAATCTGCTCAATTAGGATTTTTATCGTGCCATTTTACCTGTTCTCCACTGCTGTTCTTAGTCAGATGGAGGAAGGCCATCAACTATGGCTGCGGAGGGTATCCTAGGTCACTGAACAGCCTTCTGGGCACAAACTGCTAGCTGAATAAGCATTGGAGAGTAGACTCCCACAACACAAAAGCATTAAGCAGCTCCCTGGATAATGTGCATTCACATGAAAACTAATGTGGCTGGCATCACGCACACACACACACCAGCTCGATGTTGAGTGAGTGAAAATCCTTTCTGTTGTTATTGTTCAGCGGATGTTCATGTGGAGTCTTTACTGCCACATGGGTTGCATCGATGGCACTGTAAACCAAGGGACAGTTAGCCACTTAGTGAAGCTAGCTGCCTGCTATTTCTGCTTTGTTGGCGGGATAGGAAATGAACTGCAATGTCTGTGTGACCAGGGCACCTGACACAGCTTTGATACAGTGATTCATTCCAGATCTATTTGTGTGGCTCATACCCTGTGAAACAGTCCTGAAAGATCTGGCCACATATGAGTTCAATGCAATTGTAATTTTCACAGTACTGGACAGATTTGTAAATTTGGTTGAAGTGTATTTCAGGGGTCAGATGGTCATATAATTCAACTATTACCTTAGCAGCCTCCTCAGATGCTACTTGCAGATAAATTCTTGATATTCCACCTTCGTCTATACACCCTTTGAGATAAATATCTGACGCTGGATTAGCTTGGCCTCCATCCACCCATCCTCCTGATCCTCATTATGCTCTTCCTCAAGGCAGAGAACAAAGGGAATTCCGAGTGGAAGCTCCATAGTTCTTGAATGCCTTTAACATTTTAAAATTTGACTTGGGAATTTTCTTGGCATAGTTTTCAGTAATTATTCCTTCTCCAGTAGAAATGCTTAGAAAATACAGAGTATGCTTGCAGCTGTTCAAAATCTTACGTTATGGCTTCCACAATCTCCTTTAACCTCTGGGACACTGTACTCAAATTGACAGTGGTATCTTTCTAGCAATATTATTTCCTGGGGGTGAGAAGGGCAGACCTGAAGGCAAAGAGAGTGGTGAAGGAAACTCCATCCAGCTCATCAGCACTTACATGCAATGGTGCGGGAAGTGGGTAGCCAGCATAATCTGACCGGAAGGGGGGCAGAGGGTGGGTCTTTATGGGAAGACCTTGTGACCCTATTTTTCTTGATTTTCTGCTGTGATACAGCCTGATATCAGGTGTTAATTTGGAGGAAAATTATCTCCACGTCCTTCCGAGTTTTCTTTCCATGCAATGTCCCAGTGAGACGGAGTGTTAAAAAGTTTTACTTATAATGGGGCCAATCCTGACCTCTGCAACGCTATGAAGATGCACTTCTTCCTTTTCCCCATCTATTACAGCATAATAACCCACTGTAATGCTGCAATATTTGGTGTACATAATAGACCGATTTTGATCCAACTTGACCTTTGCTGTCAGTGCATATTTTGTGTACATCAGGATTGAGTGAATCATTGTGCCAGTCATTATCATCACTGTTCTTTTCGTCTTCATCCACCTTACACACCACCATCACATATGAGTATGGAGCTCCAGTATAGCCTTCTGATACGCAGAACATACACTACCGCAGCTTTACTCACTTGGGTTCTGGTTACCTTATATCAATGTGACATATTTACATGACAGCCACCATTGCTGTCATTTTTGTCTTCTTTATTATCTTTATGTATGTGGATTAAAATTGACTGTGCACTTTGATGTGCAGCACATTCTGCCAACTTTGTTAAGTGGCGGACATCACTATAATGCATCTTGGTTTTCTCCTTCTAAGTACAAATAATGGTAACAGGACAGAGCAATAATATACTTAGTATACAAATTGACTGCCAATCATCATCATTGCTATTAAAGGCACATTAACTTACCCAGAACTGTACTAAGCAGCATACTACATCACAACCAATTTCATTGAAAGCTATATGTATCCATTAATTCAGCTATATAAGCACAAATAATGACATCCAATTTTCCTTTTCATTGATACCATTTTACACCATTATTAAAAGTTAAAGTTATCCCCAGTCTGTCAATACAGGAACTAAGGTTTGGATTTACCTCCTTTTTGGCCCCAGGTTGGACTGGGACACTGAAACCAGTCAAAGAGGATAACATGGCCTATTACTTCAAAACTTTGCATCAAAATTCCAGTTCTTCAAGCGTACCCATTCCCAGTCCCACCCGTCTTGCTGCATGGAAATGGAGTGGCTCACTGTGGAATAGGAATTTGCAAAAAATCCCTCAGTTACTGCCTGACTTATGAGAACATGGCCACAACAAAAGTACCGTCACCATTGCTTGCCTACACTTCTCTGGGCATTGATTAAAGCTGGACCAGGCTGTTTGCAATCTCGCTATATTATTGGATCCCAGTCTAATATAGTCTCTATTACAAAGACAAGGTACTTTCACTTTCAAATTTCCAACTTTGTCTGCCTCAACCTTTGCTTTAGTCCTCCTGCAGCTAAAATTGTGACCATTCTTTTGCCATCTCCGGATCCAACTATTCTCCTTGCAGGCCTTCCATTTATTATGCTCTGTAAACTCTCCCGCTCATACCTTATACAATACCCCTCTCCTTACAATGATGCTTGGTCCCCCAACACCTCAAATCTAAAATGTTGATTCTGTATTTAAGGCCCATATATCCTTATCTCAGTAACCACCTCCAGCCTCACAAGTACTCCACCCCTGCCTGGATTCACTCATCCCCTGAATTTGGCCTTTTGAGCATCCTGGCATACTGTGCCTTATCATATGAACATAAGAAATAGGAGCAGGGGTAGGCCATATTGCTTTTCAAGCCTGATGAACCATTCAATAAGATCATTTTCGAATTTCTACTCCATTTCACTGCCCTATCTCCATTGGTTTCATCCAAAATCTATTGTTCCCAGCCTTGAATTTTCTCAGTGACCGAGCATCCACAGTCCTGTGAGGTACAGAATTATAAAATTCAAAACCCTCTGAGTGAAGACATTTCTACTCATCTCTAACTTCAATGGCTGACCCCTTATCCTGAGATTATGACCACTAGTACTAGGCCCTCTGGCCAAGGAAACAGCCTCTCATCTATATCAATCCCACTAAGAAATGTTTACAGTTTAATGATATCGTCTATCGTTCTTCTAAACTCCAGAGAATATAAGCCCATTCTAATCAATCTCTCCTGGCAGCCCTCTTATTCCAGGAGACAATCTGGTGAAATGTTTGCACATCCCTCAAAGGCAAGTATATCCTTCCTTATTAAGCAGAGCAAAACTGTACACAGTGTTCCAAGTGTTGTCTTGCCAATCATTGGCGCTTGTGTATTCATTTATTTAGGCATCAGACTCTGGAATTCCTGTCTTAAAATCACACCACTTTTGCCTCACTCTTCCATTAAGAATCTCCTTCTCATCCACCTCTTTGATGAAACCTGTGATCACCTCTTCTAATCTTTCTTTCATCTATGTAGATTTTTGTCACTCCTTTAAAGCGTCTTGGCACATTTTTCCAAGCTAAAGGTACGAATAATGAATATTGCTGTTATGAACTGCACACTGGCATCTCTGGGACGAACACAGCATATAGGAGGCCTTATGAAAATAGAAAATGCTAGAAAAACTCAGCAGGTCTAGCAGCATCTGTGGAGAGAGAAGCAGGGTTAACCTTTCGAGTCCAATATGACTGAACAGGCTGAAGACTTGTGCTCTAGAACTAGCTGTGCCCCTAGCCCAAGCTGTTCCAGAGCAACTAAAGTATTGGCTCTACCCAGCCATGTACCATCCCATACGTTTAATCGTGATCATCAGCAAAGTGATGGAAGGTGTCATCGACAATGCTATCAAGCTGCTCTTACACAGCAATAACCTGCTCACCAATGCTCAGTTTGGGTTCCACCAGGGCCTCTCGGCTCAGACCTCATTACAGCCTCGGTTCATACCTTAACAAAAGAGCTGAACTCAAGAGGAGAAGTGGGAATTACTTCCCTTGACATCAAGGCAGCATCTGACTGAGTGTGGCATCAAAGAGCCCTGGCAAAATTGAATTCAGTGGGAATCAGGGGGAAAACTCTCCACTGGTTGGAGCCATAGTCAGCAAAATGGAAGGTGGTTGTGGTTTTTTGGAGGCCAATCATCTCAGTCCCAGGAAATTGCTGGAGGAATTCCTCAGGATAGTGTCCTTGGCCCAACCATCTGCTTCATCAATGTCATAAGAACATAAGAGCATAAGAACTAGGAGCAGGAGTAGGCAATTCAGCCCCTCGAGACTGCCCCGCCATTTATTATGATCATGGCTGTTCTCATTTCAGCCTCAACTCCAATTTCACACCCTCTCCCCATAACCTTTCAACCCATTACTAATTAAAAATTTGTCTATCTCCTCCTCATCTCTGATTTAAATCTACCACCCCTTAGCCTAAAACTATGGCCTCTCATTCTAGAATGCCCCACAAGGGGAAACACCTGCTCCACTTCTACTTTGTCTATCTCCTTTAGCATCTTATATACCTCAATTAGATCTCCTCTCATCCTTCTAAACTCTAGCGAGTATAGGCCTAAACTGCTCAATCTCTCCTCATAAGACAAGCCCCACATCTCTGGAATCAATCTAGTGAACCTCCTCTGAACCGCCTCCAGTGCAACTATATCCTTCCTCAGTAAGGGGACCAAAACTGTGCACAGTACTCCAGGTGTGGTCTCACCAATGCCTTGTACAGTTGCAACAACACTTCCCTATTTTTACACTCTATTCCTTTAGCAATAAATGCCAAAATTCCATTTGCCTTCCTTATTACCTGCTGTACCTGCATACTAGCTTTCAGCGATTCATGCACAAGGACACCCAGATCCCTCTGCACTGAAGCATTCTGAAGTTTCTCTCCATTTAACTAATAAGTCGCCTTTTTATTCTTCCGACCAAAATGGATAACCTCACACTTATCCACATTAAACTCCATCTGTCAAATTTTGGCCCATTCACCTAACCTGTCCAAATCCATTTGTAAATTTCTTATTTCCTCATTGCAACTTACTTTTCCACCTATTTTGGTGTCATCTGCAAATTTAGCTATAATATCTTCTTTCCCCAAATCCAAGTCATTAATATAGATTGTAAATAGTTGGGGCCCAAGGACTGAACCCTGAGGCACCCCACTAGTTACAGCTTGCCATCCAGAAAAAGACCCATTTATCCCAACTCTCTGCTTTCTGTTGGTTAGCCAATCCTCTATCCAAGCTAATATAATACCCCTAACTCCATGTGATCTTATCTTGTGTATTAATCTTTTGTGAGCACCTTATCAAAGGCCTTCTGGAAGTCCAGATATACTACAACTACAGGATCCCCATTATCCACTTTGCTTGTCACATCTTCAAAGAACTCTAGCAAATTAGTCAAACACAATTTATTCTTCATAAAACCATGCTGACTCTGATGGATTGCATTTTGACTTTCCAAATGCCCCATTACTACTTCCTTAATAATGGATTCCAACAATTTCCCAACGACAGACATTAAACTAACTGGTCCATAGTTTCCTACTTTCTGCCTCTCCCTCTTTTTGAATAAGGGTGTTATATTAGCATTTTTCCAATCCACTAGAACCTTTCCGGGATCCAGGGAATTTTGGAATATTACAGCCAAGGCATCCACTATCTCCGCTGCCACTTCCTTTAAGACCCTGGGATGTAGGCCATCAGGTCCTGGGGACTTGTCACCCTTTAATCCCAATAGTTTGCTCAGTACTTTTTCTCTAGTGATGGTGATTGTTCTAAGTTTCTCCTTCTCTATATCCTCTGCACTACCTGTTACTATTGGAGTGGTACTAGTGTCCTCCACCGTGAAAACTGAGGCAAAATATTGATTAAGCGTCTCTGCCATTTCTGCGTTCCCCACTATTAACTCCCCAGTCTCGTCCTCCAAGGGACCAACATTCACTTTAGTTACTCTCTTTCCTTTTATATAGTTGTAGAAGCTTTTGCTATCAGCTTTTACATATTGCGCTAGTTTTCTTAATTTACCTTTGCTCTTTTTATTATTTTTTAATAACCCTTTGTTGATTTATAAAAGTTTCCCAATCTTCCACCCTGCCACTGACCCTTGCAATTTGGTATGCCTTAGTTTTTGCCTTTATCTTTAACTTCCTTGCTTAGCCATGGGTGCTTTTCCCCCCTCTTACCATCTTTCTTCCTCATTGGGATATATTTTACTTGGGAGGAATTGAATATCTCCTTAAACATCTACCACTGTTCATCAACTGTCCTACTTTGTAGTCTTCCTGCCCAGTCCACTAGGGCCAAATATGCCCTCATACCTATGTAGTTACCTTTGTTTAACCCCAGAACACTAGTGTGGGACTCAGGTTTCTCGCTCTCAAACTGAACTTGAAATTATATCATGCTATAATCACTGTTCCCCAGAGGACCCTTTACTATGAGATCATTAATTAATCCCATTTCATTACACAAAACCAAATCCAGAATAGCCTGCTCCCCGGGTTGGTTCCACAACATATAGCTCCAAGAAACAATCTCTAATACACTCTATGAACTCTACCTCAAGGCTACCCTTGCCAATTTGATTAATCTATATGCATATTAAAATCACCCATGATTATTGCCGTGCCTTTCTTATACGCTCCCAGTATTTCCTGGTTTATACAGTGCCTGACTGCTAAACTACTGTTTGGGGACCTATAGATTACTCCCACCAGGGACTTCTTTCCCTTGCTATTTCTTATTTCTACCCAGACTGACTCTACGTCTTGCTCTCCAGTGCCTACATAATTCCTCACTATAGCACTGATCTCTTCTTTTACTAACAAAGCTCCTTTTCCTGCCAGCCTATCCTTCCGAAACACTGAGTTCCCTTGGATATTCAACTCCCAAACCTGTTCTCCCTGTAACCACGTCTCAGTAATCGCCACCAAATCATACCTATTTATCTCTATTTGCGCTGTTAACTCATTAGTTTTATTCCGAATGCTACATGCATTGAGATACAAAGCCTTTAAGTTTGCCCTATTGTCAATTTTCCCTACTCTTATATGATTCTTTGGTGCAACATGGCGTTCACACACTCTGTCCCTTCCTTTCACTTTTTGATAGCAATCAGTCTCGTCACTAACCTGCACTCTTACCCTCTCCTTAAACTTTGACTCTTCTATATTTCCATGCAACTGAACCCTCCCCCCTCACTATTTAGTTTAAAGCCCTATCTATGACCCTAGTTATGTGATTCGCCAGGACACTGGTCCCAGCATGATTCATCCAGGGTCAGAAGTGGGGATGTTTGCTGATGATTGCAATGCTCAATATCATTTCTGATTCCTCAAATACAAAAGCAGGCTATGCCTGCATGCAGTAAGACCTGAAGCAAAATGCATTTGATATGGTGCCACATTAAAGGCTACTACACAAAATAAAAGCTCATGGCATGTGTATGTGGGGGAGATGTAGGGGTGAGTAACATATTAGCATGGATAGAGGATTGATTAGCTAACAGGAAGCAGAGAGTAAGGACAAATGGGACATTTTTGGGGTGGCAAACTGTACCTAATGGAGTGCTAGAGGAATCAGTGTTAATTTCCAATCAGTTCAGTGAATAACTCATCAGTTCCTCATTTACAATTTATATCAATGACTTGGATGAAAGGATTGAATGTATGGTTGCTAAATTTGGTACTGACACAAAGATAGGTAGGAGAGTAAGCTGTGAAGAGGACATAAGGAGTCTGTAAATGGATATAGATAGGATTGAGAGCAGGCAAAAAATTGGTAGATAGAGTATAATGTGGGAAAAAGTGCACTTGTCCACTTTGGCAGGAAGAATAGAAAAGCAGCATATTATTTAAATAGAGAGAGAGACTGCAGAACTCTGTGGTACGGAGGGAGCTGGTACATAAATCACAAAACGTTAATAGGCAGGTACAGCAAGTGACTAGGAAGGCAAATGGCACGTTGTTTATTTCAAGGGGAATGGAATATAAAAGTAGGGATAAAGTTTCGTTACAGCTGTACAGGGCATTGGTGAGACCGCAACTGGAATACTGGGTACAGTTTTGGTCTCTTTACTTTGCAATGGAATCAGTTCAGAGAAGCTCACGCAACTGATTCCTGAAGGGAATCCTACGAGGGAAGGTTGAACAGATTGGGCTTGTAACCACTGGAGTTTAAAAGAATGCAAAGTGATCTTATAGAAACATAAGATCCTGAGGAGACTTGACAGGGTGAATGCTGAGAGGATGTTTCCCCTTGTGGGAGAGACTAGAACTAGAGGACATAATTTGAAAATAAGGGGTCTCCCATTTAAGAGAGAGACGAGGCGAATTTTTTTCTCTCAGAGAGTTGTTAGTCTGTGGAATTCTCTTCCCCAGAAACCAGCGGAGGCAGGGCCATTGAATATTTTTAACACTCAATTAGACAGATTCTTGATTGACAAGGGAGTCAAAGGTTATAGTGGGTAGACAGGAAAGTAGAGTTGAGGCCACAATCAGATCAGGCATGACCCTATCAAATGGTGGTACAGGCTCAAGGGACCAAAAGTCCCTGCTCCTAATTCGTATGTATATTCATGGGCAAAATTTTTACCTCGGTGGGCGGGAGCGTGCCTGACCCACTCGAGTGTAAAATGATGTGCGTTGACGTCGGGCGAACATCCCGATGTCAATGCGCAGTTGCGCGACATTTCAGTTGGCGGGCACGCGCCAGAATCAGCAGCACGCCTGCTGACAATTAAAAGGTTTATTAAGGCCATTAACAAGGTAATTGAAAGAAACTTTTCACTGCCCATCAAACCTTACGGTTGGCGGGCAGCCGAAAAGGCCAAGTGGCCTTTGCACTTTTTAGGAAACCTCATCCACAGGTGGGATAAGGTTTCCTAAAGCAAATAAAAATGTTAAAATTTAATTAATAACGTGTCCCTGCTCATGTGACAGAGTCACATTTTCATTTCTTTATTATTATTATTTTTAATACTCTTCATCTCCCTGAGGTGGCTCTGTGCCTCAGGGAGATTATCAAGTGCGCATTTGCGCGCACGGGCGAAGTTCGTGCTCGTCACGCACACTCTCCTCCCCTGCCCATGCGGGCAGTGCTGAGTGCTGCCACTCGTTTTTCACGCTGGACAGGCCTTAATTGGCCCTCCAGTGTGAAATCGCCCTCCGGCCTCGATCGCGGGCAGCGGTCAGTTTCCCAACTGCCCCGCCCGCCCCACGTGCCCCCACTGAGTCCGCCCGACAAGGGCTAAATTCTGCCCCATATGTATGCACAACATTCAGACTTGTGCTGATAAGTGGCAAGTAACATCTGCTCTATGCAAGTGCCAGGCAATGACCATCTCCAACAAAAGAGAATCTAACAATCTCTTCTTGACATTCAATGACATTGCCAACACTGAGTCCCCCGCTGTCAACATCCTGGGGGTTACCATTGACAAGATACTTAACTGGATCAGCTATATGAATACTGCGCTGAGTAGTTCACTTCCTGAATCCCCAAAGCCTGTCCTCCATCTACAAGGCACAAGTCAGGAGCGTGATGGATGAGTGCAGCTCCAACAACACTCAAGAAACTCAACTCCATCCAGGACAAAGCCTCCTGCTTGATAGGCACTTCATCCACCACCATAAACATTCACTCCCTTCAATAGCCACACACAGTTATACAGGGTAGTGGTTAGTTGGTTAGATTGTGACACAATTCTACTGGTATGACTGCAATCTGGGAACAGAGAGTTATTTGCAAATTGGTCACAGGATTTTTTTCCACTTTCTTTTTGCAGCAAACTGGATTATTAGCATTGGGAAAATGGTGCAAGAGGCCACATTGTCTACTAGGCAGAAAGAGCTTGATGGATCTGATTATCTATTCCTGCAGTTCCTGTGCATGTTCAGAATGAAACCCAAATTCATAAAGGACAGAATTTTACACTGGTGGGATTTTATGGTCCCGCCAAAGTCAATGGACTTTTGAATGGCTCGCTGGATTTTATGGCCTCGCCCCCACTGCAGCAGGGTCGTAAAATTCCACCCATGGTCTTTTCAAAACCATTTAGGGAAGGTCAGTTGCTGATAGTCTCTTGGATGCTCCAGTGTGTTTCAAACATACAGTATCCACAACTACACTTAAAATCCGAAGCTCAACTCCCCTCAACTGGTCACCATTGACCAGAAACGTAACTGGACCTGCCATATAAATACTGTGGCTACAAGAGCAGGTCAGAGGCTAGGAACCCTGTGATGAGTAACTCACCTCCTGACTCCCCAGAGCCTTTCCACCATCTACGAAGCACAAGTCAGCAGTGTGATGGAATATTCTCCACTTCCTTGAATGAGTGCAGCTCCAACAACACTCAAGAAGCTCGACACCTTCCTGAATAAAGTAGCCCGAATGATCGGCACCCATCCTGTACCTTAAATGTTTATTCTCCCCACCAACAATGCACAATGGCAGCAGTGCATACCATAATCAAGATGCACTACAGCAACTTACCAATGTTCCTTCAACAGCATCTCCCAATCCCCTGATCTCTACCACTGAGAGGAAAACAGCAGCAGATGCATGGGAACACCACCGCCTGCAAGTTCCCCTCCAAGCCATACACCATTCTCACTTGGAACTATAATGCCTTCCTTCACTGTTGCTGGGTCAAATTCCTGGAACTCCTTTGCAAATAGTATTGTGGATGTACCTACACCAGATGGTAGCGGTTCAAGAAGGCGGCTGACCACCACCTTCTCAAGGACAATTAGGGATGGGCAACAAATACTGGCCTTGCCAGCGATGCTTGCATCCCTGAAAAAAAATTCAGCAATAGCGCACTTTTGCAAAAGGAAGGTCATTGCTGCTCTATTCAACTGAGCCTCATAAGGTATTATCTTTCTTATAGGGCATGTGAAACAAAGGAAGTAAAAGTTGTTCAGATTGTTAGCTTCCCACAGGTGCAAGTAACAGCTGGCAGAACACAGCACTGAAAGCCCCTTGGGACATTTTCACCAATAAGAATTGCTTTGTTACGATCACAGCCATTGTTAGTTGCTGCGCAAACCAAATCCCAGAGGGAAACTTGACTTATGGTCCATATCCTTTTTTTGTATTCTGAAAATGAGAATAAGATATATTGATCTCAGCAGCAAGAAGTCCAGCAACACTTTTGGGATTTTAAAAATTAAAAGTGGAAACTTTATTAACAAGAATAAAAGAAAACTTAAGCACACAAGATTAAAGTTGCACAGATAAAATTAGTCTCACAAAATATTCGCCCCCCAAAAGACTTTCTACTTGATCAGACCCACAAGAAAACTCCTTATAGGCAGCATTCTCTTATAAATGTTTAACTGTAAAAATCCAGTAATATTACCCAATGCAAACTGCTGTAGCTTTAATAGAGGCATGCCACATGACCTCTTAAACTCTCTCTCCCACTTTGCTGTGGAAATCCAAAACTTCAGAACAAGATTGCTTTTTGCAGCCCAAGACTTTTCTGGCTTGACAGGATGGCTAATTCAAACTGCATCTTCTCCCAGTTAGAGCTGTTTCCAGGAGATATTTCTCATACAGGCAATAGCCCACCGCTACAGCTAACGGCTCAGCAGCCCCAGCTACAGCTACCTTAAGCTTCTCACAGTATCTCTAAAATACCTTTTACCTCTCAGGTTCCATTGTTCTCACACCTCTTTGAAAATTAACTCCTTCCAAACATAAAGTCTTTCATGTTTCTATTTTGTCTTTGCTTATGGGTCAATAAAATGTAATATAGTCTCTGCTGTTTACCAATGGAACTCATGCAAGTTGCAAACATGTTTGTTGGCACCTCTGACTTCCTTTTGGTATTCAAACAAACTCTCAACTTATCTAAAAATGTAAATGTTAGATCCAACTTATTTACTTGTACCTCAAACCTAACATCACTACCCTTTCATGCTTCAAACTCCCAGACAACCTGTCTTTTAATAACCTTCCCCAGCTTAATTAAATCATTTACACACACATACACAGATACACAGCCTTCTTTACAGGATAACACAATGTTCCCCAAAGATATTTAAAAAATAACATCCATTCTCATAACTTTCATTAAATAAATATTGCACTAGTGTGTGACAACAATCAGCTTATTGCACACAGGAACACCTCATTTTCAGGAAGCTGTCGTGACACTTTTTATCCACCGGAACAGCCTTGATGACTTAGAATCGTGTATCAGGATGGCTGTGTTGATCAGGTATATAGCCTTTGTAGTCATGACTTATGATGTAAGCAAGGGACCTACAGATGGAAGGAGACAATAGCTATGATAAGCTCGGTGGGGTTATAAAGGTCTTTGTAGAGCAGATTTGTTTTAGGTACCTAGACAAGTCCGGTAAAGCCCTTAAGTAGGTTTAGCAAAAGCTGGCACTATCATTTTGCTTGCTGTGTTTTAATTAATGTTGCCATGACTAAAGATTAGTACATTCTGGAGCTGAAGGTGATGATATTGATGAGGAAGATGGATATGAAGTTCCCTGCATCCTGACATCAGCAAAAGGAGAATGACAGGAGGTGGAACAAGAGAGCCATCACCCTGTAGCCTAAAAAAAGAGGCAGTGGCTTGCCACTAAGTGCTTTTCCCAAATTAACATTGAGAGCATGAATAAAAGATTCCTCAGTCTGTCCTCCCAACCCTCTATAAACAACTACCTCACAAAGACCTACATTGCCAGACATTCTACAACTTGACTCTGCAATAAAGAGGCCACACTGTCACATGTGATAACATAGGTCCACAGGAATATATTCTAAAGTCTACTTCCTAAAACAAAGTTCAGCAAAAAAAAAGGCTTCCAAACGCTTCCTACACGTTAACTGCAAATACTTCTTATAAGTATCTCTAAGTATTTATTTACTTCTGTGCAGTTCTCCCTGAGTATGTGAGGTTACGAGCTAAGTACTGGGAAGATTTCTTTGGAGCCTTGGAGAACTAATGTCCCACTCCATGTAACTAATTAGAGCTGAATCAAGAAGTTTGAGCAGGATTGCGATGGGCTTATGAGGGTGGGCGAAAGTTTCATCCCACTAATAACCTGCCAATAGTTGAGAGCAGTCCTAAATCTACAGAAGGAAAATAAATAAAAATATATTTCTGTACATGGCACTATCTGCCTTGCCTTGATGTATATTTTTTAATCAAACTTTGACTTTGAATGAACAAAGAATGTGCATAAGCAGGACAGCCCAGAGGGCTCGTCGACAGAGGCCATATGGGTGGAGCTGAGGAATGGGAAAGGTGTGACCACACTAATAGGGTTGTATTATAGACCGCCTAATAGTCAGAGAGAATTGGAAGAGCAAATCTGTAGAGAGATACCAGACCGATGTAAGAAACAGAAAGTTGTGATAGTAGGAGATTTTAACTTTCCACATATTGACTGGGACTCCCATACTGTAAAAGGGCTGGATGGCTTGGAGTTTGTCAAATGTGTTCAGGAAAGTTTTCTAAATCAATATATAGAGGTACCAACGAGAGAGGATGCAATACTTGATCTCCTATTAGGGAACCAGACAGGTCAGGTGACAGAAGTATGTGTAGGCGAACATTTTGGGTCCAGTGACCACAATGTCATTAGTTTTAAGCTAATTATGGATAAGGATAGGTCTGGTCCTTGAGTTGAGATTCTAAATTGGAGAAAGGCCAATTTTGTGGAAATGAGAAAGGATCTAGGAAGAGTGGATTGGCATAAGTTGTTTTCTGGCAAGGATGTGTTCAGTAAGTGGAAGGCATTCAAAGGCGAAATTTTGAGAGTGCAGAGTTTGCATGTTCCTTTCAGGATTAAATGCAAAGTTAACAGGCATAGGGAACCTTGGTTTTCAAGGGATATTGGCGATCTGGTTAAGAAGAAGAGAGAGGTGTATAGCAGGTATAGGCAACAAGAAGCAAATGACGTACTTGTAGAGTATAGAAAATGTAAGAAAATACTAAAAAAGGAAATCAGGAAGGCAAAAAGAAGACATGAGGTTGCTTTGGCAGATAATGTGAAGGTAAACCCAAAGGGTTTCTACAAGTATATTAAGAGTAAAAGGATAGTAAGGGACACAATTGGTCCCCTTGAAGATCAGAGTGGTCGTCTATGTGTGGAGCCTCACGAGATGGGGGAGATCTTAAACAGTTTTTTTGCATCAGTATTTACTCAGGAAATTGGCATAGTGTATAAGGAAGGAAGGGAAACAAATAGTAGTTCAAGGAACATATAGAGATTAAAGAGGAGGAGGTGCTTGCTGCCTTACAGCGAATAAAGGTAGATAAATCCCCCGGGCCTGACATGATATTCCCTCGGACCTTGAGGGAGACTAGTGTAGAAATTGCAGGGGCCCTGGCAGAAATATTTAAAATGTTCTTAGCCACGGGTGAGGTGCCGGAGGATTGGAGGGTAGCTCATGTTGTTCTGTTGTTTAAAAAAGGCTCCAAAAGTAAACCAGGTAATTACAGGCCAGTGAGCCTGACGTCAGTAGTAGGTAAATTATTGGAAGGTGTTCTGAGAGATCGGATATATAATTATTTGGACAGCCAAGGGCTGATTAAGGATAGTCAGCATGGCTTTGTGTGTGGTAGGTCGTGTTTAGTAAGGCCTTTGACAACGTTCCACATGGGAGGTTAGTTCAGAAGGTTCAGACACTTGGTATCCATGGAGAGGTTGTAAACTGGATTCGAAATTGGCTGTGTGGGAGAAGACAGAGAGTGGTAGTGGATGATTGCTTCTCAGACTGGAGGTCTGTGACTAGTGATGTGCCTCAGGGATTTGCACTGGGACCATTGTTGTTTGTTGTCTATATCAATGATTTGGATGATAATGTGGTGAACTGGATCAGCAAGTTTGCTGATGACACTAAGATTGGAGGCGTTGCGGACAGCGAGGAAGGCTTTCAAAGCTTGCAGAGACATCTGGACCAATTGGAAAGATGGGCCAGAAAATGGCAGATGGAATTTAATGCGGAAAAGTGTGAGGTGTTACATTTTGGAAGGTCAAACCAAGGTAGGACATACACAGTAAATGGTAGGGCACTAAGGAGTGTGGAGGAACAAAGGGATCTGGGAGTTCAGATACATAATTCCCTGAAAGTGGCATCACAGGTAGACAAGGTTGTAAAGAAAGCTTTTGGCATACTGGCCTTCATAAATCAAAGTATTGAGTATAGGAGTTGGGATGTTATGGTGAGGTTGTATAAGACATTGGTGAGGCCAACTTCGGAGTATTGTGTGCAGTTCTGGTCGCCTAACTACAGGAAGGATATCAGTAAGATTGAGAGAGTGCAGAGAAGATTTACTAGGATGTTGCTGGGTCTTAAGGGGTTGAGTTACAGGGAAAGATTAAACAGGTTAGGACTTTATTCCTTGGAGCATGGAAGAATGAGGGGAGATTTGATAGAAGTTTACAAAATTGTGAGGGGTATAGACAGAGTAAATGCGAGTAGGCTCTTTCCACTTAGATTTGGAGAAATAAACACGAGAGGACATGGCTTTAGGGTGAAAGGGGAAAGGTTTAGGGGGAACATTAGGGGGAATTTCTTCACTCAGGGAGTGGTGAGAGTGTGGAACGAGCTACCATCTGACGTGGTAAATGCGGGCCGACTCTTAAGTTTTAAGAATAAATTAGATAGATACATGGATGGGAGAGGTCTGGAGGGTTATGGACTAGGTGCAGGTCAATGGGACTAGCAGATTAATATTTCGGCACAGACTAGAAGGGCCGAATGGCCTGTTTTCTGTGCTGTAATGTTCTATGGTTCTATGGTTCTAAGACTTATATTTTGACTGTATAACGCCTGTACTGAACCTGAAAGCTAAAGAAAAATCAATTTTTAACCTCTAAACCAAACTTAATTCATGAAATATTTCAAAACAGAATTCCGTTCTATTTTTACTAGGCTGCTTCTCTTACACTGGCTAGCAGCTATTGAATGAATCTTGCAGAAGTATATTGTAGAAGAAGTTAAATACCTGGTGCGGTTTAAAGGTCTTTTCACTAATGAAAGGGGGTCAAGTACTTGCAATTTATGCACCACAAGAATTCTGGAATTCAACCCCTTCGAGTGTGAATATAACATGACCCATGTGCCTTTGGTTGAAGATGAGTAATTAGGTTTCACAAACCTTAAGAGTTAGTAAACCACGCAATTGGATTTTAATCCTTTGGGAACTCCAGAAATGAGTTCTTCACTCCTACATAATATTAAATGGATTAAGTTGTCCAAAGTTCTGAAAAGAAATTTAAAATTATTTATAGTTCATTACTTTTGTTTAATTTGAAGGCTGCACACTTAAGAGTCACACCTTGTCGTTTGCATGCATGGAGACTAAATGCCAAGCCTCAAGAATTGGTATTTTTTATTCATTCAAGGGACGTGGCTTTCGCTGGCTAGGTCAGCATTTATTGTTTTTTCGGGCTTGTTGTCATGGGTTCTTTGTTCCATGGGGAAAATCTTTCCCCCTGTTGTGGAGGAAGTGTGGGAGCGGGCCACGGGCGGGCATGCCTCCGATCGGTACCCCCGATTGGGGGCACGCTGCCATTTTATGTGGGCAGGCCAATTAAGGCCCGCCCAGTGTGACGTCCGCTCGGAAGCGCTATGCGCTCCCTGTGCGGGCGGGGGGTTCCCCCAGCCGGGAGTGTGCTCTTTCATGCATGCGCGCGAAAGAGCGCACAGATCTCCCTGAGGCTAAGTGCTGCCTCAGGGAGATCAGCTCAGAATTAAAATTTTTAATACAATTGATAAAAAAAAATTCCCTGACATGAGTTGGGACATGTCCATAACTTTTATTAAAAGGTTTGATAAAAATTTAAATACTCTCATGAAACCTCATCCTGCCTGTGGACGAGGTTTCATGCTTTTTCCAAAGCCCGCCAGGGCTCCCGGCCTGCCCACCAATCCTAAGGTTGGATGGGCAGGTCCATTAATGACCTTAATTAGTTATTCAATGTCTTCAATAGACCGTTGACAGGTCAGCAGGTGCACAGCTGATTTGGCTGCGCCTCCACTTACCTGAAAATGAAAATGAGGCGGGGTGACGTCAGGAGTTCCACCCGGCATCATCCCGCGTCATTTTCCGCATTGGCAAGCGGGCCCCGCCCCCGCTCGCTGACCAGAAGATCCTGCTCATGATTCTAATATCGCAGGCAGGGAAGGTGCAAAGGTGCTACATCCTCACCCATTCCTTTGCTTTGGGTTCCCTTGCGTTCAGTAAAATATCTGCTGCCACATCCTCATTAACATTATCTAATTCACCACAGATGAAAATATTTGAGCTGGTGTTTGGTGGTGAAAAAGTGTGTTATGGACAGGAGGGGGATTAATTTAAACAGCCCTGATTTCTCCTCTCACTACCCATCCATAAACAGAAAAGCGTTTTTGACTTCTGATTTCCCGCTTTATAAGTGGTCGTGTATTTTCCCCAACACTTTGGTTTGGAGTGATCCAATCCTCTATTAAAAACCCCTTAGTAAACCCAAGATAAAGTAAAATAAGAGGGTTGTGTTATTTTACACACACACAAAACATGGGAAAGCGGTTTCGCAATGTCCGCCCCTTTCTGCACTCATACAATAAAAAAGGGATAAGGGAAAGGAAGGGGTACAGGGCAAGACCACAATAAAAATAAGAGTTATGGTTTCATGTAAGTCCCGAGTCCAGAATCAAATGTCCAATGGTGTATTCCTTCAGAGGTTAGTAGACAAACTGTTGCAAGGTGATCAGTCTTCGCAGAAGCGATAACTTCCCCGATGGAAGAGGGCACATAGAGATGAATGAGTCTTATAGGCACAGGTACAAGAGTTCTGATGTTCCAATAGTTCACAGTGTAGATGAAGGCCAGGCAATTTACCTGGACAAAGTTCTTTCTGATGCTAGCTCGTTAGATGATAAAATGGTAGACAGCCTGGGTTCAGTTCCACATGACAATATTACAGGTTCTAGCATCTTGGAGGAGGTCATGTGACATACCTCCCACTCCTTCTCCTGGGTGCTGAACAAAGGATTTTTTTTTCCCCAGGTCTGGAATCTTGAGAGGTTTAATAGAGAAGTCAGGGTCCCTTCTGTCCTTGCAGACATAATCTTTGGCTCGGAGACCATGGGCGGAGCCCACTCGCTGAGGCCTAAAATATCGCTGGGTGATGTCGGGTGTGCATTCCGACGTCACCGCGCGTCATTTAGATTTTCATTTCGGCAGGTCGGCTTTGCACCCGCCGAACTGTCAAAGGCCTGTTAAGGCTATTAATGAACTAATTAAGCCTATTGAGAAAGCTGCCCATCCAACCTTAAGGTTGGCGGGCAGGCAAAGAGCCCAGGTGGCCTTCGCATTTTTCATGGTACCTCATCCACAGGCGGGATGAGGTTTCATGAAGGATTTATAAATTAAATAAATTTTTAAATTAAAGTTCATTGACATGTCCCAGCTCATGTGACACTGTAGCGCAGGCCCTGACTGAGGGAACCCTCCCCCCCGGAGTCCGCACGGGGAGCGCTCAGCGTTTCCAGGTGCACATCACACTTGGCAGGCCTTAATTGGCCCGCCCACGTAAAATGGCAGCACGGACCGCTGATCGGGTCCGCGCCCGCCCGTGCCCGCCCCTGCACAATCCCCCGAGGGGAGCACCTTCCCCAATGTCTCCGTTACCCACAGATCTGCCTTAGAAATGTAAAGGGTGTTGGTGCCTTTCTTTGGAATTTGATTTTCTGCAGTCACAGGGGGCATTAGTGCCTCTTTAAAGGTAACAAGGTCCATGCTGGTTTCAGATGGTTAGAAATTCTTCTGGTATGAGTCATGGCTAGTTAGGTATGTCAAGGTAAAGCCTTTGTTCATTTTAAAATTAAAATAATAACTTTATAAAGTAACCAGGTTGACGTAGATATATATTCCTTCCTGTCTTCTCTTCGGGACACATGCAAGGATAAGAGGTTGTGGCTGGGCAGCAAATAGCAAGACGGTGGTCCTAGGACTCAAGGGTGTGTGAAAACATCCTCACCCCCTTTAACATTTTTCTTCTGCTTGTCATCTTGCATGCTGCTAAGGAAAACTTTTTTTCTCTACTCTTCAACTTCTTATATTTATCATCTTGCTCTATCCTCCCCCTGTGTCTCTGTTGGTCTAATTAATCTAAAGGAAAAAAAGAAAGAATGGGCTAGCATTTCCCCTTTAGGATTAAGGAGACAGAGAATGTGATGGAAGTTTGTGGCTGTGAGGTGCTTCATAGGAGTGCCATGGTGACTGGTATGCATTTGCAGTTGGTAACCTGGTGCTGAAGCTATATTCCTGAACACATCATCTCCCATAGAACGAGCAGAGTGCTGCCCCGGCAGCTGCATATCCTGCCACTCATAGAGGGTGAGTTTTTTAATGTCAGGGATGTCCCATCCAGTGCCCTGCTTCTTGCTGGCATTATACATCAGCTTTCCCTGCAACAAGATTGAATGAATTAGATGAAGGCTAACAACAGGGTTGCATCATACAATTAAAGTAAGAGATGGAATAGTATCACCCTGTAAAAATAGAGCAATAGTTTTTATCATTATAAATGCAAATAAGTGCTGTTAGGTGAGACAGCAATGTGTTTTGTAAGATCGGAAGTGAGTGCTGTGATGATGCTGAAGGACTCCATGTGCTGGTCTTGACACAGCAGCAGGAGTTGCAGTTTTAAGCTTTGAAGATGTTAATGGACCACTCCGGGGTGCTGTACTGTTGTACAATGTACTAGTGACTGCCAATGAATGCTATCAAAAGCCTTCCTAACATCAATGAAGTTGATAAAAGTGGCTCCTGATACCCTAAGCTCTGCTTTATGATGTTCCTGAGTGGAAAGACCTGCTTGCAGCATGATCTGTCACCCTGGAAACCTGCCTTTTCTTCACAAAGGGCACTGCCTACTTCTGCTTTCAATCTGTTGAGGAGCACCGTGCTGAAGACCTTGAAACAGGTGTTACGCCCCTCCAATTGTTGCAGTTGCTGAGGTTAGCTTTCTTTGGCAGCTTGACAATTACTCCTGGCCTCCAGTCATCCGGGACGTCTTTCACAGTCCAGATCTTGTTGAACAGATCACTAAGCTCATTGTGATGGTGTTATTGCCATGTTTCAATAGCTCTACTGGTATCTTGTTGATCTCAGGTGCCTTGTTGTTCTTCAGGCTACTGATGTCTCTTTGGACCTCTGATCTGGCAACTTCTCCCAGGTTGACATTCAGCTGTTGATGTGTGGTGTTGTTGTTGAACCTGAACATGGAGCTAGGGTTGGGCTGGTTGAGGATCTCCTGAAGGTATTCCACCCAGCTTGTCTTGTACTCCTCATCCATCAATAGTTTCCTACCATCCTTGCCCTTGATTGGTATAGTGACGTTTCTTCTTGTACCAGTCAGCTCTCATGTGATCCTGTACAGCATCTTGGAATCGTTCCAATTTGCTATTTCTTGTGCCTCCCTGGCTTTTACCTCTACCCACCCTCGTTTGTCTCTCCTGCAACACTTCTTCATGACTTTATCCAGTCTTCTGTACTGCTAATTGTCTCCTTGTCTTTGCTCAGTGTTCTTTTCCTGGTCCCTCTTGCTCTTCATCAGTTTCCCTTCATCAGTCAACTTCCACATTGCGTCAGTGATCCATCATTCTTTGTTGATTCCTCTCCTCTGCCCGATGGTGATTCCTGCACTCTCCTTAATCCCACTTTTGAAAATTTCCATTCTCATTCCTTTCCTTTTTGGTCATCAATTTCATCATGAGGAAGGCGATGGTGGGTGCAGGCTTTGGCATTCTGTGGTTGATGGACTTGGATTTTGCAGACGACATGGCTTTGCTGGCTGAAGAATCATGCATGCTCCAAGACTTGACCACCAGCCTTGAGAGTAGCAGCGCCAAGGTTGGTCTGCACATCAGCAGTGAGAAACCAAGACAATGTTGGCTGGATGGAAACAAGGCCTTCCCATCGCCATCGGGTAACAGAACATCGAGGACATCGATCACTTCACCTACCTAGGAAGCAGCATCTCGAGGGAGAGCGATGTAGAGATCAATGTCCTCACAAGAATCAGCAAAGCAACATGGGCCTTCTCACAGCTCCACATGGTCCGTGCAACTAACACCATCAACATGGTCATGAAGCTGAGGCTCTACATGTCCATAGTAGCACCATCTGTAATCTATGCCAGCGAGACCTGGAAGAGAACAGCAAAGGTGTCATGTAAGTTGGACAACCGACGTTGCCTACATAAGATCCTGAGCATTACATGGAGACATGACACAACTAATGAAGAAGTGCTACAGAGGACTGGTCAAAAGCATCTGCGGGACATCATGATTAGCAGGACACATATTTTGCCTCCCAGACATATGCCTTGCCAGAGTGGAAGGAGCATGGACACCATCAGATGGAAAAAGAAGATGGAGCTGACCAAAAAAGACCTGGCAAAGTACATTTAAGAAGAACCTCTAAGAGCGGGACACCACCTGTACTGCAGTGAAAGAGATTGCAATGGACTGCGGCTGGTGGCAGAATATTGCTGCCCATTGTCCCGAATGGGACTGGAGGATTTGAGTCTTAGTAAATCCAGTGAGTATCAGTCTTAACTGGAGTGCAGAAGGAATTGCCCTTTGTACAGCTGTTGATTTTAGAGGATGAGGACTGAGCATTTGTTCATGGCTCTCAAGTAAGAAAGGTAATAATGATAAGTATAACACCTGTCTGCCTGAGCCAGGTCATTCAACTTCATTGATCTTCAGACCTGGGATGAGAAAGGTGACATTCAATGCCTGTTTATCCTCCCGCCAGTTATTATGAGAGACATTTCTGGTGGTTTTCTCTTACAGAGCCAGCAGTCTGTCTCTCTTCTGCTGTATTTTTTCAGGCAGGGGTTTGCAGATCTCGCCTATTGAAACAATAATCACTTTTTCTATCCCTTTATGCTCTTGTACCTTCTTTGGCTGCTTCTATCAGTACTGCAGTGGCAGACATTCGTGAAAAGTGGCACAAAAATACTCATGTGGCAGTCAATACCTGACAACCAGTACCAGCAAGCTAAGCACTTTGCTACATATATGCTGCCCCCTAGCCTGATGCTCCAATCGTCTATCAGAATTTGCTTTTTAAAGGTTGGACTCTGGTTTCCAAACACGTAATCACATTACTCCTCATTTACATAGAATTTATACCAATAGATCCTCCAATGGTCCCATAAAATTCTACAGCTAGAGTAGAGTAGAGTATTGATGGGTGCGTCAGACCTTGCAACTAACTGTGTGGAAGTTTGGAATTGTGCTCTTCAACTGACAGGTCAGATATTACAATCTAAGCATATTTCCCAAATGCCATTAATGGTGCTCCTGAACTAACCTATCAAGTAGTGTGATTGAATAATGCAATCTTACCTCTGTCTTAATTCTTTCTACAGATAATCTGTGCTATATTGCTTAACCAATGTCCAGGGAAATTTCAGCTAAAATTAAGTCTTCCACTCAGAACTCCAGGACTTCAGCATAATAGTAACTAGTGTGACTAACTGAGGTAGAGTACAAAAGCTGCAACTTCTAAAAACAATTGAAACAATCACATATTATAAAAATAGCAGAATTGAAGGGTTCTCAAAATTCCCACATTTTTCATATCATCAATAAGGATGCGACTTTTGGACTTTTATGGCAGGGAACCCAACTGCTGAGTTAAGTGTAGAACCCTGCAGACAGGAGGCTAGGCCCATGAAGGTCTGGGACTGGACATGTCCGGGCTTGTTGAGTGCAGTGTGGATTGTTGCCTGAAACCAGACAATGAGAGGAGAGAGAATATGCATTCTTCCCTTTAAAACCATCAACCCAGAGAAAGACTTCATCTTACACGAAACTAAAGCCCATCAAAATCTAGTATAAATAATCGCTACTAACTACTAAGGCAGGAAGGCAGCAATCAATGCAATTATGCGAACCTATCAATACTCCACATATACAATGGCTTTCAGTTCAAGACTAGTTACGGGGGCAGGAAGACAACGATAAACATCATGCGAGCCCATTAAAATCAATGAAACAACAATCACCTGAAGAAGCCCACCAAAATCAGACAAAGAACTAACTTTGATTTGGAAATTTGAAAAACAGTATAACTGGGCCACCAGTTACGAAGGGGAGGAGGGTGAGCAGTTTTGGGGCAGTTGAAGCAGAGTTTAAGCAGGGAAAGGTAGCTGAGCCAAGCAGAGGAAGGAGGTCTGAAGGTTTGCAGGCCCGCAGGCAACATCACGGCGAGGGGCACGGGGTGGCAGGCTCAACCGAAGACAACAAGGCCGCAACCGCAGCCCTCCACGAAAATCGACCACCCACAACCGCGCCCTCCACCCAACTGAAGAACCTTCGCAGATTCCATCACAGACCAGGACCAGGTGGGAATGGCAGGCCCCAGAGGACACAAAGAGCGTACCCCAAAACTGCAACCGGCTTACCTGGCTGGATTTCAAACTGTCAAGGAACCCTGGTTGGTGAGCATGATCTCTGACCTCTCCTAGTTCAATTTAGTTAGGTTTTGGGGGTGGGACAAGGGTAAGGGGATTAGTAGCGTGATTTTCCCTCGTTATGCGGCGTGTTCCCCATTCTTAACTAAGTGTACTTTGTAGGTCTGTATAATCTCAGTGTAATCCTAATGTTATAAATTCATTTGTGTCTTCAATAAACCCAGTTTTTTTTTTCCTTGCAGCAAAACCAGTTGTCTGCTGCACTTTGTCACAACCCCCAAATAAATCCAACGTCTAGAACCCAGGGAGTGGGAGTGATTCGGACCGCTCAGAAGTCAGAGGTGAAGCTGACACACACCACTACCCCCTACAGAATGTAACAATTAAATAACACATCACGTGGGAGATGTGTGGGAAAGAGTCAGAAATTCTCCTGTGTTCCCAATGTTTTTAAAAAATTTCTCTGGGGATTATCTCCAGTCTGCATTTGATTCCTGAAAGAATCTAGTATCCATATGACTATTTTAACAATAACTGAAAACGCAAAGGGTAGAGCTTTTGACTTTGTCAGGTGTGTAAATTGGTCAATATCGGATCTATAGTCTACCCAATTTTTATTTAAGGTTACTGATCCAATATCGCCCATTCTATTCTTCTAAAACTGGAGTTTCTATTGAAAATAGGTCTCACTCACATCGGATTAGACACAAGCTTGTAAAGTTTCCACTCAGCACTTGGAAACACACTGAGTTGTTGTTTACTGAAGATATCACAATCGATTCAATTTTAAAGAAGCAACTAGATTCTACTTTAGATAAACCGTATAGAAGCAAAAATAAGTAGCCCTGTATTTTTACAGAAGATGGCTGAATTAAAGTGCATCTTCTTGGCTCAATGTTATCTGAAGTCTAAATTGTCTGTCTTTTGACATATAGCGATTTAGTGTTAAAATGCTGTCAGATTATTAGGTTATTAACCAGAATGCTAATTGTCAAAATCTAACTTTATTATTAGAAGCTAACATCTAACTTATTAGGAATTTGTCTTAGTGTAGTAAAGTGGGAAAACTTAGAAATAGGGAATAGTATAGAAAGATACCAAGTTAGTGGCACCATGGGAAATTATGTCAAGTTATAAAAGAGCTTGCTCACAGGATAAATTCTAGGGCCTTGAGGCTGTCCATGGGAATTGCTTATATGTTAGAAAGTATAAGACTGGAATGTCTAGGCCCCTGTAGAAGATAAGACCTTGGGGCATTGAGGTAAGAGATACAGGTAGACGTGAAAAACATTATGTAATATTGTGATGCCCACATGAAAGATACCTGATTAGTCAGCTAATGTATCCTCACACATAGGGCTGAAAATGATTGTGGTCAGGAGGGGTTAATTGGATAACGTCAGGATAAAAGTGACCCTAATTTTGTCTTTGTGCAGCAGAGGGAAACCACCCAGCATCACAACAAACAAAACAAGACACCAGAGGGAAAGAGAGAGAAAGAGAGAGAGACAGAGAGAAAGAGAGAGAAAGAGGCTTGAAAACCAAAAGACCAAAGCTGTGAAAGAAACTGTTTGTGTGCTCTAGCTTCCAAATCTTGACATGGGTAGCATAATCTGTGCTAAACTGTAAATCATTGCGCAAGTTTATTGCCATAATTTATCTAAGAACTTAGTAAACTTGTCCTGACGTGGTGTCAGTAAAGTTGACTCACAATAAAGCTTTGCTGCCAAGCCTGTTCCTGCCTTAAAGGGATGGATGACCCCATAATTCTGGCAATTGGTGACCACAACAGGACTTGGTCCATTCTGAACATTTTTGAGAGGAAGAAAGGATCTCAAGTTCGTCAGTCCGACCAACATGCGCCTAGGGAGGGAAAAAACTCTTCGGAAAGTGTGGAGACCTTTATGGAGCTACCAGTGTTCAAAGGCACCTACATAAGCATAAGAATACATGTGAATAAATAGAGTCGGTAAAATGTCACCCAAAAATGTCTTTGAGCAGAAATTAGATAAACTTTGTGACAATAAGATATAAGAACTCATGGCTGAATGCCTGACTGCAAGCGAACAGAAGCCATACAAGGAATTATAAAATTCATCCAAGATAGGATAGGCCAGAAGAAATTAAAGATAGAGAAGGCAAGAACCTTCTGGCTTACAGCACTCACTTTTACACTTAGATGATGAGATTAGTAATCAGAAAGATAAGGACATAGGGTGATTGAATCAGCAGATCCAAGAGACCGCTACCCAGAAAGATCAAGAGATCAAACAACTGAACCAGTGGGTTTGAGATTTGGAGCTGTGCATCCAACCTATGACCTCTTTATTGCAGAGCAGCAAGTCTCTAACCTGAATGCTGGCACAGCTATGGTTGACATTCAGGAAGCTAAAAGACAGTTGAAAGAGCAGAAGGAAGAGAATGAGTGCTTAAAAAGACACTTGGCTGATGCTGGGGGGCACTCAGAGAATTAATGAGCAAACTTCAATGGGAAGCGAATCACTCATAGTCATAGAATCATAGAGGTCTACAGCACAGAGAAAGGCCCTTTGGCCCATCGAGTCTGCGCCAGTCAAACAAGTACCTGACTATTCTAATCCCATTTTCCAGCACTAGGCTCATAGCCTTGTATGTCATGGCATCGCACTCCCAGTGCTGCCTATAAGTTTACGAACTGCAGGGAAGATTAAGGAGACAACAGACAACTGTATCTGCAGTAACCACGGGAGGCACTGCCCAGCGTCCTGCGAGGGTGATGGTGGAAGCATATGGGGAGAGTCAGCGTGGGAAAGCCGGGGGTCTGAGACTGAGGAAAGAGGGACAACTGACTTTCAGGAGTCACAACCTGTTGCGATGACCACGATTGTGAAATGGGAAGACCAGGGCCGCAAAAGGGCAACAACTACAACAGAGTCAAGACCACTGACTCATTCTGGCACGGAGTGCATGGCTTGAGAACTAGAGTCCTTTCAGGACGGAGATAAACTGGTCGCTGTGAACCAGCATTGGTGACACATTGAAAAATTCACCCCAAATTAGAGGAGGGAGACCTTAGGAGGATACTTTTCAGCGCTTTGTCCACCAACATCAAAGCTAATTTTGAGGTGGGTGTCTGGAGTGAACGGACGACCACCGAGCAAGTCATCAAAACTGTCCTTGACCATTTAGGCATTCAAGATTGAATCTAGTGGCGTTTGCTGTCATACCCTATAAGCCGATGCACCGCACGTGGATTCAGTGCCGCAAAAGATTCAATGATCAGCCGCAGTCAGCAAGGGTAAGTGCAGAAATGACATAGACCTGTGCGGAGAACTTTAGTCGGGTGGCTTGGAACGTTCAGGGGTCTATGAGCGTGTATGCCATTGGCACGTTAGCCTGCTCTGCCCAGGCTGGGATGTCAGCATGACTGGCATCAGTGCATTGCAGGGTGAGATATGCCACAGTGGCACAGCCCGCCTAATGTCCGGGTGGGAGGGCAGGTGGGAACCAGGAAAGGACCTTCAGGGAGATGGAGCAATAATGAAGCTATTCGAATAATAATGAGGCTATTTTTCCCTGTCAGGAGTGGAGGAGTCATAACGCCGCGGAGCACCACAGAACAGGTGGAGGAGTGTCAAATCTGTGCTTCCTCACTAAGTACGAGAGCGATGCACTGGAGCTGGAATGCCACTGGCCAGCTCGCTCCTCCTGTCGCGGTGAGGTGGGGGTCTCGGATGAAGGTAAGGGTGCAGGTGACAGATGCGTGAGCGGTGGGTACTGGAAACATAACGGGCTCCTCTCATCAGAAACTGAACTGTCCTAGCCAGAGATCCCACTGAAGCTCCAATGCACATGACACCATGCAGCAGGTCTCCATTGTCTCTTCAGCCCGCCTAGCATGCATAGTGACTTTGACGATTGAATGTACTAATCTTTTGCCTTCCCCCCGCAGATGCACCTCTGCAGGAGCCATTGGCGACCCTGAGGACCCCACCCTCCTCAATTGAGCTCCGAGGAAAACAGCACATCTGCACCAGTGTCAAAGCGCAGATACTCACACTTCAGTGGGCATTAGGTATTCGGCTCTGCGGATAATGTATAGTGGTGAGGGCATATCTCACTCGCATGAGGAGCTGGCAGAGGTAGAGAGGTCCCAGGGAGCCAACAGTGGGAGCATAGCTGGAGACGAGGACCATGCTGAGTCCAAGGCAGATGATGAGACTCTGGAGTGGTCCATCAGGTGGCAGATGCTGGATGTCCAGCGGGATGTGTGAGGAGAACTGTCGGAGATCCATGAGGGTTTGTGTGCCATGGTTTCCATCATGGAAAAGTCCATGAGGAGCATGAGTTCTGTGTTGACCCTTAACACCAAGCGCACTGCCTCCTCCATTGAAAGAGTAGCGACTCTCATGGAGAGGCAGCTTCAGGAGCAGACTGAGGGGTTCCTGGGTGTGCGCTTGGACCTGCGAGCCCTCATACAGGCAGTGATCTCAGGAGGTCACTGCCAGTGTGAAAGATGGATAGGGCACCGAGTCTCCCTGCTAGGTCCCCGTCCATCAATGATGAGCGGGGAGCTGCAAATGCACCTCACGCTGGCAGACGAGCTGCCTGTCATCTCTGTGGGCTTCTCTCAGAGTGCCCTGGATAAGGGCACCAGCTCCTCCACCCCTCTGCCAGTGGCTGCTGCATCTGATGACACCGCAATGACTGAGGAGTGCCCAGCCATGAGGCTGGACGCACCCTCCCAGGCAGAGCCTATTCCGGCTCCGGTAGCCATAGGGCGACTGCCAAGGGCCACCGGGGCAGCAGAGTCAGCAGGCTGCCTCCAACACCACTGTCAGTGAGGGGAGGGCACCAGGACGCATCATCCACAAACGTATATTGAAGGCACCTTGAGCACAGCAGGGGCGTGTCACGGGTGACATTTTTTGGGTTAATTATTTTGACTCTTGTGTTAGGGATGGATACTTCGTTTGTTCTTTGTTTGTTCATGTTAAATACCATAAACATTTATTTAACTTAAATGGGCTGAGTTGGCTGGGTGGTTTGAATAGGTGCCAGAGGCACACAGGCTTGTAAAATTATGGCGTTGTGTGGTGCCGGCGTACTGAATTGTGTTCTCATTTATTGATTGTTAGCGAAGGAGACAGTGCCATTGGCTTGATGAGGCATCAATGCCTTGGATGCCTAGCAGAAGGTTCACTGCATCATATCATCCCTGGTGTCCCTGCCTCCATGAGGGTTCCTGTTCTCTGCCTTGAGGTCCTCACCCTGCGCCTCCCCAGGCTCTTCCTCTGAGCCATCGCTTGAGTCTCCTCTGTGGCCTGTGGAGCTGCCTCGCTCTCCCCAGCCTCCCGTGGGTACCCCCTTGCCAAAGCCAGTTTGTGGAGGGCGCAGCATGCGATGACTATGAGGAAGACACACTCTGAAGGATACTGCAATGCACCCCCTGACTGGTCCAGGCATCTGAAACACATCTTCAGCAGCCCGATTGTCCTCTCCACCACTGCAGTTGTGGAGGCATGAATCCTATTGTATCTCTCCTCAGCCTCAGTTCTTGGGTGAGGCCACCACTTCAAAGGATAGCCCTTGTCACCCAGGAGCCATCCATACACTCGTGCAGGAGCCTTGGTAACTGTGAGTGCCGCAAGGTGTGAGCATCGTGTGAGCTCCAGGGTAACAGGCACAAACTTGGAGAATCTGTGTCCTGTGGTCACAATCAACATTCATTGAGTGGAACTCATTTCTGTTGACGAAAGCTCCAGGCTCACCTGCTGGTGCCTTGATGGTCGTGTGAGTGCAATCCATTATACCCTGGACGCGGGGCAACCCAGCCATCGCAGCTAAGCCTCGTGCTCTCTCTCCCTGGCTTGCCTCATCTGTCCGGAAATGGATGAAAGGGTGGACGTGTCTAAAGTTAGCATCAGTCGAGCTTGATGCAATTGTGTGCAGCTGATTGAGAAACACCACACAGATCCCCCACTGAGCCTTGAAAAGAACCAGAGGCACAGAAGTTGAGGGCCACTGTGACCTTCAAAGTCACCAGCATGGGGTGTCCGCCTATGCAGTTGGAGACGATTCCCGGACCTATCATGTGACATATTGCTGTCACTGTGTCCCTGGAGAGGCTGAGCCTCCTGCGGCACTGGACCTCGGACATCTGGACGTAGTTGGAGCGCTGCCTGAACACTCTAGATGCTGAGTAGTGGCATCTTTGGCGTCCCCTCCCACCTTGGCCTCCCTGCTGGCCCTGCACCAACTGAGCTCACACCACTCCTCTTAAAGGTCTGTCCCTGGGATGCTGCCCACGCCTACCTGGCTTCCTCTCCCTCCTGCCCCTCTCTTCCTCTTCAGGAGGAGGTTCCACCAGCAGAATACACTATCTCCATTAGATCGGATGCAGAGGAGCAGTGCCTTAAAAATGAAGGAGCACTGTGCTGTAATGCTCAGGAGAACCTTCCAGGGAAGATGAGGACCTGAGATGCTGAAAGGCCGGCTTGACAATCAAACGAGATGCCAAGGAACTCTGGGACCACTCTGTACTCACACAGCAAAGGACTGGCAATGACAGAGAAAGTGCTGCTGCTCCAGGGCTTTTATCCCGCCTGTGGATGAGGAAAATGATAAAAATGTGAATTCCGCCCATCTGTTTTGCCCATGCGAAGAGTTAAAAATCGTACGGGCAATGTAAAATCGCGGTCAATGGGCTTTTTAGTGACCTTAATTGGCCCTTTAATTGTCAGTGGGCACTGCTCTGACCCTCGCGTGGGCCTGCTGACCTCAATGTTGTACGCATGGACAATGACCTCGGATTCATGCCCGGCGTTTTTTCGCACAATTTTACGTGCATTTGGGTTGGGTGCACGCCCCACCTCGGAATGCAAAATTCAGGCCCTAGTGTTTGCCATGGGTAAGCATGGTTCTTAATGAATGACAGGGGAGGATTCCACCAGCAAGCCCCCTCACGCACCAGCCAAACAATACCTCATCCATTGAGACAGTCACCCTTATGTCAGCGACACTGTTTAATCCCTCCACCAGCAGGGTGTTGTTAGGCTGGGCACTTTCACGACCAGCTCACCTAAGAAACTGGACGGTAGTTGGAGGCTGACATTGACGACCGTAAACTCAACTCTCAAGCACCAACCTGTTCCCTGGTCATGAGGAAATGTTTTTGTCACAGATACCGATAGGATCTCATTTCTTTTTGACACTAGACATTTAAATGGATTTTGGAGTATTCCTGTTAGAAAGGAATATCTGTACAAGTTTGAATTTACCTTTGAAGACCAAAGCTATACTTGGATTTGTTTGCCTCGGGGATTTCCTAATGCCCCAAGAATTTTCACGAGTGTATGGCACAGTGCTCAAGGGATTTCCAAGACCAAAATATTTGCTTCAGTATGTGGACGCTTTGCTTTTGGCTGCCGTATTGTAGACAAATATTATCCTTCCTCAACGATCTGTTAATCACATTGTTCCAGGAGGGTCTTAAGATTAAGGTGCGCAAAGCTCAGTTGCTAAAAGGACGAGTCACCTCTCTGGGAGTGTCCATCGCATTGGCAGGAAGAGCCTGGGACAGCCACAAAATGGAGGTCATAACTGCCTCTACCGGTCATGAAAACAGCGCTCCATTCGTTTCTGGGGATACCAGGTACCAAAGAAATTTCATTCCTGGATTTGCCAAGATAGTGAAACCACTTTACAGACGAATGAAGGAAAGACTGATGATATCTGGCCTATCTAGACAGAGCTCCATTTGTGACACAGTGGCTAAACTTAAAACAATCGTTATGCAGGCAACTTGTCTTGCTGCTCCGGATCCGACTTGTCCCTTTCACCTTGAGGTAGACACAATGAACCAGAGCATCACTTTCAGCCATGAGCAGGCTGATTGTATTCTCCAATCATTTGGGGCCCTTATACTCCATGTGAGCAACAGCCACTTGTGACATTTTGGGCAGTGTATCATTTTACTTATATCACTGGCTTGCAAAGCCTGATTATACACCCTCCCCATATACCGCTCAATGGAGAATTGTTAATGAAACCAGGGGACATGCTGGTGTCCTCATAGCAGATCAACAAATGGACTTTGGCATTGTTATATAATGGTATGCGAGTAGGGGTAACTATTAGTCAGTTTGTTGCTCCTTTATACTGTTGGCAACACCCATCTGCTTTGGGGGTCACCTTCAACCATGTACTCAAACATATTGAACTATTCCACAGGGTGTGGCAGAAGACCTTACATTGTTAACACACACACTGCTTTATCAAGGCATGCCACCATTTCCTCATATCTCTTACTTATTTTTGGTCAATTCAGGACTGTTTCACAGGGCAGAAGCCGCACAAATAGATCTGGAATGAATCACTGTATCAAAACTGTGTCAGGTGCCCTGGTCACACAGACATTGCAGTTCATTTCCTATCCAGCCAACAAAGCAGAAATAGCAGGCAGCTAGCTTCACTAAGTGGCTAACTGTCCCTTGGTTTACAGTGCCATCGATACAACCCATATGGCAATAAAGATTCCACATGAACATCTGCTGAACAATAACAACAGAAAGGATTTTCACTCACTCAACATCGAGCTGGTGTTTGAATATTGTCAGCTGCAGTTGGAACCATGCTGTCCCTTTCTGCTTGTCCTTTGCTTCAGATGTACAACACCCAACCTACTATTCTGTCTAAAATGATTTTTTAATGGAAAGTGTGGTGTGCTGGATGACTGCAATGTTTCACTGGCAGCCTGCTAGGATTCTGCTCGGTCTACTTCCTGTACGTGGGTCAGTCATACATGGTACTGTGATGTTTGACAGATTTTGCTTGATTTTTGTCATTCCTTCCTTTGCAAAAAGAACTTTGGAAAAGACTGAGAGGCATCAATATCGTAAAGTATGTCCCTTCTCTTCCTAGCTCCTTTGAGTAGGATTTTTGGGAAGTAAACTTCTTATCCCTTACTCTGCCCCATGGTTTAGCCATTTTGTTGAGTTGACAGCTGCCTTGGCCTCATCAATGCATCTTAAAACCTTCAACTGCCTCCTAATTGTAGTTGCCAGCTGATTATGAAGATTATTGATTCTTCTGTTTATTCAAAAGGCTTGATATTCATCCCACATTTTTACAAAAGAAGTGCAATAATGTTTTAAACAGCTTCCTCTGTAATCCTCAAAAGCTGAGAGTAATCTTCAGTTAACCATTCAATTGTGCACCAACAGCAGATTCCAGGCTTTTATCCTTTTTCATGACACAATACTCATGGTTTATATATTATTGTCTTGTTGAGTTGGAATAGTTTCAATAACTCCTGAAGACTGCCAGCTGCAAACACTCTAACTTTATTGTAGCACATTTACGGTTATGAGCTTCTTTCCATGCTGCTGTTTCCTAGACTCGCTCAGATCACATGAGTATATGTCACTTCCTTCTATGACGTAACAGACCATTACAGTTAACCCTTTATGGGACTTAGTCTAACATATCCCATTATACTAGTTTACATAGTGCGGAGGAGTTCTTGCTAATGTATCCAATCAACCAATGGTTTTTCACAAAAGGATGCTTCAATTGATTGTAAAGGAAGTAAGAATTTTAAGGATGTAAACCTTAGTTTTCATACACTTTCTTAAAAAAAGAGAACTCAAAGTGAAGGGCCAAGGCCCACAGTGGAGGGCACCTGCCAGGGCTGAAAAGAATAAAATAGAAGACTGGGAAATTGGAAACTAGGTATTGCCAAGTTTGGATTTTTAAAAGCCTGAAATTTGTAGGAAAATACAAAGAATGAGGGAAGTATGGAGTTCCACAGTTAAGAGTTTGTTGAATTGACACAGAAAGCGACAGAATGTTAAAAACATTGCTGCACATTGTAAAACAAAATTTGGCCTGGGCAACAGTGGTGGAGGCAATGGTGGAGTCGGCAACAGTGGTGGACAAGGCTGAGGAGGTGGCGGTGGCAATAGAGTTAGAGGAAGAGATGGCAACAGCAGCAAGGGAGGCAAAAACAGCGGCAGAGGAGGCAACGGAGGAGGTGGCAACAGCAGCGGAGGCGGCAATCGAATCAGCAACCATGATGGTGGAGGAGGCCAAGTCGATGGAGACAGCAGCTGTGGCAGTGGAGGAAAAGCAGTAGTTGAAGCAGCAGTAGCAGTGTAGCAGGGGGCGGTGAGGGGATGGTCAGAGAAAAGTAGCAGCAACAAACCGGCCTAGCTGTGAGGCTCAGGGCAAGATAGTGACTATGGGCGGTTATCGTGTCCCTGTGCTGTCCCCGGTAGCTCCGCACATGGCTCCCAGTCAGCAGCATACTGGGCCACACAGACCCTGCCCGATTAGGGCTGTGGTTGGTGGAGTCTGGTTCCAGCCCCAACCCAGTCCCACACAACTCGTATTCTCGAGGACAGGTGATAGACTTGCCCAGTGCCAGGAAGAGCTGATGGGTAAGATCAGAGGTTGAAAGAAGAGAAGGCACCCCTCCAGGAAAAGGTGGAGGATATTTCAAGGCTTAATCACTGCCTCCAAGAAGAAATTCTTGCAGCCTCCAGACAGGATAATACATTTATTTACATAACTGCAATTTAAATTTACCCGCCACATCTCTCTCAATGCTGATCAATGCAGCATCCATCTGATCAGGAAAAGATGATGGCCTGTAACTCTAAGCTCCAGGCATCGTAACAATCCCCATGTAAAGATTGCCCACGGAATTCAGAACTGTTGGACAATTGCCCTGCAATGGGAACCACAAAATTATGATTTAAATCACAAACTTCAGATGGTTCCAACTGTCTTACAAGAATAGTTACCTAGAAAAAGCCAGAAGAATTAAGACCACTTCTAACTTCTGGGTAACTAGAGGACTGACCCCCCCACCCCCCAACCACCCATGGGACATCCCCAACTACCCACCCACCCCACCCACTAACTCCTCACCACCCCCGACTACCCTCCAAACCCCCACTAAACCCTCTCTCCCCGACTACCCCCCTGACAGCCCCCGCCAACAGGACCCCCACCACTCCCCTCATCCCACACAGTAGCCCCCAACTATCTTCCTTGAACCCCCATGGGACTCCACCACTCTCCCCACCCCTGGACTATACTCCTCACTGACTACCCTCCCCCCACCAACCACCTGACTACCACCTGACCCCCCACGAGAACTCCTGACTGCCCTCCCCTCAAATACCTTCCCCACCCCCGCATGACCAACTCCCCAACCACCTGCCCCCCGCACTGACCAACTCCCTATGACCACCCAACCTCCCCCCACTGACCACCTGACCCCCTCTCACTGACCACCCGGCCCACTCCACTCACCGCCCCCCACCACTGACCACCTGACTGCCCCCACCCCCTGATGCTATCCATTTACCTTCAACTTATTTTCTCCCTGACTTCTCAAAGTGGCTGGACCTTTAGTCTGCTGTAAGGCAGGACTGCTGTAAAAAAGGGGGCATGGCATCCTTGCCTCTGACTCTCTCCCTCGACAGAAGGACTCGGGAACCCCTACGCTAGACGGTTCTCACCTGGTCTAAGACGGCAGGTCAGGCGAGAAAGCATCAGATCATTTCCAGGTAAGAAAGTAGGAGCAGAGTCGAAAGTTATGGCAGATATATATATTTATTTATTTTTATTCATTCACGGGATGTGGGCTTCGCTGGCTGGACCAGCATTTATTGCCCATCCCTAGTTGCCCTTGAGAAGGTGGTGGTGAGCTGCCTTCTTGAACCGCTGCAGCCCATGTGCTGTAGGTACACCCATAGCTCTGTTAGGAAGGGAGTTCCAGGATTTTGACCCAGCCACAGTGAAGGAACGGTGATATATTTCCGAGTCAGGATGGTGAGTGACTTGGGGAATGTCCAGGTGGTCGTGTTCCCATCTATCTGCTGCCCTTGTCCTTCTAGATGGTAGTAGCCATGGGTTTGGAAGGTGCTGTCGAAGGAGCCTTGATGAATGTCCTGGACGGTGTCAAGCTTCTTGAGTATTGTGGGAGCTGCACGCATCCAGGCAAGTTGGATGTATTCCATCACACTCCTAACTTTTGCCTTGTAGATGGTGGACAGACTTTGGGGAGTCAGGAGGTGGGTTACCCATCACACGATTTCTAGCGTCTGACTTGCTCTTGTGGCCACAGTATTTATATGGTTGGTCCAGTTCAGTTTCTGGTCAATGGTAACACCCAGGATGTTGATAGTGGGGGATTTAGTGATGGTAATGCCATTGGACATCAAGGGGCTATGGTTGGATTCCCTCTTGTTGGAGATGGTAATTGCCTGGCACTTGTGTGGTGCGAATGTTACTTGTCACTTGTCAGCCCAAGCCTGGATATTGTCCAGGCCTTCCTGCATTTGGACATGGACTGCTTCAGCATCTGAGGAGTCGTAAATGGTGCTGAACATTGTGCAATCATCAGCGAACATCCCCACTTCTGACCTTATGATGGACGGAAGGTCATTGATGAAGCAGCTGAAGATGGTTGGGCCTAGAACATTACCCCGAGGATCTCCTGCAGTGATGTCTTGGAGCTGAGATGACTGACGTCCAACAACCACAACTATCTTCCTTTGTGCTAGGTATGACTCCAACCAGTGGAGAGTTTTTCCCTGATTCCCATTGACTCCAGTTTTGCTAGGGCTCCTTGGTGTCGCACTCAGTCAAATGCTGTCTATATATCAAGGGCAGTCACTCTCACCTCACCTCAGGAGTTCAGCTCTTTTGTCCATGCCCGAACCAAGGCTGTAATGAGGCCAGGAACTGAGTTGTCCTGGAAGAACCCAAACTGGGCGTCAGTGAGCAGGTTATTGCCAAGCAAGTGCTACTTGATAGCGCTGTTGATGACCCCTTCTGCTACTTTGCTGATGATTGAGAGTGGACCAGTGGGGCTGTAATTGGCCTGGTTGGATTTGTCCTGCTGTTTGTGTACAGGACATAACCTGGGTAATTTCCACATAGCCGGGTAGACGCCAGTGTTGTAGCTGTACTGGAACAGGTTGGCTAGGGGCATGGCAAGTCCTGGAGCACAAGTCTTCAATACTATTGCCGGAATATTGTCAGGGCCCATAGCCTTTGCAGTGTCCAGTGCCTTCAGCCGTTTCTTGATAGCACGTGGATGAATCGAATTGGCTGAAGACTGGCATCTGGGGACCTCCAGAGGAGGCCGAGATGGATCATCCACTCAGCACTTCTGGCTGAAGATTGTAGCAAATGCTTCAGCCTTATCTTTTGTACTGATGTGCTACGCTCCTCCATCATTGAGGATGGGGATATTTGTGCAGCCTCCTCCTCCAGTGAGCTGTTTAATTGTCCACCACAATTTAAGACTGGGTGTGGCAGGACTGCAGAGCTTAGATCTGATCCGTTGGTTGTGGGTTCACTTGGTTCTGTCTATCACTTGCTGCTTATGCTGTTTGGCACGTAAGTAGTCCTGTGTTGTAGCTTCAACAGGTAGACATCTCATTTTTAGGTATGCCTGGTGCTGCTCCTGGCATGCCCTCCTGCACTCTTCATTGAACCAGGGTTGATCCCCCCCTGGCTGAATGGTAATGGTAGAGTGGGGGATATGCCAGGCCATAAGGTTACAGATTGTTTTTGAGTACAATTCTGCTGCTGCTGATGGCCCACAGCGCCTCATGGACAGTCTTGAGTTGCTAGATCTGTTTGAAATCTATCCCATTTAGCACGGTGGTAATGCCACACAACACAATGGAGGGTACCTCAATGTGAAGGTGGGTCTTTGTCTCCACAATGACTGTGCTGTGGTCACTCCTATCGAGATTGTCATGTTCAGATGGATCTGCCCATAGATGCATCTATGTCCTTAGGACTCAGCCAATAGTTGTGCTACCAAGCCACTCTTGGTGATGGACATTGAAGTTCCGAACCCAGAGTACATTCTGCACCCTTGCCACCCTCAGTGCCTCCTTCAAGTGGCACTCAGCATGGAGGAGCACTGATTCATCAGTACGTGGTAAACAGCAGAAGGCTTTCTTGCCCATGTTTGACCTGATGCCATGAGACTTCATTTGGTCCGGAGTTGATGTTGAGGACTCTCAGGCAACTCCCTCCTGACTGTATGCCACTGTGCCACCACCTCTGCTGGGTCTGTCCTGCTGGTGGGACAAGGCATACCTAGGAATGGTGATGTCTGGGACAATGACTTTGTGAGACAGCTCTCCCAATTTTGGCACTAGCCCACAGCTGTTAGTAAGGAGGACTTTGCAGGGTTAACAGAGCTGAGATTGCCATTGTTGTTTCTGGGGGGTCCGGTGGGTTTCATTCCTTTTTTGTGGCTTTGTAGTGGTCTAGAGTCACATATAGGCCAGGTAAGGATGGCAGATCAGTGAACCAGATGGTTTTTTGCAACAATCAACAATGGTTTCATCACTAGACTTTTAATTCCAGATTTTTAATTGAATTCAAATTCCACCATCTGCCGTGGCAGGATTCCAACTCCGATCCTCAGAGCATTACCCTGGGCTTCTGGATTACTAGTCCAGTGACAATACCACTACACCATCACCTCCCCTTATAACCCCTTATTGGGGTTGTTCAAATGCCTCTGATCTAAAAATAATAAACTTTTTCTTGCTTCCAATTGCACCAGGTGGACCGCAGTAGCCTCTCAATATGACAGTCCAGCCCAGGACTTTGCCTCTCTGTGCGACAACCTCACCCAGCTGCGCACACACACACACACACACATCAGAAAGTGGGTGCATACTTTCAGTTGATTATTGACGTCAGTTGATCCTCATTCTAGCCTGCTGGCACTTCCTACTGGGCTACCAGTTTGCCAGTATTACTGGAACTTCCTTCTGGGCTACATCATTGTGTAACCTGGCAGATTTTCATAGAACACCACTGCAGATATATAAAGGGAAATGCTATCTCTGCTGTTCCATGAATAAATATTCCCTAAGTACAGTGCCCTGAAGCTGAGTGCTAAAGAACCTGCTAATACCATTATTTTAACCAATCCAATGTCAAATGACATCAGCCACTATGTTTTAAGGTAAATTCTATGCAGTGTTTTTCAAATGGACAAATTTGTTTCAGATTTAGAATACATTCTACTTTTGATGTTCAAGTGCTTTCAATGATTTAGTATGAACGTAGCCACAATTCACTAATTTAGAACTTTCCTTGTGAAATGCTATTATTTAATGATACATGTTCAATAGAGGTAAAAAATTTTGATTATACAAGTATACAGTACAATTACCACTAATTCAGTTAGGCAACCCTTCCAAAACTGATATAAAGTAGCACCATACCCAAGTAAATAACACAAACCCTGGGAGCTTTTAACATGATTTACAATGTTTGTATGTGTGCTCTGCTGTACTCCTGTTAAACAAAGGACAAAGAAAGCCTCATTGACTTGTGTAAGCAGTTGCATTGCTACCCTAATGTTCACTGCATTTTAAACAGTAATTGTTTGAAAGTTGTTATTGATTAACAGAGAGGGGATAGCATTCCATTTTGGAATTGTTGGAATTAATGTCAAATATAATGTCCCATTCTCTATTCTGCATCATTAAGAGGGGACGGTTCATCTCCAGGATTAGGCTATTGAAAGTTAGTGTCATGCTTTTAAATGTTTTACATGGCAAAATATTTCTTTGTTTCATTTGATATGGTGTGTTTCATTATCCATGATCTTGCTGAGAAGAATGTGAACATGGTTAGAAACTGATAACGTGATGAAGGATAGAAATAAGCTCTTTACTGATATGTAAATGGCGTTTCATGTTTTCTTCATGTTTAATTGCCTCAAGATTAAAGGTGGAATTTTCCGCTCCTGCCAGCGGTGGGAATCATGCCATGGGGGGAGAATAAATTTGGCATGATGGGAAATGTCACTTTCCTGCCAGTGGGAAATTAGTTTGGGATTTTATTCTCCCGACTTTGATGGCGGGTTAAAGGCTGGTCGAGTTTCCTGCTGATCTGTGTTGGGAACCACATTTGCATTTATTTGCATCTCATGAATGCTCATTAAAAAGTCAGCTTGCTGGAATTATGTTCCCCTCTAAATTAAGCACTCCACCAGTGGATAATTAGAATGGTCTGTTTCATGACTGCATATAAACGGCGCACACCTGCCGAGTTTCAGTTCACTCACAACTTGGAGGTCAGCAGGCACTGTTTTCGCCTTCCTTTAAGAACGTAACTGTGAAACACTGGGTGCCATTTTTTATTATTCATTCACAGGATGTGGGCTTCGCTGGCCGCGTCAGCATTTATTGCCCATCCCTAGTTGCCCTTGAGAAGGTGGTGGTAAGCTGCCTTCTTGAACCGTAGCAGTCCATGTGGTGTAGGCACAACCACAGTGTTGTTAGGAAGGGAGTTCCAGGATTTTAACCCAGCGACAGTGAAGGAACGGTGATATATTTCCAAGTCAGGATGGTGAGTCACGTGGAGGAGATCTTCCAGGTGGTGATGCTCCCATCTATCCGTTGGCCTTGTCCTTCTACATGGTAGTGGTCGTGGGTTTGGAAGGTGCTGTCTAAGGAGCCTTGGTGAATTCCTGTAGTGCATTTTGTAGATGTTACATACTGCTGCTACTGTGAGTCGATGGTGGAGGAAGTGAATGTTTGTGGATGTGGTGTCAATCAAGTGGACACCTTGTCCTGGACGGTGTCCAGCTTCTTGAATCAAGCTGTGCCAAGGCTGAGAACAGGAGGCAAAACTGGTGGGGAGGGGGGAGACGGAGGCAGGACTAGGGGAGGACAGGGTGTGGAACACAAGAGGAAAGGGAGGAGACAGAGGCAGGACTAGCAGGCAGAAACACGAGAGGGGAGGCAAAGACAGAGGCAGGCTGGAGGGGAACACAGAAGGGGAGAGGGGCAAAAAGGCCAGAAATTGTGGGGGTGGGGGGGGGGGGGGGGGGTGGGGGGAACACAAGAGGTGCGGGGGAACACAGAGAAAGGACTAGGGGGTGGTCAAGGAACAGAATGGAGTCATGAAAGACTGTCCTGTGGCAAGAGTTATGAGACTATCCAAGGAAGAGTCAGAGACCTAAGGCATATGGTCCTAGGGGACTCGAGTCATGGTATTGTGAGGCAGAGAGCAGGGTAACATTCAGGGGAGGCATCTGGATCCTGTAAGTCAGTACATTAGTCATGGGGTGGTATAGGATGGTCTCATGGAGGTGGGTCCCAAAAATTAAGGGTGCATGTGGCCTTGAGAAGGAGAGGAGTCAGGTTGACAAAGAGCATGGGACATCAACATTGAAAGGTTCAGGTGGGAGAACAGGAATATTCACATGGAAAATGATGTGGTGAAGGGTAATGGGAGGCTGGAGAGGGTAATTAGGAGGTGTGAGTATGGCGGGAGATGGGAGAAGCATGGAGGTTGAGAGGGGAAGGTTAGAGGCTGGTCTCACTCACAAAAGTCAGCAGCACCATATTCACTTTCATCTAAGAATGACGCCATTTCAAAAACAAGCTAGAATAAAATCGATTGGGTTGGAGTCTCTGGTCATGCAGGAGGAGTTCAGAACAGCAACTTTTAGCCAACTAAAGGGGGCATCCTATAACTGTCCTGCTCAAACCATGGAGAGCATGGCTCAGCTGAGTGGTAGACTTGAGGGTCTAATGCACAATGGATGAGCTCAGCTCCTTTACTAATGTTGTGCATTCAGGCGGGAATCCGTTAAGTTTCGGTGCTGTGGTGCATTTGGTCTTAATTGGTCTTGCAGAGGCATGTCAGAATGGAAGTAGGGTCAAAGAATCCAGGGCCACGGTTGCTGCTCAGAGGCAGCATGGACCCTACAAGCCTCCGTGTACTCGATGCACTGGCCCTGGCATTCAACTCTCCATGCTTGCAGTCATGGCAAAGTGCAAGGATTAGTTATCAATGATTATTGTCAAAGCCACTGGAGGTCAACCGCCAGAAGCCTGACTGTTAGTTAAAGGACATGGGTCTTTTTACCTTCGTTAGGAACCTCATTGTGAATGTGCAGTCACGTCCGAGGGGAAAGCTCAGCCACCTCGTCCTCCAGCATGATATCATCACTGCACATGATGGCCTTGGTATGCCATGTACAGACTGAGGGCAAGTCATCGGCTAGAGACTGCATTCTTGCCTTGTATGTGGAGGGAGGCCATTCAAGGGGAACTACCATTGATCCGTCAATTTTATCTGTTCACAGACACAAGGAGGAATGGAGAATGCAGACTGCAGGCAACACTGCCTTGTTGATAGCCATGGTTAGACTGAGGAGAGGAAGGGCCTGTTGCCGATTAGCACAGCTCAGGGAAGACCATTGCCCTAAGGATCAAGAGACAGTGGGGTCCCCGGAAATCCCAGATGCTGATGATGAGTGGCCGAATCCATGAAGATGTTTGGCACGACCAAGAGTCTGCAGTAGATGGAGTTCATGGAGATGAGCAAAAGACAGTGCTGCAGGCACCTTCACTTGTCTCGGGATGTGGTAGCTCATTCTTGCAACATTCACTATGAGGAGCTCATGCACATGGATTTGGAGGGCCAGTTGCTCTGAAGGTTACTGCTGCACCAAACCTTTTTGCCAGTGGGTCTTTCCAGGGCTCCACTAAGGATCTTTGCAGAATCTTACAATTGGTGACACACAAATGCATAAGGGAGGTGACATATGCCCTTTGCAGTAAAGCTCACCATTATGTGCAATTCCACATGGATGATGCAAGCCCAGCTGCCAGAGCTGTGGGAATTGCTGTGATTTCAGGATTCGCACAAGGCCAGGGTGTCACCAACTGCACACATGTGGCCTCAAAAGCACCCTGGCAGCAGCCTGTGAGATCATTAATAGAAAAGGATTTTACTCTCTGAACATCCAGCTAATTTGTAATCACAAAAAGCTGATCCAACATGTTTGTGCCAGGGAGCTCACAAGACTCGTACATTTTGAGTCATTCCCAGATGTCAGAGATATGTCAGCGCTTAGAGAGTTGGCTCCTTGGTGAAAAGGGTTAGCCCCCCCAGAAGATATGGCTAATGACGCCTGTTCATCAGCCACAGAGTGCATCTGAGGAGAGATACAATGCTGCCACAAGGTCCTTAAAAGAGCATACTGTTGGCCTCTTAATGATGTGTTTCTGATGTTTCGACCAGTCAGGGGAGGCTCTCCGATACTCACCACAGAGAGTGTCCCTCATCATTGTTGTTTGCTGTGCCCTGCACAACCTTGCACTGCAAAGGGGGGATGTGTTGCCAGAGGGAGACATGGAGAAACTAGATGTTTCCTCGGAAGAAGAAGACTTGGAAAGGGATGAATCTGAAGAGGGTGAAGGTTCAGATGAGCCACATGAGGATACCATTGCATGGGCACGATGTGGCAGTGTGCCCATGACAACCTCATTGCTAGAAGATTTCAAAAGGAATAAGGCGAAACAAGTTTTCATGATCAAAGTTCTCTTCAGGCTTTGATGCAGGGGACACAACAAAACCTTAATGTCAATATATCAGGAAAGGTCATCAATCCCACAATTATCATGGAAGCAGTATAAGTCACTTTCAACCCTAACGATGGGGTCATCCTTGGGAGGCACAGTAGCCTAGGGAACATGTGGCCACTGTGGAATGTGATTAGCATTCCATTAGCACATCTCCTTAAGCAGCTACATATGCTGCAGACCTTTCATCCATGGTGTCAACAAGTCAGTAGACATGTCAGCCTTCGAGCAGCTGAAATGCCATTGCACACATTGATGCATTCATGCCAGTGTGACAGCAGCTTAGCAAGGTGGCGCTAACAGGAAAAACGTTTGTCAATTTGTCAATGGTTAGCGCTTGACCTTCTCAAGAGGGAGCTACATCCAGACAGCACCATCTCTCCAAACGCCAGCTTTTATGGATGAATAATGCAGAGGCCTCATCTTCCACTGAGTCCCAATATGCCTTTGAACATCAAGGCGCAGTGGCATGTTACTCGACAGCATGCAGCAAAAGCTGCCAGTTATGTTCATGTTGTCTTCCCAGAGAGTGGCTCAGCAGGACCATCATTTGATTATTTACAAACACTCATGACCCTGCATTTGTCAGAAGTTTGCCAAGCCTAAGCCCTGCACTGCCTTGGCATTAGGTAGAAACGTGGCCCAGTCAGGATTGACACGACTGTCAATGACAATTCTTCCCTTCATAGGACCTGCTGAGCACTCAGGTGATGTGCCAAAGCATCACTTTCATATCATTATAGTCCTCAACATTGTACATCTCAAACCAATCCTTTCTACCTACCCTACGTTAATGAGTGCGCAGTCATGTAATGAATTCCATATTAAGTTGCATAATGTGCCTTTACAGAAGGATTCTGTAAAGCACCACTAGGCAGCCATTCAGGAGCAAAGTAAGATCCTCACAGGTAAGTAGATGACTTCATCAAGATAAGCGCATGCCTCTGACATCACACACTCATTCCCGTCTAGCAGACATTTCTAATGTCACCAAGTGGAACCAACTTCCATCGCTCAGCCTGGGGAGAGTGGGAACTAAAAAAGGAATAAACACGGAGACAGAAACATGCTGCAGGGATGAATTGAAGGCTATGGTGATCGACTATGAATACTACATTTCCCAAAAACCCACAGTCATAAAATGAGCACTATTGCAAAAGTTCACTTGGGGAAAAAACATTCAAACGTTGGCATCAACAAATACTTGTTACATCCACAAACTACAGACTTCAGTGCAACAGCATCAGGATAATCACTTACCTTGATGAGCAATTCTCCTGAGGCCAAACAATGTCTGCCTGAGATCCAAGGGTCACATATGTATTGTCCAGATATGAAGTGTCATTGTTAATGTTGCAGATGTGAAAATTGAGGCTAATCACTGATGAAATTGAGTGCAAGTTAATGGAACTGAGGGTCCAGGTAGGAGTTAATTGAGGGGGGGTACATTTTGGACCCTTGAATGAATGCAGGACCTTACATCACATCAATTAGCCATTGAATACCTGAGACTTGGAGAAGGATAAATGCGAGCTATAGTTACAAAACTTAATTTTTCTAACCCTACCACTACATCTTGGTGCAGTCCCAACATCCATAGCAGAGGTGGAGGCAGCCTACTGGCAGCTATGCCCTGTTCTCTGAGATAACTTTGGCAGGCATCCTCTGGGGCCAGAGGTGCGGGCACCCTGGCCTGCTAAGGGTATCCTGGTCTGGGGCAGGTGCATGCTCCTCGGTTTGACTTGCTGGAATTGATAAGGGCACTGGCAGAGGAGATTTGGAGCAGCAGGACACCCTTGGAGTGTCCTGGATTGTTATCCCCAGGGTATCTGGCTGGCGCTTCTCCAAGGTCTCCAAGATGGCCACCACCCTCCCCATGGAGACTTCAATGCACTTGTGAAGAATCCTGCTTCGGACACCAGGAAGTAGACTTCGTAGTCTTGAGTATATTAACAGCAAGTCTTTATTAACAACTCATAACTATTTACAGATATACAGTAGAGGGTACAGGTATGGAGCTGACTCCATCCTTGGTCTTTACACCTCTCTGTCCATCTCTAGGCTGACCCTGGCTCTGGGTCATGTGTCTTTTTACATCATTGTGTGGGTGGTCCCACATCAACCCTGTATGTAGCAGACCCGACGACTGCAGCTTGCATGCCAGGGCCACAACATCGGGCAGAATGTGGACAGACTCCTCATCCTTCATTTCAGGCTGGTGACAGCCTCTGACAATTTTGATGTTCTCCTGCCTGTCTCTGCATCTCCAACATTTCTACCAGAGGCTTGTCATTGGACTTGGTCTCAGCAGGGGCCTGGTCCCCAGGGTCCTCCGAGTGTCAGAAACCTTGGCTATCACTGCTTCAGCCTGCTGTGGACCTGTGTTGGTGGGGTGATCACCAGATTGTGAACCCGAGCCTGCTATAGAACTAGGTCCCACTGAGGTGTGTGTATCTGTGCTGGTGGAGGGTGCAGGTGGACGCAGTGACAGATCTTAATCAGATGGGTGTTCAGCATCTGAGCTCGTCTGGGGGCTGGGTCTGAGGCGCTTGCTTGAAAATGGCCTTCGCCTTTTATTACTGCTACCTGGAATAGAGAGAAGAGATAATTAATGATTGACTAGGCAGGCGTCAACATTAAAGGCAGGATTTTCCTGTCGGCGAGTGGGAGGGCGGGGCCCGCTCGCTGACGCGTAATATGATGCGCAGTGACGTCAGACGGAACTCCCAATGTCACCGCGCCCCATTTAAATTTTCCAGTAGGCGGGGGCGCAGCAAAATCAGCTGCGGACCCGCTGACCTGTCAATGGCCAATTGAGGCCATTATGAGAGTGTAAGTTCGAAGTGAGTAGAAGTTTCACTTACCCTGGCATCAAATCATTCATCCCTTTCCTGCACTGCAACGTGGCCCTTTTTTGTAACCCATGAGCGCTGACCTCCCTGGAGACCTCCTCCCAGGTTGGTGTGGTTAGGACAGAGGACCTCCTTCTCTCATCCTGGGGAAAGAGGATCTCTGCCTTTCACAGACGACCTGGAGGAGAATCCCCAAGGAGGCCTCGCGGAACTGGGGAGTGGAGGATTTGGTTCTTTTGTGTGCCATTGAGATCCAGAACGAAAAACAAACCTGGCTTGCAGTGATGTAATTTCTGTGCGGGTGCCATTTAAAAATGGCGCCAGGACCTTTGACCCCATGAGGTGACAGCAGGGCGGACAAATCCCTGCCTGCCCCACCATGAGATTCAACTAGCTCCTTGCTGATACATAATAAATGAGCTGAAAAGTAGAGGATCAGGTGGATGAATCCGACCCACTGGCCTCATTTTTGCACTCATGCCCAGTTAAACAACTAGCAGGAAAATGGATTGGTAGAGTGAGGGATGTTGTGTTATAAGGTTACAGATTGAGGTGAAATACAATTTTGTTGCCACTGATGGTGCACAGTGCTTCGTAAATGTCCCGTTTTGGGCTCCGAGACCTGTTTTGAATTCATTCCATTTAGCACGGTGTTAGTGCCATAGAATGTCTTGGATATTCTATAATATAGTGGTAATCATTGCTGATTTTCCTGCCCTAAGTGATGCAGGTTTGGTAGCACAGGGTTATATAATGGGGAAGTGGTGGCCTGAGAGTCCTCAATATTGGCCCACGATACTGTGAAGTCTCATGGCATCAGGACAAGCCTGGGCAAGGAAACCTCCTGCTGATTGCTATCTAGCACTCTTCCTCAGGTGAAGAATCAGTGTTTCTCCTTGTTTAACACCACTTGGAAGAAGCACTGAGAGAAGCAAGGGCACAGAATTTACTCTAGATGGGGATTTCAAAATCCATTGCCAAGAGTAACTCAGTAGCACTGCTACTGACCGAGCTGGCTGAGACTGACAGACATATTTAGGAGACTGGACATGGGCAGGTGGTGGGAGAAACAACATGAAGGAAAAACCTACTTGACCTTGTCCTCATCAACCTACCTGTTGCCGATGCATTTGTCCATTTTAGTATTGGTAGTAGTGGCCACTGTACAGTCCTTATGGAGACAAAGACCCATCTTCACATCGAACACACCATCCAAAATATTCTATGGCACTAACACCGTGCTAAATGGAATGAATTCAAAACAGGTCTCGGAGCCCAAAACTGGATATTTACGAAGCACTGTGCACCATCAGTGGCAACAAAATTGTATTTCACCTCAATTTGTAACCTTATAACACAACATCCCTCACTCTACCTGTTCTTCCTGTAACATCTTCCTGTTAGTTGTTTAACTGGGCATGAGTGCAAAAATGAGGCCAGAGGTGCAGAATGGATGATCCATCTTGGTTTCCTGCTCAGCTCCCAAGCATCAGAGGAACCAACTTTTAGCTATTATAATCCAAGTAACACCAAGAAATAGCTGACTGCAGTAAATGCAGCAAAGTCTGTGGGTCTCAACAACATCCCCGCTGTAGTGCTACAAAACTAGTTGTGCCTCTAGCCAAGCTATTCTGATACATATACAAGACTTGCATCAACCTGAGAAAGCAGTTAACTGCACAAATATATATTTTCCCCAAGAAGTAGGACAAATACAAACTGACCAATTACTCCCCCATCAGTCTACTCTCAATCATCAGCAAAGGGATGCAAGGTATTGTCGACAGCACTATCAAGCGGCATTTACTTATCAATAATCTGTTCAAACTTGCTCAGTTTGAGTTCTATCAGGACCACCCAACTCCAAGCCTCATTACAGCCTTGATGCAAACATGGACAAAAGAGCTGAATTCCAGAGATGAGGTGACAGTGACTGTCCTTGACATTAAGGCAGCATTTGACTGAGTTTGGTATTAAATAGGCCTAATAAAATTGAAATCAATGGAAATGAGGGGAAATCCTTCCACTGGTCGGTGATGATGGTTGTGGTTGTTGGAGGCCAAACACCTCAGCCCCAGAACCTCACTGCTAGAGTTCCTCAGGATAGTGTCCTAGGCCCGAATACTTTCAGCTGCTTAAGAAATGATCTTTCCTCCATCATAAGATCAGATGTGGAGATGTTCGCTAATAATTGCACTGTGTTCAGTTCCAATCGCAACTTTTCAAATTTGAAGCAGTCCTGGCCTACATGCAGCAAGACTAGGACAGCAGTCAGGCTTGGGCTGATATGTGGAAAGGAACAAATGCACCACACAACTTTCAAGTAATGACTATCACCAGCAAGAGAGAATCTAACCACCTTCCGGTGACATTCAACTACATTGACATCAACAAATCCCTCACCAGTAATATCCTTGCAGTCACTATTGGCCAGAAACTTAACTGGACCTGTCATATAAATACTGTGGCTACAAGAGGAGGTCAGAGGCTGGGAAATTTGGACGAGTACCTCACATCCTGACCAGGGCCAGGGAGAGAAATCATGGGCCCTGGTGCTTATGTTAATGGGTCCTTAATTCCACTAGCACCCCCAAGGCCGGCTTCCTACTTTAACCCTTCTCTTCAATCATGCATGATATTTTTCCATTTCAAGATTCACCAATCAATTCACCAAACAATCACAGAAAGGTCCTAGTAAAATGATAACACCCACTGTTGGCATTTGGTTACAAATAGCATCCGGTATATATGCAGCATGAGTCATTAATATTAAGAGCAGCAATGATGTTATGCAATGTTAGTTTGTGCGTGCCATATAGATGATGTGACTATTAAACAAACCAGAATAGAAATTTTACTTTACAGCATTGTGCAATGTTGTTAATTTTACAGGAAAATATACCATTAGTTATTTATAACACTGTGCAGGTAATATAACTGATTTCGGTAACTGCCTCAGCCCTCATTAACATGTTCCGCACATTGCACCACATGGGCACACTGCCAGTAAATTCATATTTTGGGGAAAGATTCAATATTTGCAACCTAGATAAACTGCACAAGACCTTTTCCATTCTGTAGGAGTAGAAGAAGACTTTCTCCTGCTGGGCACATGATATTACTCAATATAATTATTTCATACAAGGGGTGAAATTTGATTCTATTTTATCAGTAATCTCACAGGGTAGAAAGATCAAATGACCCCTGAGCAACAAAGTGGAATGATTGAACAACATAGGTCTTCACTGTCAGTGAGAAGCATTGGAGCCCTCAGGTGGCTTTATGCGACACAACCTTTAAGAGGCCAGAGGACAACAACTTATCAGTTCACAATTGTATCTGTGTTCTCTTGATCAGCAAGTCGGAAGACTCTGCTGATTGCTGCTTCTCAGTACAATATATTTTCAATATCTACTATGCAAAACAACTTTATCACAATATTTTAATACCTAAAAAAAACTGATAAAAAGCACCAAGATAAAGTGGGATAATAGGTAAGTAGACAAAAGGACAAGATTGAGTTCAATGGAATGGACTCTTGAGAATCATGTCCAGTGTAAAACAGGTTACTGATTTACTATGAGCCCATTATGCACTTCTGTTCTGGCATTTTCACCCCACAAAGCCTGCTCACAATAAACATTAATTAGCACCAAAATAAACAAAACTCCAGCCATAATTCCACCATAATCATAGAACAATTAACTGATGTTAGAAAAGTGGCTATAAATAAACCACTAAATTTACAAAACAATTCAACTCTGTAGCTAATACAATTCTGACTTCTCTGGTGTCAACCCATTGTCTTACAATTGGGTTGTACACTGTGCATTTACAACTTATCTATAGGCTCCATATGAAGTTGCATTATATTTGTGCTAAATAAATGTGCAAATCGTATTTAAAAAATTCTAATCATTGTTTGAGGTGTGAGAGAAACAGACAACGTAAGTAGAAAGGTGTAATTAATAAATAAGAAACTTCAACAGCAAAAAAAAGACTGTGACAGCAAAATTCTGAGAGAAACCATTTCTAGAAGCATATAAGTCATAGGATTGGGTTTTTATAAAGACCCTTTATGGTAAAAGCCTTTCCTGCTGTTTCTCTGGGGTTTCAATGGATTTTTTTGCCAGAGTTACAGTGGATGATCAGGACTCCTCAATCCAGGGAAATTTTAGTCCCACAGTATGACCACCTCCTGCTAGAATTTAAACAGGATGGTGCAATGTAGGTTGAACCTTGGATGGAGTAGAGATTTGTCAAACCTTTCTTTATGCAATCTCTTAGTGACAAATAGAGATTTCATTCCCAAACTTTGCAAGAGTAATAAAATGGGTCATAGTGAGTCACCACTCTGTTTTCCATCACTCCTGGTTTTTAGTTTCTTGTATTTAATTTGATGAGGCCAAAGATTCTCAAGCCTCTGGTACATCAGCACAGCATGTCATCAGGATTGTGTCTACTTTTGGGCACAATAAACATTTAGACTGCTCTTTATATGCTGGGTTAAATTCAAAAGAGAATTTTGAGAAGTGTACAGGATTTAAGTTTGTGGTACTAGACCTTAAAAGTGACCTCCACCCTCAACCCCACCTCCAATCCCCCTTGTCCACCCCCACTCCCATCCCCCAAACCTCCCCAAACCCCAAACTCCCCCAACCTCCCCACCACCCCCCTAACACTCCCAACTCCCCCCACCCCCTCAAACTTTCCTGGCCAAATTCCTCCCCCATCCACCACCCCCATCCCACCCCAAACCTCCCCCGCCCCTTCCATAGCCCATAACCTCCCCCTACCACCTAACCTACTCCCACCCCCTATCCTCCTATAACCTCCCTCCAACTCCCCAACCTCCTCCCCACCCGCCAATCTCACACACCTCGACACAGACATATAGCATCCAATTGGTTCTAAAATTACAGGGGTTTCATTTACCATTTTCCAACTGAGAGCAGTTGTTGAGCCGCTGCTTCTCAACTTCAGGCAGCTTTGTGTTTTCCTGGTGGGCTTTTCATAAAAAAAGGAACAAATTTACCATAAGATTGGAAACAGCAGCGCAGCAACTCAGTGAAACTGACCTGAAAGACCAGCTTTAAAAAAATCAGTACTCTCAGCCTGACAGTTCCAATCCTTTTTACCGGTCTTTCAGATCTGGAGCTCTGGCTGCTCAGTGTGGATGACTTGAGAGCTCCATTTAAAACACCAAATCCCGGTTCCCCCCAGCCCCTGGTGTTTGGCACCATCTGCACCCCCCACTCCCGGCCCCTGATTCTGAGTCCCCAAAGCCTGTCCACCAACGACAAGACACCAGTCACAAGTGTGATAGAATAATCTCCACTGGCCTGGATGAGTGCAGCTCCAACAACACTCAAGAAGCTCAACACCATCCAGGACAAAGCAGCCAGCCTGAGCACCACCCCATCCACCACCTTAAACATTTAGTCCCTCCACTACTGGCAGATTTTGACTCCGTGGTTCCATCTACATGGTGCACTGCAGCAAGTCGCCAATCCTTCTTTGACAACACTTTCCAAACACATGAATTTTACCACATAGAATGACAAGAGTTGCAAGCGCATGGGAACACCAGCACCTGCAAGCACCCCTCTATTATCATACAATTTCCTGACCTGGAAATATACCACTGTTCCTTCAACATTGCTAAGTCAAAATCTTGGAACTTCCTCCCTTGCAGCACTGTGGTTGTATCTTCACCACATGGCCTGCAGCAGTTCAAGTAGGCAGCTCACCACCACCTTCTCAAAGACAACTAAGGATAGGCAATAAATGCTGGCCTTTCTGGTAATACCGTCTTCCATGAACAAATGAAAAGAGTGACAATATACTGCTGACCGTAACCTATAGTGGCACAATTTCTACACCAATATGAATCATAGGACTTGCTTTTGCATTGTCATACAAGTATGAACATTTGAACATCATTTATTCACTTTCTCAATATCAATTCTATTCTATGGTCTCTGAGCTGCACTAATCACTGAGTACTATAACACCTTGGACAAATAAATGAAGGGATTTCATTTATATTTATAGCTGCAAGCTGAATAATAACTATGTACTGCTGGTATTTTAATACACCATGACCCTATCACTCTACTTTATGAACAAGTGTATTGGATTGTGAAGCAGTGTCTTACAGGCAATGTGTATTCAAAAATTTGATGGATGTAGTATACAAAATTAACTGAAGCTACAGTGTTATTTTTAAGAAATGAAGACATTGTGCACTTTGAACACTGTTAAATGATTTATTATTTTTATGGATTCATTTGAAACATCCCACTTCCCTGCATTAATACTTTGACAGATGTATTTTTTTTTTTTACCGCTCCTCAACATTACTGGGATAAGTGAGCATCATTGTATTTTGGATAGTTACCAGCAACACAAAGTCAGTCGTTCAGAGTTTATCATCATTGCTGTGTTTCGAAAATCACAGAAGACTAATGCATAACAACTCTAAATTTTCAGTATTTATCTGTAATGATATATTAAACCCTGTGTTCCTGCGATAGGTGGTATGGGGAAAGGGACTTTGTCTGTGGAAGACAGCAGGGCCAGAGTTTACAGGTGGAATGTAAGGGTGAGGAATCACTTAATGATAATGGCTCATGATAATCCTTGGAAAAATAGAACATAATCATCTGCACGTTCAGATGAGGATAGATTATAAAGTCTCTTTGGAAGGATGGGCTTAATAGTCCGGATACCATATTAAGCTTCTGCCCTTCTCTGCTCCTTCTTGCCATGGCATTCTTTATTCTTGTGGTGTTGCATTCATCCATTCTTAATTTCTTATCAAATGGTGGAGCAGGCCTGAGGGTCCAAGAGGATTACTCCTGCTCCTAATTCTTATGTTTGTATGTATATATGTTCATATGTAATTTCTATTCTCAAAGGAGGAGGGAGATGATGTTGATGATGAAGACAAGGATAAACAGAGACACAACTAGCTCCTTGATAAGGAGGATGATGATGGAGAAGGGGATGAGGTTGTAATTCAGCTTAACCACGAGTTCCTGCACAGTTGCTGACCTGTGTTAGTCGGCCACAGCCCCCTCCAGCCTATCCTCTGTGCTGTCTGCTCTTCCTTCCCATACACCAACTCAGATGCTTTGGAGAGAATTGGATTAATTTAGTTAGGATGTGGTCACCAGGGCATTCACAGAGCATAAAGGAGCAGGAAGAGTGGGAAATGGATGAAGCTCTCCACTCTTGCCTCATTTATGTTATTCAGTGCTTGCGCCCATGTTTGAACTCAGGCTATTATGAGCTTAGTGGGCCTGGCCAAACCCAAACTGAGCATTGGTGAGCATCTTATTGGTGAGTAAGGGCTACTTCAATCCACTGTTAACAACTTCCCCATCACTTGGCTGATGATTGGGTTAGGACGGTAATTGGCCAGGTTAAATTTGTCATGCTTTTTCTGGACAAGAGATATCTGGGCAAGTTTCTACATTTTCAGGTAGATGCCAGTGTCATAGCTATGCCAGGACAACTTGGAAAATTCTGCAGCACAAGTCTTAAGCACTATAGCCAGGATATTGTTAGGACCAATAGCCATTGCTGTGTCCAGTTCATTGAGCCATTTCTTGATGCTATATGGGGTGAATTGAATTGGTTGATGCCTGCCATCTATAACGGTGAGGGCCTCCTCCAGAGGATGCCAAGAAGGATCATCTGCTCAGCAAATCTGGCTGAAGATATTTGCAATCGCTACTGCCTTGTCTTTTGTACTCGTGGCCATCATCATTAAAGATAGGAATGTTTGTGGAGTCTTCTCTTCTCCTATCTTGCTTAACTGTCCACCATCATTCATGATTGGATGTGGAAGCACTGCATAGCTTTGGCTCCTTTTGGTAATGAGATCACTATAGCATGTTTTCCTTGTTCTCATTCATTGCATGCATGTATTTCTGTATTGTAGCATCGCCAAGTGCACCTCCATTGAAGTGGAGGCTGAGGGGGTACTCATGGGTGCACAGCTGAAAAGAAGAGTATTTCAGGGAAATCCTATCAATATGCAGGCTCTTGGGTCAATCTGTAAAATGTGTGGCATCTGACAGCTGTTACTCTTGGGTTCACAGCAATTGTGACAACATTAAGGAAGCTTTTTCTTTGCTGCAGTCATTGCCATACCTGAAATGGAGGTGCACTTGGCGATGCTACAATACAGAAATACATGCATGCAATGAATGGGAACAAGGAAAACATGCTATAGTGATCTCATTACCAAAAGGAGCCAAAGCTATGCAGTGCTTCCACATCCAATCATGAATGATGGTGGACAGTTAAGCAAGATAAGAGAAGAGGAGACTCCACAAACATCCCCATCTTTAATGATAGTGGCCATGAGTACAAAAGACAAGGCAGTAGCGATTGCAAACATCTTCAGCCAGACTTGCTGAGCAGATGATCCTTCTTGGCATCCTCTGGAGGAGGCCCTCACCGTTATAGATGGCAGACATCAACCAATTCAATTCACCCCATATAGCATCAAGAAATGGCTCAATGAACTGTACACAGCAATGGCTATTGGTCCTAACAATATCCTGGCTGTAGTGCTTAAGACTTGTGCTGCAGAACTTTCCAAGTTGCCCTGGCATAGCTACGACACTGGCATCTACCTGAAAATGTTGAAACTTGCCCAGATATCTCTTGTCCAGGAAAAGCATGAAAAATTTAACCTGGCCAATTACCTTCCTAACTCAATCATCAGCCAAGTGAACGGGGAAGTTGTTAACAGTGGATTGAAGCAGCCCTTACTCACCAATAAGCTGCTCACCAATGCTCAGTTTGGGTTTGACCAGGCCCACTAAACTCATAATAGCCTGAGTTCAAACATGGGCGCAAGCACTGAATAACATAAGTGAGGCAAGAGTGGAGAGCAAAGTATCTGGAATCTGAAATAATAACGGAAAATGCTGCAAAATGCTTGGTAATAAAGAGTCACTGACATGAAACAATAACTCTGTTTTCCTCTCCGCGGATGCTGCCAAGATCTGACGGGTATTCCAACACTTTTTTAAAATTTAAGATAAAAGCAACTGCCCCTGATTTCATGGCAACATCAGCGGCATGTGGCACCTAGGAACCCGAGTAAAGCCATAGTAATTGGAAAACTGGGGAAACACTCTCTAGCGACTGGAGTCATACAATTTACAAAGAAAGATGATTGTGGTCACTGGAGGCCAATCATCTCAGCCCCAGCTCCCTCAGGGCAGCACCCTAGGCCTAACTATCTACAGGGGCATTATTTAGAGACTTCTTTCATCAGAAGGTTAGAGGTAGGGCTGTTTGCTGATGATTTTAGGGCTCAACTCCATTTGTAATTTGACATGTGGCAGCACCTGTACAATATCAAGGCTTGGATCCGATAAGTGGTAAGTGATATTCGTGGCATGCAAATGCCAGGCATTAATCATCTGCACCAAGAGAGCGCACCCCATGACATTCAATGGCATTGCTGTTATTGAGTGACCCAGAATCAACATCCTGGGGGTCACCATTGACCAAATATTCACCAGACTAGCCACTTCAGTGCCATGGCTACTTAGAGCAGGTCACAGGTCAAACCGCACCCCGAACTACACGGCACAAGACAGGAGTGTGGTTGGCAGGTTTTCCACTTGCATGAATGTCTAGAGTTGCACTCAAGAAGATTGACACCATTCAGAACAAAGCAGCCTGCTTGATCAGCATTGCATCCACCAGCCTAAATATTCACCCCCTCTACCACTGGGGCACTGTGGCTCCAGACTGTGCTATTTACAGGATGCACTGCAGCAGGTCACTGAGGTATCTATGACAGCACAGCCCAAACCAATGAACCTCACTGTCAAGGACGACAAAAGCAGCAGGTCAATTGGAGTACCATCTACTCCAAGCTCTCCTCCAAGTCACACAACATCCTGACTTGAACATATATCGGCTCTCCTTCATGGTCGCATGGGTCAAAATCCTGGAACTCCATGCCTAGCAACATTGTAGGACCATTGTCATCGCACAGACTGCAGCAGTTCAAGAAGACGGCTTACTACTACTTTTTCAAAGCCAACCAGCGAGGGGCAATAAATATTGCCCTTCTCGGCCTGTCATGAAGCTATTATGTATATAATATTTTGGAAGATATTTTTCTTTTAAAATAGAGGTTTAGTCTGCAGGTGTGTCTTAATTAGATTAAGGTCAGCTAGTCTGGGTGCTTTGATATGTACTAGTTTGAGATGTAAACAGAGAGGTAGAGTGTATTTGCATTTTTGAATGGAGCATTCCAGAAGTGGGATGAAAGCTTGATGCCTTTCTAGCAGCTACCAAGCAATATATTTATATTGCTAATAAAATTTGGTACAATGAATGGGTTTTCACGTTAAAAGGTAAAATTCAAAGAGATTGGTGAGACAATGAGAATTTGAATTCAATCAGTGGTGGTAGGTATAACTTCAGCAGTTTTCGGGTGTGCAGGCAGAGGCAATGTAAGGTCAAAAGGCAGCTGCAAGCCTCCAACTGGCTCCACAGTGAAAAGAACCTCATTTTGAATTCATAAGGTGAAAATGCTTTGCCTGGTGTCTGGTTAAGTCTATGGGTTGCTGTTGCCTTAATGGAGATTAGTTTGGTAATTTGTTAAAAGTTATGATAGTAGTAATTTGTAGTCATGTGTATATATATTTTTAACCTATGTAAATTAATAAAATGTTTCAGTTAGTTTAATGTAAAACCTCAAGAACTGATGGTCTAATTCCTGAATTTAGAGTCGCATCTCAGACATAACACTTAAAATTATAGGTTATGACAGTTGTTTAAAGTTCCCTCTGAGATTTTTAAATAACTCCGCTTTACCAACTGCATCGGTCATAACATAGCCAGGCCCACATCCCAAGAGTGAATTTAAAACAAAGTGGAGCATGTGGCAACTTCAATTAAATTTGTTGCAACCCTCACCTCAGAAGCAGTTAGGAACCAGTTGATGTCTACATCTCCACAGAAAAAACAGGCTGTAGCTCTTGAGGCTATAAGGGAAAAAACGTACATAACAGCTTCAAAACCATGGCAACTGTGATGCATTGTGATGGCTCTCAGGGATTTCAGCATCTAATAATTGCCTGGAATGTCAACCGCTGGTATCTGATATCACCATCATTCAGGTTAGTAGCACATACCAGGGGTTTGGCTATACCACTCAGAGCAGAATTGTCCATGCTCTCTGGTGTCAGGCGTAAGAGGACAATATGGCGAGAAGGCCAAGAATCGGTTTCACGCTGTCATGAAACCACTTTGCGATCATCTGCTCAGCCCATCAATGGCTGGCTGCGTTTTCCACTAGTGGACGACAGGAACCTCTTTGTGATACATCTGCATATCATTAAAAGGCCAGCCTGCCGGAGTCATCCCCCCACATTGTCCATCCTCAAACCGATGTGTTTCGTAACAGCATATATAAGGCGTGCATTGGCAGGCTGCAGTTTGAGGGGGATTCAGAGGTGACTACACAGTAACATTTGAGAGCGCTCCTGTGGGTCACCTGTTGGGCTTCAAGGTTGAGGCGCGTTGGAGGCGTGGGAGCAAGGGTTGCCCTGCGGTTGAGATGACTTGGGGGTGGGGGGAAAGGCCCCCTGCAGTTGAGGTGACTTGGGGATTGGGGCAAGGGCTGAACTGTGATTGAAGATAGTGCACAAGCACGTGCGGAGTTGGGCAGAGGGAAGTGGCCATGCATTAGGGAAATCTTGTACAAAGTGACCATTCCTTTGCAGCTGAGAAAGTTCAAGCACAGCCACATTGATATGGGTGGAGTTGGGCTGCTAGCTTATCTGCCCACTCAACAATGCAGAGGCATGAAAGTGCCACCATGTGCTCCAGAGCTTTTCACCCCTTCGGCACAGACTGCAAACTAATGAGCATTTTAGTGGACTGCAAAACAGTTGGACGACTGGGTACATTGTACAATCTCCTTGCTAAAGCTGGCCTGGGGCAGTCACTGGTGGAGGTGCTCACAGCCCCTTGCAATATCATCCACCATGGTTCAAGCTAACAGTGCAGACTTGCAGTGCGGGTTAGGAGAATGCCTGCGCCTGAGCTGAGAGCACAGCATGCAGTCCAGTGGGCAAAGCTGCCGCCAATCAGTCAGATGGAGAGGGGTGGAGGTGGGTGGGGTTTCGGGCAGCCATGCAGTGCACTAAACTCTGAACATCCAAGTGGTGGCTAGCAGTCTCCGCGATGCACTAAGGGGACTTCAGATTTAACCAAGAGAGGTTCTTAGAACATCCAAGCGAACCCAAGCATCTCTCTCTTTCACCCTGCAGGAGGGGAACATCAGGAGCATGGAGCCTGGTGACCTAGCTGTATGCCTTGTGGCATGCAAAGTGGAGACGATGGAGAAGAGAGAGACTGAAGTGCCTGGCTGCGCAGAGGGAGGAGCAGCGCCCTCAGGAAGAAGGGGTGGCTGGGGCTCCATGCTGCTGATGAGCCACAGTGAGCCGTTGTTTGTCGGTGCCTAGCTAGACCCAGGGTCTATAGATGCTGCCTTTCATTCCTGCAGATGACCGAGAACCAGTGTTGTTGAAGACTGTGCACATCTAGGTAACTGGTCAGTCACGTTCTGCCAGCTACTGCAGGATTTGGTGCCACAGGAACATGGAGGACATCCACTGCCGGTGGCCATGAAAGTGACCGCGACATTCAATTTTTACGCCAGTAGCTCCTTTCAGGGTTCCACAGGTGGCCTCTGTGGGATATCACAAGCCTCTACCCACAAATGTATCCATGAGTTCACTGATGCCATCTTTGCGAGGACACACAACTTTGTGCATTTCGCCCGGGACCAGGACAGCCAGGATGCCCAGATTTCGGGTTTCCCACAGGTGCAGGGTGCGATCGACTGCATTCATGTGGCGCTCAGATCTCCATTGCAACAAGGGGTCAACTATATCAACCACAAGGGCTTCCATTTGCTGAATGTGCAGCTGATGTTTGACCACCACAAAAGCATCCTGCAGATGTGCGCGCGATTTTCAGGGAGTGTCTACAACACCTATATTCTCAGTCAGTCACAGATCCCTGATGTCTTCCAGGATCCACAGAGGCTGCAGGGATGGCTTCTCGGGAACAAGGGCTACCCGCAGAGGACGTGGCTGATGACACCCGTGCGGCAGCCTCAGACTGCAGCAGAGCGATGGTATAATGAGGTTCCGGTGCCTGGAACGGTCTGGTGGAGCCCTGTAATACCTTCCACAGAGGGTGTCACGCATCGTTGTAACCTGCTGTTGCCCTTTACAACCTGGTGCTGCAATGGGGAGATGAGCTAGCCGAGGAGGAGATGCAGGAGCTGGAGATCTCCTCCAACGAGGAGGATGTCGATGGTGATGAGAGTGAGGAGGGCCTCGAAGGTGACGATAATGACAATGAGGTCCTCGCACTGGCCAGGCCAGGCAGGCATGCTTGGGAGACCCTCATAGCTGCCAGATTATTGGAGGATGATGACGACATGCAGTGAGGTGTCCCCATAGATCCTCACATCGCATCTGTGAATGTCTGACTCCTGTCTGGCTGAGGGCAGCTTGCTTGAGCTCTGTGATCAGGATCACAGCATCACTGGTCACAGATGCTAACAAGATGGGGGCTAGCCCCGCTTTAAAGGTGCTGAGAACACACAGAGAGAATGACGGAGCTCAGTGAAGCCTGCCCACGGCATTCTGACAGCAATGATAAGCACCATCGAGATGTAGGCATCAGTAATGTGTTCAGAGAGTTTGAGGCCGAACCATCACTTTGGTCTGAAGGCTGCACAGAGCACAGGGAAGAGGCCCTGGACTGAGACACCTGCCTTTATCCTATGCAGAAAAGTTTCACATCTGAGTAACTCGAACACTGCTCATCAGAACAAGGAGCCATAGGAAAGGAGACATTCTTGGTAGTTTATTAGCAATAGTAAACTTTATGCGCAAGTGATTAACACCTGTGCACACGCTGTGCAACTACATCTTCTTAACCTTCCTAACCCTGCCACGACATGTTGGTGCTCCCCGGACATTCACAGCAGAGGTGGAGGCAGCCTGCTAACTGTTACGTTCTGTTGACTATAATGACCTTGTTGGGTGTCTTCTGGAGGGCTGAGGACCTGGAGGGCCCCGGCCTGCTTTCAGGGCCCTGCTGTGTGGCAGTTGCACCCTCCTCGGCCTGTGAAGCTGGAGCTGCTAAGGTCACAGGAAGTTGAGATTCAGATGGGCTGGACACTTCCAGACTCACCTGGATGGATGGCCCCGGGGGATACACCTGCTGATCCTCTGTCCTATGGGTGCCCGAGGCCCCAGGCTGACTCCTTGAGGAGAAGGGGAAGCTGGAGTGAGATCGAGCTGCCCAGCACCCCTCTCGCATCGACACTGTTGGAGGCCAACTATGGCATCAGCAATGGAGTCAGCCCCCGCAGCAGTGCAGGATCGACATCCTGGACCAAGGTCTCCATGGCGGCTGCCATCCTACCAGTGTTGACCTTAGTGTGTTGGCATGCTGGCACTATCATCTCAGCCTGAAGGCAGAAGGACTCCTCCATCGTGTCTTGCAATCTGAGGAATGCAGTGGACATCCCTTCCTGATGTTCCCGAGCTTGCCTTTGCAGCTCCAGCAACTGTGACCTGATTGAATCCAGAGGCTCGTCATCTGACTTGGACTCAGCAAATTTCTGGCCTCTAGCAGTCCCCTGAGTGCCGGATACCTGGGAAGTCCCTTCCGCCGCCTGCTGTGGATTAGAAAGTGTGATGTGCTCACCAGATTAGGAACATAGGAACATCTCAAGGCTACTCTAAAGCTTGGTCCCACCAAGGTGTGTGTCTCTGCACTGGTGGAGGGTGTGGGTGAGAGCTGTGATGGGTCTTCAGGGAGGGTTTCCGTGGATGCCTCTTGTGAGCTTCTCTTGGGGCTTGATTGGAGGCTCTAGCTTGTGGACTCTGTTGTCTGTTTCCCAGATGTGCCTGCGAAAGCAAGGAGAGATAAAATTAGTGCATGGCCTGTGAAACAGGACACATCACTCACAGAATGGTTGTCTGATGGATGTTGCACTGCTGGATACTCACTTGGTAGAGCACCACCAACCTCACCGTCAGCACAGGAATGGTCCAGATCCACACCAGCCAGCTGGATGGCTCTGTTTCCAAACTCTGTGAGAACCTTGATTTCAGGCATTCCTCCACCAGTCTGCGACCTGCCCCTCTTGTTGTGTGCCAGCTTGTCCTGCATGAATACAGATGGAGAGAGTGTACCAGGATACCTGCCAGGCCAGATGATAAGTATGCCTGGCATGTGTGGGTGGTGAGTGGTCCCATGAATGGGATGAGGGCAATGACGGTGTGTGTGAGAGAGTCAATGGTGACGTCCCTTGAACTGGCAGTGAGTGAGGGCCCTGTGGATGTGTGATGGGTTTGTGAGTGTGTGAGTTGAGAGTGATGAAAAGAGTGACTTACCCTGGTGGAAAGGGAGAGATCATTCATCCTCTTCAGGCAGTGGGTGGCTGTCCTTTGTGCAGGGTGTTGGCACACCCACCGCTGCCACCAGCTCCCAAGCCAGATTAGTGATGTTGCTGCCTAACATCACTAGCCAGAGCAGTGGTAGATGGCATCATGGCAACTTCCGCTGTGTCCAAAAGGCGCTCAAGGGACTACTCACTGAACCTGGAGGCTGCAGTCTTTTTGTTTTTCGGGGCCATGTCTTCCGTGCAGCAGTCCTTGTCTGGAAGCGCTGAGAGGTGTGTGCATGGCTGCACTTTAAATATGATGCCCGGTGTGATGAAGCGGTGAGATAGTTGCGTGGCGGGTGAATGAGAGCCCGCCCACCATCGAAACGGTGTGTTTCTCAGGAATGCATAGTTAATGCGGTGGGTTTGAGAGAATACGGCGTGAAAATCTGCCATTGCGGACAGCAGGTAAAACATTGTCTTACCCGCCCACTACATCACTTGGTGGAAATCAGGGACAATTCCATCCTCAGAGTCCATGGAATGAAGAAGAGTCATTCATGAACAAAGTCTAGCCAGCACTTGGTCTCGCTGGGAAAAACTGCAATGAAAGGACAGCTCTTGTACAACACAAGTAATGTTCTGCCCCTCAGGTCGCACCTAAGAGAAGCACTAGAAATGATAGAAAGGTAGGAGTGAAGCATAGTGTTAGGAGTAGGTTGACTACTATTCCCCTGGGCTTTAATGTGATGAATAGAAATTGCTCTGATGAGCTGGGATTTTTCAGGACCTGGTGGGAATGGGAAGGCGGAACTGGAAGTGGGTGCCAAAGGCTCTGCTCTGACTCGCATTCACATTGCAATCTCATGCCAGCCAGCTAATTAATGGTTGACAGCAGCCAAACCCTGATGCGAATGGTCTTTGCCTTATGGATCCTCCTTGCAACCATCCTGAGAATACAAAGGCTTGCAAGATTCCCAGAGCCATCAACCACCCCCCCATCCAGCAACAACCCTCACACCGCCACACTATCCAGGAACCATTGATGACCCCCCCCAGCATCCAGCAACCATCAACAACCCAGCATCTATTGACTCCCCCAGACCTGCATCCATCAACCACCTTCCCCACCAACCCCCCAACCGCCACAGCATCCAGGAATCATCAACCCACCTACCCCCCTCCCAGCATAGAACTAATGAACCTATCATGGACAGCCCAGCCTGAAAGGTGCTGTATTGGTTGTTGTTGTTGTTCTTCTTCCTTTTTTCCTCCTCCTCTTCTTCTTCCTCCTCATCTTCTTACTCCTCCTCTTCTCCCTCCTCTTCTTCCTCCTCCTCTTCCTCCTCCTCCTCCTTCTCCTCCTCCTCTTCCTCCTCCTTCTCTTCCACCTCATCTTCTTCCTCCTCCCCTTCCTTTTCCACTATCTCCTCAGTTGCTGGCCATAGACCTGGTGGCAAAGTCAATGCCATCATGATAGCGAGATGGTGCAGGATGTAGCAGACCACAACAAATTGTGAGATGTGCTCTGCAAAGCACCACAGGGCTGCCCCAGAGTGACCCAGGCAGCTAAAGCATTGCTTAGTTACCCCAATAATTTGCTCAATGACATTTTGTGAGGCAGCATGGCTCTCATTACTTGTACGCTCGCTCGAGTGCACGGTTTGCACACTAGAATCATAACCCAGGTGGTCAGCAGATAGCCATTGTCATCCAGCAGTCACCCTCTGAATCCTCATGGCAGTTCAAATGTTGATGGTACAGTGGCCTGACCCAGAATAATTGCATCATGACTGCTGCTAGCGTAGTGAGCACTGATCTGCATGATGTTCTGGGTATGGTCGCACACAAGCTGGACAATGAGGGAGTGGAACATTCTGTGGATGTGATACATCTTTGAATTTCAATACAGCACTTGCAAAGTGATGTTTGTGCAGTCAATGCACTCTGCACTATTGGGAAACCTGCTATTCTGCTGAAGCCATGCGCTCACTTTTCCTGTTTCTCTAAGGGTAGAAAGGATGCATTGTATTCTTTCCATCATGGATGTGGAAATCAGAAGTTGGACACTTTCCCTGGGTCGTGATCCCAGCCTGTCCTGGCAGTGCCAGCTGGCACACTTTCCATCAGGAAGGTGGGTGGGTGAAGGGGGGGAATTGGCTGGAGTCAGGCCTGCCGCCTCCTGCATCAGCAGAGGGCTGCAAATGGCAGCATAAGTGGAGGTGTAAATGGAGGCGGACCAAACCTGTCTTGGAACCAATAAAATATCTGCCTCTGCTGCCACCGTTGTGCCACAAGAAGATCAAGGCCTCCACTGAAGGAAACATTATCCCTGAAGGTGCTGAATGTTTGATGTTCCTGTGAAAGTTGGCCCAGTATGAATGAACCCTCAGTGATATCACAGCCCATTGCATGTTCCCTTCATTTCTAGCTGCACTGCCTGAGAAAACCCAGCTTTGAGGCTTCTGCTGGCCTATCCTGTCTCTGCACTCCCTTGCAAGTGGCTGCAAACTTTTATGTAAACATGCAACCTGTCACAGCACAGGTCTACAAGCATACACAGCAGCCCAGCTTAGGGGCTGCTCTCCACACTCGGCCCTTAACTCTACTGCCCCTCACACCATCCCTCACCTCTACAGACTCAACAGAGGAGGCTCAACACTGAGCACTCCCATGGCTACTCCCTACCTCACTTCATCCCAAGGCACATGTGCTCCTCAAAGAGCCTTGTCCCCTGAGACAATTGCCGCACAGTGTCAATGTATGCCATGCTTGTACTCCTAGAGCTACGGTAAGGCTACCATGCCTAAAAGTGGCTAACCCTTCACTGGTAACTAGACTAAAAATCACTAGACCCTCTATCATCATTGTGGGTCATGGGTGAGGTTGTTCATGGTCTGGATTTATAGATAACACTGGAGGCAAGACTGTTGGTAAACTTTACCTTTTATTGAACATTATACTAACTATATATATAAGTACAGGCTTAGCACGAGCCTCTACATAGAACTATCTCTCAGCATACTGTGTTGTCATGTGATCTTATATCACTAATGATGTAGACTATATATTTACATATTTAACATTAATCCTTTATACTACATCTCCCCCAAGGCTCTAACTCTATTAAAAACTTTGTTTACATTATCTTATATCTCCACCTGAACTCTCGGTCTTCATCCCTAGTTCAGAGATAAACCATGGTTTCACCAATCTTTCCAACCCTTTTCTCAGCTGTCTTGGAGGTTGGATGTTCTCTTTTGAACTCAGTGAGGTACTATATGAATCATCAAAGATTATTGGCTCTTTATTCTGGTCGTCTTCCTGATCATATGGATAGTTAGTCCATTCCATCGATGGTCTTCTTCTTGTAGCTGAGTATGCTTCTGTTTCATCTAACTATTCAATTTTCAGTCTCTACAAGGTAAGTTCTTGGATTTTTGTGTTTTCTCCAAGACTTGGACTTTGCACAAATCCAGATTGATTCACTTGATTAAAGACCTGGTCAATCCTGTACTCTATGGTGTTCATTATAGTTTCTGGTTTGATTTGCACGATACTCATCCTCCTTCTCACTTACTCTCTCTCTATATCTGCTGCTTTGAGACATGGCATAAGAATGTGTGGAAGAACAGGAAGTTGAGCCTGAAGACTTCTTCCCATCAGAAGTTCTGATGGAGCCAAACCATTCTGAAGTGGTGTAGTCTGGTAGTTCAACAGTGCTATGTTGATATCATTTTTCTTCAACAAAGCATTTTACCATTCTGTCTCCCCTTTTGGCCTTTCCATTAGCTTGTGGGTACCTGGCTGAACTAGTTGTGTGGACAAATCCGTAGTCTTCTGTGAACTTCTCAAAACATTCATTTGCAAACTGTGGGTCATTGTCTGAAATAACTAGATCTGGAATGCCATGTATGGCAAAATTTATTTTAATGATTTAATGACTGCTTATGAGGTCAGACCATGAAAACATTTGACCTCAATCCATCTGGAATAATAGTCAATGACTATAAGGAATGTCTTCCTCTTGAGCTCGAAAAGATCCATTCTGAGATGTTCCCACGGTCTGGATGAAATGCGGATACCATCAGTGGTTTTCTTTTCCTTCTGGTGATGAATTGTATGGGTGATGCAGCTCAAAATCATTTCCTCTAATGATTTTGAGATCCCTGGCAACCAAACCGAATTTCATGTTTCAGCACGACACTTTGTAATGTCCAGGTGTCCCTGGTGTATCCTCTAAAGGATCCCAAGTTTGAGGACTCTAGGTATGACCAACATCATCATAAATTAGCAAGTCATCCATGCCGCTGAGATGTCTTCGTTACTTGAAGTATTGTTTCAGGATGAGATTATTTGGAACATTTTTGGGCCACCCATTTATGCAGTATTCCCTAATTTTAGCACATTCTTCACCTGCTTTTTTTGCCTTCTGAATTCCATTCAGCCTCTGTGTTGCTGCTGGCAGGAATTTTGTGGTCAATGAGGTATATGACTCTACATCCTCAATTAAATGTATTTCCTCCTGTTCAGGTTTTTCAACAAGAATGCATGACAGTACATCTGCTGTTGTTTATTGTTTTCTTTGCTCAGGTTTGTCTATCGGTTTCTTACTTGATGCAAGCTGCTGCTCCAGGTAATGAACTTGTGGTTTTTTAATCTGCTGTTCATGGGAAATCTTCTCCCTGATTTTTTTGAGGTTTTCGTGTGATTCTATTAGGTTCTGGTGCTCTTGCTTCACAGCACTTGTTTCAGTTTTTTCAGGACCTCGGAATAATTTTGGAAAATCTGTCCAGAATCCTATCAGTTGCTCTTGGCTTCTCAATTCATCTAATTTATAGATAAGTTTTAGGTCTCTGCCAGCTTTTTGACTTAACAGTGAACACTCTTGGTGTGGATCACATACAAAGTTTCTGTGATTTCTCATTCTTTGTACAGGAGTTGAGCAGTCAACTGTCTCTTGACTTTCAGTTGAATGCCTCCTGGACAATGGAAGCATATGGTTGATGGCTGGAGTCTTGCTTTAGCCACTGTTCTGTGTCAGAAAGAATTGAAACTCTTGCTCAAGTGTCTACTTTGAAGCTTATGTCTGTTGACCATAATGTCTGTGCTCCAATAGTTCCCATTTGATCCTGTAATTTCTCCCAAGTATGGCACTTTTTTCATCTTCAACTTCATGAGTGCTATCTGATTTTAGTTATTTCTCTTTTAATTTTTGTGTTAGGAGATTTTGCTGTGGCGTACTGATTTAAAATGTCCTCAATTCTTAGAGGAATTGCACTCTGCATTTTTGGCAGGGCATTCTTCACGCCAGTGCTGCCTTTTCCTGTCACGGTGTGAACACTGAGTAATGGTGGCCACTGTGCCCTCTCCATACTTTCCCGGTTTTGGATTAGGTGCGCTGCTACTTCTGTGTCCTACAAATTGCAGTGTCAGCTGTTTTTCTCCACAAGATCTCTTTGTCACTTCAAATAAATATCTCATTTTGTTTTCTCACTTCTGCCTGCCTTGTTAATTGCAAAGCATTCAATAGGGTCAAATCTTACTTGACTGCAGAAAATCTGATAAAGTCTACTCAAGGGCTCCTAAAACAATGCAATCCCGAATTAATTCGTCTTTCAGGGTCCCATATTCGCAATTCTCAGCTGGTTGATATAAATCACTAATGAAGGAATCTATGCTCTCTCCTGTTCTTTGGGTACATCTATTGAACTTTGCCCTTTCTATAATGGTGTTCCTTCTAAGACTAAAATAGGTGTTGAAGACTTTGATAACCTGTTCCTATGTCACTGTCTTTTTGTTTAAGCCCTGTCTGAATATTATGTCATCTGCACTACTGCCTATGGCATAGAGAAAGGTACTGTCTTCTCTGCTAGTTCTGAAGCTGTTCTGTGCCTAGTAAACCTATGATGCCACTTCTGCCACTTCTCTGCTTTATCCAGGCATTCCACATAGTTGAAGTACTCTGGTAAAGCTTGGATTTTCTCCATGGCTTCTCTTCACGGTAGCCTTTTCTCGAGTTCTGTTGGCGATTTTCCTGTGCTGTCCTTTTCCGGCAATTGTTTCTCTTGATACTTCTTCCAGTCGCTGGGCTCCCATCATCTGTTAATATTGCTATGGGTCTTAGATGAGGTTGTTCATGGTCTGGATTTATAGATAAATGCTGGAGGCAAGGCTGTTGCTAAACTTTACTTTTCATTGAACATTATACTAACTATATACAGTTCAGACTTAGCATGACGCTCTACATAGAATTATCTTTCAGAATACTCTGTTGCCATGTAATCTTACATCACTGATGATGTAGGTCATAGATTTACATATTTAACATTAACCTTTTATACTACAAACACCAGAAGTGAGAGGGCATGTCTTTGGACCAGAAACCGCATCCTTGGTGTTGTAAATATGGGTGCATGCAAACAAATTTTGCAGTCGCTATCTTTAATATTTCTGCATTTTAATTTAGAATAAAATGTTTGTGCAATTAATTATTTTTTACCTAACCTGTGATTTATATGAGCTTGCACAGATTTAGCTGGTCTCAGCATTGGTTCTTAGCAGTCTGTGTTGATGGTATCTTTGCTGCAGTTTTCTACATGAGTCAAAATGTTTGTTTTGGTTCTGTTGTTCCTCGGTAACCTTATTTCTCTGATTGCTCTTGCCCCAAAGCACCTTACTCTCAGCCACATGTTTCTCTAGTCAACAGTTTTATGCTTGCTCTACTTTCTCAACTACACACCATACCACATTCAGTTTTTCCTCACTGTTTCTTAACATTACGCCTAGTTAATCGCTCTCATTCTATGAATTCTGTGATCCTGATACTTTATGTAGGAGGCCTTGTGGTGCAGTGCGTAGTGTCCCTGCCTCTAAGCCAGAAATTCTGGGTTTGAAACTCACTCTAGGACCTGATGGCCATGGAATGTGCAATTATAATGTGGCCAAGCAGGTTAACTTGCAAATCTTTCCAATATTCCCGTGGCGGGTGATGAGAGTGGGTAGTCTCCTCATCATCCATGCTTGATGTGGAGTGGCATCCTTCGAGCTATAGCCTGTGGTGGCAGGCTAGTGAGCTATTCCAGGAAAAAATATAAGCAATGAAAACTGATGTGTGCCTCTGACATGCATAAAGATATTTTGGCCCATCAAATCTGTGCCAGCACTTTTGAAGAATATTCCAGTTCGTTCCACACCCCACTCTTTCCTCATACCTCTGCAAATGTTTCTTTATGAAGATAATTGAGGTGGTTCCTTTATGTCCTAAAGTTTGTCACAGTTATGTTCCATGATAAGAGGTTACAAGTCACTAGGGTAAGATCATGGGACAAAAACATGCAAGCAGCGAGTCATCTTTAATGAGAAAGTAAGTGTTACAGTAATGAAAAACAGTAACAGCAGTAAAATTTTAAAACAAAAAACATGTTGTTACTCATGTCACATCATATTTGCCAGCAATTTAGCTTGTTAAAAATAGGAAATAAGTGTTTTTGCATTTGCCAGTACTTTTCACTACACAGATTTTGATGTTTCTTCACTTAGATATTATTTGATTATTACTTTATTTTAACTATAGACCTTTAGAATAGCACAGCACCAAAGGAGGCCATTTGGCCCATCAAGTCTGTGCCAGCACTTTTGAAGAGTATTCCAGTTTGTTCCACACCCCCACTCTTTCCTCATACCTCTGCAAATATTTCTACTTCAAGTATTTATCCAATTCCCTTTTGAAAGCCACTGTTGAATCTGTATCCATCACCCCCATCAGGTAGTGTATTCCAAATCTTACCACTCATGTAAATAAGTTTTAACCTCAGATAATTTTGTCAATCACCTTAAATATGTGCTTTCTGGTGATTTCAACCATTGGAAACAGTTGCTCTTTATTTACCTAATCTAAACCCTTCATGATTTCAAACACCTCTATCAAATCTTCTCTTAGCCGCCTGTGCTCTAAGAACAATCTCAGCTTCTCCACTCTATCCATGTGACTGTAATCCCTCATCCCTGGGACTATTCTCTTCTTTATCCTTGCCAAAGCCTTCACATCCTTCCCAAATTGTGGCCCCTGAATTGGACACAATACTCCATCTCAGGCCGAACTAATGTTTTATATAGGTTTAGCATGACTTCCAGGCTTTTGTACTCTATGGGCGGAATCACCCCAGATTTGCACAAAGTGCAGTGGCAGATGGGGAAAAGTCGTTTTACCCACCAGCCGCAATGGCGGGTTTGTGCGCCATGTTGTCCCATTCCCGCCTCATTAATTATGCAGTTACGGGAAACACGCTGTCTCACTGGTGGGTGGCGTCCGATTTGCATGCCATACCATTACCACTCTGCTTCCTCAAGCAGGCCGCCATATTTAAACTACAGCCACGCGCATACTTCTCAATGCTTGAAGCCCAGGACTGCTCCGGTGAAGACATGGCCCCTAAAGCCAAGAAGAGTGCAGTTCCCCGATTCAGTGACGCATCCTTGGGACGCCTTCTGGATGCCATGGAGGCCTGCTGCCATGTCCTTTACCCCCGCTCTGGCCGCAGGAGGCCCATCGCTCTCACCACTCCAGCTTGGGAGGTGCTGGCAAAGGTGGTCAGTACCAATGCTGCACACAAGAGATCGGCCATCCAGTGCAGAAAACAGATGAATGATCTCATTCCTGCCCCCAGGATAAGGCAACCATCTCATCTCTCTAAACTTAGACGCTCACGAGCCCATCATATGTTCACTGGCATCTCACTCACTGCCAGCTCAAGGGACACCATCATTCACACTCTCACACACACCCTCAAATCTCCATTTGGCCTCATCTCCTCTGGACACTGCCTCCTCAGCCTTCACCATCTTGAGGCCACTTGCAGAGGTCAACATGTGCCCCCAAACACACCGTGGGATACCCCACTCCCCCAGTGCAGCCCTCGCCCTGCAGCCTTTTCCCTTGCCTGAGGCCACTTCTCCCCTTTCCCCAAGCAAGCCCTAGCCCTGCAGCCGCTGCTCTGTTAGGTAAAGACCTGCCTGTGAACCCCGCTAAAAGTGATGTGGCGCTGCCTGTGAAGCCTGGCGCTGATGACTGCGAGTGTTGCCTGAAGCAAGGTGAGCAAACAAATCTCGAAGTCCCGAATGAAGTGCAGCTCGGCAGGTGCAAGTCACTTATGTACAGTCGTGAAACATGTTGGTCTGCAATCGTGCCCGGATGATCCGGCATGGGGGGGATGATTCCGGCGAGTAGGGCTTATAATGGGATGCTAAAGTGTTGAAATTAGGTTCCCAACATGCAGCGGTGGGAAACGCAGCCCGTCATTGACAGGTGGAGCGGATGATTGCAAACTGGTTTCACAACGGCATGGAACCAATGTTTGGCTATCTCGCCATTTTGTCCGCTCACACCTGCCATGATGCCCAACATCAATGGGGCCGGAAACTGCACCCTTGGTGTTGTAATTATGGGTGCATGCAAACAAATTTTGCAGTCATTATCTTTAATGTTTCTGCATTTTAGTATAAAATGTTTATATCATTAACTTGTTTTTAGCTAACCTGTGACTTATATGTAGCATGTACTTTATTAATTGCTTTTTTGACCTGTCTTGCCTTCAAAGGTTAATTCACAAACACCCACTTGTCTCCATTTTCTTGCAAACACTTAAAAATTGTAACATTCAGCATATAATGTCTTTCCTCATTCTTCCCACCAAAATCTGAGTGGAATGCTGAGCCATAATGTACCACCTCACACTTTTCTACACTGAATCTCACCCACCATATGTCTGTCATTCATCCAGATTGCCTGTCCTCTTGATGTCTATCACTATCCCCCTCACTGTTCACTATACTTGCAAGCTTCGTGTCATCTGCAAATGTTGCAATTGTGTCCCGTATCCTCAAGTCCAAATCATTAATGTGTAAGGGAATCTATGTCTTTAAATTTAATAAGTGTTTTTTGAAGCAGACCCCAAATAAAACAGAAACTGAACTGAAAAGGGGAACACAACTGGTAAACATAGAAAGAATCCTCCCAGTTTCTAAGGAAAGAAAAACAAATTGAGGTTTGGAAGCCAAAACTTCTGGGAAACTGAACCTGCTTGAAAGATATAAAAGGAGACTGATTAGTCCAAGCTGAGCTGCAGCAGTTGATGAGTTCACTGGTGCAGCACAAACCAGGTAAAGAAGACTGAGAAAGACAGAGGCTAGTTACAGAAGCTGAGAATAGGCAGAGAGATAATTGCTGAGCTGTTTCTGTTAGTGGAAGTTAATATTGGTGGGTCTACCCCATCCAGTCCGAGTTGAGCAGTTTCTGCAGATGTGCGTCATTTGTGGTGAAGATTGTGCCCATGGAACTTGGGCTGGTTGTGCGCTGCTGCCGGCTGAGGATCATATTAATTCCTCGAAGGAGAGGGGCTGTAAAAGAGGCCGCAGATGTGAAAAAGCAGCAAAGAATAATTAAAATTTCCATCTGCAACTTTATACAAGACATCAACAGCTGGATGAGTCATTATGGCATCCAATTACTCTGATGGACATGAAAAGAAATTTGAGATAGAATTTGCAATTCTTATAGTTTCAAAGGCAGAGTTATGAAATTGTGAGGGAGTTGAGCAAAATACCTGAACAAACAAGAGTAGCAACTCTTTATCAGTCTTGGGGAAGGAGTGCTATAAACTGTATTGCACCCTAAACCTCGCTGAGGAGCAGTAAAGCAAGACTTGTGTGGTAATCTGAGGTGCGATACACCTTTAAGAGAGTGTGAGCGGATTGACCACGTGATTGTATTACCCAATTGCTGTGTAGCGCGAGCTACATTGTGAATCGGTAGTTTTAGAATAGCGTTTGGTTGAGAAGTAGACATGTGTTAGTGCTCCATTACTATGTTAATAAACAATATGTGCTTCATCTTACAATGGTCTCTTCGTCAGCATCATCTTGATTACCAACTCACTCACCAGTGGATAGGTGTGCAACCGTGTTCGCTGAGCAAAGCGACCCAATAGAAGGAAGATATCAACTTGTGAAATTTTGGAGGTCTTGAAGACCCACTTTGCTCCCTCTACTATTGTTATTTATGAATGCCATGTGCTTATCCCTAGAGCTCAGGAAGAGATGGAGAATACTGATCAGTATGTAATGCACTGAGACGTCTAGCTGAATCACGAAAGTTTGGGCAACTAAAGGATGATCTGAACAGAGATAGGATTGTCTTAAAGATAAGAGATCCCACCATGACAGCACGTCTGATGAGAGAAGAGAAACTTCGTCTCAAGAAAGCTTTTCACATGTGCAGAAGTTCAAATGAGCCTAATTATTAATTGAAGAGTATTGATGAGAGTATTGGTGAGACTTTGCACTATGCTGAGAGAAAGTCCAAAACTTCCAAGTACAAATCAAGGAAGAAAATAAAGGGCATTTTTATGGAAGGGCCAGCAGAGAGATCAAAGAGGGAGTACTGGATTAAATACTGTGGGGAAGAAAAGGAAGCATGTCCAGCATGAGGAAAGCAATGCTCTAACTGCAAGCAGCTGAACCACTTTGCATGCAAGTGTTTTGCTGGAAAGAAGAAAAACAAGCCTATAAAGTATGGTTGTGGAGAGATGTCCGATGATGATTCTGACAAATCACTTTACACCCTAGAACAGGTTGGCATTGTCAATTCCCAAGGTAAAAAAAATGGTTTGTTTCACTGTTGGAATGGTGACTGCAGAAGGAGAGTATTAAGTTAATGTGAAATGTCAAACAGACACTGGTGCTAAATGCAATATCATGAGCTTCACAAACCAATGTGAAGTTCCTCAAGTTGGTGACCTGTAAATGAAGCCATCATAGGTAAAGTTGAGGCTCTATGATGGCAGGATACTCACCCCAAGATGACAAACTAGGCTGAGAGCTCAATGCATTGGAAGAAAGAAGGTCTTCAGTTCCATTAAGCAAAATCCTCTCACCTCAGCTGAAACAAGTCAAAAGCTAGGACTAGTAAATTTCAGCACGTGTTTTACATGACAACAAGCCAATGACTACCGAACAGAATCTGAAATATTACAAAGATGTTTTCACAAGACTTGGATGTCTTTTTGGTGAATTTCATCTTGAAGTCGAGGAGAGTGTAAGGCCAACTTAACATCTTCCGAGGAAAAGTCTCCCTGATCCTGATACGATGTGAGCTGTTGGAGATGCAGCAACCAACAGATGTTAAGATGGTTCAACAATTGGTTGAATTTGTGAATGACCAAGCTCATGCCTAATTTGTCATCAGTGTGTGAATCTCTACACAAGTTCACTGCAAAGGATGTTCAGTGATTTTGGGGCACAGAACAAGAAGCAGCTTTCACCCACATCAAACAACTAGTGATGACAATGCCAGTGCCATCTTTCACAAACTGCCTCTATCTGATCCAAAGCATCTGCAAAGGATGTTTCTTCATTTGCAGAGAAAGCATTAAGAAGTGAAGTACAAGCAAGGGAAGCAAATGTATATCACCTTTGAAGGAAGTTGATGATGCTAGTACAGAGTGTGAAATCTTGATTCGATGAGAATCAACAGCATGCTCTGGAAGTTATCAACCCAGCAGAGATCCAGCAAAGTACACAATGAGATGAAACCCTCCAAGTGATTCAGGAAGTAGTGATGAAAGGATGGCCTGAAACCATCAAAGACACACCTGCTGTCATAAAAGAGTATTGGGCATACATACAGAGATGAAGTGATTGCCAAAGATGGTATCTTGTACAAACAGACTAGAGTCAAATCCCTAAAGAGATGAGAAAAGAGATGCGGAAGTGCATCTACACAAGCCAGCAAAGAATTGAGTCTAGTTTGAGAAGACAAGAGAAGCGTTGTAGTGGCCAAACATGAGCAATGAGATTAAGGACCATATCAGCCAGTGCAGTGCTTGTAATGAACATCAAGTTAAGCAAGCTAAAGAGCTGCTCATAACTCAGGACATCCCAGACAGATCACGGATGAAGCTCGGAATTGACCTTTTCACTCTCTTTGGGACTTACTATCTCGTCACCGTCGACTACTATTTGGACTATTGGGAGTTGGACTAGCTGTCGTCAACGAACACCAGTGTGATTGTAAAATGCCTGAAAGCACATTTTATGTTCCTGACATTGTGATGAGCAACAATGAGCCTCAGCTCATGAGAGAATAATCCAGGCACTTCATGAATGATTGGGAAATTCAGCACTACACATGATCCCCACGCTCGCAACCCCACCCCAGTCAAATGGAAAGGCTGAGGCAGCGGTGAAAGGGATCATCAAAAAATTGACCAGATCCAGCACAGATGTGTACAAGGCACTGGAAGTAGTCCAGTCCAGCGACTAATGTCATGCTGCACCCAGACCACTCTTCCAATAGTGAATAAACTACTGAGGCTAAAAATAGCAAAAGGACTGACTGACACAATCAGGCAGAAAGCCAAATTTCACTTTGATAAATTTGCCAAATCTTTGCCAGAGTTGAGAGTTAGAGAGCCGGAGGGAGTGCAAATATTTAATGCACTCAGCAAATGTCAGCCTACGTGGTAACTTGGGACCTACATAGAAAAACTGTCACCTCAATTGTGTACGATGAAAGTGAAGTCTTATCACAACTGCAGATATTTATATCTTATTGAGATATATGAGATTCTAAGATGGAGCTTGAGGGGGTAGATGCCGAATGTTTCCCCTTGTGGGGAAATCTAGATCTAGAGGGCACATTTTAAAAATAAGGAGCAGAATCTTCTGGAGGGGTGAGATTGTCGGCAGTGGGCCTAGAAGTGGATAGCGCTTCAGCTTGTGGGTGGGACAGCTGGCCACGCGTAATCATGCAGCAGCCAGCCTATTAGGTATTCATGTACGTGGAGCACAGCAACTCCTGCAGTGAGGCTGGACAGGAAGCCAATGCCGCCACTGTCACCTCACAGACCTGAAGGTCTGGTGCCACATTTAAAGGGCACCAGCCATGATTTTATTGAATGGCTGAGCAGGCCCGAGGGACCAAACGGCCAACTTGTGCTCCTATTTCTTATGTTTTTATGTTATGTTCTTATCCTTACACCAATTTAAACAAAGGTTTTGTATTTGCAATTCTCTAGTCTGCTGCCACCAACCACATAGCCACGGAGGATTTGAAAATTATGGACAGTGCCTCAGCAATTTCCGCCCTTTCTTCCCATAACATCCTGGATGCATCCTATCCTGTCCTGGTGATGTATTAACTTTAAGTACATCCAGCCTTTTTAGTACCTCCTCTTTTATCAATTTTAGCTCATCCAATGTTTCAACTATATTCTCTTCAGTTATGACTTTGGCAGCATTTTCTTCCTTGGTAAAGATATATGCAAGTTTTCAATTAGAATCTCAGCCAAACCCTCTGCCCAGACTTGTAAGGGTAACACAAGTTACAAAAGCTATCTTATACTCTAATGTTCACACATCCTCTCTCTGACTCAGCCATGTCAACAGGACACCACTGCTTCACATGCCCATAATAAAGTGTTACAGACCTTCAGCTGTCTCCTTGGATTTTCTGGCTTCTCACCACCTATTTTGCTTTAAGGCTGCATCCCGCAGCTTTCTCCCTTCAAGACTGGAGCTTTTCTCTGATCCTCCATCTTAACTTCACTTAATAGGACCTTTTCTAGGTCCCTGATCTTGTCCTTTGACTTAACTGTCCTCTTTGGACCTTTCCTGTTTCACTCCTCTGGATTTGGGAACTTCCCTCTTTAGTTTTTGGAACCTGCTCCTTGCAGTTCCCTCTCCTGTGTCCTGCTTCTCCTGGCAGCTGGCTTCAACTTTAGTTTGGGACTTGCTATCTGTCCCCCTCCTATGCTGCTTCTGCTGGCAACTCCTTTCAGCTTAGAGCACACTGACCAACTGAACTCAAGCTGCTTTCAGTTTCTCTGTCTGTGTATGGACCCTCTCTTTGGACCCCTGTTGCTAGGCAACAGCACATTTTATTTCTACCTTGTTTGTGTTAACTCCATCAAGAGTCACAAAATCTCATTAAAATGCAGGCATCTTTTAAAGTGTAACTAAAACTCAGGTTTCACTCTTAACCTACAAAATACAGAAGCACATTGAACTTAAAGTTAAAGATTATTCCTAACACCTCCAAATACATATATACTTACTTAAGACTATATCTATTTCCTGACACAGCCCATTGTTCAATTACAGTTTTGCCTGCTAACCTTTGGGACTCCACTACTTATCGCCCGTCAGTCTGAAAAACAGTAATTCCCCATAACTGTCTGTTTTTTATCCCTTAGCCAAATGTGAATCATGTTGGCTGATGCCTTTTTTATCCTATGCGCTTCAACTTTACTAACAAGCCTCATGAGTTACTCTACCAAATGCCTTTTGAAAGTCCATATGCACAACATCACTTGGGCTGCCCTCATTCAACCTCTCTATTACCTCAATGAAAAACTCAAATCAGGTTAGGCAAACATGATATTCCCTTAACAAAATTACCTGTTGCTCAGGCTCAGAATGCCTCAGCGTGAGTTCAAGCAGCTGGAGGTGCATCTTGCAAACATGGGCCTCTGGGATACATGAAGCATTCTGAAGTGCACACATGGCGCAGCAATTGCAGACTACAGTCATTCCTCTATTCTAATTAGAAACTTAAAATAAACTCTTTAGGTACAAGATTATTATTTATATAATTGCTATTAACTGGGTCTAAACTACACTGCTTTTTTCTATTCGCTCCTCAAAGATTCTCACTGAGATGTTAAATACAAAGAACCGAAATATAGATATCTAGATGCTTAACCTAGGTAATTATTTTAGAGTCCTTGGGTTCTGCAACTCCAGTCCTTTCGAATTCTACGTGAGAAACCACATTCCTCCCCTCTACTGAATTTCTACTAACACCAAATTCTCCATTTCCACTTTCTGATCCACTTTGGTTGCAATTTAATATAAAAGTAAAATACTGCGGATGCTGAAAATCTGAATCAAAAACAGAAAATGCTAGAAAAAATCAGCAGATCTGGCAGCATCTGTGGAGAGAGAAACGGAGTTAACGTTTCGAGTCTGTATGACTCTTGTTCAGAGCTGATGGGAAGTGGAAATGTGATGAAGTTTATACTGTTAAATTGGGGCGGGGCAGCTCTATCACCAAGACCTGTCTCCAAGCTTAATGTTAAATAATAGTGAACAAAAATAATCAAGCTAACATTTAAAGGGATACAGCTAAGTGTATTTAATGAGCAGGGTAAGTGGAATCACTGCAGTTGAGGTTGATGCTTAAGTAGTCCTCTGCCTTGTGTCCTGGCATCCTCAGAAATTACCACCACTACTGCGAGACCTTTAGAACGACCACCGCTGCCAACCATGTCATGGTCTCTTGGGAACTGATATTAAAGTCAGGCCTATTCTTAAGCCAAGACCCTTGGCAAAGAAACAGCATCTTTGTATCCTGTCATGTGATTACCACATCCCAAAGCAAATTGAAGTAAATGTGAAGGGCCTCTATGAAAAGATAATGCGTTTCTTGAGTCAAGGGAGACGATTTGAAATCATTAGAATTTCCCCATTCCTACTCTAGAAATCCCTATATCAGCATTACAAAAGTCTACCTGGGTTTGACCACTGCCTGCACAGATCATGCTACATTCTCCAAAAAAATGGATGTACCCAGGTGTGTCCACTGCTTGCCCTGGAAGGTGTAGATTTGATGTTATCAAAACATCACACTTCCCAACAACTGATTTGACACCAGGATTCCAAATTTAGCCAATGTGTATGCGGGCATTGCCTATGTTTTCTGCTCATAAAAAAAGCATGAAGCAGCAAGATGGGCCATGCAGTGGTGCTATTCAAAGGGTCATGCACCTTGACTGCAGGTAAGATAATTTCTGGAACATTTTTTATATTGCTCTGGAGTGTTTTTGGAAAGGTTTTGCTGAGTTCCTCCATTTGCTGAGTGGCAGAGGAATAAGTGACCTGTGCACAAAAATACTGCAAGAGGTAGGGGGCAGTTGAGGCAATGGAGAGCGCAGGTTCTGCCCCATGGCCTCTGCCAAGTTGGAGCTGGACTCTGTTGTGATATTGTGTGCCTGTCAATGCAGACAATAACATGTGTCTTTAAGAAGCTGCATAGTGACATTACTATGACATCACCGTGTGTAAGGCTGGAGGATAAAAGGTAAAAGCCTCCATGTTAGATGTTCACTATTGCCTGTGATCTCTACTGCAGATATTCCACTTCTGTCTGCGACTCTGTATCAATAAGACTTCATGTATACCTTATGAGTCAGGCATATAGTCAAGTAATCATCCTATGTTCCTATTAGGATACAGGTTAGATCAAGCCCTGTGCAGACCTGTATATAGTTATTGCTAGTAATAAACTTCATATAATTGTGTTCAACCAGAACCCTCATCAGTCTCAATACGTTGCCTAGCATACATAACATAGATCAGATCCCTTGAGGTCTACATCTAGACTTTCAACATATACGGTGGCAGCAGACCAGAAAAGACCATGACATGGTTGGCAGTGGTGGTCGTTCTAAAGATCTCGCAGTTGCGGAGGTAATTCCTGAGGATGCCAGGACAGAAGGCAGAAGACTACCTAAGCATCAACATCAACTGCAGTGATTCCACTCACTCGGCTTCAATCCAGACTCCTCGAGGAAGGACAGTCTGTAAGTAGAGCACTTTAAAGGAAGGCACTCACAGGGAACCTCAGTCCAGGTGCTTTAGTTTAAAAACGAAACACGTCCAGTTCTTCAACCACAAGAACTTGGAATCCGGAATCAGGCACAGAGACTAGTTCCAAAAGACATCTGAGTTCAGAAGCGAGTGAAGACTTCACTCCAAGCTCAGTGATTTGGGCAGGAGGCATCATTCTATCTGAACATCAAGACCAGCTATTTATAAGCCACTCGTCCTAACAGTGAAGGCTAGAACGTTGAGTTTGTTTTAAAAAAAAATGTACCCATGCTGAGAGGGCCGGGAGAGGCAAGTTCCAATGGCTCTTGGCAGAGCTCAGCACAACTGCTGGTAGGTTCTGCCATTTTGTTTTTCCAATTTCCGCACCAAAACTAGCTTTCCCACCCTGACAACTGAGGCGTGGTAGCAACCCAGCAGAAGCAAACGGTACAGCTTCAATACTGCAAAAGAAACAACGAACAAGGCAAAAACTCTGCATATCTAAAGATCTGCAGCTTAAAATTCTTCCTCCTTATTTCAAGCCAGACTAGAAGAAGCCAAACATCTAAAGTGCAACTTTTAAAGTATACAGCAAAAGGAGAGACAAGCTTTTTCCTTTAGCAGCACATTGTTGTCAGCCAACAGTGATATATTGTTTCAACATTTGTTCTCCAAAGCACAGGGACAACAGACAGGCGGCAAATGCATATTCTCATTCAGACGACATAGCATTCAGCAACTATATTTGTGTAGCATCCAGTGCAGCCAATAACCAAGAACATCAGAATGGCATATAGAGAGTTAACTATGAACTGGCAAGCAGGAAATCTTCTTGCAGAATTTCAACTCTTTAGACAGAAAATAAGCTTACATTTTTTGGACCAGCAGGTACAGAACCAAGAGAAAAAAGCTGCCAAATTACTAATTGCTCTTGGCGATGAAGGGCTGATGTGTCTAAACGCATCAGGTCTATCTGATGAGTCTAAACGCATCAGGTCTATCTGATGAGTCTAAACGCATCAGGTCTATCTGATGAAGTCCAAAAGGACCCCGACAAAATCTTCAAGCTCATCGAAGATCAACTAAAGGTCCGAGTCAACTTTAGAATTCACAGGCTAGAGTCATGCCGTACTGACAACAACCAAGTAACAGCATCAATCAATTTATAAACATGTGCTGGCACAAAGGTGCTGAATGCAACTTCAATGCCGATGGCCTTGCAGAGAAATTGGTGGAGCTTGTCATCGCTTCAACACCCATCAAGTCTTTTAGGAAAGCGTTACTAGACAAAGCCAAAGGTTACTCAATAGATGCACTGCAGGATGAAGGTAGAAAATCTGAGGCATAGTGGCTGGCGAACAGCAACTTCAAGCCCTCGATCACAAACCTGCCATCGCCACGGTAACCAGAACATCAAGGCATGTAAAACCTCCATGTGGTGTGGTCTTATACACTTACCCAGGCAATGCCCAGCATATTTCAACATGTGCAAACTATGCTCCACCAAAGGGCATTGGGCAAAAATATATCATAAATACAACAAAACAGACATGTCCAAAGTACAAAACTCACAACAAAGAAGGATTCCACAGAAATCCGACACAAATGATAGTTCCAGGGCTCGTCCCGCAAAACGTAAACATATCAATGAAGTGAAAGGCATCCCTAATACACCACAGTGTAAGATGCAAGCCAAACTGTACATATCGTCAACCTCACACATCATGTGGATGGAGCCCGACAAGCTGAAGTATTTGCCACTACAAACGTTAAGTATCCGAGGGGAAGAAGAAGATGGAAGCCTACCGCTGCCGGACCCTGGAGGAACATATGCATTACATGCTGGGTGGAGCCTCATCCACATAGCTCCTCTGTGAAGAAACTATCAGAAGGTGGGAGGTATCCACGCAACAACTTCGACTTTGCTGAGGCTTTGGACTTCCACGGACTTCGGCATGGACTAAAGCATTCTTCCAGGGATTCAGCATTAGCACCAACGTTCTTCCAGGGACTTCGGCATGGACTCCAGCATTCCTCCAGGGATGTCACCATCGGGAGGTACGGATGGGCAGCAAAAAACTGGGGTGGGGGGTAGGGGGGGTGGGTTGGCAGGTGTCGGGGAATGACTAGATTTGAGGAGGGGAATGTCCAGGTGAACGTGCTCACAGGGAGAGGCCAGTGGAGTCGATATCTGACTCCTAGGGAGCGAACTCAGGGTAAGCATGGTAGGACGGGATGGTTAGGGTAACAGAGGGCAGAGGAAGCCGGTAGGATGGGAAGGTGAGGGCACAACGGTATTGGTAGAAGGGGTGGTAAGGATTGTTGATGGGGACATGGAGAATCATGCAGGAAAGTGGAGGTTGGGGAAGTCAATGCGGAAGGGGGTGGGATTCTCTGGGAGGAAGGGAACACGCACATTCATCTGGACATCTCGTTATGCAAAGGGATCGGACTGGTAGATGACGGTGGGGAGGTCAAAGGTTATGCCGGGGGGGTCGATGGTTATGGGTGACCGGGGGAGGGGAAATGATGGGGAAGCTCATGAAGAATGTCACGACTACCATAGTACTCATATTGAAAGTGAGCAGAGCCTCGTGTTGGATGGGCTCAGGTGCTGCATGGGAGATGCAGGTCAGCTCAGATGGACAACTGAAAGAGAGGCCCAGCAGGCAGCATTGAAAATGCTCAGGACGCTGAGATAAGTTAGATGGATGAAGGCTCCATGTGTGTGGGGGAGTGTTTGCATGTGGCTCTGAAAGGCCCTGCCACACACACACTTCTCCCTCTAGAATCACTCGTGGTCCGGCTGTGTGCAGCTGAACTACTAGTGGTAGGGGTGGGGGTAGGGGTGAAGCTGAATGATGCTGAAAGAAAACAGTAGACATATGCATTGAAAGTGAATACTTTTGCAGATTAATGAATGACAATATTGTGTTCACCCATTCAACCATTTGTGATCAAAATTGCTTAACTTTTCTAGAACTACCACTTCTTCTAGGTGCTGTCCTGACATCTGCAGCAGGGGTGGAGGCAGCCTGTGGAGTTGTTTGCCCTGTTGTTTTTGATGACTTCAGCGGTCGTCCTCTGGAAAGCCGAGGCCCAGGGGGCCCTGGCTTCTGTGGGCCAGCTGCTCCCTTTGCGGTGACAGAGGATGAGGTTGAAGAGGTCACAGGCAAAGGGGATTTGGAGGGAACAGACAACTTCTGAGACTCCTGAGTGGATGGCTCAGGGGTGTCCAGCTGCCTCCCCTCCTCCCTTTGGGTGCCTAAGGGCCACGGCCTGACTCCTTGAAGGGAAAGAGCACCTGAGGAAAGTCGAGGTGCCCCGTTCCCCTCTCGCGTTGCCACTGCAGGAACATACCCACAGCTACAGCAATGGAGTGCAGGTCTGCACGCACCTCAGGCAGAAACTGCGCATTCGGCTGGACCTGGGTCTCCATAGTGTCCGTCACCCTCGCCATGGAGATCTCCGTGCGCGCACATGTGGGCACCACTTCATCAGAGAGCAAGCAGACAGACTCCTCCAACTTGCGTGCCACTCTGTTGAGGGCTTCCAACAGCTCTGTGTGATGTTTCCCTATCTCTTGCTGACTCCCCACCATGAGTTGGAAGGCCAATTCCAGAGGCTCGTCATCTGACTTAGACCTCACAGATGCTCTTCCCCAGCCGTCCTCTGAGAGCTGGGGAACTGCCTCCCCCGGTTGCAGACACACGTCTGTGTGGTAAGCATCGAATAGTGAGACCCTTCCTAAACTAGCACTAATACCCACCAAGGTGTGTGTTCCTGAGTTGGTGGAGGGTGCGAATGGCTGCTGTGTCACCTCTACAAGTGGGTAGCTCTCCTCTTCCTCTCCCTTCTGGCATATCCCTGGGATGGGGCTGGGGCTAAGGCCTGATGGGGAGCCCTCCTCCTCCTCTTCCTCAGTCCTTGGTCTCTTCCTGGAGGCACCTGTAAGTGAGATTGAAGCGTGCAAGTGACAGCATCAGCTGCTTCCAACATGGAGGCACATTTACCCTCAAGTTTACATTGAACGGTTGTATTCTTATTAGGCGGATGCCCAATAATGAGCAATCCATCGCCAATGACTCTGTCCCCCTCTACCCCTGCGAGCTCAGATGTCTTCTCCTCGAATTCTGGCAGAGACCTGAGAAATGGGCGTCCACCTCCTGTCTTCTCACGGTCTCTTCGGTTGGGTGGGATCTTTTCCTGCTCAAAGAGAATGGCATGTTTGGGAGGATTTACATGTTGCATGGATTGGAGCAGTGAAAATTGGTTCATTTATCATACCTCCACTCGTAAGGTAGCCCACTTTTGTGGCACATCATCACTAGTGCGAATTGGCCAGAAGGGTTGTGGACCTGCTCCCCCCAGGGTGCTGAACGCATCCACATGTAAGGGGAAAGCTCAGACAGGCATGTGATTTGCGGAGGTTGTTGGTTCCCTCTGCGCCTAAGCCAGGAGGATGCGCAAGGAGGCGTCATGAAATTTTGGAGCCGGGCCAGTGGATGACCTTGCAGACATCTTGGCTTTTGGTCTGACATTGTGGATGGGCATCTTTTAACTATGGTGCCCGGATATGACAGCGGGATGTGCACCTTTGAGCCTGCCCTGCCACGGAAGATGCATAATTAATGATGTTGAGGCCAGAAGACACCGCGGGATTTCCCTTCAGCCTCTGCAGGGGGAAATACTCAAGTCCCAGCCCCCTGAGTTGGTTACCCAACCCAGTCAGCAACACAGATGGTGTCTCTAGACCTCCGTTTAGACAATATCGAATACGAGGTGGAAGTCAATCTCCACGTTGACTTGTTCCATTTCGGGCAAGATCAAGCCAAAATGATACAACCGGCCACCCAAGAAGACCCAAATTACAACAGCTGAAGCCAGTTATTGTCGCAGGTTGGCCCAATCACATCAAGGATGTTCACGAAAGCATCTGATTGTTTTGGCACTACAGTGATGAACTGGGCACCTCCAGAAGCATTATATTCAAAGGCAAGCAAGTCTTCGTACCTCAGGCAATGAGTCAAACCATCTTAAGTTGGACTTTGGATACACGGGCGCAGAATGGACAAAATGCCTTGCCAGCGAATCAGTTTATTGGCCCGATTTAACAAGGACATTGACAAATTAACATGCCATACCTGACAGATGCACCAACCAAAGCAGAGCAGAGAACTATTGTTACCACATGAAATCCCCTCTGACCCATGGTCGAAAATAGCCATTGATTTATTTCATCTAGATGGTGAAGATTACATCTTGCTAACCATTTTACTGAATTCTTTTTCATTCACCAGATCAAGGACACAACCAGCTTTATGGTTGTTGACACGCTCACCGAGACTTTCAGCTTGTTTGTTGTGCCTGAAACCATCGTCCCAGACAACAGTCCACAATATACAGGACAACCCTTCCAGGTCATGTGCACAAAATGGGGTGTAAAACACGTCACATCTTCCCCACACTACCCTCAGTCCTACAGATTAGCAGAATGGACCATCAAGACGGTAAAAGCAACACTTCTAAAATGTAAAAACAAAAAGCTAAAAGCTACTGCGGATGCTGGAAATCCAAAACAAAAACAGAATTACCTGGAAAAACTCAGCAGGTCTGGCAGCATCGGTGGAGAAGAAATCAGTTAACGTTTCGAGTCCTCATGACCCTTCAGCAGAACTGAGTATAGTTAGGAGAAAGGTGAAATATAAGCTGGTCTAAGGTGGGGGGGCGGGGGGAGAGAGAAGTTGAGGGTGGGGTGATTGTGGGGATAAGCGAGCAGTGATAGGAGCAGATAATCAAAAGATGTCACAGACAAAAGGATCAAAGAGGTGTTGAAGGTGGTGATACTATCTAAGAAAAGTGCTAATTAAGAATGGAAGGCAGGATACTCAAGGTACAGCTCGAGTGGGGGTGGGGTGGAAAGACTAACAAAGTTTTAGTTTTATTAAAACTAAAACTTTGTTAGTCTTTCCACCCCACCCCCACTAGAGCTGTACCTTGAGTATCCTGCCTTCCATTCTTAATTAGCACTTTTCTTAGATAATATCACCACCTTCAACACCTCTTTGATCCTTTTGTCTGTGACATCTTTTGATTATCTGCTCCTATCACTGCTCGCTTATCCCCACAATCACCCCACCCTCAACTTCTCTCTCCCCCCGCCCCCCCACCTTAGACCAGCTTATATTTCACCTTTCTCCTAACTATACTCAGTTCTGCTGAAGGGTCATGAGGACTCGAAACGTTAACTGATTTCTTCTCCACCGATGCTGCCAGACCTGCTGAGTTTTTCCAGGTAATTCTGTTTTTGTTTCTTCTAAAATGTAAGGCAAGCAAGCAGGATTTCCAAATCACCATGCTCAATCTTCGCGCCACACCACAGGGAGACAGTGTACCCTCACCCACCAGTTTGATGCTTGGGAGGCAAGTTCATACCACTCTCCCATCCCATCCAATCCCAATCCAAGTGGAAGCTCAAGATATTCTATTAGAACAGCGAGATAGGATGTCCCAGCAGCACGACCAGAGAAAAAAAACTTAAATATAGGTCAAATGTGCGCATACCAGATCACCACACAAAGACATAGGTACAAGGAAAGGTACAGTGAAAGTGAACACAGCTGCAGTCACATGAGTTTGACCAAATGGACAGATCCTCAGAAAGAACCGTCAGTATATTGGCATCACGCAGGCTGAACCACAGCTGGATCAGATGGACGATGGGTCAGACACAGAAAATGTTATTTCAGTCGCAGAGGACCACACAAATACCAACACTGTAAGACAAGATGGTCTCTCAATGAACAAACAAGAAACAAGCTGAGAATGCACAGCCACAGAACGTAACACAACACACTGCAAACTACACGAGAACAAGATATGGCTGCATCATACACCCACCAAAACGTTATCTTCATGCATGCATAAAGATTCTATACCATGACTCACCCTTGTGCCTGCTCTCACGCAGTTTTTCTTTTATCAAAAGGGGAAAAGGGGATGTTGTGATATTGTATGCATGCCAATGCAGACAATGACATGCACCTTTAAGAAGCTGCATTGTGTCATGAAGCTATTAATGTATATAATATTACTGGAAAATATTTTTCTTTTAAAATAGAAGTTTACACTGTGGGTGTGACTTAATTGGATTAAAGCCAGCTAGTCTGGGTGCTTTGATGTGTACTAGTTTTGATATGTGGAGAGGTAGATGATTCAGGCATATAGTCAAATAATATGTAACTGTTAGGATGCAGGCTAGATCAAGGCCTGTGCAGAGCTGTATAGTTGTTGCTAGTAATAAACTTCATGTAATTGTGTTCAACCAGAATATCCGACAGTCTCAATACCTTGCCTAGCATAGATAGCATAGAGACAGAGCCCTTGAGGTCTACATCAAGACCTTCAATATATATGTTTTGAGAAAGGGAAATCATGTGTTAGCAATTTATTAGCGTTCTTTGAAGGAATAACATGTGCTGCGGATAAAGTGGAGCCTGTTAATGTACTGAACTTGGATTTCCAGAAGGCATTTGATCAGGTGCCACATCAAAGGCTATTGTGGAAAATAAAAGCTCATGGTATAGGGGGTATCATATTAGAATTGATAGAATATTGGCTGGCTGGCAGAAAACAGAGAGTATGCATAAATGGGTCTTTGTCCGATTGGCAGGATGTGATGAGTAGATTCTGTTATGGCAGGCAGATGGTGAATGCCAAGCTGCCCAAATCCCAGAGGGAAACTTGAAGCAGCTGCCACAACTATTTACAATTTGTACTTATTTTGAGATGCGGGCTTTGAATTCAGTAAAAAGAAGGCCACCAAGTCTTATAGGTTTCTTAAAAAAACTAAATTAAACCTTTTTTAAAATTTTAAAAATGATTTTAAGCACATACATAGATTTACAAGTTGCTACTATGATAACTCCTAGCTCCCCTTGTTAATCTAACTCCCAGTTACACCTCCATTAAGGCAACAATAAGACACACAGATTTTAAAAGACCCAGGCAAAGTAACACGATACCTTGAGCAGTCGAATTCAAAGTGAGTTTTTCTCAGAGACAAAAGAAAAGAAGATAAAAGAAAAGAACTGCGGATGCTGGAAATCCAAAGCAAAAACAAAAACAAAAACAAAAATACCTGGAAAAACTCAGCAGGTCTGGCAGCACCGATTCTGCCAGACTTGCTGAGTTTTTCCAAGTATTTTTGTTTTTGTTTTTGTTTTTGCTTTGAGTTTTTCTCAGCTTTGGTTCTTTGTAGACAGCAGCTTGAAGCTTAAGATGCTGGAGGTTTTTCACACTTGTGTTAGATCTTAGAATTCTTGCCCTTACGTGCTGCCTTCTTTCCTTTATACATATTTTCCCCTTTGAATACAAATTCCCATTATTTCACTATGTCTTTGGACTTTACCACTCTAATAATAAAAATCCATCACAGTACCAATTTTACCAGTAGCCTTTGGGAAAAATAAAAAAAAACTGTTTCTTAACTTCACCTGGCTAGGTGAAACATTTCACCCCCTTTTTTGAATTCAAGCTAGTTTGGTTTATTTAAAAATGCAATTGTTCCCTTTACACCTCACATTCTAAAACTTCAACCATTTTTACCTACTTATCATTTCAAACTAGCTTATCTTCTGCTACATCAAAGTCTTCAGACCAGCTGCCCTTAATTCAATTAAGTCCCATACACACAGGCCTATAGACACAGACCCCACTATTAATCTACTTTACAATAAATTCCAATAACATTATGACAATTATTATATCTTCCAAACAATTCCCACAGGGGTCTATTCTGGGGCTTCAACTTTTTTCAATTTATATCAATGACTTAGATGAGGGGCGCGAAGGCATGGTAGCTAAATTTGCAGATGACACAAAGATAGGTAGGAAAGTATGTTGTGAAGAAGACATAAGGAGCTTGCAGATGGACATAGATAAGTTGAGTGAGTGGGCAAAAATCTGGCAGATGGCATACAATGTAGAAAAATGTGAAACAGTTTGGCAGGAAGAATTCTGAGGTGCAGAGGGATCTAGGTGTTCTAATGCATGAGTCTCAAAAAGTTAGTATGCAGCTACAATACGTAATCAAGAAGGCTAATAAAGTGCTATCCTTTTTTATGAGAGTAATTGAACATAAAAGTAAGGTTGTTGTGCTTCAGTTATACAAGGCATTGGTGAGATTTCATCTCGAATATTCTGTGCTGTTTGGTCTCCTTGTTTATGGAAGGATGTAAATATGTTGGAGGTGGTTCAAAGGAAGTTTACTAGATTGTTAAATGGAATGAGAGGGATGTCTTATGAGGAGAGGTTAGACTGGCTGGGCTTGTTTCCATTGGAGTTTAGAAGAGTGAAGGGTGATTTGATTGAAGCATACAAGGTCCTGAACGCTCTTGACGAGGTGGATGTGGCAAGGATGTTTCCTCTTGTGGATGAGTCCAGAACTAGGGGGGCACTGTTTTAAAATTAGGGGTCACCCTTATAGGACAGAGATGAGGAGAAATCTTTTCTCTCAGACTTTGGAACTCTCTGCCTTAGAAGGCGGTGGAAGCTGGGTCATTGAATATTTTTAAGGCAGAGGCAGATAGATTCTTGTTAGGCAAGGGAATCAAATATTATTGGGAGTAGATGGGAGTGTGGAATTCCAAACACAAACAGATCAGCCATAATCTTATTAAATGGTGGAGCAGGCTTGATGGGCCAAATGGCCTACTTCTGCTCCTGTTTCATATGTTTGTATGTTCGTATATAGTGGCAGCAGACATAAGAGAGTACAAGACCATAATAGACTCTTCCTTGTGTCTTGACAGTACAGGAGGCTTCCTTGCAGATCAAACAAAGCACCCAGAATCCTGGCATGCCCTCCTCTCTGTTGCCCCATCGAGGTCCGCATCTGAATCCTCAGCAGCAGTACTTGTCTGTCACCATGTTCTCCTGTGAGATGGCAAATGAATCATCCTTTGCTCCTGGCCTGTTTTCAGCCCAATTGTACCTATTGACTCACCTTGTGCTGATGCCAACTTTAAACTAGCCTCCAAGGTAAACACAGTGCCAATATTTGAGCTGGTAGCTCTGACTGTCAGATCACTGCTGTGCTGTTGCTATGTTTCCTCCTGCTGGGGTTCTAGGTTGTCTGAGAGCAGGAATTCAGAAGGGAAGGGTTGTTGTGGCAGAAGGCATTGGCATGGGAAGCAAGTGGTCCATAGCCACAACATCAATAACTTGTTCATCATGCCAGATAAGAGAATAAAGATGTGCTTGGAGTTGAGAGGGGGCATAAAGCAGGAACATACCATTATCTTCAAAGTTCTCAGTGATGTTGGATGTCTGAGGGTCTCATCACAACAGGCCCAAACATGCAGAGAATCATCTCTTCTATAGAGCTTAGCTATCCCTGTCCCCTGCCAATTTGCTCTTCTCCCTTCTATTGTGTACCACCTTGTCCCTGCAAGAGAGAGGGCAGAATACCAGTGATTGTGTAGAACTGTGTTTGGGTGATGTACCTGCAATAGCTGAACAGTTAGAGGTTGGTGTGAGGCTGGCAGCATTGGTAAATGTGTCAGGATGAGGTGGGGTATCCGGATGTCAGTCCTGGGTGCTAAGGAGTGCTGTTGGGTGAGTGATGGGGATGTGGTGCACTAAGCAATGCGAGAGGTATGTGATGTGGTGGGTAAAAGATGCATGTGAAGATGCATTTACTGATGCTTACCACTCACGTGAGGTCATTAGACCTCCTTTGGCATGGCTGGCAGCTTCTTATGTCCAGCCTCTGGGAGCTGACCTTCCTGGTCAACTGCCCCATTCCCTTCTGACGATGGTCTCTCGGCTTCCTGTGGGATCACAATATCTCTCCTCCTTCCCACCTGCACCACTAATGTCTCCAGTGCCACATGCAGCACTATGGATCCTTCTGCCCGTCCTCCTGTTCTGTTTACAAGAATTTCCAATGCAGTAATCTTTATGTGTCACTTCCTTTAAAGATTGCCCCCTTTAAGAACAACAGGTTGCCCGTACCACGTGATCAGCAAGCAATGCTGCAGGGACCTCCTGCTGTGTGCAGAGCTCATTGGCAGCATCAAGGAACAGAGAGCAGTGCGGTGCAACAGCCAGTGCCACAATCATTCAGATGAGATGGGTACATGAATTTTATGTGTTGCCCACTTTGATATGGACAGCCAAAGGCACACGTTGAATTGCAACCTAGCACCCTAAAATCTAGCCCAGAAAATGAAGACTCCAAATGAACATATTAAAATATATAATGTATGGAATACTATTGAAGTAATAAGCAGTACTCAGAAAAAAAGAGTAGGAAATACCTAACCTGACCTCTTCTAAATTCATATTTTTGTTTCATAAAGTTATAAATATCAGTGTTGTGCTTGTAATTATTTTCCACCTTTGGCATCTACACCCTGATTTTAAGCTGGCCCACCTGGAGTAAATGGGGCAGGAATGGCCTTTAAATTTCATCAGAACACTTAGTACCTTGGTTACACTGTCATTACAACCACTCCTAGCAAGGAAAGGGCCTGCTGGTGTGTGGCCAGATGCCAGCCTACTTACAGCAGTGGTTCCTTTTAATTGGCAAATTAAGATCCTATGACTTAAATAGGGAATGCAGATTGCCACTTTGAGGGTCAAATGGATAGTGATTTCAAAATAAAAGGGCCAAATCTTTTTTGATTTGATTTTGTGGAGTCATGAGAACAGATTTAAGATAATTGCCAAATGTGTCAGAAGTGAGATGAAGATAATTTTTTTTTACACAGCAATTGCTGTGATTTGGAATGCACTGCCTGAAAGGGTGGTGGAAATAGATTCAAGAGTAACTTTCAAAAGAAAATTGGATAAATACTTGGAAGGGGAGAAAATTGTAGGTCAGGGGAATGGGACTAATTGGATAGCTCTTTCAAAGAATCAGAATAGACACGTCTGTCCTCCTACGCTGTGAGAATCTATGACTCTGTATGAGTCTATATATGTAGCAGTCAGAAGCAGAATAAAACTCCCTCTACCCTTCCACGGCAATGTTCAAGAATCTAAAATGCAGAAGAGCACTCTACACTGTGAATTTTGTTATATTTCACAGCAACCATACATGTTGCCAATTTAAGTAGAATTAGTGGGAATTCATGAGGAATGTTTTGCTGTTGGCTAAGTTTCAATAGGTTGAGACTGCTTTGACATAGTACTCCTAAAGCCAACAGAGAGAGGTTTATATCCTGATAATCTGGGTTGGATTTGAACCAAATCTGGAGGTGAAAGTGCACCACCTGGTCCCAGGCCTCTGTTTTCCGAATCAATAAACAGTGTTTGGAAATCATATTAGACTCTGACTCAGGCAGATAAAATAATAAAGGGAGGGCAAAGGAACATGCTGAAACATATTTACATTCTTCAAACAGATGTGCAAAAATCTGTTGAAAAATAATCAGGTTTATAGAGATTAAAATTGGTTTAGTAATTTTTAAAAAAAATCTAGAGCATTACTTTAGAGGAAAACACCCAGCCCTCAAGTTCAACTTCCCTGCAGGCTCAACAGTGATTCTGGATAGTGCATTAATAGACCGTTCTATGTGAGAATTGTTAAAATACAGCACACAACATCCCATATCTTCAGAAGAAATCTAAGTAATGTTTTCCAGTGTTTCTATGATCTTTTTGATTAGCAGTCAATATCAGGGTAAGAGGTGACTCAAGGCAGAACTGGCTGAGAAGGGCAGAAGTCTGTTCAAACACTGTTCTTAAACGGTTAATCTATTCAGCCCGATAACACAATTTGAAATCTGGAGACACATTGGTTGCTGCCCTATGAAATCAATCAAGCCATGTCATGTTTAATGCTATCACCATTAGGGAATGAGTATGAAAGTGCTGTAACCTCTGTTGTTATGTTATCAGCAGTGGCAAGCAGTAATAATTTAGAAGATACATTTGTTGTGATTAATGGAGGCAAGAACCCATTTGGAAAGAAGGTAAGTCTATGTACCTAACCTGACCTTGAAGTGCATTAATCATAGATAACGCTAACCTTCAAATTCAGGATTGTTATTATGCAACACTTCAGACCATCTTATTCCAATGATGCAAAGAAATGGCATCAACCTTCTGATGAGTTATGACATGCAGTCCATTATCATTGCCTAATCGAATTTAAGGAAATTATCAGTGGCATCACATAATATATCACAGTCCCATTTAACTGCACGTTTATTCAAGAACATTATAAATCACACAAATCTTTCAGCATCTGTCTGCCAATAACATTTAAAGAAATCCCCTAGTGCATTACCTTAGGTTGCTTATGTAAATAAATCAAGACACATTTTCATTTCTCTGTTAAATCATGTACGTATAATGCGCAAAACCCGATCTGTGTGATTTTCTTAAGAGACTTTAATGATTATACCCTAAGTGACACATTGTTCCTTTTTCAAGTACCCACACAATGCAGATGAATTATTGCTGTTCCTGCAACTTTCTCCTCAAATTCCCCATACATTATTTCTTAAGGATTATCAATTTTAACTCACCCACCTACACAGGCATGCTGTCTTCTATCAGTTAGGTGAGTCAAAAAATCATGGGTTATTGGTTTTTATTAAATCATTAATCATAACAAGAAGGAAAAACATTTTGCAGGCTGACTTAATGCTAATGTATAAAAATGCACAAAATAAGATCAGTTACCACGCTGTTTTTATAAATTTTTTGCCCCAATTTACCTCCTCTTCATCTTAATTATTGTTGGGATACATTTCCACTAACGACAACTGCCCTCCAATATCTCAAACAAATAGTAAGTGGTGGTATAATGCAGTGCCACATATTGGCACTTAGAATGGGGTGTAGGTTGGATACATAACTGTCACTATGTATATGCTCCCCACCTTGTAACATCTTATCCCATTGAACTACAAGGCAGGTAATATAAGGAACAGACCCAAAATGGAACAGGTTTCAGAGATTTCAAGCCCTTCACTGTCTAGACATTCATTCATAATGACACCAAGAGAGTGGGGAAGGTGAAACTGCAGTCTTCCATGAAACTTAGTGCTAGCACCATGTAGCTTCTATGTCTTGTGCCCTTTTTGCTCATTCCCAAGGAGCAACACAGTTACATAAACATTGCACAAACTACTTTGCAAAGTGTAGATATTTGAAGGTATGTCTTGGTGTCTGAATTATAATGGGAACTAAATGAGAATAGGAACTATTATCTCTAGATCAGTTTGGCAGCGCTGCCAGTGACAAAGAACAGGACAAAACTCCATCACCATGACCCTCTATCACCAAAACCTGCAAGCAGCAGCAGCACTGTGCTAAGTCCCAGAAGAAGAAAGTTAGTGAGATTGAGGAGCTGGTACCCGGTGGATCACAGTGCATAGATGAGGAGGAGCAAGCGGTAGTGAAAGAGAAGGTGTAGGAACCTATTGGCTGCCTTGAATGACACCTGTGCTTTGAAAAATGAAACAATCTGTTTGTGCCATGTTTCTGTTGCATTCTAGAGGAAACAGTGCTGAAAGCACTAGATGTGCTAACTGATGAATTGGTGTTATGACCAGGTGAGAAGGGGTGAACTGGCTCCCTTCAATTCTACCTACTCGCATGCTTACAACAAAGGTTTAAGTTTCTTTTTCATGGGAATATGCCTTTTCCAAATCAGAACATATTTTTTAAACTGTGGGCAATAAATAAGAAGCCAATCAAACAAGGTTTTCTTGATTTAAAGAAAAAGCAAATTTATTAACCATTAACTCCGAGAAAAATAAAAAAGAGTGACGTCAAGCATTCGGCCCTCATGCAGTTATTTGGCGTCTACCACCGCAACACACATGCACAAGCACATGTACACGTATCAGAGATAAAAGAGTCCAATAAAAAAAGGCAAAAGAATATACAGTTAAGTGTCCTTTGATTGTCTTTGAGGCATAGATTGTAAATGTTGTGGCTGATTTAGGTTAGCTATTTTTCTGGGAAGTAGTCAGATGTAGAAGATGTTGCAATTATTAAGAGATCTTGGTTGGTTCGTTGGTAGGTTTCTGGTAGAATTGGCTTCTTGAACCAGGTGACACATTTATTCCAAAAGAGAGAGAGGGAGAGAGAGCAGCCCTCAGCTTATTCCCTTTGCTGAAGACTTTCTTGACAATGCCTGTGTCACTTGCAATTTCTCTCGAGTGGTTGGCAGCCTTGTCTTGAAATACTTCACCCATTCTGTATTTCCAAGAGGTTTTGAATGTGTCTGTCTGTGGCAGCCATTGTTTCAATGTCCAGTACTTTGCATTTTTAATATCTCTTCCTTAGATAGTTGCGAGTTTCAATGGGTGTCTGGATTATAGGAAATAGATTTGTTTGTTTCTCACCTTCACCTTGGAATGTAGCCTTGCATTTTTAAACAGTTTGCTCTATCTCAGCACAAATTGCAAAATTTACAGCCAGTTAAAATAGAAAAATCTTATTTTCAAAAATAAAGGGCATAGCATTATAACACTAGTTACATGCTTGATGTCTATATGAGTAACACCTTGGCTTATACAGTAGATTATCCATTTATTAGTCTAGGGAGAGTAAATCTGATGACATTGGTGACCTATACTGCCACTGGGAGTGTCTTTTCTATGATGCAGAATGATGACAGGTCACATTAGTGCAGATAGAACAATTCCTGCAACTGACCCTGGCCCAGAGCCTGCAGAGGACCTTGTCTTCAGTTATTGTCAGGTAGTTCTGCCAGGACCTGTGTTAAGACTAGTAGTGCAATGATAAGAGAGGGACTGGGTTGCCTGGTTGGCTAGATGGCTAGCATGTGGTCTGGAATAACATCGACAGCATGAGTTTGATTCCCATTCCAGCTGAGGTAGACTTGGAACCTACCTCCTCACCCTGCCCCTGGGAGGAATGCAATGGGCAAACCACCATTGACAAAAACTGTCCAGAAAACAGCTCAGGGTGAAGCATCAGCAGATAGTGAGCCAAGGATCTGCCTGTGGGCAGAGTACACATGACAATGACAAGAGCATGTGGCCTGGTGCCAGCCCTGACATATCTCCCTGGCATGCCCTCTTTCACCTGATATGCCTCAATCCCATGAGATATTGTATTGGAGAGTTTTCAAATGAATTTCCATTATAGATTTTAACGACTTAGTAATTGCCATGGGTGTCTGTAGCTGGCACTTACAGACCTTGTCATTCCAAGAGTCCTCGCAAAAACATGTATCATAAGAACCTTTTTTCTCATGTTAGCTCTTTATAAGTTCTTCCTTTACTGCTGAAGTATTGGAGATGCTGTAATTGCAGTCAACTCTAGTTTTGCAGATATTCAACTCTTTTAGTTACAACATAAATATTACTGGTTCTGATACAAAAAAAAGTTCTAGCAATACAGAATAGGCAAAACATCTCTGAAAAGTTCCCTAAAAAACTAAAAATTCCAAAAGAGCTGAAAATAAAACTGTACCTTTAAGAGAACCCATGTACATGCCAGGTGGCCATTCTTCACATGTGGGCTTATACAGTGTGAACAGGCTTTCATTAATAAATAGGTCATCATAGTAGAGCCTGAACCCATCCCCACTTGATGTTCATGCACAGGGGCTGAGAAAATTGACACTTTGCCTGATTATTCGTTTACGAGATGTGGGCATCGCTAGCTAGGCCAGCATTTATTGCCCATCACTAATTGCCCTTGAGAAGGTGGTGGTGAACTGCCTTCTTGAACCGCTGCAGTCCATGTGGTGTAGGTACACCTACAGTGCTGTTAGGAAGGGAGTTTTAGGATTTTGACCCAGTGACAGTGAAGGAACGTCGATGTAGTTCCAAATCAGGATGGTTTGTGGCTTGGAGGGAAACTTGCAGGTAGTGGTGTTCTCTTGCCTTCTAGGTGGTAGAGGTTGCTGCCTTCATCCTTCTAGGTGGTAGAGGTTTCTGGTTTGGAAGGTTTTGTTGAAAGAGCCTTGGTGAGTTCCTGCATCTTGTAAATGTACACAGTCCTGCCACTGTAAGTCAGTAATTGAAAGAGTGAATGTTAAAGGTGCTGAATGGGGTGCCAATCAAGTGGGCTGCTTTAATTGTCTTGGTTGGTGACTGGCTTCTTGAGTGTTGTCAGAACCGCACTCATCCAGGCATGTGGAGGTATTCATCACAACTCCTGACTTGACGCGTAAGTAATGGTAGTCCTCAGGTCTCATTATCATCAAACCAGTGAGCTGTTTCCTATTGGTAACTCGCTGGAGAAAATGACATGAAGATTGGGGCATTGCATCACCTGCAACACACCTATGTAAGTAATACAATTGAACTGGAGTGGGGTTGAGATGACTAGGAGAAGGTCATCAGTGGGAATTATGAGAGGGGCACGAATAGTGATTGAGCGAGGAGCTTCAGTAAGTATGGAGAGAAGGAGAAAATAGCATCATTAGTGATTGGGAGAGAAGCGACTGACATTGGGAGGGGTTGAAAGATGCAAGTGACTGGTATCAGTGGGGATTGTGAGAGGGGAGTGACTGGCATCAGTGGGGATTGTGAGAGGGAGCAAACTGGTATCAGTAGGGATAGTGGGAGGTGAGTGACTGGTATTAGTGGGGATTCTGTGAGTGGAGTGACTGGTATCAGTGGGGATTGTGCAAGGGGAGTGACTGGTATCAGTGGGGATTGTGCAAGGGGAGTGACTGGTATCAGTGGGGATTGTGAGAGGGGAGTGACTGGTATCAGTGGGGATTGGAAGAGAGGAGTGACTGGTGTCAGTGGTGATTGTGCGAGGGGAGTGACTGGTATCAGTGGGGATTGTGCGAGGGGAGTAACTGGTATCAGTGAGGATTTTGCAAGGGGAGTGACTGGTATCAGTGGGGATTGGAAGAGAGGAGTTATTGGTATCAGTGGAGATTGTGCGAGGGGAGTAACTGGTATCAGTAGGGATTGTGCGAGGGGAGTGACTGGTATTAGTGGGGATTGTGTGAGGGGAGTGAATGGTCCCATTAGGGACCAAGGGGGCAATCTATGTGTGGAGCCGGAGGACATCACTAGAATGTTGAACGAATACTTCACATTTGTCTTTACCCAAGTGAATGAGGCTGAAGGTATGGAGCTCAGGGAGAGAGACTGAGAGGTTCTTGAGAAAATTGATGTAGGAAGTGACAAGGCATTGGAGGTGTTGGCAGGCTTAAAAGTGGACAAATCTCCAGGTCCAGATGATTTGTGTCCCATACTGCTGAGGGAGGCAAGGGAGGAGATCACAGGGGCTCTGACCCAAATTTTTCATTCCTCTCTGGCCACGGAAGAGGTGCCAGAGGACTGGAGAACAGCTAATGTGGTTCCACTATTTAAGAAGGGTTGTAGAGATAAGCCAGGGAATTACAGGCCAGTGAGTCTCACATTGGAGGTAGGGAAACTATTGGAGAAAATTCTGAAGGAGAGAATCTATCTCCACTCGGAGAGGCAAGGTTTGATCAGGGATAGTCAGCATGGCTTTGTCAGAGGGAGGTCATGCCTAACAATTTTGATTGAATTTTTTGAGGAGGTGACCAGGTGTGTAGATGAGGGTAGTGTAGTTGACGTAGTTTATATGGATTTCAGCAAAGCTTTTGACAAGGTCCCACATGGGAGACTTATAAAGAAGGCAAATGCACATGGGATACAGGGTAATTTGATAAGGTGGATTCAAAATTGGCTTAGTTGTAGGAGACAGAGGGTGATGACAGAAGGCTGCTTTAGAGTCTGGAAGCCAGTGTCCAGTGGCGTACCACAGGGATCTGTGCTGGGTCCCCTATTATTCGTCACTTATATAAACGACATAGATGACTATGTGGGTGGTAGGATTAGTAAGTTTGCGGATGACACAAAGATTGGCCGGGTGGTTAGCAGTGAGGTTGAGTATCTTGGGCTACAGGAAGATATAGACGGGATGGTCAAATGGACAGATAAGTGGCAGATGGAATTTCACCCTGAAAAGTGTGAATTGATACACTTTGAAAGGAGTAATTTGACAAGGAAGTACTCAATGAACCAAATGACACTAGGAAGTTCTGAGGAACAAAGGGACCTTGGCGTGTGTGTCCATAGATCTCTGAAGGCAGAGGGGCATGTTAGTGGGGTGGTGAAAAAGGCATATGGGACACTTGCCTTTATCAATCGAGGCATAGATTACAAAGGTAGGGAGGTCATGTTGGAATTATATAGAACCTTGGTGAGGCCACAGTTCTGGTTGCCACATTATAGGAAGGATGCGATTGCACTGGAGGGGGTGCAGAGGAGATTCACCAGGATGTTGCCTGGGATGAAACATTTAAATTATGAAGAGAGGTTGGATAGACTTGGGTTGTTTTCATTGGAGCAGCGAAGACTAAGGACCTGATCGAAGTGTACAAAATTATGAGGGGCATGGACAGAGTGGATAGGGAGCAGTTGTTCCCCTTAGCTGAAGGGTCAGTCACGAGGAGACACAAGTTCAAGGTGAGGGGCAGGAGGTTTAGGGAGGATGTGAGGAAAAACTTTTACCCAGAGGGTGGTGACAGTCTGGAATGCGCTGCCTGGGAGGGTGGTGGAGGCGGGTTGCCTCACATCCTTTAAAAAGTACCTAGATGAGCACTTGGCATGTCTTAACATTCAAGGCTATGGGCCAAGTGCTGGTAAATGGGATTAGGTAGTTAGGTCAGGTGCTTCTCACGTGTGGGGCAGACTCGATGGGCCAAAGGGCCTCTTCTGCACTGTGTGATTCTGTGATTCTGTGATTCTGTGACTGGTATCAGTGGGATTGTGTGAGGGGAGAGTGACTGGTATCAGTGGGGATTGTGAGGGGGGAGTGACTGGTATCAGTGGGGATTGTGAGAAGGGAGTGACCGGTGTCAGTGGCGATTGTGAGAGAGGAGTGAATGGTATCAGTGGGGATTGTGAGAGGGGAGTGACTGGTGTCAGTGGGTATTGGAGGGGAGGAGCTACTGGTATCAGTGGGGATTGTGCGAGGGGAGTGACTGGTATCCATGGGGATTGTGCGAGGGGAATGACTGGTATCAGTGGGGATTGCGCGAGGGGAGTGACTGGTATCAGTGGGGATTGGAAGAGAGTAGTGACTGGAACAGTGGGGATTGTAAGAGGAGAGTAACTGGTATCAATAGGGATTGAAAGAGAGAAGTGACTGGTATCAGAGGAGATTGTGTGAGGGGAATGACTCGTATCAGTGGGGATTATGCGAGGGGAATGACTGGTATCAGTGGGGATTGTGTGAGGGGAATGACTCATATCAGTGGGGATTGTGCGAGGGGAATGACTGGTATCAGTGGGGATTGTGCGAGGGGAATGACTGGTATCAGTGGGGATTGTGCGAGGGGAATGACTGGTATCAGTGGGGATTGTGCGAGGGGAATGACTGGTATCAGTTGGGATTGTGCGAGGGGAATGACTGGTATCAGTGGGGATTGTGCGAGGGGAATAACCGGTGTCAGTGGGAATGTGTGAGGGGAATGACTGGTGTCAGTGGGGATTGTGAGAGGGGATTAGGAAGGGGGGAGTGCCTGGCATTGATGGGGATTGTGAGTGGAGCATTGATAACAATTGGAAGAGATGGTGGTGGAAGAAATCGGCAGGTGTGGTTGGGTGGGGTAAGGAGGTCGAGATCACAATGGAGACATATGGTGGCTTTTAATGTCCAACATGGTTTTAGTTTAGGGCTTGGAGGAGTATGCCTGCTCCTCTTTGCTCCTCATTCAGCTCAGTATATTTTAAAATGTTGGCAGTGGTCTATATCACATGCAGTACGTCCTTTACAGACTGCCTGATAAACCATACATAGACCAGGTTTTCCTAAATACAGCCAGCACTGGCGGTGGACGCCCTACAGAAAATCAAAATTGCAGAGAATGTCTCAAATAGAAATCTCTGTTTCAGGGATGGGTCATGGACACCTAATTTTTGCGAATACTGGCTGGTGCACATCTGGCTTGTAACTCTTCCCGCCATATTAGAGGCTTCGCATTTAGCATGCGGAAAACAGGCACTGTGTGATCAGATTTCTAGGCCATGGACTCTGCAGCAAGTATCATTAAACAGGTATCAGAATCAGGAACACTGCATTATATGTACTTCCCCATTCATATCCAGAAACTGTATACCCACTAATTAAACATTCAACTGTGTTGTACAGTTTCAAGTACTAGAAAATATGTCAAAGAAGATAAATGTTTTAAAAAGTACATATTTGGAGATTAATGTATTCTAATTACGACATAAAGACAAACATGAGAATACGCAAAACGAAAATGCACATTCAAGCTTTCTATTTTTCTCTGAACATCTTTAACATTTATCCAATACGGCTTACACAGAAAAAATCCTTTAGACTGATCACATGGCAATTCTTTAAACTTCTGCCTAGGTGCCTGCCTTTAATTTGTGTTGCTGGAATCAAATGGTAATTTTCATTAAAATGTCAAATATAAATGGTGATACTCAGCACAAATAAGACCCCATGCTAAAGGGAACTAGATTACGTTCATGGTTTATTATGGTAAGGTGACCATGAGCTGTCAGCACACATGAATCAAATGGGGAGGTGGTTTGACTTCATCTGACTCAGCAACAATTTCATAACTCAGAAATCAAGGTTTCCTATTTTTATTTTCTTGTCTAACAATTCACATATAGTAGTAGCACAACAAAAAGAATAGACACACTGGAGCAAAACAAGAAGTTATTTTATTCGGGTAAATTAAAAGTCAAAAGAAACTCAGACGACCTGCGCTCCAAAAAAATGATTGTGGTTAAATATCCCACAATGCATTACACGACATCTGTTTTAGATCTGTTGACAGAATGCTAAATATAAAACTTCAATTCCTCTAGTTAGGACTGATATCAAACACATTCATTTTGAAGATGTCTGGAATTCATATTTACATTAAAATCTGAAAATGAATAAAGAACTGTTTCTCAGTGAATGAGTTTTATCTCATCATGACTATTTTTGAACATATTTGAATTTTATTGTAGTAATCTTGATAGTGTTGCTAGTTATGAATCCATATATGGAGAGATCAGTGGCTAGCTGGCATTCTTCAAAACGATCCTAAAACACATCAAACTATTTAAGTCAAATAATGTTAATAGTAATCACTTGACATTGTTTTCTTTATTCATTTATTATAAAGTATTTCTTTGCAGGGCTTTTTACATTCAGTGCTCTCATTTTACCACGTGTCTCCTGACTGTGATGATTTCTGCTGGAATATCATTGTAAATTACAATATTATAAAGTATTTATGGCATAGAAACAGGCCGTTTGTTCCAACAGTTCCATGCCAGTATTTATGCTCCACATGAGCCTCCTTCCACTGGTCTTCATTCAACTCCATATCCTTCTATTCCTTTCTCCCTTGTGAAGTTATCTAGCTTCCCCTTGAATGCATCTATGCGATTCATGTGAACTACTCCTTCTGGTAGCGGGTTTCACAGTCTAATTACTCTCTGGGTAAAGAAATTTCTTCTGAATTTTCCACTGGATGTATTCATGACTATCTTACATTTATGGCCCCCAGTTCTGGTCTCAACCACAAGTGGAAACATCTTTTCTACCTCTGCCCTTTCAGACCCTTTCATACTCTTAAAGACAACCATCAGATTACCCCCACGCCCCAACCTCCTCATCCTCACTTTTCTCAAGAAATGAGGCCCAGCCTGTTAAATCTTTCCTATTAGGTATAAACTTTTATTTCTGAAAACATTCTAGCATTTTTTTTCTATTTTCTTCAGTGCCTCTATATCCATTGTTTAATATGGAGATCAAAACTGTTCACAGCACTGCAAGTATAGGCTAACCATCAGACTGTGAGCCGTGTCACTTCATGTGTGAAACTAGATAGTGATGGTCAGTGGATTTTTAAATATAAGGTCCATCACAGAAAAGTTTGTCTTCACATATTATATTGTAAAATTACATAACAAGGAGGATGTAATTCCATGTGTGTAAAGGATGCCTATAAATGTGCACTTATAGCAGCAGCCACTGGATGGCAATGAGGATTAAGAACACTGGCTGAATTTACTCTTCTTCAGCTCAGGATCACTGAAGGTGGCAATATCAATGTCGCCACTGACCTGGCTGAGCAGCTATTTCAGCAGTAACAACAGTACATTTATATAGCACCTTTAGCATTATAAGATATCGCAAGGCACTTCTCTGGAGTGTAATCAGATGAAAATTGACAGTGGGTCAAAGAAGGAGACAGTAGCTAGGTTTTAAGGACAACATTGAGCGGAGAGTTTTAAGGAGGGAATTCCAAAGCTTAGGACTAAGACAGCTGAAGGCATGGTTGCCAATGATGGGGCAAATAAGGAACAAATTCTGAGACATTGCTGCCCTGTATGGCCACATCGCAGAGCAAATAGTGAATTTACCATTGAAACAATCAAGAAACAAACAACCACAAGCCAATTAGTTTCACATGTATACCAATGTAAAGCAATGGGCTAGAAATTGCCAGAACAGTGCATCTTGCAACGAGCTCTTTGAATCAGAATTTTTTTCCTCATCTGTCAGATCACACAACATTAGCATGCAAATTGTTCAAAACGCAAAGTTATGACAGCTAGGTGATGTTAATGTCATATCTTGGACTTGGTGAATATCTTGCTCAGTGATTTATTTCCTTAACCAGTTGAATAAAAGGATGGTGGATGAAAAAGTGTGACTGACAGAGAAGAAAATAGAGTGAATCAGCGTTAAATTAGATGCAGAAAGAGAAATAGTGAGATTGAAAGATTGAAAATGGATTGAAGGAGAGAAACAAGAGACAGGATCATTAAAAAAATCAAGCAGAAAGAGGGGACATTGCGACGCAGTTGTGTGTTTTTAAATTGTGGTGTTGGCTTTTGAGAGGATAATGAGTGAATGGCAGGGTAGGTGTACAAAATGCAGAAATATTCTTGACCCATCAGGTTTGATCAGGAACAGTGAAACTGTTTTTATAGGATAGTAGGAATTGCTAGATTCTCATTCTTCTAAACTCCAATGGATACAGACCAAACCTGCCCAACCTTTCCTCATAAGATAACCCCTTCATCCCAGGCATCAGTCAAATGAACGTTCTCTGAACTGCTTCTAATGCTATTATATCCTTTCTCAAGTAAGGAGACCAAAACTGTACACAGTGCTCCAGATGTGGTCTCACCAATGGCATATCCAATTCTAGCAAAAATTCCCTACGTTTATATTCCATTCCTCCTGCAATAAACAACATTCTATTTGCTTTCCTTATCACTTGCTGTACCTTCATACTAACTTATCCTGATTCATGTACCAGGAGCCCAGATTTTTTTTTAAATTATTCATTCATGGGATGTGGGCATCACTGGCCAGGCCAGCATTTATTACCCATACCTAGTTGCCCTAGTTCAGAGGGTATTTCAGAGTGAACCACATTGCTGTGGGTCTGGAGTTACTTGTAGGCCAGACCAGCTAAGGATGACAGATTTCCTTCCCTAAAGGACATTAGTGATCCAGGTCTCTCCGTATCGCAGAGTTTTGCAATTTCTCTCAATTGAAATAATATAGTGCTTTTCTATTCTTTCTGCCAAAGTAGATGAGTTCACATTTTCCCACATTATACTCCATTTATTATTTTTTTTCAACCTATCTATATCCCTTTGTAGACTCTTTATGCCCTCCTCACAATTTACTTTCCTACCTATCTTTGTGTCATGAGCAAATATAGCCACCGTACATTAGATCTCTTTATTCAAGTCATTTATATAGATTGTAAGCAGTTGAGGCCCCAGTACTGATTTCTATGGCACTCAACTGGTTCCAGATTGCCAATTGAAAATGAACCATTTATCCCTTCTCTCTGCTTCCTGTGAGCCAACCAATCCTCTATCCATGATAATATGTTAGTCCCTTCACCATGAGGTCTTAATTTATGTAGTTACCTTTGATGTGGTACTTTATCAAATGCCTCTTGGAAGTTGAAGTACGCCACATCTGCAAGTTCCCCTTTACTCACGTTACTTGTTACTTTCTCAAAGAACAGTAATAAATTAGTCAAACATGATTTCCCTTTCATAAAGCCATGTGACTCTGTCTAATTGGCTTAAGATTTCCTAAGTGCCCTGCTATAACCTTCATAATAATAGACCCTAGCTTTTTCCGAATGACAGATGTTAAGCTAACTGCTCTGTGGTGCTTTCTGTCTCCCTCTTTTCTTTTGAATAGAGACATAACATTTGCTATTTTCCAATCTGATGGGGCCTTTCCAGAATCAAGGGAATTTTGTAAAATTACAACCAATGCATCTACCATTTCCACAGCCACTTCTTTTATTCTTTGCGCATTTATATATTCTTTCCTTTAGTTTTATTTTATCTTTCCATCTTTGACTGACCATGACTATTTTACCTGGCAACTAAAGCTCTTTACCCATTAACGATGTATACTAGTCCTGTATGAAGCTAAGCTTATTTTTCAATATCTCTCATTTTCATCTGTAGTTTTACCCGATAACTGTTTCTACTACTTTTCTGTTGCCAACCTCTGTCTCCTTGCCAAGAGTAAGTTCTCCTTACCAAAATCCAGAATTTTAGTATTTGCATTAAGTTTCTCCTTTTGAACCTGAACAATGAATCTGATCGTATTATGATCACTGTTAGCTAAATGTTTCCTTACTGTTACATCACTAACTAAGGCTGGCTCATCATTCATTACTAAACCTAATATGTCCTGCCTTCAAACCCACCCTTTTTTTAAGTTAAAAGGGGTATACATAGGTGCAAAAAAGGTGGCAGATAGAGTATAATGTGCAGAAATATGAGGTCATTCACTTTGGTAGGAAGAATAGACAACAGGATATTTTTAAGTGGTGAGGAACCGTTAAATGCTAGTGTCTGGAGGGATTTGGGTGTCCTTGGTAGAAGAAGCACCGAAAGTTAACATGTGGTACAGTCGGCAATTAGGAAAGCAAATGTCATGTTGGCGATTATTCCAAGAGAATTGGAGTACAAGAGTAAGCAATTATACAGGACTTTGGTGAGACCACACCTGGGCTATTGTGCGTAGCTTTGCTTTCTGTAACCAAGGATGGATATACTCACTTTAAAGGGGTTGCAAAGGAGGTTTATTGGTTTGATTCCTGGAATTAGAGGGTTGTGCTATGAGGTGGGATTGAGTAGAACAGACCCATTCGCATAATCTCAAGATAAGGGGTTGGGTATTTTGGACTGGGATGGAAGGAACTTTTTCACTCAGAGGGCTGTGAGTATTTGGAATTCTCTATCCCAGAGGATAGAATGCTCAGTCATTCTGTATATTCAAGGCTAAGATCAATAGATTTTTGGATGCAAGCTGAGTCAAGGGATGTGGGAATCATTCAAGAAAGTGGAGTTGAGGTTGAATCAGCAATGATCGATTAGCTGGTGGAACAGCCTCCACATGACTTATTCTGCTCTTATTTCTTATGTTCTTAAACAGGTGCACGCAAGGAATGCAATGGATTTTTAATGATGTTGGGGATGTGAAATCTGTAACGTTATTTCAAAACAAAAGTGATTAAACACAGTGGTTTCTGCATGAAGTAGATGAAACACTTAAGAAGCTAACATTTTGAAATTGACATAAATGGAAATTGCTATTGGTTGGCACTTTTTGGCCACTATAAGTGATAGCTGTTTTAAACATGAATGTGATTCTAACAGATGTGCTTTCAGAAGCCAATAACACTCAGGATGCAAATCTGTTTTGATACCCAGAAATGCAAATCAGATAGATTCATTTTAGAAAATCGTTTGGGAATACAGTCCGGACCTCACAATTTTAAACGTTCGCTTTTAAAACGGCTATCACTTCTTCATTATTACGAATTGACCTTATTGCTGCAGCCATTTAGAGCTGATAGTTCATGTCATGAATGCCCCGTTAATTATGTGATCTATAGTTCTGACCTGACACCCAACCTTGGAGGCCCAAAAAAGGGAGCAATTAAACTGTGGAGTCTCACTCTGGCATGCCATGAATTGTTCCATTGTATGGAAAGATGGGCAAAAAATACTTCCAAGACAGATAAAAAGTTCAAAAACCCTCAAGGAGCATTTCATAATAACAGTGTAAATCTAACAATTTCATGACGTACAATTAATTTCAATGGAGAACTCAAGGCGAGAATGCTTTTCATTTTTATCAAGGTTAATGGTGAGAATTGTTCTGAAATTTGCGGATCAACTTAACTAGTAGTGCATCTCTTTTTCACTGCAAATTGTTGTATTCATTTCATAACAGTAAAGGCAAGCGCTGTTAATTTGCCATTATTTTTCCAGAAATTTCTGCCCCATTGGCCGGCACAGGGAGGAGATCCTCCCAACCAAATTTCTCCACCTCTTTGAGGACGTGGCATTCTACCCATTGTAGCAGGATGACTCCAAGAGCTCAGAGATGAAAAGAAAAATGTCAGCAGGGTGCAACCTTGCTTTAAGGTTTTTATAAATGTCCGTGGGCAATTTTTGGAAATTAACAAGCGGGAAGGTTGCCTGATTAAGCAAAGCAATCAGGACTGCATCCTGTCAGCCAAATAGCTGGGCACTAACTGACCTCACATTTCAGGGGGCTTTCCTCCCACCCTGGCCTCCACCCATTTGATTCACAACTCGTGTTCAAACTGGTCCTTCCCTACCATACAATTTTGACATCATTTGCATTCAACAGCGCTCAATTGTGCACAGTTGACATCAGTTTCACTCAAAAGCAATCATTTAGCCATCATTCGATATCACTTGTGCTCAAAAGCAATCATTTAGCTATTGTTCGACAAGGCAGGTCACGATCAACTGGCACCACTGTCATCAATTGTCATTAAACTGCAGCACCCAAACACTTACGATTAACAAAATTACTTACCTTAAGCATTCTGACACCAAAAAAAATGTTAGAGTTTGTTCCTGAGGAAATTCTTAAATTATAGAAATCACGATAAAACTTGAATAAGTTTCACATGTTTTTCACACATGTACCATTGATATAATAATTAGAACTTTAAAGGGCGACTGGTCTTTTTCACAAAAGACAGCTCCCTGACAGACACTTGAGAAATTAAACCAGATTTACACTGCTGAACATACAATTCTCCATATTTCAGAAATTCTACAGCTTCAAATATCCTAAAACTGAGCTAACGTCAGAAACAACAGGCTCTGTTTTAACATGCATGCTTTGACAAACTAGTTTTATGTTTTTCTTCATAACCTATAATTAGCGCAGCACACCCTTGCTCCCTCACCCTTCCCCTGGATTGCAGCACCTTAATGTCCCCCCCCTCCCCCAGCTTGCAGCAGTTTTCTCCCCCACCACCCCCTGGAGCAAATTTCTCTCAACAACCGCCCAAACCCCTTGACCCACTGCCGCCTGAATGCACCAGTTTTCTCCCCCATCTACCCCTTCCTTTTCCCCTTCTTTCCTCCTCTCCTCACCTTTTCCCCCTCTCCATCTTCCACTCTACCCTTTCCCCTCTTCTCCCATTTCCCATCTCCTCTCCATCCCCCTCTTCCCTCTTTCCCCCCCCTCTCTCTCTCTCTCTCTCCTCCACCCCCCTCTTCACACCCTCTCCTCCCCCCCCCCCCCCCCCATTTCCTCTCCTCCCCACACCCCACTACACCATCCACCATTAACCCCCCCCCCCCCCCCCCCCCCCCACCCCCGGAGCACTCAGGTCATGGGGCTGGTCAGAGCCGGAAGTAACGGTGAAGACCTGCTCTGCTGCTGCTTTCCAACTGGTGTGGACCAGCAATGGCAACAGAAAGAATTGAGTCTTTGGGTTGGGGAAGTCAGGGGAGTGAAGAAGAGAGAGTTGCCTAGGCAAAGGGGGATGTGGAGAGATGACAGAGTGTTCAGGAGGAAGGGGTGGGGAGAGGAGAGAGTCACTGGTGGGGAGGGGGCAAGTAGAGAGATGTTGTTGGGTGAGTGTGTGGGCTGGGTCACAGGGTGAAGATTGGTTGCGGAAAGGGAATTGCCAGGGAACACTGAGAGGAAACTGTGGTGTTGGGGCGAGGGAACCACAAAGGAACGCCAAGAGGAGATCAGGATGGGTTGTGTGGGGAAGCACCAGGCACATCAGGGAATTCTAAGAGGAATGGAGGGCCAGGGAGAAGCACCAGGGAATGTCAAGTGGAGATTGGTGGGTGTGCAAGTGGTGGTGGGTGGAGGAAGGACCAAGGAGCACCAGGGGGCACCAAGAAGAGATCAGGGGGTGGGCGTTTTTCAGTGCATTAGATTGCTGATCATATTTGATGCCAATGAACACATTTGATGCCTATGAGCGTATTTGATGCTTTTAAGTGCATTTGATTCCTCTAAGCACACTTGATGCCTTTGAGCGTACTTGATGCCTTTGAGTGCATTATTTTGATGCCTTTGAGCACTTTTGAAACTTTTGAGTGCTCAATGTGGTGCCTTTCTGTACCTTTTGCTTTCTAGCACCTTTGATTGCATTTAATGTCAAAAATAGCAAAACACTGCTGACTGCATGAAAACTCATTCCAAATTAGAACATTTGATGTCAAATGATCACTGATTGTTTTTGAGTGCATTAAGTGCATTTGTACGTAACAATGTTGTCAAAATTTTCTGGTCAGGTTAAATCACAAAATCCTTGGAACAATTTTATATTCTCAGACATTCTGTTCATAATACTTCTGCTGAGGCTGTTAATCAGTATTATGAACCTCAAAGATCTCATAATTCATGATTATTGGACTCCACTAGTCATAGGTGATCAGCTTAAGCTATTCCTTGTTCCTTTGAGCCGTTCTTTTCATTGCAAAGCCAATCTCCACTCGTATTTTGATTATCTTATTGTAAAATGTCTCCTGTTAAAAATCTCACCTAATTTTGCTTCATCCACTTACTTGTCCATACCTTGAAACAATTCAGACAGGCTTGTTTATATGGTATTCCAGGGGTAGAACAGAGAGATTGGTGTTGGGGGCAGGGGAAGGCCAAGCAAGGATTTAAACATGAGGATAAGAATTTTAAATTCAAAGCATTGAGGAAACAGGAGTCAATGCAGATCAGCAAGGGCTAGCAGTGATTGAAGAGCAGGACATGATACATACACCAGAGGTTTGGACAATCTGAAGTTTAGGGTGTGGAGAATGAGAGGCCTTTGAGAAGAGCATTGCAATAGTCGAGTCGCAAAGTGACAAATGTAGAGGAATGAAAGTTTCTACAGAAGAGCTGAGGCAATTTGATGGCCCATGCTGATTCTTATTATTAGCTTCCACTTGATAGAAAATCACAGAGTAGTTTTTTTAATAATAGGAATTGATCCAACTTTGAAGTCAAGTGAACTCACTTGTGAAATCAACTTTATACCTTTGTCCTTTCTCAAAGCACATCTTATTAGCTAATTTGTAGTCTTCTAGTATTACCATGCTTCCAAAGAATAATGAAATATCTCAGCCAGAACATTAACTAATACCTGTTTCTGTTCCTGAATTATTCTTGTATTTATGAGAAAAAAAGAGTTGTTCCAAAAAATTTGGAACTACCTATTGCTACCACTTATATTATTACCTTGACGCTATTCCAACAAACCCTTGTAACTCTTCTCGATCTTCCTTGCCACAATACTCCATTTTACTCTCAGCAAACTCCCCGCTGGAGTGGAGCTAAACTACAGAACAAGCAGGACCTGTTCAACCTCTGCCATCTACACACCAGATCCGAGGTCATCTCATCCTCTGTCAATGAATTACAAGATGCAGATGGTGCTTGCATTTGCGCACACTCGGAGGCTGAGCTCCAAGCCATTGTCAACACCTTCACTGAGGTGTATGAGAGTATGGACCTTCCACTAAACATCTGCAAGACATAGGTCCTCTACCAACCTGCCCCCTTCACACCGCATTGCCCCCCCCCCCCCCCCCCGGTTATCAAAATCCATGACGAGACTTTGGACAATGTGGACCACCATGGAAGCCTACTGTCAACAAGGGCAGACATCGACAACGAGGTTCAACACTGCCTTCAGTGTGCCAGCACAGCCTTCGGCCGGCTGAGGTAGAGACTGTTTGAAGACCAGGACCTCAAACTCAGCACCAAGCTCACAGTCTAAAGAGCAGTAGTGATACCCACCCTCCTATATGGCTCAGAGGCATGGGCTATGTACAGGAGGCACCTCAAAACTCTGGAGAGATACCACTGCAAGACCCTGAAAATCCATTGGCAGGATAGGTGCCTCAATGTCAGTGTTCTTGTTCAGGCCATCATCCCCAGCATCGAAGGATTGACTATGCTCGATCAGATCCACTGGGCAGGCCACATCATCTGTATGCCTGAAACAAGACTCCCGAAACAAAGCGCACTACTCGGAGCTTCGACATGGCAAGCGAGCACCAGGAGGGCAGAGGAAAGGCTTCAAGGATACCCTTGAAGCCTCCTTGAAAAAGTGCAACATCCCCACTGACACCTGGAAATCCCTGGCCCAAGACTGTCCGAAGTGGAGGGAAAGCATCCGGGAAGGAATTGGACACCTTGAATCTCATTGCCAAGGGCTAGCTGAAGCCAAGCGTCGACAACGAAAGGAGCGCATGGCAACCCGGGCACCCCACCCACCAGTTCCCCCTACCATCATTGGCCCCACCTGGACAGAGACTGTAGGTCGCGTATTGGACTTTTCAGTTACCTGAGAACTCATTTTTAGTGTGGAAGAAGTCACCCTCGACCCCGAGGGACAACCTACGAAGAAGAAACCCTTGTTAAACTTCCTGTTCCATACCTGCTCTGAGCTGATATACTTTCTTACCTTTCTTTTCATTATTCCTTTCTGAAAGAAACCTTTATGTCGCTTGGTCTTGTCAACAACCTGATTTTCTAGCCAGATTTTCTAACTTTCCAATGAATATATGGCTCACAATACTTCATTCCTTGAACCTATTCTTTTTTTCATGAATCTACTAGTTCTTGTCTTACCATTAATGATCTTCATTCGCTGTTTCACTCCCCCATGATCTCACCTCTCCCTAAGAAAATATTCGTACATTCAGATGAACAAGCCACACTGCAACACCACCCCACCCTCACCCCATGCCCCTCAATTCTCTATTTCTCTTATTTTGACTTTTATTGCACCCTGTTGACCTTCACAACACCATTCTGAATTATGTCTTCAGATGCTGAGATCCAACTCTCTGGGATTTCTGTCCTAACTTTTGGGCTCTCTAAGTCCTATTTTCCTTAAAACCTACCTCTTTGATCAAGATTTTCTTCTTAGGAGCTGTGCCCATTTTCTTTATGTGTTTGAGTTTTTTTTATCATCGTCATCAGCTAAGCGATGGAAGGAGTCATCAATTGTGCTATCAAGCAGCTATTGCTTAGCAATAAGCTGCTCACTGATGCTCAGTTGTGTTCTACCAGGATCACTCAGCTCCTGCCCTCATTACAGCCTTGGTTCAAGCATAGAGAAAAGAGCTGAACCCCCGAGGTGAGGTGAGAGTGACTGCCCTTGACATCAAGGAAGCATTTGACTGAGTGTGACATTAAGGAGCCCTAGCAAAACTGGAATCAGTCGGAATTATGGGGAAAACTCTCCACTGGTTGGAGTCATATCTAGCACAAAGGAAGATGGTTGTGGTTTTTGGAGGTCAATCATCTCAGTTCCAGGACATCACTGCAGGAGTTCCTCAGGGTAGTGCCCTTGGTCCAATTATCTTCAGCTGCTTCATCAATGACCTACCTTCCATCATAAGGTCAGGAGTGGGAATGTTCGCTAATGGTTGCACAATATTCAGCATCATTTGTGACTCCTCAGATACTGAAACAGTCCATGTCCAATATCCAGGCTTGCGCTGACAACATTCATGCCACACAAATGCCACGCAATGACCATATTCAACAAGAGAGAATCTAACCATCGTACCTTTATATTCAATGGCATTATCATTGCTGAATCCCTCACTTTCAACATCCTGGGGGCTACCATTGGCCAGAAACTGAACTGGATCAGCCATATAAATACTGCGGCAACAAAAGCAGGTCAGAAGCTAGGAATCCTGTGGTGATTAACTCACCCCCTGACTCCCCAAAGACTGTCCACCATTAACAAGGCACAGGTCAGGAATGTGATGGAATACTCTCTGCTTGCCTGGATGACTGTAGCATGCACAACACTCAAGAAGCTTAATACCATCCAGGATAAAGCAGTCCACTTGATTGGCACCCTTCCACAAACCTTCACTCCCTCCACCACTGAAGCAGAGTGGCAGCAGTGTGTACCATCTACAAGGTGCATTGCAGGAATTCACCAAGGCTCCTTTGACAGCACCTTCCCAGCACGGCCACCATCTAGAAGGACAAGTGCAGCAGATACATGGGAATATCTGCACCTGGAATTTCCCCTCCTAGCCACACACCATCCTGATATATTGCCATTCCTTCACTATCGCTGGGTCAAAATCCTGGAACTCCCTCCCTAAGAGAGCTGTGGATGTACCTACACTGCAGGGACTGCAGCAGTTCAGGAAGGCAGCTCACCACCACCTTCTCAAAGGCAATTAGGGATGGGCAGTAAATGCTGGCCCAGCCAGCAAAGCCCACATCCCATGGCTGAATTAAAAAAACACATGGTGCATGGGCAATTTGTGTTATAACAAGATGGAGTCAAGGGGGGATCAGGTGACCTGACCTCCCCCCTTGTCTACAAATATACATGAAACTGTCCAAGGCTGGAAGTAGCCTGCTTGTCTGGTCAGAACATTAAAAACGTGAATGGTCCTTTTAGGATATTCCATTGGGAAGGCATCAAAATGCAACAGATTTCTCCCGTCGAGTTAACAGCTACTGTTATCTAAATGTCTGCAGAAATGTACAATAGTCACACAGACTTAGTGGCTGTAGAATGAAATTCCACAAGATAGGTGTGAAAAAAAACAATATTCCATCACAAAGAGATGAAAATGGCCGGGACTTAAAACCGTTTTGTGTCACTGCCAATGCCACCGGGGACCATTTGTGTGGACAATGGGAATGGTAATACTATAGTAACTTGACAGAAACCAGCTTCTGATAAGAAATATTTATTAGCACACATTTATGAACACACATCTTGAGCAGCAGAAAATTCAAATCTGGGAGACAAAGGGACCACAGAGGGAAGGGATCCCACCCAGCAAAGAAAAGACCTTGCATAGAATTCCCTAACAGGCAGAGAATGGGGCTATTCTTTTACATACTGATTTGTAGAACCAAGCCGGGTCTTCAGGAGCTTTACTACACCCCAACTGGAGCAAAGCCAGAAGGAGTAAACCATTGTGAATTCATCACCAGAAACTTCCAACCTTCATTTTCTTTAGTGAACCAAAAGGAAATAATCAGCCCTGCAACACTTCCAGCTTTCAACTCAAAAGACAAATGTAATACTAACTTTTTCCAAAAACCTGAGTGGATGCTATCTCTTCTGTAATCATCTTTTTTTGTGCGTGTGCGTGTGTGTGTGTGCACATGGGTGCTGTTGTGATTACATTCAGGTGTTGAGAAATAAACAGTTGTCATCTCTTTTTTAAAGTTGATAAGAACATCTCACTTGTGCCTGTTCTTCAGAGTCACAGCACTCAAGGGGTTGAACTCTTCTTCTTTAAAATGCATCTTGTTGCAGTTAGTCGAGAGGTGGAAAAAAAGGGGCATCATCCTACTATCTCTTCCCTGTTCATTACATATGTCAATGCAAACTAATTATAAACAACTTGTCTTTAGCGCCTTGATCTTTATTGACGTCAATATCACTAATGTGCACTTCATTATGCATGTACATTCTGAGACAGTTCAGTGTGTTTACCGGCAAGGAGACTTGAATCCAACTTCTGGCATCTCCACAGGCTTCTGCTGAAGGGTCATGAGGACTCGAAACGTCAACTCTTTTCTTCTCCGCCGATGCTGCCAGACCTGCTGAGTTTTTCCAGGTAATTCTGTTTTTGTTTACAATGGAAGGCCAGACAAGATATTTATATACATGCATTTCACAGTGGACCTATGCCACAAACAGTTACCAACACTTTTACAATTATTAGATTAACTACACAGTAAAAATAATATAGCACCTATTCTTTTTGCAATATACTCTACAATACCTCAGTAGAAGAGACATTTTAAAGTTTTCAAGGGCATGAATAAAGACACAACAATATCCTGAGGAAAGAGAAAATTTGGCAAAACTCTATAAAATATCTTTCTAATGCTCAGAGGCAATTCAGGAAAGATCTAAGAAATTAGTCCTGCCAATCAACACATCAAAATAGGTGAATTAATTTGTCCATAATGCTGTAGATTCTAGCTAACAGGCTTTCTCACCATCTGTGACAGACAGGATATTTCATGGTCTATAGTCAGCAATAAATGAAGATACTGAATTAAAGGGTCTAAGTTTGTCTGTAAAGCATTTAAAATCTATTTTGAAAAATAAACTGTGTTTTGACCACATTGATATTATTTTCAAGGGAAAAAATGGTCCAATATTAGTGAATACAATATTGTGTTGCTTACCACATTATTCAATTATGGTGGGGTTAGTTTCTTGAGCATTTGCCATTAAAAAGAATGGAATGAGCCTTTTTGATAGTCTTATTGGTGAAGGCCTTCCCAGCGTAATGGTAAACAACACTAGATCAAATTGTTGCAGTGCTGAATTCTAAGTGTGTGTTGAATTATCTGATTTCAATCCAGGCAGCAATAGAAATACTATGCAACTGTGCCCATCCAACACTAACTGCCTTTAATGAGAATCTGTTCCATGTATCCAAGTCTTGGTGGAGAAAAAATATCTCAAAATTTCTAGCCTTTCTTGAGGCTTGTAATTTTGGTCCTATTCACAGTCAGATCTAATAATAATATATAAATTAATAATATATACCCACGCAATCATGCATGCAATCAAAAAGCACAGAGGGAGGCCATTCAGCCCATTGTGTCTGTGCTGGCTGTTTGAAAGAACTATCCAATTAGCCTGCCCTGCTTTTTCCCAACAACCGTGCAAAATTTTCCTTTTCAAGTATCTCTTGAATTCCCTTTTAACATTACTTTTGAATCTGTTCCCAACGCCACATCAGGCAGCACTTTCAGTTTATAACAACATACTGTGTGAAAGAAAACTCTCATCTGGTTTTCTTTTAATCATAAATTTGTGCCCTCTGTTACACTGCTGGTGGAAACAGCGTCTCCTTATGTAATCTGTCAAAACCCTTTATAATTAAATCTCCCCTTAACCCTATCTACTCCAAGGAGAAAAACATCAGCTTCTCTACTCACTCCAAATAAGCGAAGTCCCTCATTGCTGACAAATCTATTAAACCCTTTGCACCATCTCCAGGGCCTTGACTTGCTTCCTAAAGTGTGGTGCTCAGAATTGGACACAATACTGTAGCTGAGGACTAACCAATAATTTATAAATGTTTACCTCCTGCCACCTTCAAAGGTTTGTGTCTGTGAACAGCAGGTCTCTCTGTTCCTGCTCCCTCTTTAAAATTATATCACTTGGTTTATATTCTCCCCCATCATTCTTCCTTGCAAACTGCATCAGTTCACGCTTCTCTGCACTAAATTCCATCTGACATAGAAATGTCAGGCTGAATTTTATGCTGCTTAGCAGTGGGTGGGAGTCCAACCTGCAAGTGTGTGGATTGCCAACTCCCGTTCCACCTTTCAAATACCCCTGATAATACATCTTATGGCTAATTAACAGCCACAGGCAAAATCCAGCCAGCTGCTGGGGAGAATGGTGGGCAACGCGCCCAATCGGGGCTACAAGTCCTGTGTCAGGGGTGCCTTTAAATGGGTAGCCATGAACTGAAAGTTGGCCATGGCTATCCACTTAAAGGTACCCCTGACACGGGATTGTGGCAACTGCACCAGAACTCATTGTTTGGAGGCTGAAGCTTTTTCACAAGAGACTTTTAAATCCAGTGAACTATTGCAACGGGTAGGAGCTAGGTTTCAAATGTGGATGACTATCGTGCTAGTAGTGAATCTTGCCAGAAAGGAAAGAAAAATTGAATGCAGCTGACCCATTCCCCTTAGGAACAACAAGTGTTTGGGAAAGACTCAAATGCAACCCTTTACTTCTCTTTGTCTTGCCATAGATGGACGATAGAATTGAGCCACCAGCTTTTGAGGGGCCCAGACCAAGGACAGCCAACAGTTTGATGATGACCCCCCCTATAAGTGTTGCTCCAGGCTGTGAGTGATTGGCGGGAGCCCATAATGCTGGTAGACAGGAAGAGGAGACTTCCCAGCTAGACCAAAGTAGCCTGAATGAAGGTCACAGCAGAGATCAGCAGCCATGGAATCATCCAAAGAGCTTGGCTGCAGAGCCAGAAAAGGCTCAATGACCTCTTGAGATCTACCAGGGTGAATGTGTAAGCATCTTGGAGATGCAATAGTATGGAAGGGTGTGAAGTGGCTCGAATGTAGGATTGCCTAGTGTATTTCCAAAGACTGAAGGTGGCATGATGCAGACGTGCCACTCTGCATGGCCAAGAAGGCTCGGGGGAGGGGGAGGTGTTGGCTGAGCTGCAACACCTGTTAATTGGCAAGGAACATTGAGAAATGTTGGCCACCAACAAAGTACATGTTAGCCACATATTTGAAAGCATGATTTTAGCACAGCATAATCATTACAATGTCCCTCATTATTTGCATGAGAAGAGGGTGCATAATACCTGAGAGAAGGCCAGGACCAAAGGTGTATCTGAAAACCTGACCATTCTCTCCCCCATTGAGCAGGAGGCCCTGGAGCTGGAAGCCAATGATTGGAGCAGAACAATTGGCTGAGGCAAGGTTGGATTGGTGAGATTGGTGAGATTCCAAGGGTGCATATCTACATTTCCTGCAAACAGTGCTGAAGGGAGTGGGAAGGGTGTTGGGAACTGGGGAAGCTGTCAGGAAAGCATAACATTGATGGCTTTTGACTCGGGGGGCTTGTAGAATTCTAGGAGGAAGGAATTATGTTGAAGGGACTAAGGTTCAAATACCAGCTATCAACGCCCAGTGGCACATCAGTGCAGATACACGCACCTCAATGGGTATGTGCGATTCGGCTGTAAGGGATCCGCACACTGGTGATAGCACATCACCGTCACAAGGCTAGCTACCGGAGATTGAGGTGGTGTCATGTTGTTATAATGATATAAGCACCAGTTGCCCATAACAGATTATGTAAACATGTTGTGGATTTATTTATTGAGAATAGGCACATGGGAACATTTATACAAAGGTAGAAAACTTGAAGACACCAGCAGCAGAGCTGTGTGTATGTGCTCTGCTCAAAGGCAAAAGTGAAACTAAGATTCGATCACATGACACAATTCCTCTCTAGTGATGTCATGCCGCTATCCCTTAAAGGCATATTACAACATCCGCCTTTCTTTTGAAAGATATTTGCCCCTTCCAAAGAAATATAGCCATTTATAATACATATTCATGTTTAGTTATCATGACATAAGTGTATAGAACTGATGAATCTATGAGTCTTTAAAGTGTAGAGATATTCTGCTGGTACACCCAGATCTTGTAATGATAACCTTGTCTGCGGGTGTCTTTAATTGCACACAGTGATCTGTGGGATTGTTATTCTTGAATGTTGTTCCTGGTTGCATTTGGGATCTATTCCTGGATGCAATAGGACTGTTTGGTGGTTGAGAAGCTGGAGTGGATCTGACTTGCCCTCGGTTATGCCTCACCATTCTGTCTTTGTGTGTAATGACTTCATGGGACTTTGGTTCCGAACAAATGTTTGTCATCTCGGCTGGTTGCCATGTACCTTCTGTGGGATCCTGGATACAAAATTGTTGTCCCAACAGTAAACTTTGCAATCCTGTGCCTGCATTTTTATTGTGGTCATCTGCTCTTGCAGATTTAAAAGCTGTTCTCTAGGTTCTGAGAGAGTAGAATGGATAAGAGTAGGCAGATTGATATGCAATAGTCTGCCAAACATAAGCTCTGTTGATGATGGAATAGTTGCATTTAAAGGTGTTGCTCTCAGATGTAACATTGCAATCTTACTTGGCCTGTCTATATTGCAGAATTAAGGATTTCACCATGTGAATCATCCATTCAGCTAGGCAATTAGATCCTGGGTGATGAGGAGAAGAAGTAGTGTGATTGCTGTTCCACTTCTCACACACATCCTGAAATGGCTTACCAATAAATTATGGACCATTATTCATAATGATCTCTCTAGGCACACAAAATAAACTGAAAATAGCATTTAGAGTGCACACGACAGTTATGATTGATGTATTGTGCATTTGTCAAATATTGGGGTACTTGGTATAGTGGTTGTTGATAATGAAGTCAGTAAAATAGGTCAGATGTGATTTTGGACCAAGGATGGGTAGGAACTTCATGTGGAATCAGTGATTCTTTGTGTTGACTTGGCATATGCTCTTGATATGCCTCGCACTCCTTAACAACAACTTCAATGTCATTGTTCATACCCGGCCAATAAACTGTCTCTCTTGCAAGTCTTCTTGCCTGATTTATGTCCATGTGTGAGTGATGAAGTTGTTGAAGAATATCAGGGGCAGGATTTCCTAGTTGGCATGCGGGGGGTGGGACCCACACACTGATGCATAAAATGATGCTGGATGACATCGGGCGGAACTTCCAATGTCACCCCGTGTCATTTCAATTTTCAGGTTGGCGGGGGCACAGCCGAATTAGCTGTGTGCCCGCCGACCTGTCAACGGCCAATTGAGGCCATTTAAAAAGTAATTGAAGTAGTTAAAGGACCTGCCTGTCCAACCTTAAGGTTGGCGGGCAGGCTGGGAGCCCTGGCGGACTTCAGAGAAAGTAGGAAACCTCATCCATGGGCAGGATGAAATTTCATGTTGGTTTTAAAAAATTTAATAAAACCTTAACTAAAAGTGATGGACATGTCCCAACTCATGTGACAGTGTCGCATGAGGGGACATGTCAGGGAAATTTTATTTTCCTATTTTTAACATTTTTGAATTTGGCACCAATCTCCCTGAGGCAGCACTTAGCCTCAGGGAGATGAGTGCACTCTTTTGCGCACATGTACGAAAGAGTGCACTCTCGGTTTAGGGAATCCCCCCCGCACGCACAGGGAGTGCATAGCGCTTCCTGGTGGACGTCATGCTGGGCGGGCCTTAATTGGTACACCCGCGTAAAATGGCGGCGCGGCCCCGATTGAGGGCGCCAATTGGAGGCGCACCTGCACGCGGCTGCTCCTGAACTTGAAAATTCTGCTCCAGGTTGTAAAGATTTTGGTATAATGGCTTACCTGCCTTTAAAATCACTCCCTGGGAGATGCCTAGCTTTCCCCGATAAGGCCAAAATGGCCTCACGTGTTCGTGGACATATTGAATCAGGACATGTGTTAATGATGGTTTTCCACAGTTTTTGTAGTGTGGAATATTTACTGTTGCTTCTTGTAGCTGCTGGCATTTGTGTTGCACAAAATGTGCCAGATCAATTTGGAGAAAAGTTTCAGGTTCGATATCATTGAAGTCAACTTGTAGATCCAAATATATATCTTTTGTTTTTGCTGGGTTAGGCAATCCGCTAAGCGTATCCAATATGATCATCAAATTACCTGGCTTGTACCTGATCTCACAGTTGCAACCTTGAATCTTTTATCAAGAGATGTTGCAATCTTGGTGGTGCACTGGCCAATGGTTTTTGTTAAATCACCTCCAGTGGCTTGTGATAGGCCTTGACCACAAATCTTTTTCCAAATAAAAAGGTGTGAAAATGGATGATTCCAAATACCAAAGGCAATGTTCCCTGTTCAGTGTTGGACTAGTTGGATTGTGTTACAGAGATTTTGAAGCAAATACAATCGGTTTGCTTTTTTGTAGTATGCACGCTCCCCACGCTTTCTGTGAGGCATCTATCTCCCAGCAAACTGTTTCCCTAGGATCATAAAATTGCAATGTTGATGCTTCTGATAATGGCTGTTTCAGTGCTTCGAAGAGGTATTGGTGCTCTTTGTGCCACAGGAAAAGCACATCCTTTCTCATCAATTCTCTTAGTGACGACAATTTCTGGGCAAAATTGGAAATGTATGGAGACAAGATATTAAAGAAGCTGTCACGACCCACTGGGGACAGTGCGCTGCAATATCAAGCCCCACTGCTCCCCGAGCTGCGACAAATGTAAAAAAAAGTTTGATCGACCCACCTAACTGTTTAATTTAGGTTAACAGAATATGAGCAGTAGGCTTGTAAACTTGACAAGTAACTAACTGTTTATTGAGCGAACTCTTGTTAACCAGTGGCAAAAGAAAGAACTATGAACTGCTAATTTCTAACACCATAACTTAAACTCTACCCCTTCTTAAATCCCTATACACACACATAAAAGACACATAAGACACACAAAACATGGATTTTAAGGGTGGGATAAAACAGTTCAATAGCATCATTTCCAGAGTACAGGATTCAATGGGTTAATTTTGATCAATGTTTTCCAAATTCCTTTCAGTTCTTGTTGATGACACAAGGTGATCTTCTAGCACTTTCAGTATTTAGTTCACTGGTTGAGCATTTAGCTTTCAGTGTCTCTAAGAGTGGTTTTCCCCTTTGCCTCTTGACAGGGGTTTTCTGACAGAGAGAGAGCAGTTTATAGGGATATGAGGAGAAAAAGCCAGCTAGCTATTACTGGAATCTTACACTCACAGGAGAGAGAAGTTTTAGGTCTTTTTCCTTTCAGGCTGGGAGCTATTCCACTGCACTGCTCTCACAAAAACCTGGTCATCTGGTCAGGAGCCAATTAAAACATTGTTGCCAGGCAGCTCCCTTGGTCTAGAATCCTTGCCGGCACTATCCTGTCTTTCATGGCACACTCTGTTCAAGGACTGCAACTATATATATACCTCTCATCCTGTTCCAGTGGACACGTCTTTCAAATTGCAGCCATTGTAATTTTAATCCACAGTCCAACAGAAAGAAAAAGATATGTTCTGTAGGATTGGAATCTACTCCAACTTGACTTTATTAAACTTGAATACCCCAAAGATCTCGCTCACTTCATGGACATAAACATTGCAAAACAAAACAGGCCAAAACTCAACACAGAGGTAGGTTGTGCCTCAAGGGGTTAATCTTCAAACGTGTCAATACCAATACCAAATCGATACTCTATAACGATACTGGGACATTATCACTTCAAAGACACAAAGCAGGTGCCATCAAATAATCCAATTAAAGAAAGTGGGAGCCCATCACAGCAAAGACAACAGCCATCACACAAACAAATATCGACAGCAGCTAAGGAGAAATGGATCTTAATCACATGCACATTAACTTGAGATCCAAAGACATCACACTGGGATGGGGTCTATTGTTTCGGTCGTGGAAACAACATCGCAATGAATGGATTGTCTGGACCTAGGCAGGAACCAGACTAAAGAGTTTAAGGGGTGCTAAGCACTGACCATCCAAACAGAATGTGATACTATACTATACTATAAACAAGATTTGTAATAAAAAGGCCAAGGCCGTGGGGTCTGGTCATCACCAGTCACCAAGGAGGATCAGGAATGGTCAACCTGATTGACCGTCCTACAGCTCGCCCCGGAAAACCAATCTTGTAGGGAGTTGTAAGTATCAGCCAGGCCCATGGATTTTGAGGCTGAGAATTAAGGATAGCTTTAAGAGTAGTAACTATATCCTGAAAGGGCATTTGAGTTGTACTGAGTAAGTTTTGGGGCAGAACTGTGGGGCTTTACCTGTGGTTCTACTTTTCAGTAGTGTTTTATAAATGAGTTTGTGGCTTAGAGTGTTATGCAGCTTCATTACACTAGTTTAGAGCTCTTGTATTCAGGGCAGTGGAGGTGTTCTGTCAATAAATAAGTTTGTGGTTGAGCCTTAACCCCTGTATCCCTGTGAGTTTGTCCTTTATAAAATCGTAAATTCAAGAATCAACAGTAGGGGTAAACGAGCACTGATCGAACCCCTTACAGTTCTTTACATGCCTCCACACTTAAAAGACATGAAACACCATTTCAAAAATGTGTTTCATCACAAGGTATGTGACATGTGGACAACAAAACACAAGACTTACTTTCATTCATTCTTCCTCCCTCTTATATAGACTCTATTTAAACAGTCTCGTATTTTGAGATTTAAACTTTTCAATGAACGCCAGCGGATTATGGTCAGTGTAGATTAGTGTTTCTTTGTTACCTTGTCGGACATAAACTTCAAAGTGTTGAAGAGACAACAACAATGCTAGAGTTTTTTTTCTACTGTAGAGTACTTCCCCTGATATTGACTTAGTTTCTTGGATAAGTATCCCACCAGTTTCTCTAGCTCTAATTGATCATCTTGCAATCGGACTGCACCTACTCCCAAGTCATTAGCATCAATGGCCATTTTAAAAGTTTTGGTAAAGTCAGGGGCGGCCAACACTGGTTCATTTATTAAAATTGCCTTCAGCTTTTCAAAGGCTGCTTGGCATTCTGCCGATCATAACACTTTTGCCTATTTTCTCAACAAATTGGTGAAAGGTACAGTTATTGTGCTGAAGTTAGGCACAAACTTCCTACAAAACCCATACATTTCCAAAAACCTTGTGATTTCTCGTTTAGTTTTAGGAATGGGGAATTCTATAAGAGCATTCACTTTTGCTGTTCTTGGCAACACTTGCCCTTGTCCTATGATGTCACCCAGGTAAGTTACCCTTGCTTTTTCAAATTCTCTTTTGGCCAGATTTATGACTAAGCCAGCCAATTGCAATTGCTTAAACAGGTTCTCTAATTGCTTTACATGTTCTCCCCATGTGTTACTATATATTATAGCATCATTTAAATAAACCACACAGTTATGTACTTCAGTTATGACTTGATTCATAAGTCTCTGAAATGTAGCTGGGGCGTTTTTAAACCCAAACAGCATGACTAGACATTGATACAACCCATTGATATGATGCTTGATGTAACAAAGGCGGATATTTCTTTAGCCCTTGATGCTAATGGCACTTGCCAGTACCCCTTCAATAGATCAATTTTAGAATGAAATGAGGCACTGCCAACCCTATCGATGCAATCTTCTAACTGAGGAATTGGGTACAAATCTGTCATTGTTACTACATCACTTTCCTGCATTCTATACAAAATCTAGTTGATCCATCCAGCCTATGAACCAATATTACCGGTGAACTCCATTCACTTTGGCTAGGCTCAATCAATTAATTGTCCAGCATAGATTGGATCTCTGTTTCTAACTGAGCTTGTTTTTCTGGGCTCAACCAATAATGATGTTGTTTTATCGGCACTGAGTCTCCTACATTCACACCATGTTTGGCTAACGTAGTACACCCAGGTGTATCCCTACAAATTCTCTTATACTTCCTAAGTAACCTTATTAGATCCGTTCTTGGTCCTTCCTCTAAATATAGGAACACAGTGTCTAACTGTCCCAATATTGTTGTATTGGCTAGTCGAATTGTAGGAGGCTCACTTTGGGCACTGTCTATTTCTCCTTCTATCTTGACCTTACTGTCTCTGTCATCCTCCAGTACTCCTACCACCTGGCACACTTGCCCTGTCTTTTCATCTTCTCTGCGATGATATTGCTTCAACATGTTTCTGTGACATAACTGTTTCTTCTTCCTATGCTCAGGAATATCTATCAGATAAATCACTTTACTAACTCTCCTAACTACCTTGTGGGGGCTACTGAATTTCACTTTCAGAGGTTCACCCTGCAAAGATAATAATACCAATACTTAATCTTCTGCTTGGGACGTTCTAGTTGTAGCTTGTTTTTCTGCCCATTCTTTCATTTTGGCTTTGGAAATTTTTAAGTGCTCTCGTGCTACTTTACATGCTCCTGTGAGCCTTTCTAGAAACATGGACATGTAATCCAACATGGAGTATCCATCTTTCTGCTTTAGACACTTTTCCTTATTCTTATGGGCTTCTTATTTCATGACCATAGATCAATTCAAATGGATTAAATCCAGTAGATTCATTTGGAGAATCGCTGGTCGCAAACAGTGAGAAATCTAATCCTTTGTCCCAATCCTTTGGGTATTCATGGCAATAGGTCTTAATCATGGTTTTGAGAGTCTGATGGTATCTCTCTAAAGCTCCCTGTGTCTGTAGGTGATGAGTCGTAGACTTTAGTTGTTTGATATCCAAATTGCTGATTATGTCCTGGAAAATTGTAGACATGAAGTTAGAACCTTGGTCAGATTGTATTTCAACTGGTACACCAAAACAAGTGAAAAACTGAGTTAACTTTTCCACTACCACCTTAGCTGTAATTGTCCTTAAAGGAATAGCTTCTGGAAATTGGGTTGTCATATCCATGATTGTAAGGATATACTGATATCCTGCTTTCCTTTTGGGTCATGGTCTTACACAATCTACTAATACGTGACTGAATGGTTCTTCAAAAACTGGTATGGGTATTAAAGGTGCTAGTTTGCTTACCTGTTGAGGTTTACCTACTATCTGACATGTGTGACATCTTTCACAAAATAGCACTACATCCTTATGAAATTTTGGCTAGGTAAAATGCCTGTTTATTGATGCTTGGGTTTTCCGTATTCCTACATGTCCTGCCATAGGGATTTCATGTGCTACTCGCAATATCTCCTTACAATATTTGGGTGGTGTCACTATCTGATGAACAACCTTCCATTCCTCATCCGCAGGTTTGTGAGGGTGTCTCCACTTCCTTATCAGAACTCCGGTTTTAATGTAATAGCACTCCGGAGCTCTTTCAGCCTCAGCTTCAGTGTGAGCTGACTGTGCTAACTTGTTTAACTCTGGATCTGCTTTCTGAGCTTCAATTAATGAAGACACACCAAACACTTCCTTTGAATTAGCCTCATCCTGAAAGAATGCTCCGGCTGCTCCAACATCTGCTCATGGTATTCCTTTGAACCCTTGTGATGAACTTAGTTTAGCCATTGCTCTGGTCACTACACATGATGGAAAAATACCAGGAACTTGTTCTTGCAACTGTTCCGTCTCTTCAGTCTCTCTCGGACTTTCCATAATTATGGGTGAAGCTATAACCTTTACTCCTGTAAAATTGTTCCCCAGGAGTAAATCAACTCCTTCCACATTTACTTTCTTAACCACTCCTACAAACACTGATCCAGACAACAAACCACACTCCAATTGCACTTTGTACATTGGAAGGGGGATATACTCTCCACTTATCCTGTTTACCAATACTTTAGCTTTCATTGAACTCTCTGGAGGGAAAACTAGGCCATTCTCCAGCAAAAGGGTTTGAGTAGCTCCTGTGTCCCTTAATATAGTTACGTGTTTAGCTGCATCATTTGATGAAAAAGGGGTTATCTTTTCTTTAGACAAAAACCCTTTATATCTCCCTTATTCATTTCACCTGCATTCACAGCAGTGTTTACCTCCAGTCCCTTATTTGTAGTTAAAACTACAATTTGATCTGTGGCATTTTCTTTTTGAGGTCCCTTTTCGGACTCACTCTTACAAACTCCAATAGGTCCCATGGTCTTCCCTAGCAACTTACAGCATCCTGAACAAATGTGTCTCACTTTATTACAATGGTAACACTTAGGCCTTCGAGTTTCACCTCCACCCTCAGTACCTTCCTGATCTGGGGAGGAGATCTCAAGGGGTTCCCAGCTATCCATTCTTTACCCTGGCTACTTGCATTCCTTTCACTCTCCCACTTTCTATCCTTTTCAAATTTATGGGGGTGATGGAAAAAAGGTTTAGTTTTATGGATTAGCCCATAATCGTCAGCCATTACTGTTGCCTGTCTAGCAGTTACAACCCTTTGGTCTTCAACATGGGCTCTTATTACAGAAGGTAGGGAGTTTTTTAATTCTTCCAAGCGAATAGTCTTTCTGAGAACTTCATAGGTAGTTTCAACTCCTAATGCTCCTATTCACCTGTCAAAACTACTTGGCTTAAGCCTTTCAAATTCAGTGTAAGTTTGTCCAGGCTGCTTCCTTAAATTTCAAAACTTTTGTCTGTATGTTTCAGGGACCAACCCATATGCACTCAAAGTGGCTTTTTTCACCACATCATAATCCCTAGAAACCTCCTCTGACAACGAGGCATGACTTTCCTGTGCTCTACCTGTCAATTTGCTCTACATGGGCAATGTCCAGTTTTCCTTTGGCCAGTTGACCTATTTAGCTATCTTCTCAAATGAAGTAAAGAATGCTTCAACATTCCTTTCCTCAAATTTTGGAAGAGCTTGTACAAATTTAAACATTTCCCCAATGGATTCTAATCCAGAAATAAGTCCTGCCTCGCATACTGGTGTCTTTTTTAACTGTTAGCATTTTAAGCTGGGACTCTCTCTCTTTTTCTATTTCCTCCTTTTCTAACTTTGTCATTTCTAACTCCCTTTGAAATGTCCTTCCTCTTTCCTTTTCTGCCTGTTCCCCTTGGAATGCTCTCTCTCTTTCCTTTCCTTTTTCTTTCTCTGCCATTTTTGCCTGTTCCCTTTCTCTTTCCTTTTCTGCTGCCTCTAGTTCCAATTTTTTTTATTTGCAAATGAATTTGAGCCCATTCCAATGAATAACCCTTTGGAGAACTTTGTCTCTCGGGTATTCCTTCCAATAACAAATGCTGTGTCATCTCTTTGATTATCTCTGCCTTCCTAGCTTTGGCAGGCAATCCTGTTCTTAATTTACTTGCTAATTCAATTAACCTGGCTTTTGGGATCACTTGTAAAATTGTCAGGGGCATCTCTTCCACTTGCAGGAAAGCTTTAGCAGTTTCCAGTGCCATCTTATTTTTGACAGTAAAAACCTGGTGTTTCCTTTTATCTTTTTACTTACTAAATCTACACCCAAATCATCATTGTCTTTTATTTCAAAATATTCCGGACAAGCCCCCAAACTTTGTCACGACTCACTGGAGATAGTGTGCTGCAATACCAAGCCCCACTGCTCCCCGAGGCATGAAAAATGTGAAAAAAGTTTAATCAACCCACCCAATTATTTAATTTAGGTTAAGAGAATATGAGCACTAGGTTTGTAAACTTGCTAAGTAAATAACTGTTTATTGAGCAAAATGTCGTTAACTGGTGGCAAAAGAAAGAAATATGAGCTGCTAATTTCTAATTCTATAACCTAAACTCTACCCCTTCTTAAATCCCTATACACACACATACAGGTCACGTAATACACACAAAAACATGGATTTTAAGAGTGGGATAAAACAATTCAATAGCATAAATTCCAGAGTACAGGATTCAATGGGTTGATTTTGACCACTGTCTCCCAAATTCCTTTCAGTTCTTGTTGATGACACAAGGTGGTCTTCCAGCACTTCAGTATTTAGTTCACTGGTTGAGTACTTGCTCTTCAATGTCGCTAACAGTAATTTTCCCCTTTGCCTCTTGGCAAGGGTTTTCAGAGAGAGAGCAGGCTATAGAGATGTGATGAGAAAAAGCCAGCTAGCTATTACTGTAGGATTATTGAAATCTTACAAACACAGGAGAGAAAGGTTTTAGGTCTTTTTCCTTTCAGGCTATGAGCTATTCTGCTGCACTGCTCTCACACAAACCTGGTCACCAGGAGCCAATTAAAACGTTGTTGCTAGGCAGCTCCCTTGGTCCAGGAATCCTTTCTGGCACCACATTGTCTTTTATTGCACACTCTTTTCAAGGACTGCAACATTGTATATATCTCATCCTGTTCCAGTGGACATGTCTTTCAAACTGCAGCCATTGTTATTTTAATCCACAGTCCAACTGAAAATAAAAAAAATATGGTCTTTAAAAGGCCCATACATCTTCAATGATCATCCTTATCTTGAGACATTGGCATGTCTTTGATACCTTCTATTTTACTTGGATTGAGACATATGCCAGCACTGGAATAATTAGAACTGAAGAAATTGATCTGCCGCATGATGATGGCACATTTCAGGCTGTGGAACACCAACCCTTCATTACATACTGCTTGCATCAATAAGTGCAGATTATGGTCATGTTCTTGCTTAGTTCTTCCCACAACAGCAATGTCATTGATGATACATTCTGGTGCATTGCATGTCATGTGGTCCATGTGAGCTTGAAAGAGATCCTGGCTAACAGATAGCCTGAAAGATAGTCATTGAATATAGTGCCATCTGAATGGAGTTCAAATGTAGTAAGCTCTTGAGACTTCTCTGTGCGATGTACTCACCAGTAGCCATGCTAGGCATTAAGCTTCAAGAACAATTTTGCACCTGCAACTCTTGGATTTAACTCTTCTAATGTGGGCATTTTATAAGGACAACATTTCAAAGCTGCATTTAAAAATCATGGATCAAGACATACTCTCAATGATCCGTCCTTCTCATGACAGATGTAATTGAGCTGCACCAATTGATATGCTCTTGTACTCTTCTAATGATACTGTCTTTCTCCATTTTGTCTAATTTGATGTTTAATTTGTCTTGTAAGTGGATGCTGCAGTTATGTGGTAGATCAATTGAATGAATGGCATTCCCTTGCATGTGTAACACTGCAACTCCCTTGAAATTGCCAATTTTGTGGAAACATTTTGGATATTTTAATGTTAGGTCATGAACTGAGGTGGTAGGAATAGCTTCTGAGGTTGATCTGTAATGCCTGACTGAATCCGTGGATTGTCACTAGTGCGCAGTCATAGCATGCTGGCAGCCCTACAATCACTGGACCTTTAGTCTCCATTGTGTAGAGCATCTGTGCCACCAAGGAGGATTGATTGTACTTACACTCCAGGATCCTGCATGTGGAATAAGTGAACCATTGTATGCCAAAAGTTGCACAGCAGTTGTTTTTGCCATGGCCTTCCATGTCTGTGAATACACATCTTTTAGAATTTGCAGGGGCAGTATGTTGGCACTTGCCTCTGTGTCAACCTTGGCCAATAATGAATTGTTACCAAGTTTCTCAGGGCAGAAAATTTGAACTTGGGCAAGTACTTTGGATGGTGTGACAGCATGTACGTTGCCCAAAAGACTGAAGGTGTGAAACATATGTTCACCGCTCTTCTTCTCATCATGTATATCATTGTCATTTTCAGTAGTCTTTGTAGCTGCATCAGCCCTTTGCTCTCATGCACTGCTGCTGCCAAAGGCCCTTTCTGTCATAGGCATTGCAGAATTGTTGGAAAGCTGAGCATTTCCTTGGTGCATGCAAAAGGCTACACCTTCCACACGTCGTGCTAGGTTTGAGTGTTGTAGTAAGTGGGTCAACAGTTAAGACCTGTCAGCTTTGTCAACCTGTGAGGATCACTTTGTATTTACATCTATCCTGGAATAGTTCTTTGAGGCTATACATTTTGGGTTTGTCTAGCAGATCTTTCTGGAAAGCTTCCATGGGAATGGATACAGTCACCAACTCAACAATTCTGTCTGTTATCTCTCCCTCTGGGGAGGTGGTGGCGTAGTGGTATTGTCACTGGATAAGGGATCCAGAGACCCATGGTAATGCTCTGGGGACGTGGGTTCGAATCCCATCACGGCAGATGGTGGAATTTGAATCCAAGAAAAATCTGGACTTAAAAGTCTAATGATGACCATGAAACCATTGTCAATTGTTGTAAAAACCTATCTAGTTCACTAGTGTACTTTAGGGAAGAAAACCTGTCATCCTTATCTGGTCTGGATATGTGACTCCAGACCCACAGCAATGTGGTTGACTCTAAAATACCCTCTGAAATGGCCTAGCAAACCATTCAGTTGTATCAACCTGCTACAAAGTCACAAAAACGGAATGAAGACAGACGGACCACCCCGCATCGATCTAGGCACCAGAAATGACAATGGCCCTGTCAGCCTGCAAAGTCCTCCTTAGGAACATTGAGGGGGCTAGTGCCAAAATTGGGAGAGCTGTCTCACAGACTAGTCAAGCAACAGCCTGACATAGTCATCCTCATGGAATCATACCTTACAGATAATGCCCCAGACACCACCATCACCATCCCTGGGCATGTCCTGTCCCACCGGCAGGACAGACCCAGCAGAGGTGGTGGCACAGTTAGGGGGGAGTTGCCTTGGGAGCCCTCAATATTGACTCTAGGCCCCATGAAGTCTCATGGTATCAGGTCAAACATGGGCAAGGAAACCTCTTGCTGATTACCAAGTACTACCCTCCCACTTATGTATCAGTGCTCCTCCATGTTGCACCACTTGGAGGAAGCACTGAGGGTGGCAAGGTCACAGAATGTACTCTGGGTGGGAGATTTCAATGTCCATCACCAAGAGTGGCTTGGTAGCACCACTGCTGGCCAAGTCCAAAAGAACATAGCTGCTAGACTGGGTCTGCAGCAGGTGCTGAGGGAACCAACAAGAGGGAAAAACATACTTGACCTCATCCTCACTAACCTGCCTGCTGCAAATGCATCAGTCCATGACAGTATCGGTAGGAGTGACCATCACACAGTCGTTGTGGAGATGAAGTCCAGCCTTCACAATGAGGATACCCTCTGTCATGTTGTGTGGCATTACCACCATGCTAAATGGGATAGATTTTGAATAGATCTAGCAACTCAAGACTGGGCATCCATGAGGCACTGTGGACCATCAGCAGCAGCAGAATTGCACTCGAACACAATCAGTAACCTCATGGCCCGGCATATCCCCCACTCTACCATTACCATCAAGCCAGGGGATCAACCCTGGTTCAATGAAGAGTGCAGGGGGCTATGCCAGGAGCAGTATGAGGAATACATAAAAATGAGGTGTCAACCTGGTGAAGCTATAACACAGGACTACTTGCATGCTAAACAGCATAAGCAGCAACTGATAGACAGCGCTAAGCAAATCCACAAGCAACGGACCAGACCTAAGCGCTTGCAATCCTGTCACATCCAGTCGTGAATGGTGGTGGACAATTAAACAACTCAGTGGAGGAGGAGGCTCCACAAATATCCCCATCCTCAATGATGGAGGAGCCCAGCACATCAGTGCAAAAGATAAGGCTGAAGCATTTGCTACAATCTTCAGCCAGAAATGCCGAGTGGATGATCCAACTCGGCCTCCTCTGGAGGTCCCCAGCATCATAGATGCCAGTCTTCAGCCAATTTGATTCACTCCATGTGATAACAAGAAAAGGCTGAAGGTACTGGATACTGCAAAGACTATGGACCCTGACAATATTCCGGCAATAGTACTGAAGTTCTCCAGAACTTGCCACGCCTCTACCCAAGCTGTTCCAGTACAGCTACAACACTGGCATCTACCCGGCTATGTGGAAAATTGCCTATGCATGTCCTGTGCACAAAAAGCAGACAAATCCAAACTGACCAATTACTGCCCCATCAGCCTACTCTCGATCATCAGTAAAGTAATGGGAGCGGTCATCAACAGTGTTATCAAGTGGCACTTGCTTAGTAATAAACTTCTCAATGATGCCCAGTTTGGGTTCCGCCAGGGCCACTCAGAATCACAGAATCACAGTGCAGAAGAGGCCCTTCGGCCAATCGAGTCTGCACCGACACGTGAGAAACACCTGACCTACCTACCTAATCCCGTTTACCAACACTTGGCCCATAACCTTGAATGTTATGACATGCCAAGTGCTCATCCAGGTACTTTTTAAAGGACATGAGGCAACCCGCCTCCACCACCCTCCCAGGCAGTGCATTCCAGACCGTCACCACCCTCTGGGTAAAACAGGTTTTCCTCACATCCCCCCTAAACCTCCTTCCCCTCACCTTGAACTTATGCCCCCTTGTGACTGACCCTTCAACTAAGGGGAACAGCTGCTCCCTATCCATCCTGTCCGTGCCCCTCATAATCTTGTACACCTCGATCAGGTCGCCCCTTGGTCTTCGCTGCTCCAACGAAAACAACCCAAGTCTATCCAACCTCTCTTCATAACTTAAATATTTCATCCCAGGCAACATCCTGGTGAATCTCCTCTGCACCCACTCCAGTGCAATCACATCATTCATATAATGTGGGGACCAGAACTGCACACAGTAGTCCAGCTGTGGCCTCACCAAGATTCTATACAACTCCAACATGATCTCCCTACTTTTGTAATCTATGCCTCGATTGATAAAGGCAAGTGTCCCAAATGCCTTTTTCACCACCCCACTAACATGCCCCTCTGCATTCAGAGATCTATGGACACACACGCCAAAGTCCCTTTGTTCCTCAGAACTTCCTAGTGCCATGCCGTTCATTGAATACTTCCTTGTCAAATTATTCCTTCCAAAGTGTATCACCTCACACTTTTCTGGGTTAAATTCCATCTGTCACTTATCTGCCCATTTGACCATCCCGTCTATATCTTCCTGTAGCCCAAGACACTCAACCTCACTGTTAAATACCCGGCCAATCTTTGTGTCATCCGTAAACTTACTAATCCTACCCCCCACATAGTCATCTATGTCGTTTATATAAATGACAAATAATAGGGGACCCAGCACAGATCCCTGTGGTATACCACTGGACACTGGCTTCCAGACACTAAAGCATCCTTCTGTCATCACCCTCTGACTCCTACAACGAAGCCAATTTTTAATCCACCTTATCAAATTACCCTGTATCCCATGTGTCTTTGCCTTCTTTATAAGTCTCCTATGTGCGACCTTGTCAAAGGCTTTGCTGGAATCCATATAAACTACATCAACTGCACTACCCTCATCTACACACCTGGTCACCTCCTCAAAAAATTCAATCAAATTTGTTAGGCATGACCTCCCTCTGACAAAGCCATGCTGACTATCCCTGATCAAACCTTGCCTCTCCAAGTGGAGATAGATTCTCTCCTTCAGAAATTTCTCCAATAGTTTTCCTACCTCCAATGTGAGACTCACTGGCCTATAGTTCCCTGGCTATTCTCTACAACCCTTCTTAAATAGTAGAACCACATTAGCTGTTCTCCAGTCCTCTGACAGCTCCCCCGTGGCCAGAGAGGAATTAAAAATTTGGGTCAGAGACCCTGCGATCTCCTCCCTTGCCTCCCTCAGCAGTCTGGGACACAAATCATCCGGACCTGGAGATTTGACCACTTTTAAGCCTGCCACCACCTCCAATACTTTATCACTCCCTATATCAATTTGCTCAAGAACCTCTCAGTCTCTCTCCCCAAGTTCGATACCTTCATCCTCATTCTCTTGGGTGAAGACGGTCGTGAAGTATTCATTCAACACTCCAGCGATGTCCTCTGGCTCCAGCCTTATGGGCCCTACTCTTTCCCTGGTTATCCTCTTCCCATTGATATACTTATAGAATATCTTGGGATTTTCCCTACTTTTAGCAGCCAGAGCTTTCTGATATCCCCTCTTTGCTCTCCTAATTGCTTTCTTAAGCTCCATCCTGCACTGTCTGTACTCCACTAATGCCTCTGCTGATTTGCTTCCCTTGTACCTGCTAAAAGCCTCTCTTTTCCTTCTCATCATAACCTGAATATCTCTGGTCAGTTCCTGACCTCATTACAACCTTGGTTCAAATATGAACAAAAGAGTCGAACTCCAGAGCTGAGGTGAGAGTGACTGCCCTTGACATCAAGGCCGCATTTGACAGAGTGTGGCATCATGGAGCCCAAGCAAAACTGGAGTCAATGTGGAAAACTATCCACTGGTTGGAATCATATCTAGCACAAAGGAAGATGGTTGTGGTTGTTGGAGGTTGGTCATCTCAGTTCCAGGACATCTCTGCAGGAGTTCCTCAGGGTAGCGTCCTCAGCCCAACCATCTGCAGCTGCTTCATCAATGGCCTTCCTTCCATCATAAGGTCAGAAGCGCGGATGGTCGCTGATGATTGCACAAGGTTCAGCATCATTCGCATCTCCTCAGACATTGAAGCAGTCCATGTCCAAATGCAACAAGACCTGGACAATATCCAGGCTTGGGCTGACAAGTGGCAAGTAACATTCATGCCACACAAGTGCTAGGCAATGACCACCTCCAACAAGAGAGAATCTAACCATCACCCCTTGATGTTCAATGGCATTACCATCACTGAATCGGATGCTATCAACATCCTGGGGGCTACCATTAACTAGAAACTGAACCGGACTAGCCATATAAATACTGTGGCTACAAGAGCAGGTCAGAGGCTAAAAATTGTGCGACGAGTAACTTACCTCCTGACTCCCCAAAGCCTGTCCACCATCTACAAGGCACAAGTCAGGAGTGTGATGGAATACTCCCCGCTTGGCTAGATGGGTGCAGCTTGTACAACACTCAAGAAGCTTGATACCGTCCAGGACAAAGCAGCCCACTTGATTAGCACCACATTCACAAACATTCACTCCCTCCACCACCGACACACAGTAGCAGCAGTGTGTACCATCTACAAGATGCACTGCAGGAATTCACCAAGGCTCCTTCGACAGCAACTTCCAAACCCACGACCACTACCATCTAGAAGGACAAGGGCAGCAAATAGATGGGAATACCAGCACCTGGAAGTTCCCCTCCAAATCACTCACAATTCTAACTTGGAAATATATCGCCGTTCCTTCACTGTTGCTGGGTCAAAATCCTGGAATCCCTTCCTAACAGCACTGTGGATGTACCTACACCACATGGGCTGCAGCGGTTCAAGAAGGCAGCTCACCACCACCTTCTCAAGGGCAACTCGGGATGGGTGATAAATGCTGGCCCAGCCAGTGAAGCCCACATCCCGTGAATGAAAAAATATCTGCTGATGAAGTGGTCTTTAGATTCTGTAGGCTGTTGTTGAAATGACATGAGCTCTAGTTGATAAATATGGAAGTTGAACCTGATCGTGAGCCGCTCTTCCAATGTAGTCCATATCTGTTGGGAATCCCTTCTTTTGTTAATCCTGACATTGTCAGGCTGTGTGGACCTATATTTCAAATTGCTAGGCAAATTTTTATGGCTTGCTTGACTGGTTCAGACAGACCTGAATCAAGAATCCATAGCTCTGTATAGTGTTTAAAATTTTTAAATTCGGTTAGTAGGTCAGCTGCATTCCAATTCAAACTATAGAATTTTGTGGACACTCTGACAATAACTCTTTGGCTTCCCTCCTTCTACAGTACCTGGAATGATTGTCACTGTAACCGCTTGCGCACACTTTTCCGAAGGTACATTCTAATCACAAACTTCTCTGGCCTGATTTTTATGACAGTTTTTTTTTGTTTGACTCTCTATCACTTGTTATCAATCTGGCCCACCCACTGGTCACTCACCTGACCCGACTGAGCTAACCCGGTGCTGGTCCTCTCAGCATGCTATCCCCCTCACTGAACAGACAGGCTATGTGCTGCAATCTCACCACAAGGGATCGGTCTGCTCTTTACATGAGCACTATTCTAGCACTGTATTTTCAAAACTGTTCTGTGCAGTCACCACGCTGCGGTTAACACTCTCTGATGCTACGTTGCTGTTGTGGTCTGACCAGAACATCAAGGGTCATCTCATGCCACGTGGCATGGTCTAAGGCTATCCACCATGTCATACCTGTACTTAAGCAAGCTGCCAGGCTGTTTGACCACCACTGAACACCATGTCATTTAGTATAATGATATAAAGGCACCAATCGCTCATTAGGGATTGGGTAATCACGTTGTAGATTAATTTATATAGATTAGGCACATGAGGACATTTATACAAAGGTAGAAAGCTCGAGGACATCAGCAACAGAGCTGTGTTGTGTGTGCTCTGCTCAAAAGCAAAAATGAAATGAAGACTGGATTGCATGAAACACTTCCCTTTCTATTGTTGTCAAGCTGCTATCCCTTAAAGGCATATTCCAAGGTTAGAATATTGCTCTTATCGGGTGGGCACGTTCCCAACCCAAATGAGTGTAAACTGATGCGCGATGTCGCTGGGCGAGCGTCCCGACGTCATTGCACACTCACACGATATTTGGTTGGCAGGCCCGCCAACAATTAACAGGTCTATTTAGGCAATTAAAGATCTAATTGAATTCAATTTTTCACTGCCTGTCAACCCTCACGGTTGGCGAGCAGGCGAAAAGGCCTAGCGGCCTTTGGATTTTTTGCGAAACCTCATCCATAGGTGGGATGATGTTTCGATCTGTCATTTAAAAAAAAAATTTCAAACTAATTTCTAACCAGTCCCTGCTCATGTGACAGAGTCACATGAGGGAACATGTTGTTGTCATTTTTAAAATCTTTCTTTTTTATTTTAATAAATCTTCATCTCCCTGAGCCAACCCGGTGTCTCAGGGAGCTTTTCCTCCATGCAGTTCCCTGTTCACCCTCCTCCCGCCCCACAGAGGCAGCACTGAGCGCTGCTGCATGCGTTTCATGCTGGGCGGGCCTTAACTGGCCCTCTAGTGTGAAATCGCGGTTGAGGCCCAGTCGCGAGCGGCGGTCAGCTTCCCGACCGCTCCCGTTCACCCCTGCTGAACCCGCCTGATGAGGGCAAAATTCTGCCCCAACACTTTGAAGAGTGCTGGAGGCATCCTCGATGCTGAACCCCAGCCTGATGCACAAGCCCCTGGAGTTGTCGGTCAGATTGCAGATGCTGGATGTGTACTATGAAGGGTTAACAGACTGGATATGCTAATCTATGGGGCACATCATGATGTGGCATTGACATCAGTCTGTTGTGTATGAGGTACTGTAGGGAGCAGACAGGCACCCCTGAGGGGAGATGTGCTGTAGTAACTGAAAGTATAGCCTCTCCTACAGTCTATCAAGGGTCATGTGATTTTTTTTTGGAGGGTCCGACCAATGAGCCCTAAACACGGGTAACCTGATGGGGTGGGGGCTTCCTGGTGATGATCTGGTTCAAGCATGTAGCATCTGAAAAGCTCTCTCTAAATAATGGTTACCTGTTTCTTGTTGAAACCTGTCTGGTATGTCAAGTCATTACATGTGCCTCCCCTGTAACTCACTATGTACATACTGCGAATAGTATAAACAAACTAGTTTTTAAGTAGATACCGTGATACACCTGTGGCTCTTCCTTGCTAGAATCCTGGCCAGCACATTCTACAACATGGTAACAGTGGTGGTGGCACCAATTTAGTCCATTATTGGTGCCATATGGTGAACACCCACAGTCCAAGACGACAGTGATCCCACTTTGGCAAGTTACCTTATCACGCATCCCAGCGACACACCATAGATGGGTAGCAATGGCAGCATTGCAAGAATGGTGACTACCCCTACTGAGCTCGTTTTCAAGCCTCGAAGACTTACACAGAGATTGCTGCTGGATTATGTGCCATGAAGCATTTTGACAACCAATCCAGTTCAGTTCTTTCCTTCCTTTGTGGGGTCAAGCTCGGTAACTCTGCCTGTGTCGAAGTCCACCAAAACAGGACAAAAGGTGGGGAACCGGTCCGCTGCCGTTTTGAAATGTTTGCGCTGTGGCGTGAGACGACAGCACAAATGGCAGGATTGTCCAGTAGGCATCGCTCAGTGCTTCAAATGCTGTAGGACGGGACATTTCCAGCTTTGCTGCTTGGTTAAATTCCCCAACAAACAGCAAACAATGACACCCCCAGAAATTAGCACCTATCTCACACTTCCTAGGTGAAGTTCGCCAGGACTTTGAGTCCGTCAATTTAGAGGTCAGAGGGTTCCCATCATGCTTCAGACTTGGCCCAGGCACAGGGATATCTGTACTGGCAGGTCACCTTACATGGCTCCACACAATTCCTCTTCAGCCTACCAACATGGTACTCCAGGGACCAGGTCAAACAAACCTACATATTAAGGGTTAGATTACCGCCACACTGACTGTGCCATAAGGGCTGACAGATTGCAGAAATCCTTTTTGTCATCCGCAACCAAACGATTTCCCTACTTAGCAAGAATGTGTGTGCACAGTGAGGCATCGTACAAAAAGATGATGAGATTCTTCCATCTGACACCAGCTTCACCTTCTGACAACTTTTTCAAGGGCTGAGGAAGCTGAAGAATGAATATCATATTTCTCTGCTCCCAGACTCCATGTCAGGGTGTGTGTTCACCACTAGGAGGGTGGCAAACCCTCTATTGCCAAAGGTTAAGGAAGAACTTGACCACATTTTACACAGGGGCTTTATTTCCCCAGTCACTCAAGCATCCTGCTGGTGTTCAGGTCTGGTCACCATTCCCAAACCTAATGGCCACTTCCGACTTTGTTTGGATCTTAAGCAGCTTTTAGATGACAGTTTGGCCAAGCTCGCCAATAGTGTCCTTTTTACTAAGCTTGGTGTGAACAGCGGGTTTTAGAAAGTATCCCTCAACAAGGAATCAAGGCTCCTGACGGCTTTTGGTGGTCTTTGCTTTAACCACCTCCCTTTCAGCATTCTGTCTGCCCCTGAGATATTCCGGTGTACCATGTCAACAATCCTTGAGGGCAAACAAGGTGTTATCTGCCATATTGACAACATCCTCTACATAGTTCTACGAGATGCAAACATTACCACAGGGTAAGAGATGCTCTCCAAGAAGCAGGCCTCACGCTGAATGACAAGTGTGAGTTCGCCAGGACCAACATAAAATTCCTAGGACACATCATCCAACAGCATAGTATTACAATCGATCCCCAGAAAACAAAGGCCGCTACTGATTTTCCACAACCTACGTGCACCACTGATATTTGACATTTCCTTGAGATGATGGACCTGGTGGGAAGTTCATCCCAAAGTTGGCCACATTCTCAGAACCCTTGAGAGATCTCCTGCGAAAGGGCCAACAATGGTTCTGGGGCTCTGAACAAATCAAGGCCTTTCAATCCATTAAAGATTGCCTTGTCTCCTCAGATGCCCTGGTGCAGTACGATCCCACATTGCCTATGGTTGTAGCTGCAGACACTTCCTCTATGGGCCTCAGCAGTGTTCTCATTCGGCTGCATAAGAAAAATGATAGAAAACCTGTATATTTTGCTTCGAGAGTTCTTACAGAAAGTGAACAAAGGTGTGCTGCTATTGAGAAAAAGGCACTGGCAGTTACATGGGCTGTCGGGTGCTTTTTGATTACCTGATGTGGATGCCCTTCTAGGCAGAAACAGACCACAAGCCCCTCAGCACACTCTTCACTCCCACAGAGATTGTTAAGATACCTGTCTGTATTCAACGATTTTGCCTCCGGTTGATGAGGTACCAACATACGTCCATGTCCCAGGCAAGTCATAAACCACGGCTGATGCTCCCTCCAGAGTCCCAGTCAACCATGCTGTTGCCCTCAAGTCTACATTGGTTTGAGAAGTAGAAGCATTTCCCTCCACGTCATGAGCTACTGCCCATATCCGCCACGAATGTCCAGGATGTTTGATGCGCCCAAACCAGGATGCCAAATGCATTCAAGATGGGGACCAAACCACCCTTGATGGTACAACCCTACCGACTTTCTTATCCACAAATATTATGAGCAACAAGTCCATTTGACCATTGTGGACAACTTCTTAGTTTACGACCATTGTTTGGTCATTCCACGCCATGCGACAAGATATTTGTCATAGCCTTCACTGAGGTCACCTCAGCATCATTAAATGCAGAGTGAGAGCACTGCAATTGGTGTGGTGGCAGCTATCACACAAGTGGTCCAGGGTTTTGTCCTATCCTGCTGCACCTGTTGCATTCACACCACGAAACCAATGGAACTCCTGGCACCATCTGTCTTTCCTCATCGCCCACGGCAGAAGTTAGGGCTTGACCTCTTTGACATTCATGGCAAGACATAATTCATCGTTATTGATGATTATTCTCTATGGTTAGAGATAATCAGACTTCATAAAACCATAATGGAGTTTGTCACCAAGGCACTGCAAACCATCTTTTACACACATGGGCTTCTGGATGAAATTATTTCAGATAACAGCCCCAGTTTGCCGACACACATTTTTGGCAGCTTTTCATTGATAATGGGATCTTCCATGTCACCAACTCCCCCCTTCACTCGCAAGCCAACGTGGAAGTTGAGCGAGCAGCCCAGACCAATAAGGATCTGATGTCCAAGGATTCAGATTGGTTCACAGCTTTCATGCAGCATCAGGCTAATCCCCTAGACCAGATTCTCTCTGGCCAAATTCCTTATGAGCCATTGTTTAAATAGACAGGTTCCCCTTTGGCTGTAAACCTTCAGCTGCATATCACTCCTGCTGACCATAACGCAATGCGGGCCAAGGAGTTTAACTTCTGTGAAAACAATGCCAATGGTACAATACCAGACAGCTTTGCCACCTTTGATGCCAGACCAGTGAATCTGAACCCAGAACCGAAAAGCTGAAGGCCTCATTCTCACTAGCATGGAGTATTTGCACTTGTTTTCGGCCCAGACGCTGTGTGTTACTTTCTGAAGAAACAAGCGAGCCCTCAGCGCGATCACTCCCACCAGATCAAAGGTTTCCATTACCTTGCGATGTGGCCAGAAGACCCCCAACACACCAGGTGCTCCGAGAAGTGTTGACCCACCCCAGGACTCAATCCAAGACCTCCAACTGATTGGACCATTCATCAGGACACGGTCGGGAAAAGTGATGAAGGCTCCTAGAGACTGATTCTGTCGCTGGGGTCTCTGTGGGATGTGGGGGGAGAAGGAGGCAGGAATGTAAATAGTTTAAAGGCAATGGTCATGTGAATAGTTAAAGAGATACAGTAAGTCCCCGTTGTAAGATGTCCCAATTTAAGTCGAATCGTTATAAAGTGATGTTTTTTGTAGGTCCCATCTCCCCGCTATAAATCCCAATTTCCTGTGAAAAGTTTTTTCCCATGTCATTGTATTTCACATGTCATCGTGCAGCGCACATCATTGCCGCCCATGGTGTAATCGTGTTTCACATGTCATTGCGCAGTGCACGCCGGCTCCCTTCATGCAACATTGGGTCCTGTTGGCTTGGTTCCATTGTTAGTCATGTGATATTCGAGGCAATAACAATTTTTTTTTAATTGACAGAGGCATCCAAAGCCAGGGTTTGCTAAATTTTGGAGTTTTGCTGTGGGTGAGAGATCTAATCACTTTTAAAGTTGTTTTTTTTCAAAGAAAAAGCTGGAAGATTTAAATTTGATTTAACTGCTGGAGTTTTGCTGTGGTTAAGAGTTTTAATCACTTTAAAAGTTGATTTATTCAAAGAAAAAGTTGGAAGAGTTAAATTTGATTTAAATTTTGGAATTTTGCTGTGGGTGAGGATTTTAAATAACTTTTAAACATGAGCGAGAAAAGCCCAGTAAGTGGTAGTAGTGTGCCTGTGACTGCAAAGAAAGCAAGAGCAGCCATCAGCCTAGCGGTGAAATTGGATGTTTTAAAACATCTTGAGGCTGGAGAATGAATGAATGAACAGTTGATATTGTTAGAGTTCTTGGGCTACCCACCCCAGTGCAACAGCCATGTGACCCCCAAGCCCAGTTTCAAGGCTCAAAATCACTCAAAGCCACCTCTACTGAAACAGTTTTGGGATATCCTCAAAGCAGCCCTGAAGAGGTAAAACATCTCCCCAGCCCCTCAAGCTGGAGTGGAAGCCAATCATTCCCAAATCTGAGGGGTTGCCTAAGAAGAGAGAGACTGGTGAGTGCCATCTAATTTGAATTTCTACAGGATTTATTTTATATTTAACAATTTATTTTATTTTGCAAGCTATTTCAGCTAGGAATGCACAGTGCTGCACATGTATGGTATGGTATTTCAACTTGTATTTTATTTTTTTCTGGGCAAGAAATGTCCAACGGAACCAAACTCTAGCTTTAACATTTATTCCTGTGGGGAATCATGATTCACATAAGGTTGATTCACTTAGAGTAGTGATTTTCAGGAACACAACCACAACGTATAGTGAGGGCTGGGTGTAGTTTCATGTTTTAGTTAAAAAGAAGGTAAAAAGGTGTCCTTGGGGGCAGGTGTGGTATAAGGGGTTAACAGAATGGATATTTTCCAGAATCCTTAGATTCTGGATAAGTCGTAGAGGATTGGAAAACTGCCAATGTAACATCCTTATTCAAAAAGTGAGGGAGACAAAAAACAGGTAATTATAGGCCAGCTAGCTTAACATCTGTCATTGGGAAAATGTTGGAGTCTGTTATAAAGGATGTAATAGCAGAGTGTTTAGAAATGCATAATATAATCAAGCAGAGTCAGCATGGCTTCATTTGTTAGAATTCTTTGAGGAGGTAACAAGCAGGATAAATAAAGGGGAACCAGTAGATGTAATATATTTGGGTTTCCAAAAGACGTTCAATAAGGTACCACACATAAGGCTATTTAATAAGATAAGAGCCCATGGTGTTGGGGGTAATATATTAGCATGGATAGAGGACTGGCTAACTAATTGAAGACTGAGAGTTAGGACATGGGGTTTAGGGGGGGTGCATTTTCAGGATGGCAACCTGTAACTAGTGGAGTGCTACAGGGATCAGTGCTAGGGCCACAATTATTTACAATATATATTAATGACTTGGATGAGGGAAATGAATGTACTATCGCCAAATTTGTAGATAACACAAAAATAGGTGGGAAGACAAGTGGTGAGGATGACACAAAGAGTCTACAGAGGGATATAAACAGGTTAAGTGAGTGGGTAAAAAAGTGGCAGATAGAATATAATGTGGGAAAGTGTGAGGTTGTGCACTTTGGCAGAAAGAGTAGAGGAGCTGAATATTATTTATATGGAGAAAGACTGAAGAAAGCTGCAGCACAGAGGAATTTGGAATCCCCATGCATGAATCACAAAAAGCTAGCATACAAGTTCAGCAGGCAATAGGTAAGGCAAATGGAATGTTGGCCTTTATTTCAAAGGGAATGGAGTATAAAAATAGGGAAGTCTTGCTAAAACTATACAAGGCGCTAGTTAGACCACACCTAGAATACTGTGAACAGTTTTGGTTTATCTAAGGAAAGATATACTGGCATTGGAGACAGGCAGAGAAGGTTCACTAGGTTGATCCTGAGGATGGAGGGATTTTCTTATGAGGAGAGATTGAGTATGTTGGGCTTGTACTCATTGGAGTTTAAAAGAATGAAAGACAACCTTATTGCAACATATAAGCTTCTTAGGGGGCTTGACAGGTCAGATGCTGAGAGCTTGTTTCCCCTTGTGGGAGAGTCTAGGACCAGAGGGCATAATCTCATAGCAAGGGGGTGTCCATTTAAAACAGAGATGAGGAGGAATTTCTTCTTTCAAAGGGTAGTGAATCTTTGGAATTCTTCATTGCAGAGGGCTGTTGAGGCTGGGTCATTAAGTATATTCAAGGCTGAGATAGACAGATTTTTAATCAGTAAGGGAATCAAGGGTTATGGTGAAAAGGCAGGAAAGTGGAGTTGAGAATTATCAGATCAGCCATGATCTCATTGAATGGTGGAACAGACCTGATGAGCCGAATGGTCTACTTCTGCTCCTACATCTTATGGCCTTATATGCTAATCTATGGGGCACATCATGATGTGGTACTGACATTAGTCAATCGTGTGTGAGGTACTGTCAGGAGCAGACAGGCAACCCTTAGGGGAGATGTGCTTTCCCTGTAACTCACTATGTACATACTATGTAAATAAACTAGTTGTTAAGGAGATACCCTGATACATCAGCAGCTCTTTCTTGCTAGAATCCTGGATCAGTACATTCTACAACAGGAACTACAACACACAGCATGTGGAGGTGTGGCAAAGATTCCAGTGGGGTAGTATGCGCTGGCATGGACATTGGAGGAGTTTGTCCAGGCCAAGAGCACTATGATGACCCACCTTTTAGAATGCATGACTTCCTCTATTTAGAGATTGGTGACTGTCATGGAGGGCCAACTCCAGCAGCTCACAGATGGGATAATGGGTATATGTTCTATCCTGCACTCCATTGCCCTGGTGCCCAGAGCCAAGGCGGGAGGTGAATGAGGAGCCTGGAGTCCGAGCCAGCTCCTGGTTTCTCTCAGGAAAGCAGGGAGAGCCAGATGGCCCTGGAAGGCATCCCTCAGGGCACTTCTGATGGGGACAGGCTATCATCCACCCCTTGGCCATTGGCACAGATGCCTCCCAATGCCACAGTGACAGATGAGCCTTGTGCCATGTGCAGGAGGCTCCCACCACACCAGGGGCCTTATGGCCTCAGGCGAACAGAGGACACCCACTAAAGTCAACCCAGGTAAGGGGCTAGCAGCCTGTCTCCAGCACAGCTGGCAGCAAGGAGGGGGCAGCACACCATCATACCCGTAAGAGAATTAAAAAGACATATCAGTCACACATGGGTACACATGGGTGATTTTCATTTTCGTGAGTTAGCAGGAATGTTGATCATTTTGCAAATAAAAGATTGTCCTTTTCACATGATGCTCTGGCTGTATTCGTGCATTATCTGTGTGTTAGGAGATGGTTTTGAATTGGTTATATTAAGTGCTGTTATGGGAATTTGTGTTCATATGGGCTCCTCTGCTCTGCATTATTTGGTTACTCTACATTGCTCTTGGTAGACAGAGCCCTGGTGTTCATGGGAGGGAGGTAACAGGTGAAGGTGACAAGGGCTAAGAAGGTGTTGAGACAAATTGTTATTAGAGTCTTCCCTGGAGACAGAATCTCTTGTCCCCTGGGCATGCAGACCCTCCGGCAGACCAACTTGAATAGCTGGCTGGAAGGGCTCACTGTCCTCTTCATCAGAATCATCATCAGAGGACTGGGCTATCTCAATCAGATCCTCCTGTGCCAGTGCTTCCCCATGCCCCCCACACCCCCACCCCCCCACCCCAGAGGGCCATGTTGTGCAACGCGCAGCAGACATTCTCACGGGTGCATATTGGAGAGTGCCACCTGATCTATCCAAGCATTAGCATCGCATTTTGAGCAGACCAATGGTTTGCTCAAAGATAACTTTCGTGGATGAATGGCTTTCATTGTACCTCCTGTCAGGCTCTATCACTTACTGGTGTCATAAGCCATCCCCATCTCCCAGAAGCCAGCCATCTAAAGATTCTGGCCCGGTGAACACCCTGGCATCTGGGAGAGGCTAATTATGTATGCATCGTGACTTCTGCCAGGATAGTGTGCACACACTTTTATTATCCATTGCCTGTGGTCGCATAGAAGCTGAACATTAAGGGAAAGGAACAGGAACAGAAAATCCTTTCCTGTTGACGAATGCTCCTGACTGTCCTGAAGACACTTTAATGACTACATGTGTGCAATCTGTTATGCCTTAGACCTTTGGAAATCCGACAATGCTACCAAAGCCTCTGGTCTTTCTGCCTGGCTGATGTTGTCCTCGCTAAATGAGACAAACTCGTGCACAGCTGAACATAGCATCTATGAACATCTTGATGCACTGATGTGCCGCTGGCTGCGATATCCCACACAAGTCCCCAGATGATGCCTGGAAGGATGCTGTGCTGAAAAATATCAATGCCACTGTGACCTTCAAAGCTACAGACATTGGGTATCCACCTACACAATATGATGCAATCTCCCCAGCCAGCATGTCACAGATTGATGTGACTGTCTCCCTGGGGAGGCAGAGTCTTCTCAGGCACTGGTGCTCTGACATTTGTAGGTGCTTCCTGCTAAAAATTCATAACCACCAACCACCAATTTTGGCACCTAACCAACTTCTGTATAATGGGAGACCAGCGTGATGATGTTGGGTTCCCGGATTTTACATTTGCATGAGGCGACGGCAGTCCCAATTTCTAAACGTAAAACCCAGTCAATAGAAACATGGAAACATTTACAGCACAGAAGGAGACCATTTGGCCCATCCTGTCTGTGTTGGCTGAAAAAGATTTATCCCGTCTATTCCCACCTTCAGGCTCTTGGTCCCAAGCTCGGTAGGTTATGGCACCTCAACTACATACTCAAGTGTTTTTTAAATGGGTTGAAGGTTCCTGCCCCCAGTATCTTTTCAGGCTGCCCTGCAGCAATAACATGCTGGGAGAGGTCTTAACAAGCTGAGAGTGGGGTTTCTAACCCTCGGGGAAAAGAACAGCTGCCCTCGAGAGCTGCTGACCAATCTCATTGGCCAACAGCTGAGTGGTCCCAGCAGCCCATAATTCAGTAGTGGCCGCTTCTGGAGCTACAAGCAGTCCAGAGGAGATAGAACATGGTTGCTGGACTGAAGGATGAGTCTGGGACTTTTGGTTAGGGAGGGATCGAGGTCCCTAAGGAGTTGGGAGGCGGGGTGGTGGGGTAGATGGCAGGGGGGTGGGAGGGGAAGGGAGGAGTTGGATGGGAAGGTTCTGGAGGCTGGATGGGAAGTATAAAGAGGGGGAGGTACCATCATGGGACAGTGCCCCTGATGGGCACAGAGCACCCTGAAAGCAGGTACACCCCTTTCCTTCCTGTCTTTTAGCCTGAGTTATTGAAAAAGTGGGCTGGCCTCCTTCGATCCACTTTCCCCAGCCGCATATTATCGCGGTGGAGGCAGAAAAAGGCCCTTAACTGGCTATTAATTGGCCATGTAGTTAAGGACCTCAATAGGCCCAAAGGCAGGTGGGCTGGCTGATGCCTTACTCACCCACCGTATTATGGGGGACAGCTCAGGGGTGGGTGGCCTAGAGGTGGGCTAGCCACCTGTGTTATTTTAGGTGCCCTCCCCCCGACCTGCATATATGCCAGTGGGCAGCTTTAAAATTCCCTCCTAAATTATTCATATTTACCATGAACACTAAGGGACCCAGTACAGAGCTCAGCAGAACCCCACTGGAAATAGCCTTCCAGTCACAAAAATACCCTTCAACCATCACCCTTTGCTTCTGATCACTGAGCCAATTTTGGAACTGACTTGTCCCTTTCCCTTCAATCCCATGGGCCTTTAATTTTCTGACCAGCCTGCCATGTTGGATCTTATCAAAAGCCTTGCTAAAATCTATGTAGGCTATCCTCATCGACCTTCCTTGTTATCTCCTCAAAAAATTCAATCAAGTTCGTCAGACATGATTGTCCCTTAATAAATCCATGTTGACTGTCCTTGATTACTCCATGTCTTTCTAAATGGCGATTTATATTATCTCTCAGGATTGTTTCCATTAATTTGCCCACCATTGAGGGTCAACTGACTTGTAATTGTTCGGGCTATCCCTCTCTACCCTTTTATATAATGGGTATAAACTTAGTACCATGCCTGTAGCCAGAGAGGATTAGAAAATGAAAGTCAGAGCCTTCCTTCACTTGCTGCCCTTAGTAGTCTGAGATACATTGGTTTGGGCCTAGTTTATTTTTCCACTTTCAAGGATGCTAAATATCTTAATATTTCCTCCTTTACTATGTTTACCCCATTCAATATTTCACATTCCCACTCTTTAACTACACTATCTGCTTCACCCGGCTTTCTGTGGCAGCAGATGCAAAGTAGTCATCAAGAACCATGCCTCCACACATGTTCCCTAATTGGGTCTCTAATTGGCCCCACTCTTGTCCTTTTGTTCTTTTTGTACTTATAAAATATCTTTAGGTTTTCTTTGATTTTAATAGCCAATATTTTTCCTATGCACTGCAGCCATCAGCAAGGGAGGGGTTGCATAAATAAGTTTAATGGGTGAAGTACAGTGCCTTCGATGGTGTAAATCTTCTAGAGCGTTGCTATAGCTTCTCTCATCTAGGAAAGTTAGGAGTACTCTATCATACACCTGATAAGTACCTTGCAAGTTGTACAGACGCTTTGGAGAGTCAGGAGTAGAAGCCATAATTGCTACAGGAATGGATGAAAATGTTTAAGTGTGACATGAGAGGTTTTGTTATCAACAATACTATGCAAAATACAACTTTGTTTTTACATTATAGGAGGGCATATTTACAACATATGTATTATTCTGCCAAATAATAGAAATGATGTAGACTATGGAAAAATTGAGAAAGATCTAGTATCATTTTATGAAGCAATCATATCTCAATGGGTTGAACAAGAAAGGAAAAAAAAAGAGTAAGATTTATAATCATTTGGTGTCATTAAATCCTTGGGAAATTCTCAAGGACTTAATGGCCCATGAATTACTTTTGAAGTGTAAGCATTGTTGCTTGGTAGACAAATTCAGTAGCCAATTTGCACACAGCTTGATCCCACAACATCAGATGATAAATGACCAGTTAATCTGTCCTTGGTGGTGTTGTTTGAGGAATAAAGATTGTCGGGGACACTGAGACAACTATCAGCTCCTCTTCAGATAACATCAGAAGATATTTCCCTTTTATCTGAACAAAACTTTTGTTTAATGTTGCATCAAAACGTTGGAGCTCTGAGAGTGGTAGACTGAACTGCAGAGACAGCCTAGATGATATGCTAAAATCCTGATTGGAGTTGTGAACCCACTAGCTCTGAAACAATAAAAAAGGAAATAATACAGTGACTTTCACATCTTCAGGAAGTCCAGTACAACACTGAAGTGCCAGTGTTGATTTATGTGCTCAAGTCCTGGAATGGGGCTTGAACATAAAACCTTCACAACTTAAAGGTGAGAGTGTTACTATTAAGCCAGGCTGACAAAATAATGGGCCGAATCTTTGGAGGAATCACCATTGGATTGCCACTCCACTCCTATTTCATAACACAGCACTGGAACTCCAAATTTCTGGCCTGGACTTCTGAACCGTGCCTCTTCAGAAATGTAGAGTGTACCTGTTCTCAGAGTTCATCTTCATAGGGCAGAATCGCCGGGGGAAGCCATGTCCACTTTGTATGGCACTAGCTGCCATGTTTTGGTAAGCCTTTATTCACTAACATGGTGAAAGGCTTTGGGGCATTTAAATAGCTTTTCATTGTGTTAGTGAATGAGTGAGAGTGAGGTAGGTGGGAAGAGTAGTAGAGTTGCAGGATGGGAGGGTGGGTAGGATGCCAGCTGGATTGGATGGTAGGGTGGGTTGGCTGGTAAGTGGCAGGGTTGTGGGTGCAAAGGTTGCAGGGTGGCAGTTTGATAGGTTGCAGGGTGGTAGGTAGCAGTGTGATAAGCGGCAGGTAAGGTAGGGTGGCAGGGTGGGTAGGGAGGCAGGTGGCAAGGTGGTAGGTGGCAAGGCGATAGATGGCAGGGTAGGTAGGGTGGCAGGGTGGGTAAGGTGGTGAGATTGGGACAGGTCAAGTCTAGTTAGAGGGTCGGGGAGTCGGAGGGTTGGGGGTCATGGGGTAGTTGGAGGGGCGGAGGTTAGTCAGAGAGTTGGGGGACTCGGAGGGTTGGGTGGGACTCAGGGGGTCGGGGAAGTAAGAAAGTTGGGGAGGGAGTTGTAGGATTGGAGAGGGTGTCACAGGATCGGGGAGGGGCGGAGGATTAGCAAGTGGGTTGGAGGATCAGCGAGGGAGTTGGAGCAATGGGGAGGGGGTCGGAGGATCACGGGGGGAGTCAGAGAATCGGGGGTCGGAGTCAAGAGATCAGCGGGTTGTCAAAGGATCAGATGGAGTCAGAGGGCCAGGGGTAGTTGGAGGGTTAGGGAAGTAGGAGGTTCGTGAAAGTCGGCGGGTCGGGGGGAGTTGGAGGATTTGGAGGAGTCAGAGGGTCAGTGGAGGCAGGGTGGAAGATGTCGGTGGGTTGGGGGGAGTTCGAGGGTCTGAGGGAGTTGGAGGGCCAGGGAGGGAGTCGGAGGGTCAAGGGGGACCCAGGCATACCTAAAAATAAGGTGTCAACCTGGTGAAGCCACAACACAGGGTTACTTGCTGCCAAACAGCAAAAGCAGCAAACAGCAGACAGAGGTAAGTGATTCCAGAACCAATGGATCAGATCTAAGCTCTGCGGTCCTGCCACATCCGGTCGTGAATGATAGTGGACAATTACACAACTCACTGGAAGAGGGGGCCACACAAATATCCCCATCCTGAATGATGGAGGAGCCCAGGACATCAGTGCAAAAGATAAGGCCGATGTACTTGCAACAATCTCCAGCCAGAAATGCCAAGTGGATGATCCATCTCGGTCTCCTCCGGAGGTCCCCAGCACCACAGATACCAGTCTTCAGCCATTTCGATTCACTCCACATGATATCAAGAGACAGCTGAAGGCACTGGACACTGCAAAGGTTATGGGTTCTCACATTATTCTGGCAATAGTACTGAAGACTTGTGCTCTCGAACTTGCCAAGTACTTTCCAGTACAGCTACAACACTGGAATCTACCCGGCAATGTGGAAACTTGCCTATGTATGACCTGTACAAAAAACCAGGACAAATCCAACCCAGCCAATTACCGTCCCATCAGTCAACTCTCGATAATCAGTAAAGTAATGGAAGGGGTCATCAACAGTGTTATCAAGCAGCACTTGCTTAGCAATAACCTGCTCACTGATGCACAGTTTGGGTTCCGCCAGGACCACTCAGCTTCTGACCTCATCACAGCCTTGGTTCAAACATGGACAAAAGAGCTGAATTCCATAGGTGAGGTGAGAATGACTGCCCTTGACATCAAGGCAGCACTTGACTGAGTGTGGCATCAAGGAATCCTAGCAAAACTGGAGTCAATGGGAATCGGGGGAAAGCTCTCAACTGGTTGGAGTCATACCTAGCACAAAGGAAGATGGTTGTGGTTCTTGGAGGTCAAGCACCTCAGTTCAGGTTAGTGACCTAGGCCCTACCATCTTCAGCTGCTTCATCGATGACCTTCTTTCCATCATAAGGTCAGATTGGGCATGTTCGCTGATGATTGCACAATATTCAGCACCATTCGCAACTCCTCAGATACTGAAGCAGCTGGTGTCCAAATGCAGCAAGACCTGGACAATATCCAGGCTTGGGCTGACGAGTGGCAAGAAATATTTGGGCCACACAAGTGCCAGGCAATGGCCATCGCACCTTGATGTTCAATGGCATTACCATCACTGAATCCCCCCACTATCAACATCCCGGGGGTTACCATTGACCAGAAACTGAATTGGATTAGCCATATAAATACCATGGCTACAAGAGCAGATCAGAGGCTAGGAATGCTACAGCGAATAACTCAACTCCTGCCACCCCTAAGCCTGTCCACCATCTACAAGGCACAAGTCCAGAGCATGATGGAGTACTCCCCACTTGCCTGGATGAGTGCAGCTCCAACAACACTCAAGAAGCTGGACACCATCCAGGACAAAGCAGCCTGCTTGATTGGCACCACATCCACAAACATTCATGCCCTCCACCACCAACTAACAGTGGCAGCAGTGTGTACCACTTACATGATGCACTGCAGGAACGCACCAAGGCTCCTTAGACAGCACCTTCCAAACCCATGACCGCCACCATCGAGAAGGACGAGGGCAGCAGATGCATGGGAACAGCCCCACCTGAAAGTTCCCCTCCAAGCCACTCACCATCTGGATTTGGGAATATATCACCGTTCCTTCACTGTTGCTGGGTCAAAATCCTGGAACTCTCTTAGTGGACAGGAAATACCTGGGCAATTTTTCACATTGTCAGGTAGGTGCCAGTGTTTCATACTGGAAGTAAAAGTAGAATGTACACGTAGCCATGCACACGATCAAACTGGTCAATAAAGTTCAAAGAGAGCTGGTCGTGCTCTATGATTCATCATTCTCTACATATAATCACTATGAAGTGTCCATATAAGAAGCAAGTCAAATGCTGATTTATATTGCCAAAGCACCACCACCTGGAAGTTTCCCTCCAAGCCACTCACCAACCTGACTTGGAAATATATCGCCGTTCCTTCACTGTCGCTGTGTCAAAACCCTGGAACTCTGTCCTAACAGGACTGTGGGCATACCTACACCACATGGACTACAGCTGTTCAAGGAGGCAGCTCACCACCTTCTCACGGGCAGTTAGGGATGGGCAATAAATGCTGGCCTAGCCAGCGACACCCACACCCCATGAATGAATAAAAAACAACATTTTTCAAATTTGCCTGAAAATATAAAATGCCTGAATCAGACATTCCATTGGACATTGTACACAGTTCTAGTCACTGCAAGGCATAGGGGTAAGCCAATCAGTAAAGGTAGAAGAGAGCAGCAAACCAGACTCCTCATGATAAAGTGAAGAATTGCTGGTGATGACATGATAAATTAGGTCTCTTCAACATCTATGTGAGATACCTCAGAGGACATCTCCAACAGGCATAATAAAATAATGGGGCCATGACTTCCGTGCAGTGGCAATCCCAGGCGTGAAATGTGCAGCAGCAATTCAGAGTAAGGTAACAGGAACAGAGTGGCAATCCCAGTCGGATTGCCACTCTGTTCCTGTTACCTTACTCTGAATTGCTGCTGCACATTTCAAGCCTGAAAGTCTGACTCGGGCGGGTGAGAATAGTGCAGTGCAGCTGTTCAGGCATTTTCTCAGCTGAGTGCAGGAGAGTCGGATGAAAGGATGCTATGTTCCCTTTTTTACAGCACTAACTGCCATCAGGTTTAAAGGTTCAGCCACTTTGAGAAGCCAGGGAGAAGGGAAGTGTGTCAGGTAAGTGGGTAGGAACGGGGTGGGGAGGGTGTGGGGGCAGGTGCGGGTAGTCACTGGTGGGGGGTTGGATGGTATTTGTGGGTGCTGGGGTGTTCATTGGTGGGGTGAGGCAGTTAGGGGGTGATCGGGTAGTCGTGGGGGTTCTCGTGACCAGTTGGGGGGCTGGTTGGTGAGGGTAGTCGGAGGCTGTGGGGTGGTCAGGACGTCAGGAAGGCAGTTATAAGAACATAGGAAATAGGAGCAGGAGTAGACCATTCAGTCCCTCAAGCCTGCCCTGCCATTCAATAGGATCATGGTTGTTCTGCCCCAGGCCTCAACTCCTCTTTTGTGCCAGCTCCTCATAGCCCTCAGCTTCCCAATATTTCAAAAATCTATCTAGCTCCTCTTTAAATATTTTCAGTGATCTAGCCTCCACAACTCCCTGGGCTAGAGAATTCCAAGCATTACCTCTGAGAGAAGAAATTCCTTCACATCTCAGCTTTAAATGAGTGTTGCCTGATTCTGTAACTGTGTCCCCTAGTTCGAGATTCCCCCACTAGTGGAAACATCTTCTCAACATCTAGCTTGTCAAGCCCCCTCAGAATCTTGTACGTTTCAATAAAATCACCGCTCATTCTTCTAAACGCTAATGAATAAATATCCATTCATGAAAAGTCAACCCCTTCATCCCAAGAATCAGTCTTGTGAATCTCCTTTGAACTGCCTCCAATGCCAGCATATCCTTTCTTAAATAAGGGGACCAAAACTGTACACGATACTCCAGGTGTGGCCTCACCAACACCCTGTACAGTTGTAACGAGACTTCCCTATTTTTAAACTCCAGCCTCTGAGCAATACTGGCCAAAATTCCATTTGCCACCTTAATTACTTGCTGCATCTGCATGCTAACTTTTTGTGTTTCATGCACAAGAACACCCGGACTTTTTTGGAGTCTCTCTCCATTTAAATAATAGCCTGCCTTTTGATTTTTCCTACCAAAGTGCATGACCTCACACTTTCCTACATTAAACTCCATCTGCCAAGTTTTTGTCGACTCACTCAACCTGGCTATATCCCCTTGCAGATTCATTATGTTCTCATCACAAAATGCCCTCCTACCTATTTTTGTATTGTCAGCAAATTTGGATACATTTCACCCTGCTCCCCCTCCAAGTCATTAAAAACATAGTAAATAATTGAGGCCCTAGGACTGATCCTTGTGGCACTCCACTAGTTACATCTTTCCAACCTGAAAAAGACTCATTAATCCCAACTCTCTGCCTTTTGTGTGTTAATCAATCCTCAAACATATTAATACATTACCCCCAAAACCGTGAGCTTCTATCCTGTGCAATAACCTTTTATGTGGCACCTTATCGAATGCTTCCTGGAAATCCAAATATACTACATCTACTGGTTCCCATTTATCAATGCTATTTGTTATATCCTCAAAGAACTCTAGTGAATTTGTCAAATATGATTCCCCTTTCACAAAATCTGTTCGTTTGTGTTCAGCTTTACTAAATGGCCTGCTATTTCTTCCTTAAAAATGGACTCTAGCATTTTCCCAATGACAGATGTTAGGCTAACTGGCCTATAGTTTCCTGCTTTTTGTCTCTCTCCCTTCATGAACAGGGGCGTCACACTAGCGGTTTTCCAATACGTTGGGACCCTCCCGGAACCCAGTGAGTTCTGGAATATTTCAACTAATGCCTCCACTATCTTTGCAGCCATGGTAGAGCAGTCGGGCCTGAGTGGGCGTAGTTGGATATTTGGGAGGGTCAGGAAGACAGTTGGGGGTCCGGGGGCGTGGCTGTCAGGGGTTGGGGTTTAGACAGGAGGTCGGGAAAGCAGTCGGGGTTTGGGAAGTGGTCAGGGGTGGGGCTATTCAGGAGGGGTGGGGATTAGTTGGGAGGGTAGTTTGGTGGGTGGAGGATTAGTCAAGAACTTAGAGGGCAGTCAGGGGTAGTCAGGAATGGGGGGTAGTTGGGTGGAGTTAGTGGAGTCTAGTCTGAGGGTTGGGGTCTAATCAGGAGGTTGAGAGTATGCTCGGGGGGTGGGGGGTTGTCAGGGGGTGGGGTGTGGTTGGGGTGTGGGGAGTAGTCAGTGGGGGGGTGGGGGTGGGGGTGGCAGTTGGGGGGTCCAGTGAGGGGGTGGGGTAGTTGGGGGTCTTTTTAGTGGCTTTGGGGGTTTCAATATTATGGTTACCCAGGAGCTAGAAGTGGTTTTAATTCTTCTAACTTTTCCTGGGTAAGTGATCTTGTAAGGCAGTTAAAACCATCCCAAATCTGAAATTTGAATTGTAGTATTGGGTGGTTCCCATTGCAGGGTAATTGCCCACTGGAATTTTGAAACTTCCTGAGCAGTTGTAGTGCAATCCTTATGTGGGGACATCCATTAGTGGGGGGCGGTTTGGGGTGGAGTGGGGGGCAGTGGGGAGCAACTGGTCCCCCAGCACATCATTAGGGTATCCCTGGAGATCAGAAGTTATGGGCCAATACTTAAAAGGTGGAGCATTTGCCTCAGCTGGTAACACTCTTAATTTAGTATCGCTGAAAAAAAAGACATGTTGAAGCTTTCCATCTTGAACCCATCAGGACACTTCGCAAGAATACCAATATAAGGGGGAAAACAACAGTTTATACTGTATGTGAAGAGAGTGATGATTGGTTGGCAAGTGGACTCTGATTGACAGAGGCGTAGCCATGGAGAACTTACTTTAGGTCAGAAGAATGGTCCAGTACTTATGCACTTAATCTAAGCTAATGTTTCACTACTGATGGAATAGTGCATGTTGAAAATGATGCTGGTTAAATTGGTTAGCCCACAAAAACAGGCACAGAGATCATGATGCGTGATGAATCTGTGTCCTTTTGGTGGAATAGTCAGAATGAGAACTTTGGACTACATGCTTATTATCATGATTCCTGTGTGCAGTCAGCACTCCCCATGCTGATCATCGGCTGAATGTAGCAGCAGGGGGTCCAAGATTGTTACTGCCTAACACTTCTTAAAGTTAACCTGCACTACTTAAATCTAGCTTGCACCTCTTCAAGGGAAGGTGCATTAATGCTGCTGGAGGTGCTGAAATCATTTGGAATAGTGCTGTGTAACAATAAATGATGACCAGCTCATATGAGCATGCAGTCACCAAGGTTTTCAGTCAAAGCACGGGAAGAGGTTGAACAGATAAGAAACATCTTGTATCCCCTGGAGGGGCCGAGGCTCTCAGACAGATACACAGAAGGCAATGGCAAGAGATAGTGGAGATGGTTGATGCCAAGAGTAGAACTCCAAAAACATTGATCGATTGCCAAAAGAAGTTCAATGAGCTCACATGAGTAATCAAAGTCAATGAATGCATCTTCAATTGCCATATCCTTCCAAATGCAACACTAACCTCAGCCACTCTTCAATTAACCACACTCCATCACTCACCAACTAACAATATCAATCAATCGGAACTCATAAAGAAAGGAGAAGAAAGACCTGTGTTTACATCACACTTTTTCACTAGATGTCTCAAAGCACATTAATTAATTACTTTTTGAAGTGCAGTCACTGTTTCATGCAGGAAACACAGCAGCCAATTAGCGCACAACGAACTCTCACAAACAATGACTAGGTAATCTGTTTTATTTATGTTGACTGAGGGATCAATACTGGCCAGGGCACTGGTGATAACTCCCCTGCTCTTCTTCAAAATAGTGCCAAGGTATATGTTACACCCAATGAAGCAGGCATATGGGGCCTTTGTTTAAAGTCTCATCTGAAAGACAGCGCCTCTGATAGTATAGCACTCCCTCAGTATTGCACTGGAGTGTCTGCCTTGAATTTTTGTATTTAAACCCTGGAGTGGGACTTAAACCCAGACCTTTATGACTGAGGATCAAGAGTTCTACCAATTAAGCTACAGCTGATCCAATTCACATAGCTAGCATTCATAAGCTCCACCTCACCCTTGCACACCGAGCATTGTTGCAAGCCTCAAACCCACATCTCAAAGTTAGACAGCTATTCACCATGATGGCCACATCACCCAAACAGATTGGGTGACACTCACTGATACACTTCACTCTATCTTGAAAGAGAAGGTGACACATAATCAGAGGCAGCAAGAACCTATCAAAGGGGAGAGACATGCCTAGATGTCCTGACCCCATGGAGGAGACAGTGCTGGCCATTGTGGGAGGACTGTTGTTAAGACTGTGGATGCCTAATCCTCCTTCTCTCATCCTAATTTGCCCCCTTGTCTCAATTCTACCTGACGGAGAAGCTGCTGATGGTGTAAGAATGCACTTATTTTTTACATATAATATGGACTATACAGCACAGAAACAGGCCATTTGGACAAACCAGCCCATGCTGCTGTTTATTGTCCACTTAAGCACCTTCCCATCCTTCCTCATCTAACTCTATCTCCATCACCCTCTATTCCCTTCTCCCTCACAGGGTTAATAAGCTGCACCTTAAATGCATCTACACTATTCACCTCTACTACCCTCTCCGGTAGTGAGTTCCACATTCTCAGCACTTTCTGGGCAAAGAAGTTTCTTACTAAACATCCAATTTGATGTCTTGGGGCTGAATCTTACCTATGTCGTGTGGGCTGGAGGTGTAGCGGGCGGGGGCAGGCGCGGAGCCGATTGCTGCCCGCAATCGGCTGCGCGCCGCCATTTTACGTGGGCGGGCCAATTAAAGCCTGCCCAGCGTAATACGCATTCCATAGCGCTCAGTGCTACCTGTGCGGGCAGGGGGAGGAGGGAGAGTCGGGGCCTGCGGATGCGCGAAAGAGCGCAGCCATCCCTCTGAGGCACTGAGCTGCCTCAGGGAGATTAAGTTCATCATTAAACTACTTAAAAAAGGAAGTAAAAAATTATTTAAGCATGTCCCATCATGTGACAGTATTACATGAGCTGGCACATGTTTGTGAATTTTGCATAATTTAATTGATTATTTTATAAAACCTTCAGGGAACCTCATCCTGCCCGTGGATGGGGTTTCCTGAAGGCCTCTTGGGCTCTTTGCCTGCCCGCCAACCTTAAGGTTAGACAGGCAGCGTTGCTAACAACTTTAATTGCTTTTTTAATGACCTTAATAGGCTGTTGACAGTTTGGCGGGCGCGCAGCTGCCTCCGGTGCACACCCACCGAAAGGAATATCGAAATGGTGCGCGATGACATCAGGACGCATGCCGGACGTCATTGCGTCTTATTTTACACGTTGGCATGTTGGGCCCCCCACCCCGCATGCCGACAGCAATATTCTGCCCTTGGTTATTTTCTTTTATGGATGCCTTTAGTTTTCTACCCCACAAGTGGCACCATTCTCTCTGTGTCTACTCGATCAAAACCTTTCATAATTTTATAGACCTTATTTAGATCTCCCCTCACGTTTTCCTCTCCCCTCACCACAATCTTGTCCCCTTTTCCTTTTAGACACCCAAGAGGAGGAAGGCCAAGAAGGCAGCAAAGATGAAGATGCGCTATTCCTGTAACTCAGATACAGACACTGAATGTAATTTAAAGGATAGCATAAAGTCAGAATCTGTATGCAATGAGACACCAGATGCAAGTGCAGGCAGCCAGGACAGGGGGAAAAGAGAGCTCAGTTGTCATGATACCAGAGGTCAAAGTTCCACACTAGTTCTGCTGCAATGCTACAGAAAAAAGCTGATTGGTATAAACACCCAAATGCTTGATGCACTGGGAATCCTGCCAGTAAACCTGCACGTATTGTCAATGAGTATGATGGAACCTACCAACATTTTAGTACAGGGCTTTGTACAAAACTTGGAGCCCATCCTTCCCAACATGGCACAGATGGTCGCCTCCAGTGTTACACCTCTGGAAGCAACCATGATGCAGCTTCTGAAGGCTGACATCTCCGCTTCCATTGCATTGGAATGCTACAGCGGATGCACAGGCTGCTGGCATGCAAACTCAACTCGTTGGCCTGGAAGTTTAGACTATTGCCATCATGGATCTAAATACCAATATAAATACCAAAATACCAAAAATAATGCCTTGCCACAACACATTCTCACCTGCTCAGTGCTCCAGACCCTCCCTTCTCCCACTCCTCTTGGTTTTTCCCTAATGAGAAGGTGACACTGCAACCAACCTGCCCTTCTTATAATTATATAATGTGAGTTGCTGCTTCTCTTAGAGCAGCTGCAAGTTGAATTCTGCTTTGATCTGGTTACAACTGAAATGCATTTTACTCTTTAGCTAACTGCTTTTATGTTCCCCATTCACACCAATATTTGGAACAAGACCCCCTCACCATCTTACTTGTAACTTTCTGCTTCTCCCTCTCAAGATGCTCAATGTTTTGAGTTGTCTCACACATCTGCATATCTCCTTACAAGAATCACACACACACACAAACGGCTGGATTTCATACCCATCCGCCAGTGGGTTTGATGGAGACGGGGGCTCATTAAACCTAATGGGTGGCCAGGCTGCCACCTACCCATCTGCAATTATACCAGTGGTTGGGGCGACGTTAAGCAGCCTGCTCACCAGTGGACCAATTGTGGCCCTTAAGTGGGCAATCAATTTTCACTTCAGGCTTCATCCCACCATCACTGGGAGAGGCCCACATCAAGCAGCCATCCCGGCAGGTTCCTTTGCATGGGCTGGTGGCAGGCAAAGGGAAGCCTCTCCTTAGTGGGCCCCATGGATCCATCATATGACACCCCCACCCCAACAAGGTTTTACCCCACAACCCCACCCCTGTTGCCCTCCTCCGGTTGGCCTTTCAAAGACCAACCTCCCCAGCCCCCTCGTCCCACTCACTGGGGCCTTCCACCTGGGCACCTGGCAAGACCCCCTAACACTTAGCCCAATCCTGAACCAATACTGCACACCTCGGCCTCAAAGTGTTGGAGAACTGCCGGCCTCTAATTGGTTGGCGGCTTTTAGAGGCAGGGATTCTTGTCCCTGAGGGCCAAAAATGCTGCCTCCAGCCAATTAGCAAGGAATTGGCCATTAAATGACTGTGGGGTAGCAAGCACGCCTCCCAACACTTTAGCTGGAGGCAAGGAAACTGCGCCTTGTAAAATTTAGCCCACAAACATTCTTCCTACTGGCTCACAACAAAAGGGAGGGGATCTGAACTTGGAGAGGGGTATCTACCACTCAAGCCCTTAGTCATTTGCAGCAGGAGGCATTAGGTATTATTAGTACAGGGAGGACTGATGCATTGGTGAAAACAATACTGGAGGTCTGTTTATTTTCCCTTACCTTTTTTCTTCTCTCAGTTAGTCACACATACAGGAAAACTGCACCTGGTACTGCATAGTACTTGCTTGCTGTCCTTCATTTCTCTTCATGTCACTATCTGCTCTTCATATCTCTCCACTCTTTTCATGGTTCATCCCATGACTTGGACCACAAGAGATGGGAAAGATCACCATCAGAAAGATGCTGTTGGTTGCTCTATTCATTCCAAGCACCAGCATTGCTCTGGTTGAAGCCTGTTTATTGGCTGAACTAATCTTCACAGGCGTCCACTCCCACCCAGCCTCCTGATGGGGAGAAAATTTTCTCCCTAAAATCCCGAATTAACCTGACTCCCAGTTACACCCCTTTTAAGGCAGATTTTTAGATTTTAAACAGATCCAGCAAATTAACACAATACCCTGGGCAGTGGAATTCCAAGTGGCTTTCTCTAACTTTGGTTTCTGCAGACAGCATGTTTATGCACAAATGCTGAGGCTTCTCACACTTCTGTTAGATCTTACAACGCCTCTCCCTAACACATAGCCTCATTCTCCTGTATATATGTTTCACCCTTTTTAATAAGTAAATTCCATTGTTTCCATATGTCCTTGGAACTTTTATGATATAAATATTTTCATGTTGTTACTATTCTCATTAACCTCTTTGAAATTCAAATCCCCCTTCATCTATCTAAAAATGCAAAGTCCCTTTACACCTTACATGCTAAGACCTCAAACATGTTTACTCATTAGTATATTAAAACACTTCTACACCTTACTTCTTTTGATAACTTCAACTTGCAGTCTGCTTGGCTAGAAAAGGTAATTAAATCACACACACATAGACAGAAAAACACAACTCCCATAAACCTACTTTATAGTAAGCCAGAAAAATATTATGAAAATTATTATACTGTCATGACACATATTATGCATATTACACTTCTTTGAACCTGGCCCTAGACAGCAACTTCCAAAAGATTTGAACTTCACAAGCATCGCAAACAAAAAATCCTACATACAAATGAGAATATTTTGAACTAATAGTGAAATATTCTATTGGTGGATGACTCTTGGTTTCACTTCCAAGTTTAAAAATGGCAAAACCTTCCAGTAAATTAGCACCAACCAATTCACTTGCAGTAATGCACTATTTCTATCCACACAAGTGGGCTTTGTTAACAGAACAATGTACTTTGCACCTAGTGATAAGTATTTTCTCATTTTAAATTGAAGCTAACAACACTTACAAATGCCCAGCATGGAGCATATAAGAGGAGATAAAAGTACTGCAGATGCTGGCAATCTGAAATATAAATAGAAAATGCTGGAAATACCCAGCAAGCCAGGCAGCATCTGTGGAGGCAGAAACAGATTTAATGTTTCAGGTCCACAATATGCACGAGTTCTGACAATGGGGCACTGACCTCTGTTCTTCACTGTACAAATGCTGAGCATTTCCAACACTTTCTGTTTCGATCGTAGCAAAATTAACCCCTTTTGTCAGCCCTATAGCAGTAAGACTTCTTGTGAACCTTTCATTCCTCTTCAGCAAGAACCCAGCAGCAGCTCCCTGAGATCTGGTTTGGCAAAACATTAAACATGAATTTTAAAAAAATGCTGAGGTATGAAGGAAACAATGTCAAAACAATAAATTGATAACTAAAAAAAAGAGTAATTATGAAAAATTACCATTAAAAAGTGCCAACAGCAGAGCTAACTAATAAATCTTTTTTTCGCCTTTTCACTGAAGAATCAGAGCCAGAGACAGACAGACTATGCCCAAAGTCCTTGTGACCAGGGAAGAAGGTGAGGACTAGAGCCGAGTAGTTGGGTTTAACTGACAGCAACCTTGCATTCACTTCTGCTGATGCACACCCTGAGCTGGCCTCAGTGGAAATCATATGAAATTGGGGGCCGGAAGCAGGTTGCCTTTCAGCTTGGGATTTCCTCCTCTCCTGGCCCAGTTTGTGGATAGATTTTATTATATGTGTCCGGCTCAATCCCAGTCTCAGGGTTCTGTCTCACACTCACTCACTCACTCACTCAGTCATCTCACTCACTCACTCTCCCTCACTCACTCACCTAGGTGGTTTGGAAATTAATGTCGCTGAAGAGGAGATCAGGGCAGCTGTGAAGGTGGCAAGGCTCGCTTCCTCTCTGCCCTGTCTAACAACCCAATTGTCCTGGGCTCACTTTTGCTGCAGCCGCCACTTCTCCTGGCCTCCATGGCCTGCTCTGCCATCTTAATGTGAGGGTAGCTCCTGTATTCCTTTAGTGGATTGGCATCTGTGCAGGAGGGTGAGAGCACGGCCAAGGGTGGATTACATTACCCAGAATGCACCCTGGTTGTCAAAAAAATTGGCCACACAGACTTGGGCTCTCGCTCCAGGACAATCAGATCCCGAGTGCTAGAAGTTTATCTTTGAGTGGAGGGCCCAGCCCATAGTTGCGTGTGAGTACATTGAGGCGTGAGGCGGTCATTTGAGAGAGGGGCAGTTGCCAGTAATGCAAAGTCAAAAGCCACGATGTGAGCCCAGGCCCCCCCAAGATGGCACAGGCCCAGGTGTTTTGAACCTTGTGCTCCCCACTCTCCCGGGTCTCCATTACCTCTCACATGTCTGTGGGCTCCTTTATTCATGAATGCACTGCAGGTTGACCCACATTACAGATGCTGCCCTTTGAAACCTGCAATGACCCTGATGCACTCAGTTTGTGTTCACCTTAACTGCTACAGGGATTGCAGTGCCAGCTATGGTGATATGGGATGGTCTCGTGTGAGCTGTGAAATCTCCTCCTGCACACCTTTGAAGTACAGGTTGCTTATTTTGGTTCTGTAGACTATGAGCAATGTTAAGCCACCTGTGAGTAGCTCTCCTTCTTACTGGACCCCTGAAACTCTTCCACCCATAGCAGCTGCAGCTGATATCACCTCTTCCTGCAGCCAGTGAGAGATGGCTAAAATCTTCAGCAAAGTAAGTTCTTATCAGTGCTATCAGAGTGATTGATTTTCAAGTAATCCAAAAAACTGGCACAATGTCAGCAAAATAGTATTCCCAGACAAGCTCCTCTAACTCTCCAAACAGATACCAATAATCTGAGTCCTTGTAGGGAACTGTCACTTTTAATGTGGGAACTTGCCATGTACAAATTAGCTGCCATGATTCCAACAGTGACTACACTTCAAAAGCACTTAATTGACTGTAAAGCGCTAGGAGATGTCCTTAGTTCATGAAAAGCACTTTATAAATTGCAAGACATTCTTCTTTCCTATAATGCTGGATATGAGTGTAACCAGCTTGCTCAGCCCAGTTTTACTGGCGGACCCACACTGAGCGTTCCCAGACTAATAGGAATGAAAATAGCATTTTGAGATCTTAGCAAGGGCAGAAAGTCCCCTATTTGCACGCTTTAATGAGGTTCTGGCTGTATGTGTAGGATCATGGAATCATCAAATGGTAACAGTACAGAAGGAGGCCATTAACCCGTCATGTCCATGCTGGCTCTCTGTGGTTTGAACCATCCTGGTCCTGTGAGAGTGGGTTTGAAGGCAGGATGGGAGGAAAGTCAGAAAAAGTAGAGCCAGGTCAGCAGGACGATATGTTCGCATCTTCAAGAGATCTTCCTGGAGGCAGGTTATCATTGACAGAGGTACCACCCCTTGGCAGAGATGGGTAACCAATTTGAATAAATGATAATTAACTCCCCCTTTGTGGGCTGAGCTAGCATGTTATTGGAACCTCTCTGGCGAAGAATGGGCCACCCACTGAGGGCCAAGACCCACACTTGCTTGGAGGGGGCTTGCCAGTGACTGGAAATGAGGGCCGATGAAGCCTGCCCCCCACCCCCCCCCCCCACCCCCCCACTGCCACTGGGGCAGTAGTGATCTGCAGGTCACTACTGTGGCTGGAGGACAGCGGATTTCCCCATGACAGGTATGAGCTGGCAGCTATAACCAGAGCTCATTTTTCAAAAACTTCTAACCTCTACAGAGAACACCTTAAGATGCCACCTCTGCCAGTGGGGCTTCCATCCTTTCAAGGCTGCAGGCCCTCTGATTGGGCCTATAACCGCTGTCATGAACAGATTAATGACTATAATGTTATTGGAAATTATTTTTAAATTGGACCATTAATAGGGTCTGCGTCTTTGTGTGTGTCTGTGGGGAGAATTTTCTCCCCATTGGGCGGGCTGGTCGGGAGCGGGTGCGGGCAGGCGTGGAGCTGATCGCCACTTGCAATCGGCTGCACGCCGCCATTTTACATGAGCGGACCAATTAAGGCCCACCCATTGTGATGTGTGCCTGGTAGCGAGCGCTACCTGTTGTAGATGGGGGGAGGAGGGAGATTTGGGGCCTGTGCTGTTTCGTGCATACACGTGAATGAGCGCAGAAATCTCCCTGGGGCAGAAATCTCCCTGAGGCACATTTATTGAATTAATAAAACCTTCATGAAACCTCATCCCGCCCGTGGAACATGCAAAGGCCGCCTGGGCTGTTCACCTGCCCGTCAACCTTAAGGTTGGATGGGCAGCCCTGACAATTACTTTAATTAGTTTATCAATGGCCTAAACAGGCCTTTGACAGTTCAACGGGTGCGCAGTCGACTCCGGTGCGCGCCCACCAAACTAAAGGTCGGAGTGACGCGTGGCGACATCAGGGCGCACGCCCGATGTCACCGCGCGTCACTTTACACGTTGACGAGCGGGGCCCACCCCGTCACGCTGAATGGAAGATTCTGCTCTATATGTGTGTCTATGTGCGTGTCTGTGTGTGGCTTAATTGGATTAAAGCCAGCTAGTCTGGGTGCTTTGATGTATAGTAGTTTGAGATGTTAATTCGGTGAATTTAAAGTAAAGGGTAAAATCAATTTGCATTTGTCGAATAAACCATTTAAAAGAATGGGTAAAATCTTGCACCTAGCTGGGAGGCGCCAAGCAACATGTTTATATTACTAACAAAATTGGCAGAATGAAAGGATTATTGTTAGAATTAAAAAACCCTAGTAATACAATGGAAAATTTACACTCAAAGGGAAAGCTAGGTATATACAGAAAGGGGTTTGTGTGTATAGGTCAGAAGCATGTAAGATCTAACCAGCCTGTAAACCTAGAACTGTGTCTGCAAATGATACAAATTGAAAGGAACCTCATTTTGAATTTATAAGGTCAAATGTGCTTTGCCTGGTGTCTGTTTAAAGTCTATAGGTTACTGTTGCCTAGATGGAGATTTACCTGGGAGTGATTAATTTGGGGATTTGTTTAAAAGTTTTATGGTAGTATTTGTAGACATGTGTATATGTTTAATTTGTTGTTAAATTAATAAATGCTTAATTTAGTTCTATATAAAAAAACCTCTTGAGGCTCAGTGGTCTTATTCCTGAATTCAGAGCTGTATCTCAAACATACCAATTGAAAATATAGGTTATGACATTTGTTCAAGTTTCCTTCTGGGATTTAAACAACTCAGCCTTTACCAACTGCTGTGTCATAACACCTCAGGGACCCTCCCGCTGTCTTTAATTGAATGGTGGACCCAGAGACGGCCTCTTAATTGACAGCCTCCAGGGAGAACTTCTGAACTGACACTGTGACAGTCAGTGAGGGATCTTGAAATTGTCCCATCTCTCTGTGTTTAAAGAGCATAAGATTCTGCCTTGTAAGAGCTACTCAGCTAGTCCCATTCCCCACTTTTCCCCTTAGCCCTACAATTTTTTTCTCTTCAGATAATAATCCAATTCCTTTTTGAGTGCATGATTGAATGTGCCTCCATCACAGCAATCCAGATCCTAATGACTTGCTGTGTAAAAAAAGTTATTCCTCATTTTGCTTCTTTTGTCAATCACCTGAAATCAGGGTGCTCTAGTCCTTGATCCTCCTGCCAGTGGAAACAGTTTCTCCCTATATACTCTACGGAGAGACCCTGATCAAAAAGACAGCAAGTGAAACAACGGTGGAAATGGGCAGTATGTGATGCACCCCCATTTTCATGTTGCTATCAACCCATTCCCATCTAAAAACAGGCCTGAAAATCATTCCTGTCATCTCTTGTTACGTGACAGCATTCTTCATATGGCTCATGGGCTTCAGTTATTAAAAGTACAACTTCAGTTCTATGTTTTGCCAACTTTCTATGTTTTCTTCCTTTACTACATATACTCTGACCTTAGCAGGCCAGAACTCCAGTCATGTGTACTTAAAGATAATCACATTTGCACAACATATTCGATAGTGTTGTGCTAAGGGCAGCCTCTGAGTGTTCTTAAAACTGCTGATTTTCAAAAAAATCTTCAAATAGCACAGTGGTTGGTAATTTCTCTAAGCTGTCTCAGAATGTCTTAGTCTGCTAAAATGGCATGTAAGCAGATAAATGCTTTACCCAGTTGATGCAAAACTTCATTTGAAAAACAGGCAAAATCAAAAACATAAAGTAGAAATCCAACCCCTACTTGTTCAAAATTTGCAAACCTGTCACTCTGACTTTGACCCTCATTCACGGGTTCCAACAACCTTCCATCTTTCTTTTCCATGACATTTAACACTCCCTTCACTTGTATTTCGCTACTCCAACATTTCTTCACCCGATCTTTTGTTCCGTCAAACTGTCAACTATTATCCCAGAATCTTCCAACACAGAAGGAGGCCATTTGGCCAATTCTGCCTTGAAAGAGTTGTGCAATAAGTCCCACTCCCTTGCTCTTTGCTCACTGTCCTGCAAATGTTTCCTTTTCTGTTTTAAGTATAAGCTAAATTCCCTTTTGAAAGTTACCATAGAACCTGCCCTCACCATCCTTTCAGGTAATGTATTCCAGGTCATAATTTGTTATTTCTCCTTCCAGGATGATGTGAATTCTATTTTTATTTGACCGTGAATTAGGTATGTTCTCTGGTTTATGTCGAATTTCTGAATCTTGTACAGATAATGGCCTATGGCTTTCTTATTATTAAGTGTCACCATTATGAAAATGCAAATTAAGTTCATTGAATGTCATTACTATGAGGAAGAAAAACCTTGCCTCGTTTGCAATTTAACTTCTCTCTTGCAGAAAAATTACATTTTTGTTTTGTTGACATTGCTTCTAATATCAATGGTAAGCATAATTTTACATACAAGGGAGCTGTAAATCTGGTTTATTTCAGTGGTGTGAAGTGGACATCGGAGATGCAGAATAATAATTTGATAAATCATTTTTATTCAACTTAACACACTTTCTAATTGACATCAGGGAATTATATCAGAGTGCTGATGAGCAGTGGCTTCACATTTGAGGGGCATTTCTCTCCTGCGGTTAAGGGATTGGGAAGAAAATAAAACCTTAATTTACATAAAGGCACAGTTCTCCAGCTCTGTCTCATCTCTTTTTAAAAAAAACTTCAGTTCTTTCAAAGCCTTTATAATTATGCTCAGACCTCCTTTTTACAAAAATATTTTTTTGATCAGTTTCAATTTGGTCTCTTCCACTTTAAATCCAGCTACAACACACAAGGAGTCCAAACTTTCAAGGAGATCCCACTGTTGGAAACAGTCATTTCCCTTGGGGTTCCACCAATCTGCTGCTGGAGTTACTCAGGAAGATTGGGCAAATTCTTTAGAGAGAAGAGATTAAAGGCCATCTGCAGCTAAATTCCATTTCCTCAATCCAGATTGGTGAAAATGTTAGGAAATTGTTATCCCAGACCTAAGGGAGGGCTGGCACTACATTATTTAAACTTGAACAGTGTTGTGTTATGGCTTTAGTAATGTGTGTGACTTCCAGTTCTTTCTTGAATTGAATTGCTGTTTTTTTTTTAAATCCAAGGAGCCCCAGTATAGTAAATTGAATCATTTAAATCAAATCAAGTTAATTTGGTACCTATAAGTGTTAGGCCATGCCAATATAGCTCCCACCTAATAAAAAATAAAGGGCAAAAAGGATTATTGTGTATATAAAATGTTAATTTAACAAAACAATGATTTAGTAGAGAAACTGTATTTGGTGGAGAAACTGTATTTTTTTTGTTTTCCTTGAAAGGACATAAATAATATAATTTATATTTTCAACATATATGTGTTGTATTCCTATTGTTTATTTACTTGCTCATCAATTGTTCAGTCAAATCAGTTGGTAGTTAAGAACCTAAAAGAAAACTCTACTGCTCTTTTGGATGTAAAGTAATTTCCGTGGAGCTACATGACAGCATAAATCCTTTAGCTATAGGAAGGCTTTCTATGTGTTTTCTTGGAGCCAGTGTCACAGATCCAGGCTGGTTTAGATATATTGAGATCAAAGTGAATTGGAACAAGAACAGGAAAGACCCAAAGCATTGCATTTTCAGTGGTGGAGATAACTGTGACCCCAAGCATGAAAAGCACTATGTGGCTGTGCCACATGAGATGGAGCATGTTTTTATATTTATGAGAAAAAATTTATTTTTTGAATAGAAGCTTTAGGAAGCCTCATCCCGCTCATGGATGAGGTTTCCTAAAAAACACAAAGGCCGCTTGATCTTTTCCCCTGCCTTAAGGTTGGAAGGGCAGCATTAACAATACATCAATTACTCCCTTAATGGCCTTAATAGGCCGTTTACATATCAGCTGGCATGCAGCTGGCTCCGGCACGCACCCGTCGAACGAAATATTGCGGGATTGCGTGATGACATCGGGATGCACGCCCGAAGTCATCGTGTGCCATTTTATGCATCGGCATGTCGAGCCCACGCCCGCATGCCGACTGAAGAATTCTGCCCTGTGAATTGTTCATTAAAACTCAGTCTGCTTTATATCCTTTTTTGAGATACTCTTTGTAGACATAGGTATCCAGTTCTGCAGGTTACAATATTGGTATTGGCCCAAATCATCCAGCATTCTAAATTGTCGCGATCTGGACTGAAGTTGGGAGATGCACGCCAGGATTCTGCGCAAGTCCTGATGAACACACGTGCGCTGAAATTGCCTGGGAAGTTTAAACTTCCGATAGGCTGATTTCCACCTCCTGAGGCACTCCACGGATGTTGATGACACTGAGCTCAGTGTCAGAGGCTTTGGGCAGATATGTAGGACTTACCTGGACATTTTCCCTAGAAATGTTATGCTAGTTAATACCTGGTCTAACTCATTGATTAACCATTATAACTGAACTGAGAACTACAACGAACAGCCTCCAATCACATCCCCCAACCCAACCCAACTGCCCATTCAACCTGACAACCCCCTGACCCAACCCGGCTAACCCACCATCAAACTACCACCAACCCCCCCACTGCCTCAACCAGCAATCTGACCTGACTACCTCCTGTACACCGGCAGTGTCAAGCCTGTCATGACAAAGCTGAATATAAAACCCACAGTGGAGGAGCTTAGCAAAGCTATTGACTCACTTGCCATAGGCAAAACTTTAGGTGCTGATATGATACCACCTGAACTCATCAAGCAGGGGAAACCAGCATCCCTGCAGGGCTGGCTACAGCTTCAAAACACAGAGAGCAAAGAACAAAAGCAGCTGAGTCAGGAGGGCAGGAAGCTGAGCAGCTTGCCTCTACCTCTGCTGAAGCCACATGGAATGCACCATGTAGAATCAGTTGGAAGGGTAAGTTCAGGCAATTGTGATTCACCCCTTTACCAAGGGTATAGTCATGGGCGTTTGACAAAATTATATATTAACTTTACTTTTGTTATAACTCTTCATAAAATGTATTCATTGGCAGCACTTGCACACCTTGCCTATTATTGCATCCTAAGTGCCAACTCTCCTGTTCTCTTGTTTCATGATGAATGTCACATGACTGGACTAATGGGCAGATGTGCAATGTGGCGGGTTCCACTTATTATTTGGTCTAGTTTGAATAATTAACTTAACACTAAGCTATGAGAACATCTCTGGCACTCCTGGCAGGAATATACATGGCTGCTCTGGAGTCCCATGCGTGAATCTATCTGTGAAGTCAACCACTCTGTTGGTCTCCTCTCTGCTATACTGCACTTTTCCCCTGTGCAACTCTCCCCTGTGCACCTCTTTCCTGTGGACCCACATCCTATAGGACCGCCCTCTTGTGTACCTCCCTCCCCCGCATCTCCCTCCTATACAGCTCACTCCTGTTCACCTCTCTCCTGTGCAGCTCTCCCCTGTGCACCTACCTCCTGTGCACTTCTCTCCCATGCACCTCTCTCTTCTGCACCTCCCTCCTGTACACCTCACTCCTTTGTACCTCCCCCCTCTGCACCTCCTTCCTGTCCACCTCTCTCCTGTTCAGCTCTCCCCTGTGCAACTGTCCCCTGTGCATTCTCTCCTGTGCACCTCCCTCTTGTGCTCCTCCACCCTGTGCACTTCACTCCTGTTTACCCCTCCCCTGTGCACTTTCCCCTGTGTGTCTCCCTCCTGTGTACCTCTGTCCAGTGAACTTCTACCCTGTGCACCTCCCTCCTGTGCAACTCTTCCTTGTGCAACTCTCCCCTGTACATTTCCCTCCTGTGCACCTCACTCCTATGCACCTTCCTCCTGTGCACCTCTATTCTGCACACCTCCCTCCTGTATACCTCCCTCCTGTTCACCTCTCTCTTTTCCACCTCCCTCCCGTGCACCTCACTCCTGTGTACCTCTCTCCTGTGCACATACCTCATGTGCACCTCACTCCTGTGTACCTCCCTCCTGTGCACATACCTTATGTGTACCTCTCTCCTCTTCACCTCTCACCTGTAAACCATTCCCCTGGACTCCTCTCACTTTTCACCTCTCTCCTGAACACATCTCTCCTGTATACTTCTCTCCTGTATACTTCTCTCCTGTATAGCACTCTCCTATACCCTTCTATCCTGTACAGTACTCTCCTGTACACTTCTCTCCTGTACAGCACTCTCCTATACCCTTCTCTCCTGTACAGCACTCTCCTGTACACTTCTGTCCTGTACACCTATCTACTGTCCACCCTTATCCTGTACAACTCCCTCCTCTGCACCTCCCTCCTGTGCACCTCCTTCCTGTGCACCTCTACCTTATGCACCTCCCTCCCGTGCACATCTCTCCTGCACCTCTCCCGTGTGCACGTACCTCATGTGTACCTCTCCCACTGTACACCTCTGCCCTGTGCACATCTCCACTCTGCACTGCCTTCCTTTGCACCTCTCTACTGTGCACCTCTCTCCTGTGCACCTCCCTCCTGTGCACCTCCCTCCTCTGCACCTCCCTCATGTGCACCTCTCCCATGTACATCTCTCCCCTGTACACCTCCATCCTGTAAACCTCCCTCCTCTACACCTCTCCACTGTGCACTTCTCCACTGCGCACCTCCCTTTTGTGCACCTCTCTCCTGTGAACAAATCTCCTGTGCACCTTCTTCTTGTGCACCTTCCTCTTGTGCATTTCTGTCCTTTGCATCTCTCCCCTGTACACCTCCCTCCCGTGCACATCTCTCCTGTGCACCTTTCCCTTGTGCATGTACCTCATGTGTACCTCTCCCATGTACATCTCTCCACTGTCCACCCCTCCCCTGTGCACCTCTCTCCTGTGCGCCCCTCCCCTGTGCACCTCCCTCCCGTGCGCATCTCTCCTGTGCACCTCTCCCCTGTGCACCTCTGCCTGTGCGCCTCTCCCCTGTGCACCTCCCCTGTGCACCTCTCCCTATGCATCTCTCCTCTGTACACCTCCCTTCCGTGCACCTCTCTCCTGTGCACCTCTCTCCTGTGCACCTCTCTCCTGTGCACCTCTCTCCTGTGCACCTCTCCCCTGTGCACCTCACCACCCTGTGCAAATCTCCCTGTGCGCATCTCTCCTGTGCACCTCTCTCCTGTGCGCATCTCTCCTGTGCAACTCCCTCCTGTGCACTTCTCTCCAGTGCAGCTCTCTCCTGTGCAACTCCCTCCTGTGCACCTCTCTCCCGTGCACCTCTCTCCTGTGCATCTCTCTCCTGTGCACCTCTCTCCTGTGCAACTCTCTCCTGTGCACCTCTCTCCTGTGCACCTCTCTCCTGTGCAACTCCCTCCTGTGTACATCTCTCCTGTGCATCTCTCCCCTGTGCACCTCTCCCCGCTGTGCACCTCTCCCCTGTGTATCTCTCTGCTGTGTGCCTCTCTCCTGTGCACCTCCCTCCTATGCACCTCTCTCTTGTGCACTCTCTCCTGTGCACCTCTCTTCTGTGCACCTCTCTTCTGTGCACCTCCCTACTGTACACCTCCCTCCTGTGTACATCTCTCCCTGTGGATCTCTCTCTTGTGTATGGACAGATTGTACCACAGCAGGTTATTGCTGTTGGGGCAGGTAGTTGCCTTCCTTGTCCGACATAGCGTGGAAAATAGCCATGCCACGTCCCATCCTGCTGGTGTCCATCTGAAAGGATGCAAACTTCTTAAAAACTTCTATGCTGACAAAAACTCTCTGTCAGACGATTGCCAGAGAATAATGACAATGCAGCTGCAAGCACCGAGACTTTATTGGAATTGTGAAATTTGAACCTTGAAGATACCCATAAATTGCAGCTCAAACCCACTTCCTTTACACCAGTGAGTTTCCTGAACCTCTGGAAACACCTGCTGCAGCCGTTAAACTAAAAGGAATGTTGAAAATCCCTAGTTACCTTGAATTATCATACTCAGCACTGTGTCAATTGTCGACCTGCCATTATTAATGACCCCGTGCCTCTGTCAAGCAGGCTGCTCTCACGCAACCAACTGTGCCGCAGTGGAACCTGTAGGTGAGCATGTTGCAGCCGAGTACAGATTGCCCATCAGTTTTCTTCCACTTTCACTTGCAACCGCCCACAATCCACTGTACTCGGGTACCCACCATTGTCACCAACCCCCCTGCACTCAACCAACCAATGTTTACTTCAGTCCAATGCCACCAGATTTGAATAGGATGGTGTATAACTTGCCAAGGTACTAAGAATACATGGACGGTGCTCTGTTTGTTTTTTGTTCCGTTCCATTCGCACCATTTATGAGTGGGCGTTGTCTACATGATTGGGTTATCCGTTTCGGCGGCGGAGTTTGGCTGCCTGCCCGCCGCCGAGCTGGTGGGGCCCGCCCGCCAGCCAAGGGCTAAATACTGCCCTATGTTTCTATGTCCCAGCTCATGTGACACTGTCACATGAGGGGACATGTTTTAAATGTTTTATTTTTCCTTATTAAAATTTTTAACACTTAAAACTTATCGCCCTGAGGCACAGAGGTGCCTCAGGGATATTTCTGCACTCTTTCAAGTGCATGCATGAAAGAGCACACTCCCAGCTCAGGCAAACCCCGCCCCCCCACCCACCCACCCGTACAGAGGGCGCACAATGCTTCCTGATGTGCGTCATGCTGGGCGGGGCTTAACTGGCCCCCCATGTAAAATGGTGGCGCAGACCCGATCAGGGGCGCCGGTCAGGTCTGCACCCACCCCCGCACAACCCCCCCCCACCCCCGATGCGGGGAAAATTCTACCCATTATCTCTGTTTCTCTCTCCATAGATGCTGTCAGACTTGCTGAGTTTTTCCAGCATTTTCTATTTTTATCTCTATCATCGACAGTTTGTCTTCAAAATGGCATCAACACCAGTAGAATACATCGCATCCATGTGATAAATGTGAACTGACTATATAATAGACAAGTAACAAAAGCGTAAACTTTGAAATTCTGATTAAGGCCAGTGCAAAACCCCTGTGGTTCTCTGGATTGGGAGGCAGAAAATGGGGCAAAACCCAGTTGTTCTGGGAATCCATTCAGAGTTTATCTTTCAGCCAATTCCTAGTGTGGGATCCATGGGTGAATTTTCTGATTGCCACTCATAGCAAGGAAGTGTCTCCAGGGTGCTCCAAATCTGCCCTTGAGAACTGGTATAAATCTCGCTAATGCCTTTACATTGACAGTGACAAGTGAGAATATCCCGATTTAATGGTAAAGTCCTGTTAATTTCCACAATGAAGGGATATGAGCACATTTTTATTCAGGGGAAGGCATCCCCCTAATATTCAATGTATCAAGCATGACCATATGTCACAAGTAAACTAAACGCTTTCTCAGCAAATTAGAGGATCTGAATATAAGCCTGGAAGAATCTACACAATTTGAAGAACAGCACAAAGGCAAGACATGAATAATACAGTAAAGTAGTAGCATGGGATAGTTAAAAAAAAAATGGAATGAGACAGGGAAATTTTAACAAGGATATTGCAAACAATGCTCTAAATGTGAAAACGGCATGGTTTTGCAAATTAAATGAAGGGAGAGTGAGCACCATGTAGGAAGTTAGCAGCAGAGGAACATGCAGGGCTACATTGTCATCCATCTGATCGGGCCCAAGATCAAAACATTCTATAGACTATTACACCTCTTGTTTCCCACAGTCCTTGGGCAGAAATTTGCCCTTGACGGGCGGGCTGGGCGGGGGTGATCGGGGAGCCGACTACCGCCCGTGATCAGCACCGGACTGTGATTTCACGCTGGCGAGCCAATTAAGGCCCGCCCAGTGTGAAACACGAGGGGCAGCGCTGAGCACTGCCTCTGCAAGGGAGGGGAGGAGGGTGAGCAGGCCAAGTGGGCTGAGCACGAACTTTGCGCATGCAGGTGAGTGGGCACTTCATCATCTCCCTGAGGCACAGAGGTGGGATGAAGAGATACGCAAAAAAAAAAATGTTTTTTTAATATAAATGTAATGAAATATGGCCCCTCATGTGACTCTGTCACATGAGAAGGGACATGTTATTAATGAAAAATTAAAGTTTTTTATTTTATTTTTATTTGCTTTTGGAAACCTCATCCAGCCCACGGATGAGGTTTCCAAAAAAATGCAAAGGCCGCTTGGCTTTTTCGCCTGCTAGGTTGGACGGGCAGCGAAAAATTTAATTTAATTGATTACTAAATGGCCTTAACAGGCCTTTTAATTGTGGGCGGGAGCGCTGCTGGCTCCGGTGCGCACCCACCGACCGAACTATTGCGCGACTGCACGTTGACGTGGGCACGCTTGGCTAACGTCAACGCACGTCATTTCATGCTCGAGCAGGTCGGGCGTGCACCTGTCCACCGTGCGAAAATATCTGCCCCTTATCTCTGCCAAATATCTATTTCATTCCCTCTTGAATTTGCCAATAATTTCCATGCATCAAATTAGCATGGCTGAATCCCCACTTGCTCATATCTTTAAAAAGAAAACTGACTTGTAATAAGAGGGCTCAATATGCAATTGGTGGTGAATAGATGGCATTGAAAATTACATTCTACACATCATCACTAATGTATTGCGGGGACAATTTAGAAACCATCAGAGCATTGAGGATTGGAGATGTGTAGGGGTAGGTCCTTGTCTTCATTGCCTGGTCTGTAAACTGGTGGAGCACAGCAGTTTATAGAATGTAATGAAAATCAGGCGTGTTCTATAAGAATTGATGATCAGCTCCATCAGACTAACCATCCAGGTGATGAAATCAAAATCAACCTTGTGAAGTCTGATTAGGGTGTACCATCGTTACTGAGTAACTTGCCAGTCATATATTCCATGGTTCACTGATTATGTTACCTCTATTCACCCATTATATAGTACACACAAGGATAGAAGAGTGTATTTGTTAACAACATTGTGCCCAACTAAATATTTGTTCTGACAAGAGGTCACAGGCCTGAACTGTTTCTCTCTCCATAGATGCTCTCTAACTTGTTGTGTATTCCCAGCATTTTTTATTTTTATTTATTGAACATTTGTCCGTATGGGCAGAATATTGCGCTCGTCAGGCTCGCACTCACCCGACCCGAACGAGCGTAAAATGAGGCGTGATATTTCGGTCGGCGGGCACACGCGGGAGTCGGCAGCATACCTGCCGACAATTAATAGACCTATTAAGGCCATTAAAGTTCTAATTAAATGAAATTTTTCGCTGCCCGTCCAACCTTACAGTTGGCGAGCAGGCAAAAAGGCCAAACAGCCTTTGGATTTTTCGCGAAACCTCATCCACGGGTGGGATGAGGTTTCGATCAGTGATTTTTTTTAAAAATTAAAAATTTTCAAACTAATTTGTAACATATTCCTGCTCATGTGACAAAGAGGGGGCATGTTATTAACATTTTTAAATTTTTTATTTTTTATGTTCAAAAAGGTTCAGCTCCCTGAGGCATCTCCGTGCGCCCATGTGCATGTGTGAAGTTCCATGCTCGCCCTCTTCCCCCCCACACAGGCAGCGCTGGACGCTGCAGTGCGTGATTCACGCTGGTTGGCCGTTAAATGGCCAGCCAGTGTGAAGTGGCAGTCATGGCCCACTCGCCGGCGGCATTCCGATTCGCGGCCACTCCCGCTCGCCTCTGCTGAGCCCACCCGATGACTGGAAAATCCGGGCCTATGTCTTCTGAAATTCCTATTCGCTTTTCCGTGCTTTCTCCACCTAACAAGTGGTCAACCAAGTGCACCAAAAAAACCCTGTCAATGCGAGGAGCTCACAACAACCACAGCAAAGCCCGGGAAATAAATTGGATATCCTAAATAGGGGACAATGCTAACCAAAGGCCTAAAATCTTTCTTCTGGTGATGATTTCAATGGAAGGTGAAAGTAAGTCCCATTCCCTGGTGTTTTTGTTCTTAGTAAGGCAATGACCCATCCATTTCTTCTGACCATAGTAGTGAAACTATTTGTAAGGTTTGTTTACTTATTGCTCAGGGAACCTTTGCACTCACTCTTCTCCATAAAAAAACAGTCACTTACAATGCTAGCAATTTGATTCTTAGAGCTGAGAACTCAGGAAACTGTACTAGTGCACTCAGCAAAAACCCGGGTCTGCCTTCCAGTGCAACCCTTTATTCCTTACAGGTGTACCATATGCTAAATATCAGTAAAATTGTAAGACCTGATGAGATAAAACTAGCTTCACAAAATAATGCTAAGTTTTCTGGTTAATGTTTTAATTTTTTCTGGCTGTCACAATAATGATCATTAGCCATATTCCTAAGTATTGGTGAAATTAAATAAATTCTCCATTACCACCATGAGGTTATCAGCATTGTGAGGGTATACCCAGACGAGGGGAGCTGGTTAGCTCAGTTGGCATGAAACTCAGCTTAGCACCAACAGCACAAGGTGCAATCCTTGTTCCAGCCGAGGTAGGCCCAGGACCTGCCTCCCTGCTCTACCTGTGCTAAAAGATCAAAGCCAAGGTTCAGCAAACGATCACCAAGAGCTGCCTTCAAGCAGGAAACTGGAAGAAGACACACTGATCACTTGAACAGACATTTCCCATCACCCTGGATAGCCCATTGCTAAACTAAAATGCTTTACAATATTAAATTTGGCTCAGTGGGAGTCTGCTGGGTTACAGAGCTATCATAGATTTCTATCTGCATCTACTCCCCTTAAACCAAAATCTAACCTTTAGCTGTTCATACTTTAGAATGCTGCAAAGCAACCTTTTTTTTTAAAAAAAAGAGGGAATCCAGTCATTCCATCCTGGCTTTTCCAGCTGTGGGCAAGAGCTCAGGAATTAAAAGCATCCGCCAGTCTATAATGAAACAATTACTCTCTAATTGACCACAGCACAGATCTATTGAAACAAATTCAAACTTCTCACCTGAAAAAACACAAGCCTACTTTAGAAGCGGAATATTATTCAGAAGGTGAACATGATACAATGCTCCTGACCTTATAGAACAGCCAACCTTTGGCTTAACATTAGCATTGATGTAGGAAATCTGTTATTTTAATTTGCAAAATAGGTCAATTAAGTTAAAACAAAATAAAAACAGAATTACCTGGAAAAACTCAGCAAGTCTGGCAGCATCGGCGGAGAAGAAATCAGTCAACGTTTTGAGCCCTCATGGCCCTTCAGCAGAACTGAAGCATAGTTTCAACAAGGGAGAAATATAAATTGGTTTAAGGTGGGTGGGGGGGAAGAGACACATTGAGGGTGTGGTGTGAGCAGATAATCAAAAGATGTCAGAGACAAAAGGGTCAAAGAGGTGTTGAAGGTGGTGGTCTTTGTCTGAGAAAAGTGCTAATTAAGAATGCAAGACAGGATATTCAAAGTACAGCTCTAGTGGGGGTGGGGTGGAAAGACTAAAGGTTTTAGTTTTAGATTTAAAAATAATGGAAATAGGTGGGGAAAGAAGAATCTATATAAATTATTGAAAAAAAAGGCGGGTGGGGGGGGGAAAGAAACGGGGTGGGGATGGGGGGAGGGGGAGTTTAAGATCTAAAGTTGTTGAATTCAATATTCAGCCCAGAAGGCTGTAAAGTGCCTAGTCGGAAGATGAGGTGCTGTTCCTCCAGTTTGCGTTGGGCTTCACTGGAACAATGCAGCAAGCCAAGGACAGACATGTGGGCAAGAGAACAGGGTGGAGTGTTAAAATGGCAAGCGACAGGGAGGTTTGGGTCTTTCTTGCGGACAGACCGCAGGTGTTCCGCAAAACGGTCGCCCAGTTTGCGTTTGGTCTCTCCAATGTAGAGGAGACCGCATTGGGAGCAACGAATGCAGTAGACTAAGTTAGGGGAAATGCAAGTGAAATGCTGCTTCACTTGAAAGGAGTGTTTGGGCCCTTGGACGGTGAGGAGAGAGGAAGTGAAGGGGCAGGTGTTGCATCTTCTGCGTGGGCATGGGGAGGTGCCATAAGTGGGGGTTGAGGAGTAGGGGGTGATGGAGGAGTGGACCAGGGTGTCCCGGAGGGAACGATCCCTACGGAATGCTGTCAAGAGGGGTGAAGGGAAGATGTGTTTGGTGGTGGCATCATGCTGGAGTTGGCGGAAATGGCGGAGGATGATCCTTTGAATGCGGAGGCTGGTGGGGTGATAAGTGAGGACAAGGGGGACCCTATCATGTTTCTGGAAAGGAGGAGAAGGCGTGAGGGAGGATGCGCGGGATATGGGCCGGACACGGTTGAGGGCCCTGTCAACGACCGTGGATGGAAAACCTCGGTTAAGGAAGAAGGAGGACATGTCCGAGGAGCTGTTTTTGAAGGTAGCGTCATCAGAACAGATGCGACGGAGGCGAAGGAACTGAGAGAATGGGATGGAGTCTTTACAGGAAGCGGGGTGTGAGGAGCTGTAGTCGAGGTAGCTGTGGGAGTCGGTAGGCTTGTAATGGATATTGGTGGACAGTCTATCATCAGAAATTGAGACAGAGAGGTCAAGGAAGGGAAGAGAAGTGTCAGAGATGGACCATGTGAAGATGATGGAGGGGTGGAGATTGGAAGCAAAATTAATAAATTTTTCCAGGTCCCGACGAGAGCATGAAGCAGCACCGAAGTAATCATCGATGTACCGGAGAAAGAGTTGTGGGAGGGGGCCGGAGTAGGACTGGAACAAGGAATGTTCCACATACCCCATAAAGAGACAGGCATAGCTGGGGCCCATGCGGGTACCCATAGCCACACCTTTTATTTGGAGGAAGTGAGAGGAGTTAAAGGAGAAATTGTTCAGTGTGAGAACAAGTTCAGCCAGACGGAGGAGAGTAGTGGTGGATGGGGATTGTTGGGGCCTCTGTTCAAGGAAGAAGCTAAGGGCCCTCAGACCATCCTGGTGGGGGATGGAGGTGTAGAGGGATTGGACATCCATGGTGAAGAGGAAGCGGTTGGGGCCAGGGAACTGGAAATTGTTGATGTGACGTAAGGTGTCAGAGGAATCACGGATGTAGGTGGGAAGGGACTGGACAAGGGGAGAGAGAAGGGAGTCAAGATAACGAGAAATGAGTTCCGTGGGGCAGGAACAGGCTGACACGATTGGTCTGCCAGGACAGTTCTGTTTGTGGATTTTGGGTAGGAGGTAGAAGCGGGCCGTCCGAGGTTGGGCGACTATCAAGTTGGAAGCTGTGGGAGGAAGATCTCCAGAGGAGATGAGGTCAGTGACAGTCCTGGAAACAATGGCTTGATGTTCTGTGGTCGGGTCATGGTCCAGGGAGAGGTAGGAGGAAACGTCTGCGAGTTGACGCTCAGCCTCCGCGAGGTAGAGGTCAATGCGCCAGACAACAACAGTACCACCCTTGTCAGCGGGTTTGATGACAATGTTGGGGTTGGACCTGAGAGAACGGAGTGCAGTGAGTTCAGAGAGAGACAGATTAGAATGGGTGAGAGGAGCAGAGAAATTGAGACGGCTAATGTCACGCCGACAGTTCTCAATGAAAAGATCAAGAGAAGGTAAGAATCCAGAGGGAGGGGTCCAAGTGGAGGGAGAATATTGGAGGTGGGTAAAAGGATCCGTTGAACGGGGAGAGGACTCCTGCCCAAAGAAGTGAGCACGGAGACGAAGACGGCGGAAGAAGAGTTCAGCATCATGCCGAGCCCGAAATTCATTGAGATGAGGGCGTAAGGGTATGAAACTAAGTCCTTTGCTGAGCACTGAACGTTCAGCATCGGAGAGGGGAAGGTCAGGGGGTATAGTGAATACGCGGCTGGGGCTGGGATTGGAAGATGGGGTGAGGACGGAGGGACAAGCAGGGGTGGAGGGTCCCCGATGGGTGTTGGAGTCGATGAGTTGTTGGAGCTTGCGTTCCTTAGCACTTGAGAGAAAGAGAAAAAGTTTCTTGTTGAGGCGACGGATGAGACGAAGAATAAAATGAAACTGGGGGCACGCGCAGCTTTGAAAAAGGGTGCGGCGGTGCTGCTGGAGGGAGAGGTCAAGTGTGTTCATATGGCGGCGCATGGCACTGAGTGTGGATCTCAGAATGCGACGGGAACAGCAGTCCGAGAAACGTTTTATGTCCCGGAGATACCTGTAATCCTGGGTGGGTTCGAAACAAGAGGGATGGAATTTCAGTTGAAATCCACGTGGGGTGAGTCGGAGACGGAGACAGTCACTGAGAAAGGAGATATGGCTGTGAAAGCGGGTTTTAGTAAACACCTTGTCAAACACCAGGAGAGAAATGGAAAGCAATGAAGGTGAGCAGGGCAGAAGAGACAGTCGGAAATCCTGTCAGAGGACAGAACCATACTTCTTCCAAGAGGGCATTTTTTTGAAGAGAGGTGGCAGTCAATCAAACACAAAGATAAAAACAAAAAGCTAAAAGCTACTGCGGATGCTGGAAATCCAAAACAAAATAAAAACAGAATTACCTGGAAAAACTCAGCAAGTCTGGCAGCATCGGCGGAGCATCGGACTGCTGTTCCCGTCGCATTCTGAGATCCACACTCAGTGCCATGCGCCGCCATATGAACACACTTGACCTCTCCCTCCAGCAGCACCGCCGCACCCTTTTTCAAAGCTGCGCGTGCCCCCAGTTTCATTTTATTCTTCGTCTCATCCGTCGCCTCAACAAGAAACTTTTTCTCTTTCTCTCAAGTGCTAAGGAACGTAAGCTCCAACAACTCATCGACTCCAACACCCATCGGGGACCCTCCACCCCTGCTTGTCCCTCCGTCCTCACCCCATCTTCCAATCCCAGCCCCAGCCGCGTATTCACTATACCCCCTGACCTTCCCCTCTCCGATGCTGAACGTTCAGTGCTCAGCAAAGGACTTAGTTTCATACCCTTACGCCCTCATCTCAATGAATTTCGGGCTCGGCATGATGCTGAACTCTTCTTCCGCCGTCTTCGTCTCCGTGCTCACTTCTTTGGGCAGGAGTCCTCTCCCCGTTCAACGGATCCTTTTACCCACCTCCAATATTCTCCCTCCACTTGGACCCCTCCCTCTGGATTCTTACCTTCTCTTGATCTTTTCATTGAGAACTGTCGGCGTGACATTAGCCGTCTCAATTTCTCTGCTCCTCTCACCCATTCTAATCTGTCTCTCTCTGAACTCACTGCACTCCGTTCTCTCAGGTCCAACCCCAACATTGTCATCAAACCCGCTGACAAGGGTGGTACTGTTGTTGTCTGGCGCATTGACCTCTACCTCGCGGAGGCTGAGCGTCAACTCGCAGACGTTTCCTCCTACCTCTCCCTGGACCATGACCCGACCACAGAACATCAAGCCATTGTTTCCAGGACTGTCACTGACCTCATCTCCTCTGGAGATCTTCCTCCCACAGCTTCCAACTTGATAGTCGCCCAACCTCGGACGGCCCGCTTCTACCTCCTACCC